>NC_090942.1:199989031-200617246 GCF_040807025.1 Struthio camelus
TAATGAATCCAAAGCCATGAACAAGAGGGGGAGTAATTGCCTAGCTCCTCAGATTGCCGTTTATCCAACAATTCACTTATTTCTCAATCAAGTGCAATGCTTACAAAGAGGAGGGAAAAGAGGACTGTACACTAAGTTGAATAAAATTCTCTGAAATTTAAACACTTAGTCCATCAGAAAATAATATTTCATGTTTTTCAGCCTTTTGAACAGTTACAGTGCAATGCAATGTATGACCTGTTATATTGGTATGCTTTTAAACAATATTACCCGTTTAAGTAAACCAAAAAACCATAATAATTTTGAAGCTAATTTACTAAGGCTTCCAGAATAATAAAGACAATTTATTTTAGACATAAAACAATCCTATCAGCGATGTCCATGTCTTTCAGCTCAGCTAAGCTATTCAAGATCCTTCTCTCCTAATCATCTTTCCTGAAATAATCTTTCAGCTGGTGGCTCATGATATGATTCATTGGAAGAATGTCAGGGGCAATTTTGTAAACATGCGATGACAGACCAGAAGGTAAGACTGAAAGATTACATTGTCGCAAAGCATTTTTGTTATGCAGAAGTTAATAAAGCGTTTCTGCCACTTCACTTAATATCAATAAGAGCCTGTGAATATTACTAGAGATTTGGGCCACTTACTGTTCAATAAATCTCCTATAACCATTCTGATTTTCACAGCACAATCTTTAGAACACATCTTGGAGATTATATGCTGTTCTTAACGGATTTTTGAAATAAAAGTCACTGGTATTGTGTTGACACGCAGTATTTGCTCTAAATTAAGTTAACGTGAGAAGCAGACAGGGAACTTGAGAAATGCAGCAAGCAGATATGGTGCACTCATGCATTCCCAGAGGTTTCACGCAGTCGGCTTACGCGCCAGGAGAACGCAAATAAAGCAGGCGCAGGCAAGCAAGCACGACGCGAGGGCAAACAAGTACGATGCGACACCCGCTATGCAGATGGATTGCAGAATTATCCAGCGCCGTCAGATTTGCTCAACCAGAAAAAAAGTGGCAAGTGGTAACGATGAGCAGCTATACTCATCAGCTCTCAAAGAAATAAATCATTGTAGCTGGGACAAAATGGGGATGTCAGAATTCATCATGAAATTTAACAAAGTTTCAGAATTCTGTTAATCTCTATTAAACCTGGCTGATGGAGACTGTTCCTATGGATGCTTATGTCTTGGACCACCCGTAGCAGCTCTTTCATAAATTAAAAAATACAGGGAGAAGGGAAGGAAGATAACATTTGGAATACACCAACCCACTATACATGTATGTAGGTACCATTATTCTCGTGGCAGTAGAACAGTGGTTATTGGGGGCTGAAACCTCTGGATAAGGAGTTGGCTTATTGAGGTAGGGGTCTGTTTTTTGCAAACATTCAGTGAATACGTTTCTAACGGTGATATGGCCTTCTAGATCAACTTTTAATCAAAACAACAGTGCAAAGCCACTTCATACTGATGTGGCTAGCTCCATTTAATCGTATGACGAACGGGATTTCGGAGCCCACATGGAATTAACCACATAGGCATATAGGTGACTCTGGTTCTACATGCTCACAGCTCCTAGTTGTGTTCTCCTTTTCCTTGGATCAGGGGAAGTTTTCTGGATTGTCTCTGGCTCCCCAACCCTCACACTAAAATCAGGGAGGCTGAGGGGAGCTGAGACATTTCACAGCACCTGGAGTTTGTGCATCGCCCCCACAGCAGCCTGTGCTGTGGATCTACTCCCATCCCGCAGCCCACAGCGAGATACAGGCACCAGTGCATGACATGCTTTTGGGGAACAGGGAGAGGAAAGGGCAGGAGGGTTGGTGTCCCCTCCACTGTGCAGCTCTACTTCCCATGATGGTGTGCAACGTCAGACTGCAGATTGCGGGTTTTTTTCAATGGCTTGGATAGAAATAGAAATAGAAGCAATAGGAAGGGTAGAGAGGTCATCAAGGCCAACCCACCGCTGCTCTGCACACTTGACAGACCATATCCATGAACTACAAGTCATGACCAGAAAATAATCTAGTGCTTTGCTTCCTTTCCCACTTTAGCCCTGTGTGGAGAGCACAGCAATGACTGCTATCAAAGTACTCTGTGATTTTTTCTGATTCTCGATTTCCCTATTTGTAAGAAACGTGGTTATTGCTACTCTTTGCCCTTGGAGAGTGATATGGGGTATATGCATGAAACTTTTTATAAATGGCTAACTACGGTTGTTTTAGGAGTCAGTCACATTTTTGATGACCGTTGAGTTTTTGCCTCTCAGGCTGAAGAGATGAAACTCAGTTTTCATAAAAAGCCATGAGATGTAAAATATTTGCAACTTTTAGTGGTTCTCTTTTCAATTTAAACCAGAACTTTGCGTCCCTTCTTTCTGTCTCTGACCCCTGCATTTCCAAAATGCCACAGTCATTTTATTACTGTGATTCTCAGTGACTTGTAGATGGGTCATGCTGCTAACATTCAAATTATTACATTGTAAAATTACCAAAAGTCACATTTTTGCATCTTCTGAGAGTGGGAAAAACATTTCTTTGGCAGACTGTGGCTGAGAAACCATAAACCTGTTTGATTGTCAAAACAGTTGCTGAAAACTGTCACAAATATAAAAGAGATCACAGGCTAAATATTCTATATTTTTATTGTTCCTTCCCCAACAGGATATGAATGATAATTTCCAAAGACAATATGCACATCTCTAAGGGATAACACCAATTGTTCTGATGGAAAATATATTCACTAAGTTGTTCAGAATGAATACACCCTGAGCAGCCAAGATGTCGCCCTGCAAATTACCAAGGGTAAATAGGTATAGAGGTCACTTCTGTAATTTCTCTCTAATCATCACTTCCAATCACATGAAGCTCTTACTCGAGATTAGATCTCCACTACGTCAGTTGCTGAGCCTTTTAAACACTGCAAAACAATGTGTTTATACAAATATTACACTTTGAAAAACTAATGCAATTTTAAAGATTGAAATCTTAACCAGCAAAAAAGCCACTGAAGCTAGAATTAAGGTTTCCATGGCAACCTGGACTACCTCTTTGATTCAATAACACCAAGGGAGGAGAGGCGTTCTGGAAGAAGGGCTCAACAATGTGCAGATTTAATGTCAAGGCAACTAGTTGGCCACTGGAGAAATGAAAGACCAGCTCATCCCTGGCAGCCAGGACGAGGGAAAGGAGAGCAGCGCCTCAGGCTTGATCCCATGGCACATCCGGACATCAGGTGGGACACACTGGGACAACCCAGTCGGCTCCAGACCCCCAATGGGGCAGAGCCCAAATTGCTTCCCTAATAGCACTCCCCAGTAGTGGGGGGTTCGAGCCCGTCCCTCTCTCCAGGTCACCTGTTAGTTGTCCCTGTAAACCTCCCTGAGGACGGAGGACATCCCATCTCCTGGTTTTGATTGCTGCTCATGCTGGTGCTGCTCCTTGGCAAGACGGGAGACTGGCAGTAACACCAAAATAAACTTTTTGCTGGGGACCGTTGCCACGTGCGCATGATCGCTACCCATCCTGCTCTCCAAGAAGGCAAATGCCCATTCTTCCTACACCTCCAAACATTTCAATGAGAGAAGGTTACTGAAATATAATGTCTGTACCTCATGGATTATAAGATCTATGACATATAGATGTGTAAAAACTAGACGCTTCACATAAATATTATGGCATACTTAATAATTAAAGATGAGAGATACAATTTATCACGGTTTTTGCCTGTTCCTTTCCATTCTTTGGTTTCAGAACAATAATTCTTTTGGTAAAAGATTAACTGTTTTATTAGTTTAATTAAGGCAAAGACAGGTTTATAGTTTTAGTATTATGTACAGTGTGTTAGCAAACATCTCCATGTATTATACCACTGGGTCCACTTTGCTTTCACTGTTTAAAACAATATTTTTACTTAATATCAACAGGAAAATGTTACATTAAAAAAAAAGCAGACTTTTGTTTCTTTCTCCTCATTGTTTCCTTACAGGTTATAATTAACAAATTCATCATTCCCTCTGTCCTTAACAGTAAAGGGTCTGTGGCGTATTCCCTGAAAAACATCATCAAATCAGTGTCTCATACATAGCAACGACAAAACCTAAACTAAACCTCAAGGGAACACAGAAGCCCTAAAGCGCAGAAAAATTACAGAAGAAGCCTGTGAGCAGTTGAAGTGACTAGATGCATCATCTGGAGTCTCTGGAAAGGAACATTGGACCCTTTTTCCTTTGACTTTTTCTGCTGAAATGCCTTTGTACAGGAGACCAATCATTACGGGAATGTAACTCTGTGTCGCAGTGAAAATAGTGCAAATGAAGTTCACGAGAAATGAGAGGCTCATTCTAGCTTTTGGCGGTAGGTAGAAAGGATTGCTTTTTTAAAGCATTTATTCTGTGTGCTCCAAAACATAGTTACATGAAAAATACAGTATCAGGGACAAATTAATTATTTATTACACAATCTTGAAAAAAAAATCCTAAAAAATATTTTGAGCACTGAAATAACTCACATAAGACAAAATCAGCGTTCTCTAAAATTTACAGATATGGAATATCTGATGAGAAAAAAGGCATTTCCCAGGTAGGATTTCAAACACTCTTCAGTTTTTACCATATTCGTAGTCAAGGGACTACTAAGAAAATGTATTCTTTTAACAGCTGTTATTTTTTCAGCTCTCAAATGTTCCATTATACTCTGCAAACCCTTTTCAATATTCTACAGGGAGAAAAAATATCCTGGCCTAACAATCGGGAGCCTTGATAGTGTCCGTATTATACTGGGCTTTCACTGCAACTTATATGCTTTGAAAGTGTACTTGTCCCAAACGCCACATGTAAAGTACACCCAGAAACCCAACCAGGTCCTCTGTGGGCCATTCTTCTGAACTGAAAATAAGGGAGAAAAACAGAGAAAGGCATTGAGTTGACAGAGCGAGAGACGTGCAACTTCTGTCACAAATGGTTGGTATTTCAAGGCAGCAGACGTTCAGGGGCACAAAACAGGCAGGCCACGTTCGGTCCTTGAAACGAGACTGAATTCAGCCTGTCCAAAGCCCAGTGCAAGCTGGGGAGGAAAACACGTTTTCTTGACAGCTATTTTCTTTTTATCTTTTTTATCACTGGTAGGCGATTGAAACTCTCCCGAGGATATAATGCTAGCATGACCCCCCACATATCTTGGATTAATGGGCAAGAGGTTACGAGACACCGACATAGCGCAGCTGTGCATGTAGGCATGCTTACGTCCATACAGGGGGCACGTCTGTCAAAGAGACCGACACCTCTCCCCCCTGCCTCTCAACTTAGAAAGTGGATATATAGGCCAAGATGGCAGCGCTGCTTAGGATGAGCAGACACCTTTTATTGAATATATCCATTTTCAACAAATTATCGCTTAAAGAAACTTTAATACCTTGGGATACAATTTTTTCTTGCCAGATAACCACTTAGATTTCTTTGTTTAATTTAAGCTAACAAAGTTCAGGTGCTTTTTCAAACTTCAAGAATCCTGCCTCACCCAGCCCACAGGATGGATTATGCTAAGGGAATAAATCCAGGCTATGCAGCGAGAAACAGCTCTGTGTAGCATGCTGCTTTTTGTAGGCCCCCAACTTCCTGCTGCAAATGCTAGAAAATTTATGTCTGCTAGTACTCAGCAGGACGGGAATGGTTGGCCAACCCTGCTGAAAGGTCGACAGTCAATATGGAAGGGGATTAAAGGAACAGAAGGGACGTTTTATGATTAAAGCAACTCATTGCTGCTCTGGAGAGCTGTGCTGTAGCCCTCCCCCAATACTGACTCCCTGTGAGAGGATGGCAGGTGACTTTGGAAACCCAGCTTTTCAAAGACAGTCACTATTTGCATGTTCCTCCTCCTCTGAGCGTCTGACCTGAGACCTTCTCATGTGCCCAATTATAAGTATTCTTATATATGTAAGTTATGTACTGATATTAAGACCCATATCTGAACAAGAAGGCATGTAATCTGCATAAAAACTACAGAAAGATACGCGTCTTTTAAACATTGCCTCTACCCCATAGCGTTTTCATCTCTCGAAACGAGATTTTCATTAATAGATTGTAGTTGGATTAAATACTGCACTCTCACTTTTTCTTCCAGAGTACCAAATGTGAAACATATTTAATGTCACAAAAATTTCACATCTTTATCAATATTTTATTAATAGTGGTGTATGTCTTCCTCAACGCCTTTTGGCAATATTAATTTAGTGTACTACTCACAGTTAAAGGAAATCACCTGCTGTTTCATATCAATGCAAAGAGGGAAACACAAGTCTTCAAATACTCATTATCAGCTTCACTTCATAAAGGATATCTTGTTTGTCTGATTCCTTATTAGATTGCTCTTTCCTTTGTTATGCACAAAAAAGCACCCAGCAACACCAATAACTCTAGTTAATTGTGTGAAAGGCTGTCATGTACTTTCTGTCTGTACAGAAGCGGATAGATCTTGTACCTCTCTGTATTTTTCTCATTAAAGTACACCAATATTTTCAAAGGGGGTAAATAAAATCTTGATTCCTAAGCATTATGCCTAACACAAGCTTAATTTGGAAGATTTAAAAAAGTGAGATTGTGAGGGAACTGCAAAGCTAAAGAAGCAAGTTACAAAACGTGTCTGATGTTTCAGCTCCTTTTAGTGCGGCAGCAGGAACAACATGTATTTTCTGACCTTGCTTTGTGACTAGTTCATGTGATTCGGTAGGGGATATCATTTTAGTGGTTACATATGGGTTCCCTGCTGCCATAGTTATCCATGATGTTGTGCTGCTCAGAGGAGCAGTGTTTCAGCGTGATAGATTGCTATGGAAAATTGCCCGTGCTAGAAAGCAAGCTGTCTAATAAAGAGAAGCAATCATACAATTACTTCCTCGGACACAGCTTCAGAGATGGGATTCACACATACAAAATGCTTATAAGTGACTGGAAAACGACGTCAGGTTTCACACAATATTGCTTTACTAGGATTGTCATCACCTCCCCCCCCTTTTTTTATTTGAAAGCCAAATTCCCTGAACCTGATGGATTATGATATAAATAAGTAGTATTGCTCTCCATAGTCAGTGTATCTTTCTCCATTCTTCCCAGAATATCAAAACACGAACCTGGACCCTGGCTAATCCTTCGTACCTACAGCAGAACGAGGGGCGGTAAACAAGAGCTGCACTTCATAGTCACCCAGCGCTCACTGCTTCACCGGTACAGAAAGAAAGGCTTCGTAACAGTGAAAAAAGACAAATAATTCCCTCCTGTCTTCAGCATACGCCAGGGTGATCTTCAACTGAATGCTAATATTAAATATATTTTAATTTGTTAACTTGCCACTTTCCTTAGAAAGACCATGATTACCCTTGGACCATAATGAACTCTATGAGGTGAGTAATATTTTTTCTGATTAGTTTTCACATGTGAGTTCATTTCTTTCTACTTTATACAGGCACGTCCCATTTACAGCCATGTTCACAAAATCTCAGCATGAATCTTTTTTTCTTCTTTCAAGGTAAAACATTTTTTTGTGTTTTTCACCAGAACTACTTTTTTTACACTTTATTTGCTTTCATGGAGCTGAAAATGACATGAACGTGTTGTGCACTAGTTCAAAACCCCTCCTTTGGACTAAGATACCTATGAAGAAAAGATTCACTCTAAGTTAATACTTTTGTGCATTTTTAACTACAAAAATGAGACTTCAGAAAAAAGAATATATTTCCAGAGAGTAGCAGCAATATCAGTGTCAAAAAACTGTGAAGATTGCAAAATGCAGAAGGTTGGAAAAAAGGTTGCCGAGGAAATATTAACTCTATCCTCCGGTACATATGGATCATGGCACAATTGTTAATTACACAGACACATCCTGGCTTTCCATGACTCTTTTCAGATCACAGTTTCAACAATGTGCCAGAAATGATTGTGGGAGGATGCTCATTGAGCAGTGCACATCCAATACACAATGCAGCGTAGTGTAATACACATTTAGCTGCTGCTTTATATGTCACTTACAATGTAGGCTGCCCACCAAATGATAACAAGCATAAAACGTTACAGAGATTTTCTTTTATGTGCAAAATACTGTGCTTTGCTATACCCAGGGTCTTCCAGTTCACAGGACCACCTCTAGGCCATCAACAAAACAATGAAGAAAATCTGTAAAGGTTTCTGCAATAGTCAGCCTATTAAATCATACTGACAGAGACTGATTCTAGATAGGCCAGTCTTTAACACTTCAGCCCTGAAAGTTGAGCCTGAAAGACATTTTAGAGCATCCAAAGCTTATGAAGAAAACTCAGAAATTTGCTTTACATTTTTTCCTCAGTTGGGTTGACCAGAAATCTATTATACAGAGTACTGGGCAGAAAGACAGTTGTACAACTGGAAACTCATCCAGAGTTTCACCATTCCAAAAACATACAGTAGTTTACACAGATTTAAGAAAATACACATACGGATAACATAGATTGTGAGTTTATATGAGCATTTAAGCAAGAAGAAGGTAATATCTCATTAGGGATTGGGAATCTGTGCAACAAAGACAGGAAACAGCCAGAAGGGACAAGTTTAATATGTAAGTGATTTCTTTGGGAAGGAACTAGAAATAGAAACAGAACAGTAACCAGAAATAGTGGCAGAAATAATTAAATTGAAGATAAATGGCAAGAATAAACAAGGAGATGCCATGAGTAGATGGCATCATTTATTTGTGATATGAAAGAAGTCAGTCAGTGCTTTGTCTAACGATTGTACAAGCATGGACAATGCTTGTCCAACAAGAAAGGATGTGTCCAGGCTATGTTGTCGGCAGGAAGGTAGCAGGAAGATTCCCAAACACTCTTAGCCAAACAGGTAACTAATTATTGTGAGGTGAAGAGCATTTGAGCACATGTATCTGGTGCAGATCTACTGAATTTTAAACAATGGCAAATACAAAGGAGTTTTGCAGACAATTTACACATCTTGACAACAATTCCTGTTAACTTCCCTCTTTAGAAGGGAATTTTTTGCAGCATAACGTCTGCATTTCCACGTGTGCATGCATGTGGGTTGGGCATGTATGTGAGTGTGTACCCAGCACTTAGCAATTAGAGGTGGTGTACACATAATAAGTACTACAATTTGAATACTACTGGAATACAAGTTATAGCTAAGTGCCAATAGGGAAAACTACTTTGAAAAGAAGTAGTAAGGAAAATAGAGGAAAATCTTCAAGCACATGAAGAATCACAGAACTGAAAATTGCTGAAATCAAGGGAGTTTGTAATTAGACTTAGGATGAAAACCTTCAGCCAGTATAATTGTTCAGGTGCAATGTATTTTATTTGAACGAACTCATTCATTCCTTTGTGCATCTAATTCACTCTTTCTGTAGTCAATGAAAATTATATTCAGGAAAAATTAGACACTAGCATTGCTACATTAAGATTGTGCAGACTGAAATGTGTTCTCTGTAAATCCAGATTATGCCTACGCAAAAGAGATACAGCAAGAGATGGAAGTTTCCTAACTATTCCAGAGAATTATGTTTTGTCATATAAAACTTTTATAGTAATCCAGGACATTAAAAAGTCATTAAGCACTTCAGTGTCAGTGTTTATGGATTGAATACTCCTCCAGGTAACTCTTGTAGCAGACTGTGAGCACATGCCAGTTGCTGACAAACCGTGTCCTCCCTTGATGCAGCTGTGCGATCAGAGATTTCATGGCGAATGGTGTGCTTCTCCTTTCTAGAGCCTGACACAAGCAAGGGCTTTGGTGGGTCACACTGCCACTGACTGACAGGCCACGGCCAGCCGTGGTGGAGACTGTTTTACCTGCTTTGGGGTACCTGTGGTGGAGAAAGGGGATGGGCACAGTCTGTCTCCACTCATGTAAAATTTTCTGCACTCAATATCTGGAAAGACTTCCCCTTCCAACCTCACAGTGTGGAGGAAGGCACGATTCTTTCAGGTCTTCATCACTTTCCACACCACCATCCAGCAGACCAGATTCAAGCCATTTTTATGTTTGAAAGCTCAAACGTCACACTCTTTCCTAATAATAGGAAACTAACTTAATGAAATAAGGAAGAGCCCCTCTCCTATGTAACTGCAGCTCCGAGCATGGCTGTCTGCACTGAGCCACTGTATGACTGAAAATCCAAAGCTGATGGCCTGGCAAGTCTAAGGACAATACAAAAAAGTGTTCAAGAAAGGGCTTACCCTGGAGTGGAATGTAAATAAAAACTCCTTGTTTGGTGCACCTCAAAGAGCTGTAGCATATGAATGTAACTCTTTTTTTTTTTTCCTTTGGGCAATTTAAGATTTCCTGGGATATCATTTCATATGTCTATGGCCTGAATCTATATAAACACACAGGTGCTGGTGGCTGTAAACTGAAAATCAACATGCACATGACAAAGCTAAGATTTCTCATAGTTCTTCATCAAACTTTATATTTATGACTCAAATGATGTACCACGTATTTTCAGTACTTCTTGCTGCAGGTACTAAAAGATACTTTAAAGAACAATCACAAATATAGTTAATGAAAAAAAAATTCTATTTTCCTTGATATCACAATGTTTGAGAAAAGTTCAGAGATGATTCTGATAAAACTATTCGAAAAAGATGTCTTCACATTGAATCAACAAAACAAAACATTAAGACATCTACAAGACATCCGTATTGATGCTTCAGAACTACTTGGGAAGCATTAAGAAGTGATACCCTGCTCTGCTTGTTTCATGCATTGTGAGTCCTAATCAAATTGTATTGATGTGATCAGTTGTTATATTTATGAATGAGAAAGAAAGAGGAAAATGAGGAAATGTGTGCTGAGGCTGTAGAAAAGACTGTCATCTGTGTTGTTTTTAAAGATACTAGGGCTAAGTGAGACAGTTGGTTGCGTGCTTCGTGAAGGCTTCCCAGTTTGTGCAGAGAAATCAGTTCAAGCATGAAAAAGAAGGAAATTCTGGCCTTTAAGGAATAACTCACCACTCCAATATTAAACATGTGTAAATTATTTAGCCTGCCCTTTACACAGATTTTCAGCTGAGGAAAAAGCAAACCAGCCAAGCAATCTGCATGAAAAATCTCCAGAAACTTGTTAGCCACTGTTAAAAATATTTATACATAATCCTAAAACTTGTAAGCAATTGAATAAAAAGTAAAGAATATACTTTGCTTTGTCTAACACTTCACTCCATGTGTGTGTTTGTGTGTATGTGTGTGTATTTAAGGAAATGAAGTGAATTCATCTCGCCTGCATGTGAAGATGCTATGTTGGTGCCACTAGCACTGGCATCTCTCTAAGTATTTCCTTCATAAAGCTAGTCTGAGAAATGTAAATATAACTCAGCCCTCAAAAATTCTCCTTAGGCAGGGTCTAGATTCATAATCTTATTCTGGGAAGAAATACGTATTTTCTGACCCACATTTGCACTGGAGAAAAGCAAACAAAAAACAGTTTCCAGACACTGCCTGATGATCCTTTATCTTAAAAGCAGCCGTATAATAACTATGATGTTTTGCTAGCCACACGGATTAATAGTATGGGCTGGGGAGGGTGGAGGGAGGACTCAGAGGCTCACTGCCCCCTGTTCCAGCCTCCTGCTAAAGGAGAGGACAGGGAAGAAGCGGTCCCATTGAACGGTGCTCAGGGGAAGGAGCGGGGAAGGGCTGCGATAAATGAAATGTTAAGATGAATGCATGAAGAGGAGGTCAGCAGATGCCATGACAGACAAAGAGCACAAGCAGCATGGAGGAAATCGGGTAGATGTACAATATGATTTTTACCGTACTAAAAATGATTGTTTTTTGGCCCTGTCTACGTTTGACTCTGTAGTGAGTTAACAAATACACGTCAAAGGAACTGCAATTACTGAGCACGATAAATTCTGTGAGTTTTTGCATTATATAACAAACATATATATTTGGACAAAAAAATCCAGGGCCAGAAACCACCTCCTTCAACAAGTAGTTTAGCTATCTATATAAAACGTTGATTAATACCCCACACCACTGTTTTTATTCTACTCTCTGGGAGACTTTGACGCATCATAGCACTCTCTTTTGCCTAATAATTGAATTGCCTGTAAAAAATCACTTTTAATAAGGTTTCCTAATATCTAATTCCTTTTCAGTTCAGCCCTAGTCCCTGTTCTACCATTTTCATCAATCTTGACTGTTACTGCTCAGATAGTTTCAGATTGCAATTATATTGCCTTACCTCTTTTTCTCAGAAGATGCAAATATGTTCAACTCCCTAAATCTCTCTCCTTAAATCATTCCCTATAAACCCTTGTTTGCCTGTGTTTGCACTGCTTTGAATTCCACTACACTTGTCCGTAAAATAGAGACAAGAATAACAACCACGACCGAAGAGGAGCTCAAAATTGCATGATCTGTTTTGTACATTGCTTCAAAGAGACTCTATTAAAAGAGAATAGTTATTTCCCTCATTGTACTCTGCACTGATATCTTGCTCCTCACTTCTACAAAGTAGCATTCTTTTTTTTTTTTTTGAAGGATCATAACACCATGATTTTAGGTCTAATTCGTTGCTGTTAATGCTTATTACTTACAATAACATCAAACATCTACTGGGTGTTTTACAGACCAATATGAACAGAAGTCAATGTTTCTTTTAAATTATTCCTAAAAGCTATCTTCTGAAACGTTACCTGCAGGAGAAATGAATGTATATATTCTGTCTATATTAATAAAGACAGAAAAAAAAAACCTTGTCTATTATTTATTGGTGTAGCTTTTGCAGTCAGAGGCCCTGTGGAGAGGCTGGGGGCCCTAGTTTGTGAGGCACTGTTAAACATATGAACTCATAAAATAGAACAAGTTCATAACTCCAGACCTTCCTTGCTCACCCTTCAGGTTTCTGAGGCATAGAGCTGGAGAACTGGGCCAGGATATGTTTTTGGTTTGATCTAAGCAAATTGCATCACAAATTGTGGACATCATAAAATAAGGAACGGATAAATATAAAAATTCTTGCCATTAAAAACACATAGTAAAAGTGCAGGTAAGAGATTAGGTCAGAAAAAAAGGAGGTAAGAAGAATGTGGTTTTAGTTCATATCTTGCTGATTTCAATTTACTGGCAGGAATAGGGGCAGGAATATATATCTATGCGTATATACTGATGTGCAGAGTGATTTCTCAGTCCCTTCCAGCTAGCAGGACTGAGACACAGAGGAAGCAAACTTCAAGGAGAGGCTTTAAGGTGGTAGTGATTTTATGGGTGGATCACTGCTGTTTGCTTCCAGTGATCTCTGCTGCAAGCACAAACAGGAGCACGGAAGAAAACAGAAGCTGCTCGTGGCCGACACAGCCGCGTGGGTGACCGCTGTTGAAGCAGAGGCGGTGACAAATGACACAATTACAATTTTGTGAGGTGGCACATGGATAAACTACGATGGGTCTTGAAAGCAAGGGCAAGAGGCCAGCGTTTGATAGGAAAGAGAAAGCAAAGCTGGTAAAGTGGCTCTGGGAGGGTGCTTGCAGACTGTGCTGCCCTTCCAGGAGAGATCGGTGGGGCCCAGCAGGTCGGCGGGTGGCTGCACATCGCCTTGGGAAGCCTTAGTGTCCCCAGCTGGCCCTGGAGGACCACATCCCTCAGTGAACTCTTTGCTGTGAGGCGCTCTCTGATCACAGCGCTGGAAACCCCACTGGGATGGCTGAATGTGTTTCTTCACGTTACAGCGTGCTTCTATTGTTATTCTGGGTGATTATAAACACTCCAAATTTATTCACTGTGGCTGAACAGCTCACCAGAGCCCAACTCAAAGCAGCAAAGTACTGACAGCACACGTTGCTCCTTTCCAGATCACTTGCCTCAGCAGCACGTCATTAACAGCTCTTGACTAATTTCCACGATGTCCTGAGGAACTCATGCGGGAGGAGAGAGGGCAAGCCCCAGCAAGTGAGGTCTCTACCTGCTGCCCACCTTGATCTCACATTAGACTCCTCCATTCTGTACCTCTTTGCAGAGCCAAGCCCAGCATGGGTGGGCCTTCACAAAGCCTTCTCAATTTCCTCCTACAGTTCCATGTTTTTCCTTTTTTGACTCCTTCAGCCCTTGCCCTCTCCACCTGTTTCCATACATTGTCTACCACAACATTTGACTTCCCCAGGTCCCACCCTTTGTTGGGAGAGGGGAGGGAAGGGAGTATTTAGTCTTGTTAAGGGTTGTTCATGCCTGCCCCATCGGGGAAACCAATAGGAACGGGCCAGGTACATTTCCAGAGGACAGGTCTCATTTCTGAGGAAACTATGTCGTGAGGGCCTGTCGTGGGAAATTGGACCCAGTGAAGGCTTCAGGTGCAAGAAGTGCTGATACGCTCCTCCAGCTCCCCCTGGAAGCCTGCAGGGACCTCAGGGAAACGCTTAGTGCCTCTGTGCCTGGTGGTGCACGCAGTTTGTGTGCCGTGAGATAAATACGAGTTGTAAGACAGGAAGACTGAAAAACCACAGTGACTATAGGAACATCTTTTCCCCTCTGCCAGGAGAATCATCCAAGCACAGTTTCTATATACTTTCTTGAGTTCCCTCTATGAAGCAATGTTCCTTTCTTGTCTGTCTGATGACTGGTTGTGATTACGAGCCCAAACAGTCTGGACTCTAACAAAAGGTAGATCTCTTGCTCAAGTGTGAGTCTCAAACTTAGTCAGGCACCTCTACAGCTATGTCTAACACAGCAGTTCTTAAAAGTGGTCTACAAACTATATATATGGTACAGATAATAACGAACAGGGAAGAAGCGGAAACCATTAACTAATTTCCACGATGCATTCAATTTCCATCTGCCCGGGATACAAAAATAATATGAGTGTACTTCTCAGCTACTATCTCCTGCTGACAGCATTATGACTGCCAGAAATTACGACAAGCTCTTGGTAGGACTTTAGATGTTCAGCCAGAGCAAAGTTTTATCTGAGAATAAAGTAATAATTCAAAATATAACATAGTAAATTTGTAACTAGCATCAGTATTCCAGCGTAATTTCTATCTGTTATACTCTCTCAGTACTGAAAAGACTGTATGCTTTAACTATCCATGAAATTTAATCTCCCCACAAAGTGGTGAGTTTTGCTCAGAAGATGAAGTACTTTACCCATTGACTTTATTGGAATGATAAAAGGTGTAAGGTACTATTTGATAGAAGTAACGGTGTCAGAATTTAATACTCTGGAAAACAAATACAATTCAAATACCATGGAATTCACTCATGACCTAAGACAAACACACACTTCACACTGTGAATAAATGCCTTATGCAATGGCTGGCTATCCCTGCTTCTGAGTTCTCAGTCAAATGTTTCAGGAGCAGTGTATTAACACCCCTCAAACTTTTTCACTTTACAAACACCTAATATGCTCAGATTTGTTGCCTCTCTTTAGAAGATCTAAATGACTGGGCAGCGTTAATCACAGAGCTGCTAAGGGATTTGCCTGTTGTGTGGTGGTTCAAGGATTCTTCAGTGTGTCAAGCTGTACTATGTACTTTTTATAATTTTACTATCAGGAGCAGCCCTGCTAGTAGCAGTTAAACATATGGGTTAGTGTGTGAAGGATCAAGGTTTATCTTCCTTAAATGCATTGATTCCTTGCAATTAGGTATAGCACATGAATAAATTGGAAAGCAAGTCAAATTTCCTTTTTTAAATAGCTTTCCGTTTGCAAATATGCTCATCGAAAAATAGAAATGGAAAGGACCTGGCAAGGTCACCCAGTCCATCTTCCTGCTGTAAGACAGAATTAGCTGTAGTATTTTCAGTTCTGACAGATGTTTCTCTGATCAGTTCCTGAGGACCTCAGAGGACAATGGTTCCACAGCCCCCCACGCAATCTTTTCTACTTACAACTTCTTTAGTAAAGAAAAAAAAAATTTTTTTTCTAATGTTTAACCTGAGTGATTCTGCAGTTTTCATCGACTACTACCTGTGTTACCCCGCTATGGGTAAAGAGTACAGATTATTCTCTTACTTTCTGCAAGGGCTTTTTATGATTTGAAGATCTACCTTCAAATCTGGTAAGTCTGCATCTGATCAGTATTCTGCAATCTGATGAGCTGTATCTGATCAGCTTTTTCTTCCTTAGGTTGAATCACCCCATTCTTGTTGAATTGGCAGCAATATCTAATTGTATAGAAATGCTTTTTTATGCTTTTCTCCTCCTTATTTTTCAAAAGGACACCACTTTTGTTATTTCATCTAATGCACTGACCTTTTTTTTTTTTCTTCTCCTTCTGTCTACCTCATTTCTTCCTTTTACCTTATCTTTGAGTGAAAAATAACAGAGTGAAGAAGAAAAAAAACAGGAACCAAAAGTCAAGAGCCGAAAATGAAATTATTTCAGAAAGCTGAAAACTTCTGCCAAAAGTACTTCAATTTTTTTTTCCTTTCAAAACATGTGGAATTACAGTCATTTTGAGATTTTCTGGAAAAAAATAGCAGTAGTTTCCTGTCACCTCAACACACAAGTTGGACACATATGCAGTAATAACTTAAAAATTCCTTTGAATGTGTGACTATTTCTACCCAGTGCAAAAATAACACAGGGGACAGAGCTACAATTATGATGACACATTTGTAATTCTGAAAAGAAAACTGTGTAAGTGTAGGCAGCTTCCATTATACTTGAGCAAGTTGAGATGAATGAAAGCGCTGATGAAATAATCTTTGCTATTACATACGTGTAAAAATCAAAGCAAGAGAGTCTCTATGCATTCGCTGCTGCCAAGATATTCCTACGATGCTTGAAAGTATTCTGGCCTGACTATGCACCTCTTACTTTGGTAGGAACACAAGCAGAGCATACGGAGAGATGGGAGAATCTTTGTACTGAAAATCACTGTCCTACTACTACGAGCAACCATATCACAAAATCCCTTTCACAGACTGAAAAGTCTCTGTCTTAAAAGTTGCGGGGCTTTTTTATCTGCTGCTTCTACGTAGAAGCTCTTCCTAAGCCCCACTCCTCATATGTTTAGGAACCTCCTGATTTTTAAATTTATTCTAATTTCTGGTGTAAATACATTCATAGTGATTTATACCCAAATGTTTTTATGCCAACACTGTCCCTTGGTTTAAATGTTTCTTTTTTCTCACTAGCATCCCCTCCACCAATATTTACACACAGCAATTATTGCCCTTTTTTATTATTGCCCTTTGCCATGCTGAACAAGCCAACTCTTTAAGTCCTATTCTATATAACAGGTTTTACATTTGCCTGAATTTTTGCAGGTCATTTTCTGCATCTTTGGAGTCAAATACACATTCATGCCAGAAGCCAGGTGAAAAAGAAAACTCAGAGAAGACCAATTACCAGTTCTCTCCAGTCACCAGCAGTTCACATGCTTAGCTCTAACTGCACTGCCCCCTTACAGGATTTGGTAACCATCCTCACATAAGATGACAGTGAAACTAAGTAGCTTCATTATAATGAAGAAACCATTATTGCTGATGAAACGGCCACCTGTGTGTATTTATAGACCACATCCCCTCTGAGTTTTCACTTTGCCAAACTAAACCAGTCAAGGTAATTTAATCTCACTTTCTGTAATAGCTTCATAACCACACTGGCTGCATTTTTTTGCATGTGCCCTAGTTGGAGTCAGTCTCTTTTGATTAAGATGCAAGTCTAAATGAGGTCCTAGCAATGTCTTAGTAGATGGAACTTATATTCCTGTACTGAAACAGTTTCTTTAGTATATTCTGGGACTGTTTCTGGCATTTGCAGCACCACGTGCCTTTGATCAAATTAATGGTCACACAGTAGCCAATATAAACAGATCTTCCTGCTGAGTTGTTTCAGATGATGAGCTCTCAGCTTGTAACTTAAAATTCTTCTTATTAGTTTCTAAGTGCATCAACTTGTATTCTGTTCAATTGAATTTCATTCCACTTCTATTACTAGAGACTTCAAGGTCGTCTGACTCTCTTTGTATGATAACCAAATCTCTTCTTTATTGATGCTGCTTTCACACTTGAGATTGTCAGCAAATTTCATTAGCACACTCCTACCAAGGTCATAAATTAAAATACTAAATAAGATTAGTCCCCAGATCAGTTTTGGAGGAACTCTATTAATAGATTCCCCTTAGCCTAATACTTCCCTTTTCAGTAGCACCTGAGCTTGTCTTTCCTTTAGCCAAGTTCCTCACCCATAATGCAATTCTTATGCTAATCCCACTTTCTCCAGCACTTGCTTCTGTAGTGTTGAATCAGTGATTTACTGAAATCCAGACAGCTGACATTTCCTGTGTCCATAAAACCTTCTGTTTTAAGAAAGAGAGATGTGAATCCTTTGGAAGAAAATGTTATGCTTGCCAGTTGATGCCTGATAAGCTACAGGAACCAGAAATTTACTCTCCTGGAAACCCAGACGTGCTCCTGTCCTCTGAAACATATGGAAAAAAATCACCCATCTTAGCCAACCTGGAAGCAAGAGGAACAACTTTTCCCAGACACGCAAGAAAGCAATCAGCACGGTGCCCCTCGTAGCTTGTTAACACCTTCTCCTGCTCTGATCACAAAGACGCGTGTGGAGGAAGGGAGGTCAGAGCTGCTGTTTGCTCAGGAGAAAAGCCCTTGCCAGGGAGATGGGAATATAATTCCTTCTCCTCACTCACTGGGCCTAAATGAGCCCTTGAGGAATGTTTCTTTGCCCGCCCTCATAAAAGACCCTGATCATTTGATTCTTCTCTTTTTCTTCTTGCTAGTTAGACAGAGCACTCTGCCACCACATGCATGATGGCTTGTTCATCTTTAATTCATGTTGCACTTTTTTGTTTTTTTTCTTTTTTCTAGCAGAGGAGCTTTATTCAAACAAGAATCATCTGGGGACTGATTGATAGCCTTCTTTATACAAGGAGCCAGACGACAACATCACAACACTCCGTATATGCTAGCATTAACTTAACCTAAATGATGCCTACATAAGAAAGCCTGGAATGCCTTTATCTCTTCTATTACACACTAAAGACCATATGGAAACTCATTTAAAAGGAATGAGGTGCACTGACCTTCTGTCTTATTGCAGTGCTTCCAAATATCATCAAAAGCTGCTACAAAGCTGCAGTGACAGATATATAGAGCATGGTGTATCCTTTTATTGTTACCAACTGGAAGCAATTTTTATCAATTACACACACATCAAGCACAGATTACACATTGGCTACAAGTTATTTCTGTGCTTATTGCTATTGTCAGTTTTTTGCTCTTTTGGAGCCGACCAAATTTTTGATAGATACAAATGTTTTCAATTAAGCAGTGAGGGATAACAACCGCAGTTAGTCCACACAAGCAATTAAATGAAGTAAGCCTGCATTCTGTAGGGCTGTTTATTAATACTATTTATTTAAATTTTGCTTCTTTCAGTCTGAAGGATGGAGGCAGACTCTAACCCTGACAGCACTGCACAGCAACTGCATTATCTGCCAGTAGAACAACAAGAGGGCAAGAACAGTTTGCACTGTGATAGCTAATAACCACCGTACGAGCTGAGAAAAACATGACAGGTGATAAATATCAGCCAGAATCAACTTTAATGGTACACAGAAAGATATTGTGTAGTTCCTGAAACATTTTACTTTTTAAATAATAGCTTTTAAACTCTAAGCCTAGCTACACAAAATATTCAGTAGTACAGTGCATTTACTTGAAAAAAATAGGGAACTACCAAATACATATAACAGACATTTTATTGATGTGAGAGAAAGGGGAAGGGCAGAACGGGAACAGGTTTGTGAGTGACTGGATCAAACAGTGGAAATTTCTGAGAGGCAGCATTTTAGATTCTTTACTTGAAGAAGCTATTAAATTATTTCCTCAAAGCTGAGTTAATTTAACAGCAAGGGAATCCAAAACAATGTCAAATTATGCATTTTTAAACAACTCTGAGCATTTATACATCACAAAATAATATACGAGTTTAATTTATCTTTTGCTGGTACAGTCAGGATTTAACACTAAGTTCAGAATTCATCGTTTGCCTCCCCTAGTTTAAAATATTTAATGTTTCCTAATCCAAAATGGAAAGTCAGGAGACACAAATAAATGGAGTGCGCTGTTTGCTGTTCCATTTTTGATAGCTCACTGATTTTTTTTTAACACTGCTGCTTAAAGTGTGTGAAGGATTTCTCAAGGGTAGCACAATAAATAGAAATGTGCAAACTACCATGGGTCCCTTCTCCTTTTGTTATCAGTAAATTGGTTTCCAATAATCTCAGAGATAAAGGTGCATGAGAAGCATGCACCCCAACATACCGTACGGAAAAATGTCATATTATGCAAAGTAAATGGTGCACGCCTCTTGTGTGATTGCCAGGATGCAGGAAAACATCTGGACTCAGTGAAGCATACCCTCCAAAAATTAAGACAATAAAGTGACTACTGGGAACAAAACAAAGAATGGAAAGATGCGTGTGTCCAGATTTCCCCCCAAATTAACAAACACTACAATGACAAGTGCACTGACAGTGGGATTTTCTGCCAGCTCCCCAAGAGACCTGTGCCAGCTGTCCAGCCCCTGCAAACAAATGCTGTAACGCTAAGCATGAAAGTGGTTTGATGGAGGAGAGCTCATTTCAATAATATTTCACTTAAGCTCCCACATTCTAGCTTCAGGCTCTTATGGATGGATATAGGTCTATGGGGCAGTTGGGAGATAGAGCTTATCTGCATGCCCAAGCTAGATTTAATCTAATAGCAGTGTGGAGGTGATGATTATCCAGCCTGAGCATATCAATCTGTGTGACACCACATGTCTAATGGTAACATAGCTGGAAACACAAGCAAACACTATGGCCTTCTTTAGGAAAACCCCAGTATCCTTGACTGGCAATTGGAAATGAAAGTAGAAACAGATATGACCTAATGTTAAAGCTTTACTCTGACAGAAAGGGGGTGGGATTCAGCTCCAGATGAGACACCTGCACATAGGTGTGAAAAATGCTGGTGTCTCTGTGTGAGCTAGGTATGTTCCTAGTACATCAATGACGGTCTAGACAACACAGCTAGTGGAGTTCAGAGAGCTACGCATCTCAGCTAAAGGAGACACCTGTATATGGTCAGCTGAACAGCTTTATGGACTGCCCTCCGCTTGCTGTCTTCACCCCCTGTTCTAACTGGCCAGAGAAGACATTGTCTGATTGCAGTGTAGTCCTGATATAGAAAGGGTTTACTTTTGCCCTGATCCTCTGTTGCTGTCTTGCACCAGGATTTGGGAGAGCAATATTCTGGAGATGGAGCTCCCCCAAGAACGGTTAGACTTTATGCTGCCCTGAGCTGTTCTGTATAAAGTCTGTTTTGCGTAATTCTGAGGCAAAACTCCTTCTTGACTGTATGAGCTGCACACCAAAATCTCCAGGTGGATGAGATCTCGTACTTCAAAGAGGCAAGAAAAGGGAGAGCTCCAGGAATAGCTGAGATACAGGAGGTAGCAGTGCTTTCCTGAAGTCGACTCACTGCACCATGGGATAGAGCTGACCCTGTGGTACATGTGGGTCTTAGGCAGTGCCTTGACCCAGAAGCTTCTGCTTAGTGCAGAAGCAAACTCAAGCACTGGGTCCCTGGCTGTCCTTAATTATTAGCTCAATTCCTAATACTGTTTCTTTGGCTATTTAAATGAGCTCTCTCCAACACAGATCAGATATGGAGGGAGCTAGTCCCAAGTAGCCTGGATGTTGCCAGTCTGCACCACTCGATTTCTGAGACAAGAATCAGTCCATAGCTCTCTCTTCCTTAGCACTATGTCAAACTCGGTAAATCCATGCAGCTCACTAAATATATAGCCAGGGATGCTGATTACCTAGTAGCCAAGGTCTTGCGGACAAGAATCTCAGATGAACAGCTCATGAGCCACATGGACTTACGAGCTAGTTGCTGGCCATCCCCGGTCTACACGGTGTTGTTGACTCTGTCAAGGTGTTTGCTTTTAAGACAAAGTAATAATTGTTTGAACACGTTCAAATGTTACATCCTCCCTTCATTCACTATAGTATATTATCAGGATCTCTATTCTTCACTGATAAAAACCACAGAGTGTCACTCAGGAAGAGTCAAAAAATATATTACATATACTGTGATATACCACCCAATTTGCTTATCTTCCTCACAGAGCAGTTTTAAAGAAGTGCTAAGACAAAGTAAAAACAATGTATCTGTCAATGACATTGTGAATTTTAAATCATCAAGGACCTTGAGAATGATTAAGATGAAACAAACATTTAAAGCTTTCAGGGTTAAAATTTTTCAAGCTCACTGCACCTTGTGTGCATGCAACCATGCAGTTTTAGCTAGATGGGAGACGGAAATTTTTCTTATTCTTATTTTATTACAAGTACTTACTATTTATCTTGTCCATTTGTACAGAAAATAACAGGTGCACAGAGGCAAAGTGACAGGACAGATGCCTGAAGTAATTCCTAGAGAAGCTCTGCAAGTGTAAGTAAGTGCATCGTTGCCTAATGTCACCTTCGGCAATGTCTCTAGCAGGGAAGAGAAGAACCTCTTGAAACAGTCTCCATGCATTTCCACTACAGTTTACAGCTGTGCCAGTAAAATTTCCTGCATCAACAGCCTCAACTGATGTAAAAGGCAAAAAGGTGTGAAATGGGCATCACAGACACTTGATCTTCAGCTTTCACTTGCAGGACATCATCAGCCAATGTAATCAGTGCATTTTAATTTCTTTACTCGGACTTTGAACTATGTAGCTCCAACTCTTGGGTTTTTGCTTTAGATAAGAGGCTGGAACTGAAGATGGGAAAACTCAGCACTTAGGGCAGTGGTTATCTCCACAACAGTAGAACTTCAGTGAGGTGTGAGAGATTTTTAGCCACAAAGGAACACAACAGTTATTCAATCAGAGGCTAGTGTAAGCAGTGAGAACAGTTTCCCTGGACAATATTGTGAGAATAAGTGAAGAATCCTTCCCCTTCTTTCTGTGCAGTCGCAGTACTAGACCTTCCCATCAAAACAATAATGTCTTTTCACTGAAAGTGTTTTCATTAAAGCAAAACGACACCACTAATCCTATTTTATCGATGACAAACTGGAGCACAGAAAATTTATTTTTCCCTCACCACAAAACAGGCCACCAGACGTCTTGTTTTGCAGGCTAACTGCTACCCAGCGCACCTCAGTATTCCCAGCTTTTCGCAAGAAGTGTCATTGAATACCAGCAGGAAGAAGACTAGGGTATCTATTTGATTGTTGGTCAGATGCAAAGAGCAGGTTTCAAGTTAGCTAATACTGATGCTGACGATGAAAAAGGGAAAAAAGGAAGGGTTAAAATGAAGATATAATAATTGTCCTGTCCGCACGTAACCACCAGACTGCCTCTTTTATTAAGACAGAGTTATACAGGGCGATGATAATGCTCAGTCATGCACCAATGCCTTCCTCTGAGACTTAAGAGCAAAAATAATAGTAATTGGTGTTAATTAGCTTTACTCAATGACCCTGCTACATAACTGTCAACTTGGACCACTTGCAGTATCTCTTTATACCAATCTGAAACTTATGAAAAGGGCTCATCCACACATCTGTAGGCTGACTGAACTAAACGAAACTTTCTATTGTCACTGCCTTATCTTTGGAATTTATACATATAACAAAATACAAGAAATTATGTTACTAAATTTAATGTTACTGGGAGAAGAAGAGATAAAAATATCTATTCACAGATGTTCTCAAATAGCAGATATAAGAATTATTTCTGCCTTCAGTTAGCTTCTATTAGCTACTGACTCTGGAAACTAATAGGGACTGTACACAGCTGAAACATTTTTTAAGCCCCAGCAATATTTCATGAGGATCCTTCTCACAGGGCATCAAGTCTAAAAAAAGTTCTGAGATATCTGACAAGAAATCAGAAGAGTCACCATTGTCCAGAATTCTAACAAAGGAACAAATGATTAGAGGTACAGTCAGTCAAGGACTCCTTCTTAGAATAACAGCCAGAAAACTTCAGCTAAGCCATTTTAAAAAATGTTCTGAATTATAGACTTTCACCACCTCCTATGCAGCATTACATGTCTCACTCTCGGATATTTTATCTTCTCTGCCTACCACCTTTAATTTCCTTTCTATACTCTTGCTTACATCCCAGTGAATAGTTTTATATGTCCTTGCACTGTCTTGATACAATATTTCTGTCTTTTTTTGCATACCTGTGAAGAGTGATTACTGTCCTCATGTCCTTTGGTTTTGTTTCAATGAAGCCCAACTACAAATATTTAGAACATCCAATATACCGTAAACTTACATTTCCTGACCTTGATTTTTTCTGTCCTTTTCTTTGGACGCCCTCCCAACTTTTTGGTAATTTTCTGGCAATATAGTTCTCATGGATCAGATGGAGCAGGGTATATTTATGATGTGCCTTTCCACAAAGTGCCAAATGAAAGGCTGGAGCTCACTCATACAAGATATAGAGGAGGCCAAGGAATAAGTGAATTCAAAAAGGAGTAGACAAATTCATGGAAAACGGATCCATAAATGACTATGCAGCACAGTGGACTAGATATAACCTTTGGCACAAGAAGTCCCTAAATTAGCAATTGCTGGAAGCTAGGGAATATGCCCAGGAAAGAATACTTCTGTGCTTGTCCTTGCAGATCTCCTCTGAGGAGCTACTGATGCTCACTGTCATGAATGTCAATTAGTGTATCACGTCCCAGGATATTTAGTAAAAATAAACAAACAGACAAAAACATTCATTACGGTTTCAAGGGAAAACGAAGTCTATAATGGCAGACTAAAAACACAGTTATGGCCTGTACATGAAGCTGACAAAGAGTCCTGACTGAGAAACATTCAGCTCCTAAGACACTGCTGCTTACAAAAGCAACCAAAATCTTTCTGAGCAGAAGAGTTGTGTGAGGAGAAAACTTCCTTTGGAAATCAGACAACCAAGCATGCAGGAAACCAGACAAATCAGGAGACCTGAAATCTCTTTTAGGTTTTGTAGGAAAATCTAAACCTCACGTTCCTGCTTTGACTTCAGACCTGGCTCATCACCACGGACTCATCTTTGGATTTTCCTAATTACATTCTCTGTACAGTAATGTGGGATGGACTGGAAGGATGGGGGAGAACATATGTCAAAGATTTCCAGTGTTCTACTTAATATTTTGACCTGTATGTGGACTAAGTAACCTTTTACAGCTAGCTATCAGCATAGCTCTGCCCAACTGAGCTGCACAATTCTTTCAACTCTGAAATTAAGCCAATCAGTTACAGCACTCCTGTGACTTCTTACAATCACTACAGGGAGCCCAGAAGAACCCTAACATATTTTGGGAAGTTAGTCCCTTAAGAAAAATAATGTAAATGAAAATAACTGCAGTGGACATGGTAGCCTTTCAAAAACAACACGTTACTTATTAGTAAGCTGAAATACAACACACAGAGTTCTTCAGTGTTAGCAAACTGTATTTAAGAGGAAGTCCTTCAGAAGTGGGAGAAAAGAATGCAGCATGGACTCCGTTTTGTTTCTCTGTATCTTTTTTAATCATCTTGAACAACATAAACCATACCGAACATCTCGAAAAACAATCTTTGATTGCTTGGCCGATTTGAGAACTCTTCAGTTTCTGGTCTTCAAAAGTAATGTGCAGGCATTAGGGCTTCTAGGACCTCAGACTGCTCCATCTTTACGAAGACAGCTTTAACCAGGTCTTAATACCCTAACTGGACCAATCCACATACAAACTATACAGTATGTTTTGCCTCCCTTCTCTCAGTAGAAAAGTTACCCCATTCACTTCCAATAGTGGGTGTACTACTGTCTATTTAGATAAACCAGACAATATATATTGTTCAAATTAAGATTACAAAGTTTCCCATGGTTCCCCACTATGACAACTACAAGGTAATTAAACCTCTTTTAATTTTCCTTCAACAGTTAATGCCAGGAAGGAAAGAGTTCTTTGTACTATATATTGCTTCACTGAGAATTTGACTATGAGCATTTCTGAAGAGAGTCTGATTACACTTTCGTATTGAAGTTTACAGTTGAGCACACAGAGTATCAGGTGACTTATAATAAGGTTGACTTACAACTGAGAGTATGCAAGGTACAGAATCATCAGATAGAATTCTACAATACCAAGAAAAATTAAAACTATTACAGTAGAATTGCTCCTGCAAGTGAGTACACAAAGCATACATGTACAGACAATGGGAATTTTCAGATAGCAAGAGAAAATCAGTGGTAGATACCTTTCAGAACTTCTTTATTTCTATTTATGAATAGATTTTAAAAAATGAAGGCAGAATGCTAATTAGTTGCTTTCAGATCTCACCTCACAAGACATTAAGGAAACTGAAGAATCCCCACCTTCAGATTATTATGGGTAGAGTGTGAGCCTGATGACATTTAAAAAAAAGATTTCCAAGAAGATTTACAGCTCCTAAGCACGGAGACGTCAGAGATACCTGTTTGCTTTTTTTTTTTTTAAATACTTATAGGTATCACGTGTGTCCCCATTTGTCTGGTTAGCGTGACATGATGAGAGCTGTAACTGCAGTGAGAGCTCAGAAGACGGGAGGACACTGCGTCTGCATTGTTCTCTCCCCACACTTATGCAGTGCTTACCAAACGTATTTTGTCCCAGCCTCTGGCCATGGAAGACCCTTGTGCCTGCCTGGCTTCAAAAGACGTGATCCTTGAAACTCGGGGACACAACATACAGAGAGTCTGTGGAGGTTCAGCCCAGGGGAATGCTTGAGTTAAGCCGGACCACCTAAATTGTCAGGTAAGGCTAAGAGGCCTTTTGTTATTTTACCTCTTTTCTCTGCAATTTCTGTAGTCATATGAATGCACATGCACCACTCGGTTTTGAAAAAGCTGTTCTGAGCATAGCTCCCAAACGGAAGTCTACAGCTCACAGAATCACAATGAGTCAGAAGACCAATAAAACAGAGTAACGATGGGGATTGATAAGAAGGAACATGCAGGGGAGGAAGGACAATCTAAGAATAAAAAATAAAGAAATCACCAGGTGTCCCAGAAAGGCCAAGGCTTAGGTACAAATGGGGCATGTGCCAGAGACAACAGTGAAAATTCAGAAGCTGAAGAGCTCTGAACAATAGATCAACTTTCAGATGGTACTATATAGGTAGACCCTGACACTGTTGTTCCAAGACATACATTACAGAACAGACTCACGGGAAAATATTCTATTTCTGTCATTTCTATTTGCAAGTATGCTGAAGAAGTTACTGGGAAGCTTTTTTATCATAACAGTCACTTGGAAGCTGAGAGCAGCTCTTTGCGAAAAGCAACACTAGACTTCCGCTCAGATTAATAGCTGAGCAATGCAAAAACAAGATGTGCCTTAGTGTTACAATCAGAAATCCTAACATAAAACAGTATTTACAAAGCACAGCCTTCTCAGGTACGGTAACAGTCTAGCATGGAGTTCAGTATACGTCTACCATTCGTTTTTCAACAGCTTGATCTTATTGGCATTACAAACATGGCTTGGTAAGTGTTTAAATTTGTTTACTTAGTTACTGCGATTTCTAAGGTGCATCCAGTACCTGGTATGGAAACAGAGAGAAATGTTACAAATTAAGTAAATTAAATAAATCCGAACAGCACTAATAAACCATTCCAAGAGAAGCCATAATCTATCATCATCAATTAGAACTTTCTCCTCAGGTCAGAAATGTAAAACCACTTTTAATCAAGGAAGACATCAGAGGAATGTCAAAACTCCATTGCAGTCTGCCCCAGGCAGCACAACACAAAGAAAAGCAGGCCATCAGCACTAAGCCAAAATATGATATAGCTTTTTTTGGAAGAAAAATGTGAGCCCTTCCACATTCAAATATTACAAATAAGCTTTGATCAACAAACGCAAACTCCTCCTTTGTTTAGTATTTTAGACAGACCATTACAGATATATTTGCTGGCTCCTTTTTCTTTTGCAGGTGCAAAATCCTCAGCCTACAAGGAAAGCAGGTAAGTGAACATTTCAAATGGTGATTTTTTTTCTTGATTATTAAGATATTACCTGCAATTACATTTAAACAATAGCTGTTTGAGCAGCTCTGATTATCAACAGCTCTGAAGCAACATATTCCCAAATCAGCATGGAATCATTTGTGACTAAATCTCACAAATAGCCTAGTAAGCACATTTCAAGGGGCAATTTCCTTGAGGAACTGCACATACAGATGGAAACATTATATTATGGTGCTCACTTGCCAATGTTACAGCAAAAAGCTACTGAACAAGAGGTCTGAACCATCTTGAGTGTTTGTACCGTTATAGCTTTTGAGCGAGGCCAAACAGGGATTGTGAGGCAATATTTCCTGTGAACTCATTTTTCTCTGTTGTGACAAAAGATTGCCAAGGGATAGGATGCTTCCTTCTGGCTGAACACTTGACTCAAAAACAACACACACTCCAGGTAGCAGGGCGGCTCAGTTCACTAATGGTTCATTTCTAGCAGCTGAGGTCCACAGAACTTACACAACGCAGAAACTTGTCCTAACATGACTTTTTGTATTCTAGCCTCTCTGAAAGTTTCTTTCTGCTGTGGTACAATTGGTGATCTGCCGCTATAAGAGCCCCATCATTAGGGTACTGAGACTGAATTTCTTTTTTATGTTGGAGACCCAAAATGTGCCTTGGTTGCCTTTCTTGAGAGAATGAAAATGCACCAGCAGCAGAATAGGCAGTAAAAACAGCTCGAAAGTCAGCACAAGACAAAAACACCTCTACCAATCCATCTTTTTATGCAGCTGGCAATTAGCCCATCCATCCATGCTCCCACAGCCCTTCCACCTAAAATGAAGATTATCACTATAGAAGGAGGGAAATAATTTAACTTTCTAATTGTAATCTACTGTACAACTTCTAAAATAACTGCATATGTGGAGAGAAAATCATACCCAGCCACTGCTACATATTCTCAGACAGCTTTGCCCCAGTTTCCCTCTACAGCACATAAGCAAAATTTACACTCTACTAATATCCATTAATCACTACATAAAGAAAACAATTAAATAAATGCTAAGTGACAAACTGGAAATGCTCTTAACAAAGCCACAAAGACAGTTTTGTAAGTGAGAGTATCTAGGACTTCTGCCAATGAGGCTGCAAACAACGCCTGGCTATGGCCTGTTCATTTACAGAAATGATGGTGAGGACTGTCGCACTGTGTTTTTGACTTTTTAATATTTTTCTTGCAAGGTACATATACGAATATGTTTTCTATTTTGGAATATCCTTTTTCTGTGTATTATAAAACAGAAACAGTCATCTGAACATAAAAAGGATCATTGAAGAAATATAAGTAACTTAGTTAAAAATAAACAGAGAAATAGCAGCGAAATTTCTCTCAGAATACATTTGCTGCAAAAAATCTGGCAGAACTGTACAAGGAGGAAAAGTTATTAAGCAACAGATTTATCTGTATTCATCCAAATCTACTGGGAAAAACACTCATGGGAGGACATTAATAAAGGTTTGTAACTGTATGGGGAAATGCAAGAGTTTCTAAAAAGAGAAAAGAAATGATAAGGAAGACTAAATAGGTTTTCTGTCAAGCTGAATATGTGTAGGTGCTCTCAGTACCCATGCAACTTAGCAACTTTAGTTATAATCTTGAGGAGGAAGTGGAATGCAAGGTGGTGAATTTGCTGAGGATTCAGAATTACTCAGGTTAGGGAAAATGCCTGAGAATGGAGAGGAATTCCAGGAGGATCTAATCAAAGTGAGTGATCGGACAACATGATGGTAGATAAATGATAATGAAGGTAAGCACAAGGCAAAGCTTAGTAGGCAAAACTGTTCATTTTAACTACTTATACTGACTGATTACCCAGCATCTTTTTGGGGGGGAAAAAAAAACATTAGCACTGATGACAACATTGTCTACCAGTTTCTCAGAGTGTGATAAGGGAAGGTGATTGAAGAAATAGTTTTTCTGAGTGAGTTTTAATACTTATTTTTCTCTCCTTCCAGTATCTGTAGTCAGTTTACTTCAGGTAAGTAATGTAAAACTAAGAATGTAAACAATTTAAGAGACCTCCCCTTTTTTCCCCTTTCTAAAATGTGTAGAAGGAACAAGGTTGTAGAGAGTAAAGCATTAGCTAACTGGTGGCAATTAGGCTATTCCAAACGCATGTGAAACAAAGTCTGATCAGCAATGGAGCCAATGAAATGTGGTGCCCTGTGTTTTCTGGCTGGACCTGCTGGCATCTAAGCAGGCTAGTGTTTTTAGTGAAGATTTCTGCTGGTTGGGACACTTACGTTGCCTCTCTCCCACGAGGATACTCTGATAATAAAGATGATAAGCTTATTTTGCAGGATTTCCCTCAGTTAGAGCATCAGCAGGATAACACTTCATAGTTGAGGTAAATTCCTCAACACTTGTAACAGTGTACTATGTCTGACATTTCTTGGTTCTGTTAAATTCAGTTGAATCTGGCCAACAGCAGTGATGCAGGTTTTGGGGATGGAGATTCACAGGGGAAGACAGAAGACAGACTGTGTGAGCATACCAGACTCTTCCCTGAAGAGAGCAGGGCTGGCTCCTCATGGCTGGTCCGCAATATCTCTTACCTACCAAAATGTCTGTGGGTCATATCAACATACTACAGCCTCTTTCTATGGGGATATCAAACATAGATGTCTTGCAAGGGTTACCTGTAGTGCCAAGATTGGCTGATTTAGCCAAAGAGGAACAATAAGACCACCAGAGAAGTCACCCTTGTTGGGGCCACACACAGGCTGCCACACATTAGGACATGCCTAACTACAGTGGAGTAGGAAGTTACAGACAGTCCTGCTGGAAGAGGTAACAAGTGCCAGAAAAAGTACTGAGGCCTTGCCCTGCTTTCACAGTCCAAAGACAACACTTTAGTCACTGGTGAATAGATTTCAGTTGTATAAAGTGCATGTTCCTGCTTCAGCTGGATACACTATAGTCTAAGTAGGAATGAGAAATCCTCCCTGCAGGAAACTGGAGGTAGCCTTTGGATGTTCATTATTAACCATATTACAGGTGAAATTATGCAAGTTGTGTGCTGCTGTTCGTATGGTAGAAGCTCTACCGGGTGGCAACGCCTGTCCTTGCATGGAGGAAAGACGTATGGAGTACATAGAAAGGCCCTCAGCTACTATACTGAGGAGCGGAAGAAAGCTGCATGCCGGGAACTTCCCAAGAGATACTATCACCCTAAAGGAAGTAAGGAGCAAACTGTGTTTTGGCTCAGCCTGCCTTAAGAGTGTCCTTTTGTGGAAGTGAGATTCATGGAGTGGGACAAAACGCATGGCTCTGAATTCAGTGTATCTCACATACCTCCTCACAAGCGTCCTTCAGGGATGTCCATGCTACTATCAGCTCCCATAAACAAGCAGTCTTGCTGGGGTCCACAGCATTTAGTGATAAGCTATTCTTTTTTAAAAATATTCCCCCAAACTACTTTGGTGATTTTACATGACTTGTGGTAGTTACTGTGTATTGGTTAGGCTGAGGCTCCTAGCGTGCTGAAAAAAAGTTCCTGAGCTAGCTGACTTGTAGCATAAAAGAAAAGTTTTAGGCACCAATAAAATAAGAAAGGAAGTAAGAGAAAAAGTATGTTATCAAATATGAACTATATACCCCCAAATAGAGCTTGGGGACATTGAAAGGGGGTGGGAGGGGGAAACAGGATAAATAAGGAATCATTGACACCAGTAACAATGGAAGAGCTACTGGACAAAGATAGTATGTTAACCAATCCAGCATCTGACATAATACTCTTCAATACTCAGACTCTGTGATCTTCCTTTTAAAGTCCTGTAGTTCTTTCTCAGATAGAACCTTAAACCAACTTCAAGAGTGAGATTAACCTGAGACGTTTCTGACTGACTGATCTTCTCTTGCTTCAGGATATACATCTAATAAAAGCTCCATAGTCTAGGAAGTTGTAATCAGCATAATCATATTTTTAGACTGAAATGGCATTAGTGTGAAATGATATGATGAGGCTTCACTTTTCTCAGAGAACAGGATAACTCCTCAATAGAGCAATATATACATAAAGACTTTCATAAAGAAAGGTTTACACAGTGAGGTTAAGTATAACTGTGCTAGAGCCAATAGGATTTTGAAGAAAAGATACTCGAGGGAAATAAAGCTTTCAAAAACATCTATTTCAAAATAAATATTCTAGTCCATTACTTACATTTCCTCAGCTGAAATTTTTTGCTGCCTGTGCAAACATTTTCAGCCATTAATGAAAGTAAAGACATAACATGAAATACAGTAAATATCAGAATCATAAGGATTTCATGCATAAAAAATCCATCCCAGGAAGCAGTAGCTATCATTATTTTAGTCCCTTATTTACTGTTTCCTAACTCAAAAATATCATGCTGATATCCAGCACCTCCTAACTATGTATTACCATTTTCATTCTTGTTAAACATGCAACTAGGAAGCAATCTGCTTAGCAACCAACATAAACATATTGCACAAGAGGAGAAGAAAGGCTACTTGACAAGCAAACTTGGCTAGGAGCCAGTTAAGAGACCTAAAGGCAACTCAGCAAAATGTCAGCATTTTCTGAATAAACTATAAATTAATGAGGGGACTGGCAGAGACAGACTAAGTCAACAGTGATTTCCAGGCATACTCATGAAGGTGAGCTCTGGCTTGTGCATGCTAATGGTATGGTATATGGATGGAATAAATTAGAAATAGTTGTTTTCTCTGGCAAAATTTCTAGATAGTATAATCTGTGCAGCTGTCAGGATATTATAATCTATGTAGCTGGAACAAGTAGTTTATATCTCCAAAGATTAACTAACATGGCTGTAAATCACATTATCAACTCAGATCCTGCGTTCAGCAGATTTATATCAAAATTTTAGACTCAAAAATCTTAGATTACTTCCCTAATTCCTTTTCCTGTTTTTCAGTACTGCTATCAAAAGAAGTCCTTCAGTAACAGAGACTGTAACAGCACAATTCAAATCAAGTTGTTGGTGCTTAAGGCATAAGCTCATGCTCTTCTACTAAGTTACCATTGGCTAATAACAAATACACTTCATATCAGCTTATTACATTTCCAGTGTTTAATAAGGTTTGAAAGTGATTAAGCTGCACAGACACTGCAGATGTTTTTACCATAAGCAGATTTCACTGATATACGCTGTGACATCTCCTGTGACCTTCTGTGTTCTACCATGATTTCTCAGTGGCATCTTGCTGACTGCAATTGGGCCTTGTCAGCAGTGACTAAACACCTCCTTGCAAAAACCAGTCAGGTTCTGATCTATTGTACTGCCTTGTGGCACTCCTGAATCATTGCTGCACCGCTCAAGGACAGCATCTACGACCAGCGCAAAGGCTTTTAGCGTGAGCTGGACCTGCAGATGGGTAGATGGGTAGATGCATCACAGGACTGTCGTCACAGCAGAAGGGATGCGGTGCCAAGCGTCATCACCAAAAACGTACCAGTTAGTCCTGGCATGGCCAGATGCACAACATGGACTTTCCAGAAGTATTTTCTTCCGTTCAGATGAAATTTTCTGTGTTTCAATCTGTGCCCGCTGCCTCTTGGCCTTTCACTGGGCACCACTGAAAAGAGTCTGTCCTCAACCTCTTTACACATTGATCAGATCCCCCCTGAGCCTCCTCTTCTGCAGGCCGAATAGTCCTAGCTCTCTCAGCCTCTCCTTGAATGTCAGATGCTCCAGTCCTTTCATTTCATTGCATGTTTGCTGGACTCGCTCAAGTATCTCCATGTCTCTCTTGTACTGGGGAGCCCAGAACTGGACACAGTACTCCAGGTGAGGCCTCATGAGGGCTGAGTAGAGGGGAAGGACCACCTTCCTCAACCTGCTGGTAATGCTCTTCTTAAAGCAGCCTAGGATACTATTGGCCTCCTTTGCCCCAAGGGCACATTGCTTTTCCATGTTCAACTTGTTGTCCACCAGGGCCCCCAGGTCTTTCTCTGCAGAGCTGCTCTCCAGCTGGCTGGCACCCAAGCCTGCCCTTGTGCCTGTAGCTATTCATCTCCAGGCTATTCCTCCCTTTGCTGAACTTCATGAGGTTCCTCTCTGCCCATCTCTCCAGCCTGTTGAAGTCCCTCTGAACGGCATTGCAACTATCTGGTGAATCAGCCACTCCTCCCAGTTTTTTATCGTCTGTGAACTTGATGAGGGTGCATTCGGTCCCATCATTCAGGTCATTAATGATGGTGTTAAACAGTATTGGACCCAGTATTGACGCCTGGGGTGACACTGGTAGTGACAGGCCTCCAGCTGGACTTTGTGCCACTGATCACAACCTTCTGGGTCTGGCAGTTCAGCCAGTTTTCAACCTACTTCACTATCCACTTATCTAGCCTGTACTTCATCAGCTTGTCTATTAGATATATCTATCCTATGTCTATGAGGATAGACATGCCACATGATACCTCAGCATAGTTCTCAGACTGAACTTGCAGTCTGTACACAGGGAATTTCATGAGATAGATAGGCAAAAAATATCTCCTCAGCAAGCATTTGCCCTTGCCAAGGATGCCCCTTTAGCCCATTAGAGCATGTTGTTAGCTTAGCAAGCAATCATAGACCTGTGCATGTATTCCCACAGGATCCATGCCCAGGACCTCTGAGGACTGGGCTATTTTCTGCTGCCCCTCTACTGAAGGAGCAGGTGGCAGGTGGCACAGCAGGTAGGAACACTTCACTGGAACAGAAAGGTCTGTGAGGACTTCCTCCAGCTCCTGTTCAAAGCAACCAAGGACAGCATATTCTCAGGATTTCATTCACACGCTATCAGAACACCCAGGTGCCTGTGTGGCACCGCTCTGGGACCCAAATCCTAAGAACTGACAAGATTCACGCTCACTTTGCAATATAGCGCTGAAAACTTAAAAAAGGTTGGGATACCTCAGATTAAAAAATCATCAATATCACTGTGTATTCAGAATGAAAAAAACTTTTTGGATTCTACTGTGTCAAAAGTTCAAAAAAGTAATAACTCTAATAAGGGAGAAACTTCTAGGAAGTCATTGACATAGGCTCTAAATGGATCAATAGCATGTGAGGCAGACCATATGTTCTGCTGGAATAAAAATGTGCTTTAAAGGACAAACGATTCATGAAGAACTGGTTAAATGGGATACATTGTATGCAGGCGCATATTGCAGAACACTATTACTACAAGCAATTGTCTCTAGAGAGACTGCAGACAAGTATCATCATCTGTATACCAATTAAAGAAGAGGACAAAGCATAACAAGAGTATAGGATGGCAGAATCATGATCCTGATTCTGAATATTCTAAAATAGAAAATGCTGTATTTCATGAACTCTTTGTACTCACAGAAATAATCTTTTTATTAATCTCCAGTTGATTATAAACTGTTTCATGATAAGAATAGTTTCATCTCTGATATAATATGAAAGAAAATAAATAAAAGCCATAAAGCACACTTATCTTAAGATGCAGGACAAATTTGGAGACAACTACACGTCATCCATGATGACAGGCTTGCCAAAGATAGTCTAGAGCTAGAGTCAGAGTTGAAAGCAGCCAAATCAAAATCAGCCAATGCCCACAGCTCATCTTTATAGATAGGAGATGGTATCAAAATTTAAGGTATGAATGGATAATATCTGACTCATCGCTGAATAAAGGTTCAATAAATACACCTGTACTAATCACATGCTTTTTTTGTACAAGACAAAAGAAAAGGAATTAAAAAATCCTAAATTATGGAGATAAATTACTGGGCAAAGATGAGTTTTTCTCTTTCAGGCTAGCCAGAGATCACCACCAGGAAATCAAGCCTCTCACACCCTCTTATTAGGAGGCAGGCACATAAATTATTTTGCATGCACTCCATTTTTCAAATGATGCTCACAAAAATATCATAATCATGGCTTAAAACAGACATGAAATCCTGGATATGAAGTAATGATAACTCCCACCGATTGCATCAGAAAGCTGGAATACTGAATCAGGGCAGAATCACATGGCTCCCTTGGGTTCAGTTTGTGCAGACACATGGCAGGCCTGCATGGGCAGGCAAGGGTGGCTGGGGGACCTAAAACTTTAGGATGACCCACTTTAGGATGTGGTGAATAGCTCTCCACACTTCACTGACTGCACTGACTTGATGCCTGTCATCTACTGTGGGAGTGCAGGCATCCAGCTCACTTATAGCTAGTATCACATGTAGCTCACATGTGAGTAACATCATGGGTACCAGAATCTAGGTATCTGAATTTGAGGCTGAATCCTTGAGATGAGATTTGTCTGTGAAATCATAGGTGTCTTAAGTCCCGTTTTTAGACATCTCAATGTATCCAAGACATCTGCATGGCACTGTAGACATGACACAGGGCATGCAGAAGAGGCGTAGCAGCAGCTGGAGGCCAGGAGGCTCCCCAGAGGTATCTAAGACAGCACCAGAAACCTACACTCACAGGCTGAATCTCACCCTCAGCATCTTCCTTGTGCTTTCATCCAGTGACGATATTGTCCTGTTTCTTTAATACAGAGCATCTCATTTAGGATGATAATCTTTATTTTGATGAAAAAGAACTCCAAAATCACAAGTGCCATAATGAGAAGGTGTGTTTATTGCTAGATGGCAGAGGGACACTATTATCATTATTAAACTGCCCACGAGTAAAAGTCACTATAGCCAAACAAAGTGCCTTCCCACCTAGGTCTTCTTAAACAATGCTTAGGCACCTGGGCTGGTGGCTGCAAGAGCTGAAACTTCCAATTTCAGTTTACTGACTACATGTGTCATTTTAATGCCTCTGATAAGGTCGTGTTTCATCGAGTGCATGATCAGGCATCCCATCATTGGCACCTAGCTCTAAGGCACTGAAGGTTCACGGCCCGGTTTTTTGTTTATAGTACTTTGAAGGACACAGCTTGTTGTTATGGAGGACCTGTTTACATTTCAGCTGGTTTGGAGGCTACGACGGAATATAGCCTTTTTTAATGCCCCTTTGTCTCAAGCAAGCTGCCCAAGGCTCTTGCTAGGGGAGGGCCTGTACTTCCATTTATTCTGAACACAATATGACTGAACTCAGACGGTGGGGAGCAGAGGACCGTCTCTGAGTGGAAAAAAAAAAATCTATGAGCAAACTGAACTGGTCCAATTAATTAACACTGCCTTGCTTTAGCAACGGATACAGAGCAAAACCCTAATTAAAAGCAATAGCCTATCTATATGTAAATGTTCTTGCTATTTCACTCTATTTTTTTTCTTCATTAGCCAGAATTCTTCATCTTATAGTGCAGTTATTTGCAAACTAGCTTGAAGGGCTCATTCACTGCCAAAGCCTATCTATATAAGAAGAGAAAAGTTTTGTTTGCTCTCAACAAAAGAAAGACATTTAACACTGGATCACAATGCATTATTTTTGTGCTTAGCAATGTGACTCTGTGCCCTCTGAGAAGGCTTTCAGCTCTAGTAGTTTTTCAGGTAGTACAAGCGTTACGTGAGCACGAAGACTGCTGGTCAAAGAGGAGCTTCAAGTGACATACCTGGGGTGAGATGGCAGGAAGATGACAATATGCATTGTCAGCTGCAGAAAAGAAAGTACATGGGGGCCATAATTGGGGTGAGTCTACCCTTCTGTTCAGCGGCACCCTACAGCAGCCAGCAATAGGAAAATATAGATTGTGGTGGGCTCTCCAAGGTCTAGCCAGGGGTAAGTCCAGCATGGCCAGTTACAGCCTGGAGCTTTTCCAGCCAGCAAAAGGAGGTATTACTCCTCTAGAAATCATATTTGCAGTATATGATAATTAGCATCTGCTGGGGCTGGTGAGATGAGCCTCAAATTGCTGTCAGCTGTTTAAGCAACCACCATCCCTGTATTGCCAAGGCTTCTCCGGGGAGACCTTCCCTCTTTAATCTCCCCCAAGTCTCCCTTCGCAGCTTGGGAAGCTTGCTGGCACACCAGTACCAGTGTTACAGGTACCCAGGGACAGGGCTGCCACACAGGGTCCCAAGGCATGCAGGGAGAAGGCAAACTGGGCTGTGCTGAAAGCACTGGAACAATTTTTTAAGTAAACAGCAAGGGACTGTGGGATAGACAAAAAGCCCCCAAGGGCAGTCGCAGGCATGCAGTGCTAGTGCACGGTGCAGCTCTCAGGACCATCCCGCTTGGATGCTTGAAATTAATTTGGTTAGATGATGACTAAGCAATGCAATTTGCTGGGCTACAACGGGTAAAAGCAAATGGTAACCTAGATCACTGGGCATTCTTTCATTTTAAACTTTAAACCTTCATTTTAAACCTTATCAAAGGTATTATTTGGAATACAGAAAATAATTTTAACATGAGTCTCTCCCTGAAGACAACCTGTTTATAAGCAATACATTAAAATATTGACATTCGCTAATAAATATATATATATATTTGACAGTAGCATATAATTATTAATAGTTTAACATAGCATTCTTTATGATAACTAAAACTTGTTCATTCACACTAGGAAATACACCTCTGTCACTTCAGGAGAGAGAATTGCTAAGCATTAGATCACTTCCCATACAATCATCTCTTCCTCTCTCCATGGAATACAATTTTGGTAAGAGTATTACTGGGTCACACCAGGGGATCCTATCTAGTCTTACATGATAAAACATGAAGACACTGAGACTACCCTGAAATGCAGTTTAAACCATATTAAGACTACTACTGTAGCTTTAAGGAAGGAATAGTATTTTCTCCATTCTGTACTACAGAAAAGATTTACATTTAAAGGAACACTTGCTTGAGTTCAAAATTTTCTGGCAATGTCCAGTCTGTTTCTTTGTCACAATACCTGATATCACCAAAAGTTTCAGCATATATGTTTCCCAGTAAAATTACAATATATTTAAAAGATCTTTTAATGCCTGAGCACACATTACACTCTAGCAGTTTGCAAAATAGGGATGTTAGAGCCCTGTTGCGCAGAGAAGTACTCACGGACTTGCTGCGGAAGTGCCACGGCAGTTGCGCCACTCAACGTGCACCCTGTCAACCCGGGGTACGGGTCTGCTGAGATTCTGGCTAGAGAATACTAATTGTTTAGGCTACAGAGAATGCTGTTTATCACTTGTAAAGAATTGTGCATGTTTACAGGGCTCAAAGATAATATGTATTAATAAATCAAAACCAACCCCTGCACATGGCAATGTAGAGCACAATTGGGTCACTAAATCTCCAGTCTCTAAGTTATTAAATCATTATAAGTGCAGGTTTAAAAGATTCAGCAGTACTCTCTAAGGATTCTGAAGGATTTTAAATGCTGAGATATCTATCAGGTCAATTGCTTTCAATGATAGATTAAGCATGTGCAAAAGCTTTCCCTGATATAGCTTCAGCTACTGTTGAAAATAAGAGAGTCTAACAAATGTATTTAGGACAATGGAAAAAAAAATCCCTCTACCATGTGCGGAAATGGGACCAAAGGCTTTATTCAGAGTCCTTTGAAGAAATGCCTCCTGTGTTTTTTAATCCGCAGTGTGCTGGTATGAGTGCTGCATGTTCATAAGGCTATAATAGTACCCCCTTTCTTGCACTGGGGTCCCTCTGGCATTGGATAGGTTAAGCAATTCCTGGTATTAAATTAGGACACTGGCTTCCTCTGGTAAGAAAATTCTTGCATTTTATATCACAGATGATAACCTACTCTACCAAGGAGAAAAAAAATAGGTGCACTCTAGAAAAGAAAAAGGAATATGCAAACACATGTCTGAGTAATTGCAATGATGTGATATATAGATTATCTGAATACTGATTAGAATATTTTTAAACTAGATAGATAAGTACGTGTTGACTCCAAGCAGCTGAGCTGATGCTGACTGTATGGTTCAGTAAACCGCATACAACTAAGGGAGAAGCTGAACAGTGTAATGTACTCACTACTGCTCAGCCATTAAGGAGAAATACATTTGATGCAATTGCAGCTCATGCTAGGCAGCTTGTCCTACTACCTCATTTTAGAGCTACCAGTATTTTTTCTTGATTGGGTTGGTAAAGTCAACGTCTTCAGAATGAACTGAAAATGCCCGCTCTTTTTCTAAAATGCTCTGGTTTTCTTCACTTAACCATCACTGAAAAAGATAAATAAATTTACTCTACATACAGCTTAAAGACGTCTTAGATGCCCACCTCCATTTATGGAATGTTTTGAAGGTGAACAGGAAGAGAATAAAACACAGTTAACACAGTGTCATGCACTTAACCTGTGAGAGAGCTGAGAAGACAGGAATTTGAGTGGGCTAAAGCCATCCTAAGGGCAGCTTGCACATAAGTATAAAAGGCAGTACTACATCTCATCCTTTGTAAGAAGGAGGATCACTTCCTTGGGGGGAGTTCCGTTTTTTCAGTAATGCTATATGGCCCATTTCATTAGTGAGAGAGGTCTCTCTCTCACTAACGAAATGAAATGCACATGGTGTGTTTGCCAAGGGAGACCACGCTTCACACCGGGCCTGGCCTACGAGTCTGGGGACCTGGGGTCCCCTCCTGGCTCTGCCGCTTGCCATCTGGGTAACCTTGGACAAGTCCTGATAGCTCTGGAAGGTGTAATTTCCTCTCCTGGAAGGGGAGCACTGACTCTGACTGCCTTTACGGAAAATTTTGCAAAGAAGGGTGTCTATTAGAAATAGGATATGATCAGAGGTCTTTGAAAATATGGCCTATGAGAAATAGTTGAAGCATTTGAACTGATTCATTTCTAGAAAAGGGAAAATGAGATGAGACATGACAATAGTTTTCAAGTATGTATTAGGTAGATACAAACACTTTTCTGCATTCTTCACAGATAAAACAAGAGCAGCAGGTCTAAAGTCACAGAATCACAGAATCACAGAATCGTTTACGTTGGAAGGGACCTCTGGAGATCATCTAGTCCAACCTCCCTGCTCGAGCAGGGTCACCTAGAGCATATTGCCCAGGATCACATCCAGACGGCTTTTGAATATCTCCAGCGAAGGAGACTCCACTGCCTCTCCAGGCAACCTGTGCCAGTGCTCTGTCACCCTCACAGTGAAGAAGCTTTTTCTCAGGTTCAGATGGAACTTCCTGTGGTTCAGTTTCTGCCCGTTGCCTCTTGTCCTGTCGCTGGGCACCACGGAGAAGAGGCTGGCCTCATCCTCTTGACACTCCCCCTTCAGATACTTGTACACATTGATCAGATCCCCTCTCAATCTTCTCTTCTCCAGGCTGAACAGGCCCAGCTCTCTCAGCCTTTCTTCAGAGGAGAGATGCTCCAGTCCCCTCATCATCTTTGTAGCCCTCCGTTGGACTCTCTCCAGTAGGGCCATGTCTCTCTTGTCCTGGGGAGCCCAGAATTGGACACAGCACTCCAGGTGAGGCCTCACCAGGGCTGAGGAGAGGGGCAGGATCACCTCCCTCCACCTGCTGGCAACACTCTGCCTAACGCACCCCAGCATCCCATTGGCCTTCCTGGCCACAAGGGCACATTGCTGGCTCATGCTTAACTTGTTGTCCACCAACACTCCCAGGTCCTTCTTGGCAGAGCTGCTTTCCAGCAGGTCAATCCCCAGCCTGTCCTGCTGCCTGAGATTATTCCTCCCTAGGTGCAGGACCTTGCACTTGCCTCTGTTGAACGTCAGGAGGTTCCTCTCTGCCCAACTCTCCAGCCTGTCCAGGTCCCTCTGAATGGCAGCACAGTCTTCTGGTGTGTCAGTCACTCCCCCCAGTTTAGTATCATCAGCAAACTTGCTGAGGGTGCACTCTGTCCCTTCCTCCAGGTCAACGATGAATACATTGAACAAGACTGGACCCAGGACTGAGCCCTGGGGGACACCACTAGCCACAGGCCTCCAACTTGACTCTGCGCCATTCAGCACAACCCTCTGAGCTCGGCCATCCAGCCAGTTCTCAAGCCACCTCACCGTCCACTCATCTAGCCCACACTTCCTGAGTTTACCTACAAGGATGTGATGGGAGACAGTGTCAAAAGCCTTGCTGAAGTCCAGGGAGACAACATCCACTGCTCTGCCCTCATCTACCCAGCCAGTCATCCTGTCATAGAAGGCTATCAGATTGGTCAAGCATGATTTCCCTTTGGTGAATCCATGCTGACTACTCCTGATCACCTTCTTGCCCTCCAGATGCTTAGTGATGACCTCCAGGAGGAGCTGTTCCCTCACCTTTCCAGGGATGGAGGGGAGGCTGACAGACCTGTCATTTCCTGGCTCCTTCTTCTCACCCTTTTTGAAGACTGGCGTGACATTGTCTTTCTTCTAGTCCTCAGGCACCTCTCCTGATCTCCAGGACCTTTCAAAGATGATGGAGAGTGGCCTAGCAATAATATCCGCCACCTCCCTCAGCAATCCTGGGTGCATCCCGTCAGGGCCCATGGATTGATGGATGTCAAGTCTGTACAAAAGATGTCTAACCTGATCCTCCTCGACCAAGGGAGAGTCTCCAGCCTTCCTCTCTTGTCCCCAGGGTATGGAATTCCTGAGGGCTGGCCTTAGCAGTGAAGACTGAAGCAAAGGCAGCATTCAATAACTCTGCCTTCTCTATATCCTTTTCTTGCTAGAGTCTTGCTAGAGAAATATAGGTTAGACATCACGAATGATTTTTCAAATGGTAAGAAGAGGAATAGGTTTCACAGCAAGCTGAGGACTCTTATTTAAACATGTTATAAACAGAGGAGAGAAATTTCTGCCCCAAACCATTCAGGTGTAGCTGATCATGCCTTGGCACAAGGACATCTCGCAGTCCTGCCCTACTTTCAATGGTCCCATTTCTCTGATCTCAGAATGCTTTCTGAAATGTTTTACATATTCATTTTACTTTTTAATTGAAAAAGTAACTGTTATCAAATATGACCCTTTCTAGTTGTACTCAACTAATGTAGACTTCCACCTGAGCACCAGAATATAATACACGTTAAGACATTTCTATTTTCATGTTTTTTTGTCCATATGAAAGCACCTTTAATGTCTTTAATTTCTCACTATTCTGTGATTATCGTGTTCTAATTTCCCTGCAGTTCATAAGACAAAGTTCTCTCATTTCCCTATTCAGCATTAATGGGGAGGCAGCTCAGCTGCCGGTTTTGTAAAAAAAAACACCCACGGGATTAACTGAGCTCCAAGAAACTGCTTCACAAATTTGAATACTTTGATATGGTAAGTGCCAAAGCTAACTTTACAAAGATTAAGGACTATACATACTTCACTGCTGGGACGCTTTCCTGCAAGTTCTCCCTCCATCCAGGAAGCCTGGAGGGGATAGAGTTGCGTCACGTTAAAGCACAAATGTTCCTAAATTTTTCCCTGCGGAAGCAGAGCTTTGTTCCACTTAAGATGAGAGCAAGTGGCTAAATATGACTTTTGTGTCTAAACACTTCAAACACTGTTCTGAAGTGTTATCGTGCTCCTCCTAGACGTGGTTTAGGCAAACCATATCTTTTAAAGCATTGTTCCCCCAGCTTTCTCTGTTGTGCTCTGAGGAAGTTCACCTCTCAGACCCACCGTCCTGGAATAGAGGAGCTCTGGAGGGCTGGAGGCACTGAATCTCCAAATATCCCACATAAACCTCCTCCAGCTATGCCCCAAGACAGCTCATAGGAGAAATGTGACATATTCACATAATTCTCACTTCTCCTTCCACAAGGCAGTCATAATAATGCTTGCCTGCTACAGAAGTTTTCTGAAAGAAAACTATCTGAAGGTTACAGTATTCACCACCACCCTTAAATAGGAAACGCTTTAGAAGTATCAACATATCAACCTGCACTTACAGGCAATATAACCAGCTCTGTTTGTCTATTGAAAATAAAGGTTTCTGTGTCCAGCCAAATTATGCAACACAGCAAGGATGAAGTCTGTCACCTCATTCCACTGCTTCAGTTAACGATAAAGTAGAGGGCAATTTCTAGAAAATCAGTGGATGCTGCACTAAAAACACTGTGCAGAGAAGTATTCCATATTTCAGATAATTGAGATTCTTTATGTATTTGGAAAAAGAAATTACAGTTGAAGTGCCTTTTAATCTGTTCTTTAAAAAAAAAAAAAAAAACGAAAGTGAGATATTTGCAAATGTGGTATTATCTGCTGTTGTTGGACCTGAATGATACAGACTCCTGGCTGGTGCTAACCATGCTGTTAGAGACCTCTCCTTCTAAGGTGTACAGCACTGAGTAGTCCCAATTAATCCAATTAAAGAAATTATTCATGTTAATATATGTGCAAGCGGCCTGTAAGCCACTCCTTAATTATTCCCCATATTTGTATTGTTTCATTCCCATGAACTGCTCTGAACTCTTGGACAGTTTGTCCTAGAACACTGTGCTATTAACCACCGCGGCTCATGGACAGCTCAAGACTCCCTGAAGCGGGGTGGGCGCCGGGGACCATCCCCAGCAAAACCATTCCTTCCCCTCTGCTGCAGACTTCACATTGCTCAGTGACTTTTTATAGCTTTCTGATCCATTTCCTTTGAATCGCTACGACAAAAATTGCTTAACCATCAGCACAATACTGCAAAAATAGAGGAAGAAGTTAAAAAAAAAAGAGTGATTTGTTACCATATCTTTGCTAAAACGATGCCATACTTGAATAGTTTCAAATCTGCTAAGCAGCATTTAGGTCACTGAGCAACAAAAGTCCAAAGTCAGCAGTAGCATATTTATCTCCTCCTGCACCAGGTCTGCAAGCTAAGGCTAAAGAGAGGTTAAATAAATAAAATTAATTTTAAAATAAAATTTATTAACTAAAATTAAGTAAATAAGAATTAAATGTAAAAGTAAAATAAATTTAAATAAATCTTACGCTAAATGAAATGCTGTAAACAAAGTATTACTTGATAGGCAGGAATCTACACTACGTACAGGAACGCACACTATCTGCCACAAGACCTAAAACACACTAAGTGCTATGCCAGCCTAGCTTCCAGGTTTTTGTTTGTCTGCGCTGTGATTCTGCATCTTAGCATATTTGCATTAATATTATTAGGCTTGATACCACATTAAGGACTGAGGAAGTTCAGAGCTTTTGTCTCACAGCAGCACTTCTGCTCACGGTGGGATCCCCCCTGCTTCAGCAGGTGCCGCAGATTGCGGCAGTTGTGCAAAAGCAAAGTCAGGAGATATTAATCCTGTGCAACCGAGGATCCTTGCCCCGCAGAGCCGTGAGCAGAGGAAGCGTGTCGGTGGACTCAACGGGTTGTTAGCCATGGGCAAAATTTTTGCATGCTCAGAGTCTGCAGGGCTAATTGGATGGAGCAAATTATCCACTGCAATGAGTTCGTTCAGGCCTTGTCACCAATGTGAGATGACAGAAAACTCAGTCAGACTCCAAGATGAACCAGGGCATTATTTTGAACAACAGGAGGACCTTGTGATGGAGGGCAAAGCTGCAAAAACACGGAAGGCCAAGTTTGGCAGACGCCCTGACATCTTTGCAGTCCACCTATGGAAAAACATTTCAAAACTCCAAGAGAGCTTCTTGTCCCCCAAAACTGCCTCTCTAAAATACCCCTACAGTGAGGAAAGCTTTCAAGTAAGCATTCCGCAGTTTCCAGGAAGCATTATCAAAGCTAACTGCTTATACATTTAATTTGCTAATTACAAACTGTGCAAATGAGCAGGGAGAAGCCTTGCCTTTTACCTCTGCTACCCTGGCCACTAACGTTACCACAATTCTTACTTTAGTGCCAGCCTTGCAAATCACATGCATTGTCAGAAGTGCATATGGTGCAATACAAGTGATGAACAGCCCCAATTAGGCAGTCAGTTCCTTGTCTAAAGGCATGAGACAAACTAGCAAAACAGAGAAAGGGCATGGGCACTATGAAACGAAACACTCATTGATGACTACATTTTAAATGCTGTTAAAAGAGGGAACGTAGCATACTTTATCAGGCTGATTTATCCAAATATAGGGCCTTATGAGAAGGAGAGAAGTCATAAACAGATGACAGCAGAGATTAGAGGACCACTGCTGATGAACAGGGAGAAGGAGAGGACAAAGGAGAGGCTCTCTGCAGACAGGTACCTGGCTCTGTGAAGCACTGGAAAGTGAGGCTAATGCCTAACTTCTGATAGAGGAGTGTTTCTCATGTGGAAACAGGAATACTAGTAAGGAAAGCATTACTTTTGTCAAGTGGAATACTGGTTAAATCACTTTTGCCCAAGTTAGAATTGGGTAAATGCTCTTCATCTGCCTTTACTCTCTATTACCACATGGCTTCTGGCATATAAGGGCAGAAGAGGGCATTCTGCCCTCCCAAGAGCCAAGGATGCACAGTGTCTCAAGTCCCCATCCTCACCCGCACCACGGCTGGCTGTGACCTGACTGCTTGGCTTTACCTCTGCGCACACAGAGATGGAGAAGAACTTTTCACAGCCAACCATGAAGGGTGGAGACTGGCTTCTGACAGCTGGTAAGGTACCCAGTTAGGAAAAGGTTTACCATCCAGCTTAACAGATTGAAAAAATTACGTGTTTACAAATCTGGGAACATTTTTACTGTTGGCTTCATGGAAAAGCCAGCCTGTTTTAAAGTGCATCAATCTTTGATGTTTTAACAGTTTTTAACATGATAGCTGGCATGCCCTGAAGTGGGGATTACCAAGTTATTCCTAGCTGGAAATTGTTCAGGCTGCCATTGGATAGCTTGATCTTCCTGCTGTGACTGACAGCAACCTTTTATCACCCTGTGAAGTACTCGGGGAATTTGTTCAATTAATCTGAATTTTTTATCTGCAGATATTTTTGATTCACACAACAGTGAATCACAGCTCAGAACTGCTTACATTCTCCTAAGCTTCCTACCTTCATAACTGTGCTGCAGCACCGTTCCTGCATAGGATCATTGGTAAGCCAGGTATAATTTACTGGGTTTGTTAGAACAACTGTCACTTTTCCAAAGGAGTGGGACTGACTTGCACGCATAGGAAAGAGTTTCTTAGCATCAGTTTTTTTCTCTTTTCTCTTCTCTTCTCTTTTCTTTTCTCTTTTCTTTTATTTTCTTTAGAAACACACATACCACATTAAAGCTCAATTCAGTTTTTTCTCTGTTCTTTTCTCTTCTCTTTTTCTTTTCTCTTTTTTCTTTTTTCTTTTTCTTTTTCCTTTTCATTTTTTCTCCTCTCTTCTTTTTACATTTTCATTCTACTTACTTTCAGGTTTATGCTTTTTAAAATTATATATTAAACATTTTTTTAAATTTACTTACAAAACCTTAATTTCTTTTAAAGGCCTACAGAGACCATGACGTTACCTCTTATTCTTCTTACTTTCCCATACAACTTGACAGTGTACAGGCCTGTTTTGTATCTAAATTTACAGGCTGTGACAAGTGATAAATATCCTAATTCTGAAAAGCTATTGTGTACCTCTGAGACAATTAAAATTCCTTAGATACCTAGCTGTAGTACATAATGCATTTAGTCAACATCAGAACATGTCAGAGAAGGAACGTTTTATCCCAGGACACATCCAAACATCTAAAAATAGACTTTCTGTTTAAATAAAAGGATTGTAATAATGTTCATTGGGAAATCCCCTTTCCTCAGATTACAAAAGTAATATTAATTCCCAGACCATCCAGCGCTCTGTGTCAGGAACAGAGCAAAAGATTCTATAACAAGAGCCAAAGAAATATTCTTTTTTGGAAGAAAAATACTGATTGATTAAAAACAATGCATTCTTAATTCTTTCATCTAACCCTCAAAAGTCCTCCCCAGCACTTCGGGATGTGGACTGAGCTCTGGCCCACCCTGATCCATACAGTTTAGCAGTAGCAAAAGGGAATATAAGCATTTCCCATCAATTGTCCAGACTTCTTCATAAGATGTTTTGATCAAGACATGCTGTTTTAATCAAAACTTCAATCATTCCTCAGTCAGTTTTGCTTAGTTTTCTCTGCAGGCTGTACATAACTTTCCAGAAATGACCGACTGGAAGGCAGTATAATTCTAACGAGTGGTAGAAAGGAAGTTAGCCACTGATTAAATATAAATACTAAGTTATCGTGGTACTTGAAATATACATTATTTCAGAGATCTAAAGCAATGGTAGGAAACGAGTCATTCTTTGGTTTGCAGTATTCCTTCTCTGTTTTAGTGGTGAAGTTGAGAGCAGATTCCCAATTCTTCTTAGCCAGTGAGAACCTATATTCTTTCCTCATGGCTAGTTTAAGTACAGAATATTGTGGAATTTGTCTTCCTTGAAAAGGTTTCTTCAGAAAGGAAAACGAAAGAGAAGAGCAATTTCATGTTCAGCTGGAGAAAGGAGAAAGGTTCATGAAAAGCAGGAACTACCTGTTCTGTGTTCATTTTGTCTGATAAAGCTGCACGGTGACAATTAGTGTTTCTGGTGCTCGCTTTTGATGTCACTTCACCAGCTGGGCAGTGTAGGCATCATCTCCATTGAGTTCTGCATACCAACATCTACTTTTTTGTATAGTAACACACACACCACAATACCAATAGCCCAATCCAGATAGTGCAAGGAGGTGCAGTAAAATAACCCATTAGTCTCATTAAAAAGAAAACATTGTTGGCAACCAAACAGAATCGCAGAATCACAGAATCGTTTACGTTGGGAGGAACCTCTGGAGATCATCTAGTCCAACCTCCCTGCTCAAGCAGGCTCCTCTAGAGCATATTGCCCAGGATCACATCCAGACGGCTTTTGAATATCTCCAGCGAAGGAGACTCCACTACCTCTCCAGGCAACCTGTGCCAGTGCTCCGTCACCCTCACAGCAAAGCAGCTTTTCCTCAGGTTCAGATGGAACTGCCTGTGGTTCAGTTTATGCCCGTTGCCTCTTGTCCTGTCACTGGGCACCTCTGAGAGGAGACTGGCCCCATCCTCTCGACACCCTCCCTTCAGATACTTGTACACGTTGATGAGATCACCTCTCAATCTTCTCTTCTCCAGACTGAACAGGCCCAGCTCTCTCAGCCTTAACTTAACTTCCACTAACAACAGATGTAGAACTACCAATGGCAAATCACAACAAACCCAGAGCAGAACAGGAGCCCCCATGGCCTGCCTGAGGGAGGCACAGATGTTCATCTGGCAGGTCTGGTGGTGAGTGACACACAGCTAGAGATGTGCCCGGCTCTGACACAGACCTCACGCACCATCGTAAACTGAGGCATGCGTATCACAGGATCACAGAATGGTTGAGGTGGGAGGGGACCTTGGGAGATCACCTAGTCCAAATCCCCTGCTCGAGTAGGGTCACCTAGCGTACATTGCACAGGACCTGTCCAGACGGCTTTTGAATATCTCCAAGGATGGAGACTCCACAACCTCTCTGGGCAACCTGTTTCAGTGCTCTGTCAATGTATGAACACCGCTGCCCATTCTCACATTCGTTCATGTCCATGAATCACAATGCGTTACTCACTTTTCCTAAATCCTGTTATTTTTGTGTAAGCATTTCTGAGCTGGAGTCTTCTACAGGCACAACAGTGGTAACTTGAAATAAAGTATGTGAAACCATATCAGCAGTCCATGAAGAGTGGAACAGGGTAAATTAAAAATTTATTCTGTGCAGTCCAGCTTAATTGACTCCTTGCCATGAGGAAGATAGAGTTAGGGCTTGTTTGCAAATTACAATCAAGCTTGACAGCAGCAGCTCTCTCAGCGACACTAACCCCACAGGTGTGCCCTGAAGGCTACCACATGGCAGGCAGGGTACCATCTTTCAGTGTCGTAGCCAAAGGATTAAATGTTTGCTAGCAGCTGATGGCTGTATTGCTGATGTCAATACTTCACATTTTGTGGTAACTGCCACCCAGGAGGAAAATACTGTGCAACTGTTTCCATTTTATTCAGCTTAATGTTCTTCACTGCAGGGTCTTGGTTTGTCTTTTTTTTTCTGCTAGTGCTGCTTTTACTTATTTTAGTCCTCAATCAGCTATCTTTTAACAATTAAATTAACTCCAAAAATCCCAAATTGAAATCCTGTGGTCTTGCACCTGTCACAAGGCAAAGAACTGCAACATTTTTAGCTGTTTACAGCCTCAGGTAATCTTGCGTAGGCCTCCAGAGACTGTCAAGCACAAAGTCTAAGGGAAAGGCTGTTTAAGTTGCAATTTTTCAGTTCTTGGATCACAGCTAACAGACTTGTGGCAATACTGCAAGGTGCAGAAGATGCTGTTCCTTCTTTTTATTGCAGATATTCTCAAGAGCACCTGGAAGACTTACATAAATGACCTCAATTTTAACCTGTTTGGATTAGATTAGCAGGCTGGAAAAAATGTCATGGGTGAGAATCCAACCCAACTTCTACGTGGGAAAAGTCTGTCCTCTATAAATAGTGCTGTGCTCTTTTGGCTGTAACACTTTCCTCGCTACTAAATTAGATTCACAAGTATTTTACAGGAATCGTAATGGGATCAAAGGAGAGACCTTCTTTGAAGTTTGCCTTCCTTTGCTCCACTATTAATACATACCTGCACTAATCTACCATGGTTCTCCTAAACTAATCGGTCATTCTCCCTCCCCCAAAGGGACAGGTATACATGCTTTTTTTCAAATCCCCATTTATTTGTGCTCATTATCCACACTTCATTTTGCGAGGACATAGCATTTGGTTAATTGATTTTTCACGTACTGTAAAGAGGCCAGCTCTGTTTTCTGAAACATTTTGCGTTAAATGCAATTTGATAGTAATATTTACAGTACATGTAACTTTGGTGCTGTTTATTGCTAGTAAGGCACGCAACAAATTCATAATATTTTGCCTTTGACAACAGATATTAATAATATGATTGCAATAAAATAATCTCATTCTCACTTTTTTAATGTGATCCTCCTTAAAAGAGATCAAAAAAAGATCTAACCTTAAGGTTTGTTGCCTTTTGTTTAGGGAAATAAGCATGGGTGAGCAAACAATCTCATGGACTCTAAGGAGAAATTACACATGGGGAAATACCATTTCAATGATCATTTCAAAATTTCCATGATTCAGAACTGTGATTTGAATATTTCTTTGTCTCCCTGTAACTCAAAATTGGCTTCCAACAACTATATCAAACTTTTCATATCTTTAAATTCCATTAAATATTTACTTCCCAGCTATCTTTGAAAAAATTCTATTATCACAGAGTGTGCAATGCTTATTGTCGTTGACAGTAATTAGCTCAACTGGGACCCTGTTGGAATCATCTGTTTTAAAGACAGAATCCTTCACTGTGCTCAGCAGGTCTGATCTCATGGACAATACCAAACTCAGAAATTTACCGAGTGCAATATGCAGTGCAGTGTATTTTAGAAAATAATCTTTTTGAAATTCTAATGCATCTAGATTTTCACAAGCCTGATTTTCAATGAACATGAAAACTGCAAATGAAATCAACTAAATATCCAGGTGGAAGCTGGCTCCAGTGACTAGCCTCAGTACTTAGGTCTCCCAAATTAACACTTTCTAACTATTGATTTCTATGCATAAATGTTAAATTTATATGCATGAAGTGCTAGTGCATGAGAGGGACAGGCTGAAGAGGAGAGTTTCTCAAATGTCCTGGAGAGGATACTTCATTAGTGGGAGACTATGAAGACTTCAGCTATGATTCCATTAGAAAGCAGATTAGCCCAGAAAGGCGGGGGGGGGGGGGGGGGGGGCGGGAGGGGGAAGGAAATGGACGAACTCTTATTTCTTATTTCTTCAAAGTCTTATTTCTTCATTTTCCTTAGGGCTAAATTGGGAGATCAATCTATTCCAATGAATGCTCACAGGGTTCACTTTTAAAAGCATATTTCCCCCCTCATCAGATAGAATAGAAAGATTAGAATGTGGAAAGGAGAAAATTTATAGTGAGCTTTCTGGTCTTCAGAGGGGTTTTAATTTGGATGTGACAGATAAGTTCCAGCTGCTGCTCGCATTCAGATTTGCAAAAGGACATTTTAATCACTACTGTGCCAAGTGTGGTGCCACAGAAAGATGTACGCTGCGCTTGTCCCTGCTATAGGCTCTGACCTCAGTTTTCTCCCCAGACTTTGAAAGTGCGCTCTGTTGGCACCTCTCTTTTAACCCTGGCTACCGCAGGAAGTAGCCTCTATTACCCACAGCACCCTTGGAGAGCGGGCTGTTTGGTCTCACTGAAATTAGATGCTTTAGAAAATGCGATTCAAAGACAAAAAAAATGGTTATTTTAGAAACGGGCTTCACTGATTTCATTTTATCCTTCTAACAAATGAATGAAGCCTGTCATAACGGCAATAAATGAAGTAGGCAGGATCTCCTACTGGCCAGCACAGAGCAGGATATTCCAAAACAGCCACAGAATATTTTTAAGATAAAGGCAGGGCTGATGAAGCAGCCCAGCACAGGGGTACCCAACCAGGCTGTTGCAGCCTCTACCTTCAAAAGACTGAAAAATGAATCAAACTGCCAACACCTCCCCGTACAGTCAAAGGAAGAAGGTACTTCTGCGACGTGCACAACCTCACTGCGGGGCCACGCGCTACCCTCTGCAGCCAAACCAGCGGCTGGCAGCCCCGCTGTGTTTTGTTGCTATCCGTTTCTTCCTTGTACCTCCATTATCAAATATCTGTGTAAACATTTTCACCCTCCCACCTCCTTTTACAGATGGGGAAAGTGAGACGGCAACTTTCACTCACTTTTTAAAAGCCAGACACAAGCAAGTGCCAAAAACTGGAATTAGAACAACCAGACCTGGGCACAGACAATTTTAGCACACAGACGCATAATCTCCAAGAGTGGGCTTGTTACTTCTAAAATCTCAGCTTCTATACGACATTTTACAACAATAACAAACGTGGTGATTAAGTATTGTGTTGAAGTCGAGCTGGCACTAGAGCTGGGAAAATTTTTCAGCTGTTCTTCGCTCATAAAAAGAGGACTTTGCAGAAGTGACAGTTGCATGGATTTGTTCAGGTTTTACAAATTTTCAGCTCAAAAAAAGAAAACTTGTAACCCTGAAAACATTTCACGTTCAAATTTTCATATAAAAATAGCTCTGCGCTTCTATATCAGCTTGATCTTCCTGCCTCCACTTACTCATGGCAGGAAAGAGTGGCACAGATCCTCACAGTACGGTAACTGCTCCGATGTACAATGAAAGAGGTAACAATGTGGACAGCAAAAATATTATCTAAACTATTAAAGTATTATCACATTTAAAATTCTATCACAGGCATCGTAGTTAAAACCCACTGAAATGGATGGACGGTTTATGCCGCATCACTGTTGTGTCCGTCCCTGCAAACACAGACAGGGACTGCGGTGCCTACACCTCCAAATCACTCTTTGAAGGTTTTTTTTCACAGCTGTAACAACTAGAGTATGACAAACAAATGCTGAGGCTCTGGAGGGCACCTGAAACATCTTTTCAGGCCCTGCTCTTCCTGGTTAGCGTACTGTACTTTCCCAGAGGTTTTACCCCACAAAGCTGAAAATCCTGACCTAATATAGTTCTATTTTAGTCCTATAGAAGTGATTCAGTAAAGTGATTCTTCCATCAGAACAGAAGAAGATAGGAGGAAAAAAAATAGAATTGATGATGCAGAAAAATCAACAGAAAATCAGTCATAGAAATATGCTTGGAATGTATTTTCATACAGGAAAGTATTGTTTACTTAATTTACTTAATTATATATTTGAGAAAAAGTGGTGTTTCTGTGCACCATGTTACAGTTGTGAATGTTCTGCCTTTTTTTGGAAGCAATTAGCCATTTATTCAAGACTTCTGTTCTCACTCTAATTTCCCCATTTCTCCACCCACCTGAATCTGACATACTTTGACATCCTTGCTTATTAGAATGGAAATTCAACATTCAGAAAGGCCAAGCAATGAAAGGCCAAAAAGCAGTGTGAAATTAGGTTGTAAAATCTGTATGTTCTATAAGGATCATGGGGGTTTACACAAAACTTGCAGTTTCCCGTTTCTATATTTTTAAACAAAAATAGCTGTTCTGAGACACTAATACAAGTTTGGAAATATTCATCACCATTTTCTTGCTTTGCCTGAAAGAAATTGCTTCAGTGCTTGGAACTGTGGGTAGATATTGAACAGCATTACATCTTCTAGCCTAGTACCTTGCCAGAGAAGAATTGTTTCTAATGCTATGCTATTATTCTATTTTAAGAATCTTAAGCAACAGGGCTTTCATCACTTGAGTTGCAAGATTATTTTACAGACTGTTAGATCTTATGACTAAGAAGTATTTCCTGATATTATACCTACATTTTTCCATTTCCTAAACTCATAGCAGTTATCATATCTCAAATCACTCTAAATAATCCTTCTTTCTTCCAATGCTGCACACATCCAACTGTTTCATAGTGTTTAATGAAGTGTTTTCCATGTGGTACTTACAGTATGTTAGAGTCTGTTCTGATTAGGTATATAAAACTAATTATGTGAGCAGAATATTCATCCTACCACTAGAAATACAGATATGAGCAACCCAGAGAGCTCTGAGCAACTCTTAACAAGGAAAACAGAAACTACAGCCTGAGCATAATGTTACTCTACTATAGAATTACCAGATAATGCTGGAAACCACAGTCACAGCTGTGGAAACTTTGGTATCTTACATTCAGATTCAAAAGCTCTTAAAGCAAATATTACTGGGGCAGATGCAGGAGAAGCTTCAATAGTATATTTTAAATTCCAAGGGAAAACATTCAGTTATTTAGTTATAATTTATTTAGTTAGGAGTGTTTTCATTTCCATTAACACATTCTTTTCACTTCACTCAAATCATACCAGTTTCAGCCATTGACATGACTTTGCTACTCGTTCACTTTTGCTCATACTTAGCAGAACACGCAAGCCCCTCTTACACTGATTAAATGCATAGTGCATCTGAACTTTTAAGTTCTAGATAGTTTAGAGTGTAAAAAAACTAGACAAGTTTCAAGTTTCTTGCAATACAAAAAACTGCTGCCCAAAATGGTTTAGAAGATATATGTATTTTTAAGCTCAAAAGTACTAGGCAGGAGCTGAGGGTAAGCATGAACTTTTCAGGTAAGCTTGAACAAAAGTAGTATTTGAAAATAGATCTGGGGAACGGCATGAATTTGGGGGTACAGAATGCAGTGCGGAGTCCCAGCCTGGGACTTCACGACCGCCTCATGCACCTCAGTGCCAGAACATGCATGTCCTGCAGCTTGGTGTCCCAGCGGAAGACTTCACCCGGTTTGCACTGCGATTTGCTGGCAGTAGTGTAGAGCTACTCTAATCCAAAAAGCAAGGGGATGCCAAGTGTGAATCCAGTGGGGAAAGCTGCGCTCTCCTTACAGAGCAGAGAAGAGCACTGGTTGCAACAGAAGATGGACCCCTAGGAAACGTATGGACAGCCCTCAGGGTCCGCGTTTCTCCGAGGCATTTCATTCAAACACAGCTGCTGCCTTGCTTGACATAGGGAATAAAAAGCTCGTGCTGAACCATTTTAACCATTTTGTTTCAAACATGGCAGCACAGCCAGTGGGCAGCTGCGGTGAGTGTCCCTGATCCATCTCAGGAACAAGCTGCCTCTCTCAGAAGAGTGGTCTTTGGCTTCTGCAGTCACGTCCCACTGCCTTCCACCAGCCGAGAAGATGGCTCCCTTGCCAGCAGCACCCCAAACGGGATGCATGCGGCCTGGCTCCCCTATGTGCCAAGTGCAAGCAGCACCAAGTGGATTTTCAATGGCCAAAAATGACCAGGGAATTGTTCTCATAGGTCACTCCTCTGCCCCAGAAGCTGGTGAGAGGCCTGGGTGTTTTGGAGGGGGCCCTCCAGCCCCAGCAGAGAAGTGACAGCATCACTTCAAAGCAGAACCCGGTTATGAATGATCCTGATCTGCACCTGATGGCGTGGCTGCGTCAGTCCACACATTATTGCCGAGCGGCAGCCTGGCTTATGCCTATGGCCTCAAGAGAGGTGCCCAGCCGTGCCCCGTGTCGACAAGACCAGAGAGCCAACAGGGAAACGTTGCACAGCCTGCCCAGTCTGCTCTGCGGGAAAAGAGCACCGACCCTCCACTACACATCCATTTAACTGAGTCAATAAACGCATGTGAGCTATTGCCAGAGCCAGAGAGTCAGCTGAGCAGACCAGGACGTCTCATCCAGGCTTGCTGCTCTCAGAAAGGTCATGGGAAGCGGAGAAACCTGGTTAAGAACAAAGCTGCTGCATAACAGCTTCATTAACAAACTTCCCCACAACACAAATACCATGCCTCTTTAGACTAAACAAATACGGTTTTAGTCTCTAGACAGCCTTTAATCACTATTCGTATGTCAAAATGAGACACCAGTTGGGATTTCTGAAAAGAAATGCAGCCATTACAGGTTCTGGGAAGAGCTAGCACCATGAAACACCTGGTAGGGCAGAAAAAAGCAAATATGGGATCACATAGGGACTTCTTCAGATCAACAATCACTATCTACCAAAAAACACTCTCCCCCCAAAATACACCTGTGTTTTCCTCTCACCCAGCTATAGCCATCTGCTTTTTAGAAACTGACAATGCACTGTGATTTTTTTACAGGATTAGATGTGTTTTTCACTCTGATAGATATAAAATCTTGAGGTGAGCCCCTCCACTTACAACAGTGGCGGCTCCTCCATTTATAACATATGCAGGCTTGTAAGTTGTTTTCAATTATAATCTCTCTCCCCAGCACACAGAGATGCTGCTTAAACAGGAAACTGTGTTATCATATATCTTTGAAGATTTCTAAAGCTAGATCATTCAGCATTTTCTACCCTACTGAGCTAGGAAATTAAAAGTAAAACTTTACCGTGGTTTAGTTGAACGCATGATCTCAAGTAGTAACTACAGAATCAGCCATTTATTTAATTTAAATAAAATCATTCTTCCAGTGGACAGTGAAGGGAAGAAATAATATGTTGTGCTAAGACTGCTAGGCCAATACTTCTCCCCTACACCCACTCTTCGGTTACTTCCTGCGCGTGTTGAAGCACACTGCTGATCTGTGTTAAATAAGCTGCACCAGAACGGAAGGCAACTAATTTGTGCTCCCTGGGTGCAGGGCAACTAATAAAACTCTTGCTGGTACATAGACTATAAATAGAAAAAGAAGATACAGCTTCATACTGATAACATTTCTATGAAAGTTAATTATTCATCAGTCAGGAAACAATTTTTTTTCTACCGCACTGGAAAGAAAGTAATCCTATCAGGAGTAACGAACAAGAGTTACAGCGCTTGCCTTTAAGCCAGCGGAAGAGGGTGACATTAGGTGAACTCTTGGGTGATGAGGGCTAACCTGCGGGCTAACAGCCTGAACACCTGTGGGAACGCCCCTTCGCCCTCTCTCACCCGGCCCAGGCAGTTTCTGCTCCCATTCTTTTTGAATTAAACACAAATAAAAACAGTTTTAACTTCTTGGCCAGACAGCTGTGCATGTAACACAAACCATGTTAGAGACGACCCGCTGGAGGTGCTCGTTTCTCTACTTCTCCCCATGCAGATGCAGGGAAACCAGACAACTGCTGAGATACGCTACCTAACTTGTGGGCAGCAGCAGAAAGGATAGTTCCCATTTTTCGCCAGGTGACAGTCTAAGCTTGTGCCTACAGCACTTTGTACAAGAACACCTCCCACAGGCAATTACCTCCTGACTTTTAAAACACATGCATCCAGAAACACTCTTTCAACGTGCACAAGCTGCTCCCAGAATCCAAAGTCTAATATTAAAGATAGCTACCTCCTTCAACTTAGTGAGCTGAAACTAAATATCTGAGCTGAATGCTTTCACGTACTTGTGGTGAATGAAACACCGTTTCACATTTTATGTGCAAACATAATTAAAAAATACACCACAATATAGAAAGCAAATCAACCTCTGTTGAGATGAGTGAAGAGTTTGATGTAGCTTCCTGGGTCTGAGATTACTCGTGCTTCTTCCAAAGTTTGTGAACTGAAAGCAATTGACTCAGTTTAGAGTACTTTAATTATTTAGAGAATTCTCTAATACATTAAACTATATGCACCAAGTGTATTCAGTAGGATACCTACAGATGAACATATGAAATTGCTGGACAAGAACATTTCTTGTTTGTCTAAGCAGGAATTATATAATTCTTTCTCCCCTGTTCTTAACAAAGGCTTTTTGTAACCTAAACCAGAAAGATTACACTACCTGGTAAAAGGAAAAGCTTTCTAAAGGCATAAAAGTAGGGCAAAAATGCAAAGCAAAGCAGACTGACTACCCCTCAGAACAAAGGAATGCTCATTATGACATAAATACAAACGTGCAGTCAGTCCAAGAGTAAAACAAGGATTCAGGTGTATTTTTAGCGACATTATAGGAGTTAGAACTCACTGGACATTTTAGTCTTCTGCATTTCAATGACCCCATTTAAAAGCGGAAAGAGAAAATCCTTAGGGTTTTTCATTTTCATTTTATTTATTGTCATTCATTTCAGATGAATACTAACATGGAAAGATTTCGGACCCTGCAGCGTCTTGCTGCCGCTGGCAGTTTATGCCACCTGGTCGCCCTCTCCGTGCTCCTGCAGGACTGATGCCACTGGATTTGATACTGACACGGTTCAGGCTCAATCCGCTCTTCAAAGAAAAGCTGGTGTGAAAATCCCTTAATCCCCCTTCCAGCTCTGAGCCCAGGGCAACTGCACACTTCCCAAAGACTGCATGCTGCAGCGTGTATTATTTTGTACTTAATAAAATGAACAGTCGCTACAGAAAATAGGATTTGAAATGCTACTTCCGCCAAGGCTTCTTTCCGAGTTTGGAGATGAGACAATAACTCTGATATCAGTTCTGATCTTATTTTATATCACTGGCATTTGTTTGATTAACTTTCTAAATCAAGTTTATCATGCTGCATATAAAGAGCCATAGGAAAAAGCAGATGAGAAAGACTGTATTGCTCATTTTAGAGAACCTTTATCCTAACCTGTTCTCCATGACTACAATGTGCTTATCAGTTTACTGTGTTTATTTACTTACTTCAGCTTGTAAGAAGGAAGATTCTAGGTGAGAATATAATACAAAGATGCCTCAGGTCCACTCTTTACGCAATTTTCTCTGCAATAGGGAAACTAATCCCTTATATATGCAATACATGTTCAGCCAATATTCGTCTTTTATTAACAATATTTTTAAAAAATTAAACTGGGAAATCAAGATTCCAAACCCACAACTCAGTGGCACAGAAGAGGTTAGTGAGCGTTACACAGATTAAAGTAGTCCTTGTAGACAAACTCCATTTTGGACAATTCTGGACTACATCTATTTAATATTCCCCCAAAAGAACACCACTTTTTGGACTTACGGTTGGTTGTCCTGCTTTGATCGCTCTGAACGCTGTCATTTGACTGGTTGCTTGAGACAGAGGATACGCTTGAGCTCCTGACAAAACCAAAGGCTGCCAGCTTAGCTGCTGGCAACCGTGAATAACCAGGAGGACGAAGTCCAGACTGACCCGGCTTGGGGAGATTTGACTTTGCACCATTTGGACATGGGCCTTTTTTAAGATCAACTGAAAGAAGAAAAAGAAAAAGAAAAATTTTATTAAACAAACTAAACTGGGACATACTGAAGGGTACTTGTACCAACTAACTATCTAAAGTCAGTACAGAGAGTGAAGACAAGCTTTAATGGCTGCTCAGTCTGCAATGGGGTCCCAATCTTTGCTCTCCTAGAAAGACATTCTGTGAAACGATTACAGGTTGCAATAGTTTTTAGAATATGAAATGCAGCAAGAACCCACAGGGCAAAAAATCAGAATTCCAGCAAAGTAATGTAGTACCAGCCTGTTACTTGTTTTCTTTAAATGCTATCTTCTTTCATATTGTTTCACTTTCTGATTTTTCATTTATTATTTGCCAATTAAAAGAAACTCACACACAAATATATCCCGCGCAGCATCCGTTTTTGGAAACTGCTATAGAATGCCAATAATTCTCCTCAAGGACACAGTACTTCTTTGTACTCTGTCAAAGAAAATATTTATTTGGAATCTTCTTTCTTTCAGAATTTGCTAAAAGAAAAATGCCCTTCTCTTGCACCAAGCCTGGGAAGAAGGACATGCCCTGGTAAGGTATCCTTTTTTAACATACCACTAACCATTTCTACTGACGGATTTCACTTCATTAAAAAATATCAGCCTGTCTAGATCATATCAACCAACTCAGACAACTGTAAGTAGCAGGTTATCATCGATAAAGTCGGGCAACAACAATAATGGTTAATCGTGTCTGGCTGTGGTAACCACTAACTCGTCATCCTTCTCCAGTTTGTGTCCTCACCAGTATTCTACTCCTCTTCCTTAGGCACACTTTTCTAGAAAAATCCAAAATACAGTTGCATAAATATCCCAAGCTGTCACTGTATAAGGACTGAAGTTCAGAGTTTGGCTTGTTTTGAGAGGCCTGGATAGCAAGTGGATCTGGACATCAACTGCACATAAAGTTTGGACAGCGTTTCCCTTTGTATTTTTGACACTGCCAGATTTCTGTTCCCTGTGGAATCGCATGGAGGGAGGATATAAAAAAAAAAATCAACAAAGTTTTCTAAAAGCTGATGCTGGAATGTTTAATCAGATGGGATCGGTAGGTCAGGAGACAAGGGAGCATTAGAAATATCAATGTGTTCCATCAGAAAAGGCCACAAATTCACCCCATTTCCATTCCCTTTTAGTGAACACTGTTTGGGCATTAGTCTAACACATACTTCAAAGGAAGAAGTGAACATTCATAATACTAAAGGGAAAATAGAAATTAACTGCACCATAAAAATAGGGCCTTCACATTATTACAGTATTTAATTCTTTTGTAAACTATGTAGGTCAGAGCCTTATTAATTTTAAATGAAGCATTACGCTTTGAGGAGACTTTACAGAAAACAAGACTAATTCCTTCTTCGAGCAGAAAAATATTACGGGGATTTTCAAATATAGTTGTGGACCTCATTACAATAATAATACTAAACTGCGTTTGAGAAAACTAAGCCTCTTCTTTTGCAATAAGAATATATGTAACACCAGGCAAAAAACTAGTCTTGTTTTTTGTAAAAAAAACTTTCCTACCTATAAAATTCGTAAATAATGTTACTTTTTCCGTGAACAAAAGAATTTATATACTCTAAACCCTTAAACCTGCATCTTCTTGTAACCACTTTTCAAGAGTTCAGCCCTCCAGTAAGTTACAAGCAGATAGATGTCTGACTGTAGCACCCTTACCAGACCAGAGGAGGACCTGCTGTGGAAAGTAACTAAAAGGATAATAACAGATACCTACAATGTGTGATGAAAGAATGTTAAAAATCCCTGTTCACCCTTTTTTCACTAACAGGAATAATTCTGGGCTCTGATCTTGAATCTGACTTCATTTGGCCTGCGTGATGGTCACTCACACATCATTGTAGGTCCAGGCACAGGTGAAGATCAGTGCAGGCACATTAGGAATGAGAACAGCGAAGTTGTGATGTTTGCCATTACTGGTTACTGCTAGGCTTGTGCAGTAATGCTTTTGCAACAGTATCTTATAGCTGGTTTACTGTTATCTGCAACACCCCATCAAGTCAGATTTCTTCACTCCACAGTGGTACGACTTGACATTCATGTCACGTCTAAATGACTACCCAGCAAAGCAGCACAGAACTAGTTCTCAACACTGTTCTTAGAAGCACTTGCAATTATTGCAAATCAAGTTGACTAATTTTAATTATATCAATTTAGGAACAATAAAAAAGTATCCAGTGAAAGGCTTTAAGAGACCCCAATGCTAGAAATGACAAGTTAATTATCTTTTAGTCAGAATCTCTCTATTTGAGAGGGCTAATATTTTCCTGCCTTGGCAAATGCTGCAAGGTGGGATTCAGATTGGCTTATGCGAATGTCAGATGATGCTTTTATCAGAGAGTGGTGATCCCACGCCCTCCTCCCTGCACAGCTAGATGCATCCTGCCCTGCCAATGCTGACACCAACGCTTCAGCGGCTGTGTGGCCGGAGCCACACTTTCCCAGCTCACTGCACAGCACGTGCAAGTTAGAGCCGCGACACGGCCTGACATCAGCCTTGCTAGCTATCTATAGGACTAATTACAAGGAAGAACCGTGTGCAACAAAAGGCATACATCCCCGTCACAGCGTGCCAAATGTTCTCTGTGTGGCATCAGTGGCGGGGCAAAGTTCACACAGCCTCGTAGCAATGTGAAGCAGAGGTGAGGACCTGTGGCAAGGGGCTGCAAGCACTACTGCAGGGCAAAGAGTCTGCCCTGGTAAGCGGGCAGTTGGAAGAAGATGTGGGACCATCTCTTGTGGGTTTTGCAGGTTTCCGAAAGAGGCGCAAACAGGCCTGCCCCAGAACAGGTTGAGAGTTGAAGTTCCTCCCTCCTAAGAGCCTCTGAACACTGAGGTGGGACTCAGAACTAAAATATTTTAGAGTAAGAAGCTATAAATATCAAAAAATTCCTGTAGCAGATTAAGGGAAATTCCACTACAGGGTGAAAAAAAAGTGGTTAGAAATGCTTTTGCTTAAAAACTTGAAATGAGCTTGCCCTAGGGACGCACAGTTCACCCAGGACTTCCAAGTCCCACCTTAACAGCAGGGAAGCTGCATGCTGTGCAGCCCACACCAAGGCCCCGGGGTGCCCGTCCTCTGCACCGCAGAGGGAGGAACAAGCCTGCAGCTAGTGGCATGCTGAGCACCACGGGCAAGCGAGGAAGCCCTGCAGTTCCCAGGCCCGACGGGCTGCCTGTGGCAGGGCCGCCATTACCCAGGAAACACAGCATCTCCCCATTGCCTGCAGGGCGATTAGCAAGACTTGGGACAGCCTCGTGTCACAACCCTATCTGTGGTTTCATTAAAAAAGAAGGTGGTCTTTAAAATCAGGAAGCATTTGGTGACAAGTTTCAGTGCCTTGTTTCACCAGAAAATGCTCAGCCAGCAATACATTTTCCTGAAAATCATTCTCCCAGATTTGGGGAGATGATTCAGTGGCTTTTCTCACACTTTTTGTGCCTTTGGAGTCAATTTGCTCACTTCAATTCAGATTTCCCCTAAACTGACAATATGTGGTATTTTAAGCTCATCATCATCCTCAAATTATTTTTCACCTCTCATCTTAGTAACCCAGCTCTTCCATACTCGCTGTGATAAGTGACACAAGTACCTGGGGGCAGGACATTACCCTCATTAGGGATGCATACAAATCCTTAAAGATAAGTCAGTTTGTGTCTCCTTTTTCATTAAAATACATACAACATCAGCCTATGGTACCTATTTCCTGTCCTAAATATCATTAAGTTTTTTGATGCATAATCTTTTTTTATTTCTGTTTCTTAGAAGTATAGAAGGACTCCTATAAACAAGATCTGGGAGTTCAAAATGAAAGTTGCTTTAATGAGTAGTTTTCCTTTTAATAAAAAATCTGCCAAAATAAGCATAAAAAATTGGCAAAAATATTTCCAGCTGTCTGACTGCCTGAAGCTAATTATAGAATTAAGTATTGTTGTCTGTATGGCACACAAGCGCTTTTTCTACAACACTTCAGCTGTTCCCATCTTGGAACATGAAAACATTTTGAGGTAGCAATGGATTGACACAAAACAGACGTGCTTGGGGAGCCTGAAGAAAATCTGAGCTAGCCTTTTTCTGCATCTATACTGCACATGAAACACATCTCCATGCACGTACATAACTAAAGCGCAACTTTCATGTAACGACTCTGTGTACTCTGAAATATGTTTTAGCCAAAAAAAAGGAGAAAAGTTAAAGAAATGAGTTACATAGACATGTTCATATGGGAAAGAGTAGTTCAATACTTCAGCTCCTCTCCACAATTCAGGGATCTTTGGCAATACTTTGTTTTGGTTTGGTTTTTTGACATGCATTTTTCTGAAAATTTTAATCATAAGGCGTCATTTTCTCTCAGAGAGCTCAGCTACTTTTATAGAGTGCTCTAAACATCATTATCCCCACTTCATACTGAGGAATCTGTGGCAGAGAAGTTATCTGCAAAGTCGTAAAAGTAGTCAGGGATGATACAAGCAATTTTTCAAGGTACCTCAGAGTTAACTCAATCTTTGATACCTCTGGAAATTGAAAACAATTCACCCAAATAAGAACCCTATTCTGTTATCACTGCTCTAGTAATTTCCCTGCTACAATCACAATGACTTTTCTCTGAACAAAAACTGAGGAATGGGGCCTTAAAATGGGGGGGGAGTTATAGTTTTCACCCATGCAATGGTCAGCAGGTTGTGTTCAGCTCCCCTCATGGTCGCTCATCCAAATATCATCAAGCCCGGAACAGCTCAGTTCCAAAGGCAAAACAGTTGTCACTGCTGAACGTGAATTAATTTCTGATTAGCCAGACCATCATTATATGGTAGGAAAAGCTCAGCTCCTCCTGCTTCGGGTTTCAACGCCCAAAAAAGCCTCTCTGTTCCTTGTCAAGCCCCAGAGGACCCAAGGTTGTTTAGCACATTCACACCACCCTAAGAATTCGTCGGTTTGTGCTTAATTCAAACTACAAATGCCCATGTTTGCTTTTTAGCTGAAGTGCAAAGCAGTGACATCCCACAGAAGGTGCCAGCACAGGAAGCGTCATGGTGTCTGAGATGCACTCACTGCATTTTTGACTAAAAGCTCAGAGCAGCAAGACCGTATATTTTTCTACGTTCAGCATGGTTTATAAAATTGCTGCCTTCATCTGTGTGTAACCTTCCCAGGTAGAATCCAGTTTCAGCTGACTCTCTGTAGGGAGAAGGACGGATGGGGGGATGGATGGGTGGGTGGGAGGTTCTGTTCAGAAGAGATCTAAGCAGTCCTTTGGTGAGATATAGAAGAAGAGGCTAGATGGCCTGAGTTAGGCTCCTACGAACAATACGGAGGCCAGACAATCCCTGTCACTTGTTCTGGGTGCCATGAGGTGTAACACAGGACCAGTAACTAAGACAATATTAGTGTAGCCTCACATTACAGCTTCCTGTCACTCCGTTGACTTTTGAAACCAGAAGGGCACTTGAAGAGCTTATATTGACATTAGGTAAATATCATCATGCAAGACAGTGTGCAAGCTGATGATAATTAGATTGAGACTCAATTAGATTATGCAGTATCTTTAAATTCTTTTGGATGATCAACAAATTTGGGGGAGTTTTAAAACGCCACATTTTCACTGTTTTGAACTGTTCCTGTTAACTCTCAGCTGCTCTGATGCCCCACCACTATCCACAGAGACAAAACAGAACAGTACCCCCAAAACTAGAGCACATCACAACCAAACACCTGTAAGCTTTCTTCTAGTAGCCAATTTTTGATCACACTTTTCAATGAATAAGAAGAAGAAGGGTCAAGAGACACTTGATAGAAATAACCAAAGTCTTATGGGAAGTAGTCTCAGAGGTTAGTTGGGTGGAAATCCTCAGGAAGATGGGCAAAAGCGTATCTTGAAGAACAGCAACAGTCCCCTTAGGAGGATTTTACACAACGAATAGCTCTGTCCTTCCAGCTCCCTTGCTCCCTCTCCTATTGCTTGTTTTCTTCTCAAGTAAGGTTTCCTTGGGCTTGTCTCCTTTCAACACTGCATTTGCCTATCAAACCCTTGACCTACTCTTTTTCATTATCCACTCTCTTCACTTTCACCCTCTCCTTTTCATTTCACCCACATAGCAACTATGGAATTATATTAAATCCTTTCTTCCTATCTCCCAGCACACCATGGAAATGAATCCAGTCTTCTACAGTTGAGTAGCACAGATATAATCTATAAGCACACAGTATTTAGACATTACTTCAACATTTGTTTTCTGCTGTATACAGATCGTTACTGATACCATTCTTATAACCTTCAACTGAGTTATAACTGAGTTATAATGTGATATAGAACAACACAGTCATATAGACAGCCTTTCTGATAAGATGCATTTTGGTTCTTTAAAAAGGCAATAATTGCTGGGAGCAGAGAGGTGGCATACGGCTAGGTCTCAGGTATGGTGATAATGCTGTTAGCAAAACTCTGCTGAAGAGATGCCTGTCTCTCATTGAGGCATTTTAATTTTCTTTATAAATTACAATCAGATTGCTCTCCACAAGAAAGCAGACAGTGCCAACTGAAACCATTACAGATTAGTGGGGGATAGAGAATATTTTCCTCTCTGAATTCTGGCCTTGTCCTCTCTTTTCTTAACAAATCAAGAAGTTTGACAGCTCAAATCCAAGTGTGTCAGACTGCAAACCTAGGACATAAGCGTGCAGCTGGAGTAGCAGTAATGAAACGTTTCAGGAAGTAACCCCAAAACCCCTTTTCTATCATCAAATCTCATTTGCTTGTTTAAGTATTAGGTATTCCTGAGAATCAACATGAAAGCAAAGCTGAAATCCTACCAGGAGAAACCTGTAGACATATTGTAACATTAACGATGAGCTACAAATACACAAATATATGTATATGCTTGTGTGTGTTTGAGTAAACCAAAACCATTGCTGTCCTGATTTATATATAAATGGTACCTTTAACAGGATTTGACTCGTTTAGAAATAAGAGGGGCTGCTAGACCCTCAGGACTGGTAAATTTAATACACAGAGAGCTGATAAGGAAACAACATTTCATTAACTCATCCTCTGAGAAAAAGTTACCATAAATTCGAGTGAAAAAAGAGTAGAATTAAGTGAAGTTTTAAAGATGAGATCTCTGTTTTACTTCTCAAAATCAGACATTAATTCCATAAAAAAATCAGCTAATTAACATAAATATTAACATGTGTGCTCTAAGAACCAGGGAAAGTATATTCATAATTTATATGTTATAGACACAGCATCCTTTAATGCTTGTTTTGAATTACATGTTTCCTTTAGAAAGAGCAGAGTCAATTTATATAAAATAAACAAATTTTAAGCTTTTATAGATACTGATGTCTCTTTAAATACATCACAATTCAATGACTTACTATGTTTTTTACAGTGCAGAGTATTTTTCCTTATAGCAGGAATGCCTGCCTCACCCATCCAATACAAAAGCATCATGTAAAGAACAGTGCCATTCAAAAGGAAATCACAGCCCATGGCAATACATGTGTCGAATGTCCTACAGATGAAGAATGATCACTGCTCCAGTCACATTTTAGATATCACACTTGGTGAGTCACAGGATCATTCATTACCATTTTATTTTCTACTTGTCATATCTTAAAACTAACAAAACCCTTAATGTACTTCTGGTGCCTGCAGTCCATCACAGCAGTTCATGGATTTAATTATCAATTACTTTAGAGTCAGTTTTATGAGAATTAGTATCATACAAGGGCCACTCAGCTTATCAGTGCTGCTTAAGCAGCCTGCTACATTATGAAAGGCATGGCAGAGGGGAATAAAATCCTCCTTATGAGGCACTGGTTCTGTCCTCAATATTGTGGCACAGCTATTTCATTTTTCAAGCCTCAGCGGTATCTCACACTCCGTCACTAGCTGGCAACTGCCTAGCTCCTTCTGTTTCCATTACCTCAGGGCAGGACTGAAATCCCTAACAGGTTTGCTGGATTAAAAGCTCAGGATCCAGCTGCAAAAGATGCTGATTAGCAGTTCCGCCTGCTCTTGCTGTAGCCAGCCAAGCCCCCACACCTCGAACAGCCACGAGCAAAGCTCCTACCAGCACCAGTTCCTTTAGGCTGGCCATTTCTTCATGCATTTCACTTATGTTTGTAAATAAGACTCTAAGCCGTATTTGATCCTGTTCTTCAAATATTGCATCAAAAATATTAATGCAGATTAAAGTAGTTTAATACCACATCAAGCTGCCAAACTAAGGGAAATAGGATGACAGAAAGCTGAACAAAGGTGCTGATGACCTTAAAACAATTGGCTTGATATGGTCCATATGACCCGTCTTAGATACTGGCGCACCTTGCTGATCTGATACATTAACACTGCTGTGTGTCTCTGTTCTCTTGATGATATGGAATGAGTTGCATTGGGTCTATTTTTCTTACTCTGCCCAAAGACTATATTTTTAGTGAATTTAGTGAATTCAATACCTATTAAAACATTTCCTTGCAAAAGCAGCCCTGAGCTGCAGGCCCTGACCAGCCACCCTGTCAGGTCACACCTGGCTCTGCTCTGAGTTAGCATCATGTGAGCTCTGGTGTGGGCCTCTTTTATGAGCAATTCATCCTTTTGAAAGAAATTATTGAAGATGAAAAGACTGATATGCTGGACTGTGAAGCCATATGGTGTTGAGGGAAAGAAGTGTCATTTGAGGTATACAAGGAAACAAACTATGAACAAGGAAGATGTGATTATAAAGCAATCCTGAATGGACAAATAGGAAATTAAATGCTGAAAATAAAAGAATGTAAAGGAACTGATAGAAGTTATCAGAAATGCATGAAAGATCAATAAGGGGAGCCAGCAGATCACCAGAGTGCCATGGTAAGTATTCTGCAACAGAATAAGACATTGCAGAAAAATTAAACAAGTTCTTCACCTCACAAGAAAAATGAAGACGAGATGCCAGAAGTGAAAACAATGTGTCCTGGGGAGGACAGTGAAAAACTGAAGACATTAGCAACTTCTCCAGAACAACTCCTGGGTAATATAAAATCAATAAAAACAGTAAGAGCTCAAAGGCCAGATGGGACACACTTTGGATACCTGAATTAGATGGCAGACAGATTATCACACTAACTTGAGTAATCTTTAATAGCATCTTTGAAACAGCAAGGTATTAATAGACTTGAGAGAAATTAATGAAATAGCATTCACAGGAAGGAAGTCATGGAAAACTAAGAATTAAATTTGACCTCAGAGCAGGAAAGATTCAAGAAACTATCAGTAATAAGATTAAAAAAAAAGAAAACTTTAGAGAAACAGGAATTGATTGGTAAGAGCTCGTACAATTTTTTCATGTGTACATCTCATTCACTGGAATTTTTAAAGGCAGTATTACAGAAAACAAACAGGATTGAGGCAGATACTGTTTGGACTTTAAAATGCCACTTAATACTGGAAGATAGTAAATTAGTATATAGAAGGCAAGTTCCCATATGGATAAAGAAATGCCCAGGGAAAAGTAATGTCTGCAAATAATCAGTGATTCAGGATAATTAAGTTGAATAACTGAAAATCAAGGCAACATTCACTTCTGAAGATCAGACAAGACACTGGATTTGTTAATAAAAGCTGTCTATTCCTCTCACACCTATCTCCCAGACTTGCTCCTGTTGTGCAATGGCTTATTCTAGTCATACTCTGATCTTGCAGCTTCACTTAAGTAGGACAGGGGATCCGATTGCTCTCTGTGCCTCTCTCCATGTGAGGAACGCTGACTGAACTCTGCTCACAGCGCTGAACTGAGTTTTACTGCTCCAGCATGTAATCTCAGAAATTACATAGAGTTGAGCTTGCTCAGCTTCTGCAAACGGCATCAACGTAGATAAACTCCAGGTGCAGACATAGGTGATACTGGCAAAGGGGCACTGGGTTACAGGAAACCTTGATTTTTCTGATAAACCATAAACCCTGACAACTTATATTACAGACTCATACTCTCTTCTCAGAATAAGTCAAGATACTTTTCTTGGCCAATTTTCATTCTGCCTCTTAATTTCTTGTGCAGTTTAGTGCAGAGAAATGGATGATAAGGACAGAGACACTGCTTACTTTCAAAAATGTAAAAGGCAGCTGCAAGTAGCAGAGGACCCCACATCCACTCCAGGCAAGAGAGGAAGTAAACTGCAACAAAGGAGATCAGGTAAAATATTACAGACAGGTAGATGATGCATTGGAGGAGCCTGCTTTCAAAGGGTGCAGGATGTCACATATTGGAGGGTTTTATGAATAGATAAATGTCTATCAGAAGAAATCCTGTCCCAGGGCAAGAAGATGGACCATATGACACCAAGGCATTATTCTTTATGCTGTTTTCTAACTATCTGTGCAGACTTGCAGGCTGTTAAACAGTTGCTGTGTTTCACTCTGATAACGACTGATTTTCTGTAAACTTGATGCCGCTTAAATGTACATTGTTAAAACCTCCAAGATTTTCCAGATTGTGAAGGAGTGCCCTGTAGAAGTAATTATCTCTGTCCCATGGTGTCGAACTCTTCTCCTTCTGGTTTTTCTCTTGCTCTTCCCTCCTCTGTAATTCTGCCCAGGGTCATGCTGTGCCCTGCATCGTGACTGGGAAGCAAGAGGAATTGCAGAAGATGCCTCCAAAGAGGTATTCATCAAGGCTTCAGAGACCAAGCTCTCCGCTAGCACAGCCAAACATGGCCAAGGCTTCAGAGAAGAGCATGGGGGATCAGCATATTCAGATTGAAAAACTGGATCTTCATGATAGAAGAAAGTGTTCCATTATCTTCTGTAGGGCAAAACCAAAGAATTTTCAGGCATTTACAAGGAGGAGGAAGATGAAAAAGAGCTCTACGAGAATTATCACTGAAATTGATCCTCCTCCTTTGGCATGACCTGTTAAACCAACTTTTGTGCAAGTCCCAGACTCCCTAGTTAGCCTTGCCTCAGGTTAAAAAAAATGCACCTAGAAGAGTGCTATTAGAGCTTTGTAGTATCAGGTTAAGATAATGCTCATTTTGTGATATTTCTGCCTGAAAAAAATCTTATTGGTGACTATAGTTAAAAGAAAGGGAAAAAAAGATCATACTTTACCTGAAGCATCAGGATGATAGAGGCTGGGTGCGCTTGTCATTTCTCCTGGCTGATGGAGACAGCTACCTGAGGATCTTTGACTTGCAATAAGAATCCTGCTCTTTGCAGATGGTAACCTTGAAACTGCACCCAGTCCTAACTGTGGCTTAAGTATCATGGCAGATCGATAAAAACTCGGTGGCACCTCATAGTGAGCATATGGTGGAGGACAAAATTCATCTTTCACGGGCCTTTCCCCAACCTACAAAAAAATAATTAAAGCAGATATTATGCAATAAAATTAGGTATCTAGAGAATACGAAGCTCTCAATTGCTTAAAAAGGCTAATTTCCCTCCTCATAAGTCTTGATTTCATACCCTTGCAAAGTGATCATCACTTCCAAAAACTGATAGTCTAAGAATAAGAATCCCTCTACATGAATATATATTTCAGTCACAAGACACAGCCAAATCCAAATAAAGGCTTGATCTCCTCCCCCTCCAAAAAGTAAACAAACAAATAAAAAGCTTCAAATAGTGAAAATGAAGTTATTGTTAAGTCTGGAAACATAAGATTAGTTAAAGAGGTAAAGGCACCATGAGAGTGGGTAAGTGGAATTTTTATTAGAAGTTCTTTAAAATATTTCTCATTGAGATGCAATCTGGGGGGAGTCTGTTTTAATTTAAACAGTTATAAAGACACTGGAAGGTATTTTAAGTTCATTTTATCAGAAAAATGGTATTGTTAAATTGTTCACGTGTGAAAAAACCTCCGTATGTTCCTACTGTTCACATGTTCACTATGTTCCCAGTAGTCTATGCCACTGAGGTTTCAGAAGAGCAACACAACTTTGGAGGAGTGCAAGTTTCTGTAGGTTATTATTTTCAGAGTGCTGAAGGAGGTGTTCCAAATCAGAGCTATAAAATGCAGCTGAGTGAGGGAAAAAGGCAAATTTGCCAGTGTGAAACATGTACTGTTTATCATAAAGCGATGTTTCTTTGCTAAACTTAGTGACAGATCTCTCAGTATTTTAATGGGAATATATTGTGAGGACAGCACAGTAAGCCCCAAGCTGGAAGCATTTCAAACAAACTGGCTGTTGCCTGAGAATTTACAGTCAAGGAATGACCTGGTTCCCTGGTTCAGCCCTTGAACCCTTCTCCACGTGAGCAGGGCCCTGGCTCGGGCTGCCAGCCAGCGCGCTCTTTGCCATGACTTGGGGAGAAGGAGCAGAGTCACGGCAGGAGCTCGCTGGGCCTCCAGCTCACTCATTTGCTAAGATCTGTTTGCTCTTCTGCCCCTGTCTAACGCTTTTGGGTAGGATCCAAGCACTGCAGAATTTTCCTATAAAATATGAAATAATAATTATCTAGCAAGGATGCACTTAATTCTTCAGTGTGTCCAATGTAGGCCAGAGAAAAAAAGTAGGCTTAGGAAATAGGAAATCAGGGATAGATTTGTTTAAAAATTAATCAAAAAAGTGCCATAGGCTACCTAGGAAGAAATGCAACTGCCAATTAATTAATTCTGTTGTAAGCTATGATGCATATAATATGCCAAATCAGTTTCTATTTAGCAATTATAAGCATTTAGAACATGCACTTTAACTTTAGCTATAAAAGCTTTGATCCTGGCTGCTTTTTGAGGTTTAATCTTAATTTAGCAAATTTTTCATATGCTAAAAGATACAAAACTGGCCTTAAACCATTATTGAGTTGAGAATCTTTAAGGCTTTTGCACTAGGAAGACAGATATTGAGCATTAAATATTTTGCTCTGTATTTTTCACTGTGTTTGCAGTCCTATTTTCTTCATGAAATAGATCTTCCATTTTCCTTTCTTAATATATTTCTATGACCTATTTCTACAATAATAATTCTACAGTAAATTTGGATGCAGGTTTTTATATTTGACCCTCTATTCCTATTTTCAACTTCTGTATATGAGATTGTTTTCCTGGATAAGATTCATTTACATTTGTGTCCCTGATGAACTTACTACAATGAAATTTCATTATGCACTTCCTAGCATCTTATATTTAACCGGCAGTGAACATGCCAATACCAGGTTTTTCAGTATAAGGAATACAGAAAATTTTTAAATAGAGAAATCATGCATGTTTGATAAACTGGGTTAGCCTAGCCAAACCTTCAATCACCTCGCTTTTATTGACACTGTGCTACAAGTAACACAGAAGGACCACAAACATGCACACAAAAACAATCGTAAGCCTAAAACACCTCAGACGGAGGGAATTGAGAAGGATTTGCCCAACCATTTTTCAGGAAATTGATGTCTTTTTTAAAGAGCTCAATTTGCAGGAAAACATAAGCTTGCTATGAAGACATAATCGTTTTTACTATTTTGTGTTTATCAGCAAGTTCATGAAGCGTGTAATTCAGCTGGCTTCAGCAGAATCATGTGTGTTTATAGATTACCAGGCCGTTTCAAAGCTGTTTAGAAAGATTTGGACTAATATGAGTCCTGTTAGCATTCTGCACTAGATGTTTGTATGAGGGACCTGTAAGAAAAGAGCTCTTGAAGCCTCTTAACTAAAAATAAGGACTCCCTTCGGTTCACAATTTTTTGCGTGCGACTGTGTACATTTCCCACACGCTCCATTTAATGTATGTGTTAGAAAGTGCTGGATCTGTGAAAGAGCAAATCTGTGAAAGGTACAGGAACTTCCACAGCCTGGGTGATTCCAAGCAGAACTGGCAACACTGCCAACAGGTAAGGCTGCTCACCGCTTGCCTTCCTCTTACTGTGTTTATGACACTGTCACATGCTAACGCCTCAAGCAGAATTTTTCTTGTCAAGTGCCTGCTTCAGGCATTTATTTGGGAAAAGAGTCAGCAAAACTGGCTCAGTCTTTTCAGATAATGAGATTACGAGGGAAAAAAAAAAACGTTGTTTTTGCCTCTATATAAAACCACTCTCCCTAACCCTTTTAGCAGGCCTTCCGCTTCAACAGGCATCAGTCCATGCTCTCTGAAGCAAAAAAGGGTCCTTGCAGGAGAACTGCCCCAAATATACCGCACAGAGGTGGAGTCTGGACGTGACAAGTGCAGCCCTGGGGGATGCAGGCAGGTGAGTTGAGGATCAGCAGATCGCCTTAAGGAGCCCCGACTGCAACCAGGGCTCTTGGGAGCATCTTTAGCAGTAAATAAAATGGGCCAAAACCCACTCTCTGGTACGGTGCGGAGCATATCCATGTGAGTAAAGTCTTTCACTCTCTAGAACAGGCTGGTCTCATCCCCACTGACCCCTGGAAACAGCCTCTGGCCCCTGCTGCCTCCTGAGCCACGCCAGGTGTCACCTCGGGGGGGTGTACGCTGCCACAGGCAAATATGGAGCTGGGCAGCATATTCAGAGTTCAACAATACAGACAACTTTGTGTGAGCCTCGGAGGCTGTGTCCTCACATTGTGTAGTTCACTAGAAAGGTTATTAGCCTTTGAGTCTCACAGTTTGCTCTGTTACTTCTCACAGAGGGTAAGTAGGAACATAGAGACAAAGCGGCCACAAATTCCTGCTGGTACTGAAAGTGGCAGAGGTCCACACTAAAGTGGAGAACCAGCACTGTGATGAAGCATGTGGACAACAAAGGCTTTTTTTCAGCTTGTTTTTCACCTTGGGTAGGGTTTTTCTATCTTTTTTCTTGACAAAGATACGCATGAAAGATCTCCAGCCATACCATGTCAAGGTTCCAAAGAAAAGTTCCCAAGGAGCTGAACATGCCACAGTTAAAGCTCTCAGTCCTTCATGAATATACAGCCTTTAACAGTGCAGCTGAACTGCTTCCAGACATGAGCTAGAACGTCTGTCTGAACTGCACTGTGCGGGCTGTAGCACACCCAGCACAAGGAGCCTGGCTGGCCCTCCCCTGCACAGAGACATGCCTTCAGTCTTCCTCAGCTAATTCTTCAGGCCTTGCCTTGGCCTTGCTGCCTTGCACAGCACCTTCCTTTTTTTTCAGCTATTTGCTCCCTAAGATGTATTTAATTGTTCCTCCCATTTAGCTGAAGGGTGCTTAGAGATTACAGGTCTGATTCATTGATAGCACTTATTAAGATCCTTCATCATAACTATATAGAGAGCTATAAAATGTTAATCAAAGCCCTCTAAAGCCCCAATTGGAGGAGCTCAACAGGGCAGTGTGGGAACTTTTCCACCACAACGGCAATGCTGAGTAGTCATCCTGTCCCAGCATCTCCTCATCTCCAAAAGTTCTGAGTCTTCAGCACTGTGCATTTGTCAATGTGATTTTGATCTATCTCAAACCATCCTACTTGTTTTCCTTTGTTTATACATCAGTCATTTGCCACTAACCAGTACTGTGCACAGCTGCTCTTCTAAGGATCTGTCCACTTGCACAGATCAGTCTTTTTCCTTTCTCTTCAGCCATCCTCCCCTTTGTCATCCCCTTATTATCAGGGGGTTAAGGCACCTGCTTTTAGGGTGGCAGCACAGAGAGCACATACCATCCCCAGGTATCAGCTGCTGCTCCCATGACTCCTAATTCCTAATGACTAGTAGGAATCAGTGGGTTAATGCAAACTCATAATACAACCTGGAGTTTGACCTTCTCCATCAATGTTCTCTTTGAGTAATTTTTTGGCTAATCCTAGCCTAGAGTAAACCGCACTGCAGACCTGCCACAATCTGACTCCTTTTCTTGCTAAGAGCAATCCTCAACAGTGCACAGAAATTGCTCGTCTCCACTCTCACCTCTGTCTGCCGATCGTGCCTGACTGTTTGAACCCCAGCTGTACAGGCTACAGGCTCCTATGGCCTTTAAGGGGTCACACTGCTCATTGAACAGCCAAGCAGCTGCACAGTTTTCGTTATTTTAGCTTTAATTTCAGTTGCCATCCACTGCAGGCTGCCATAAACAAGCCCACAATGACATAATTTCTCCTCTACATGCAAAATATAAGGGATGGAACTGGAAACTGTAGTCAGAGGAGGAAGGACAGTGAGCACTGCCCTTTCTGTGTTTGGGATGAGATGGTGTTCTACAGAAAACTATAATCCATGATTATTTCACTAATCACTAGAGTGCCCCTTAACATAGATGCCAAAAGGGCCAACCTACACTCACACAAAATATCTTAATTAGAATATTTGCTGGCTTTTGATTGTTGACACTGTAACTTTATATGCTATTCTAATGCTGTTCCTTGTACTGTACATGGAATGAGATAGGCTTCAAAAGAGTCTCAATAACACACCGTGAGACACAATTAAAAAACCCTAGCATATATTTTTTTAGAGTCATTCAAATTAAATACAATTCTGTGATCTTCAGTATGTATATAGATGGCTTGGTTGTTGAGCTATCATGGGTCCCAAGCAGCAGATGCAAGGGCACATCACATCACCAAGGGCAGATCCAAGGGCACCAAGCGTACTATAACTAACTAACTCCCCCATCTTTTCTCCATCCAGCAGGCAATGTCATCCTTCCTCTACTGTTCTCACCTTCCAGCAGGGATGTGCTGGGAATCAAGACTCCTGACCAAATTATCAAGGCGGAGGACTAGCTACCAGAACCCATAATTGGCTAGAAGGAATTCCTTCACCTTTTGGTGCTCAGAAATATTTTCTGGGGAAAGGAGATTTCTCATTGAAGCTTTGGACAAAATAACAAACTGCTTTAAAAGGAATGAAAAGAAAATCTTTTCCTGCATGATATATATTATCTAACATGAGCTTTCGAAGTCCCTGGTTTTCTGCAGAGCTAAACAGAAGGGAATTAATTGAGTCCTCTAGTGCTCTGTCTGCAAATATGTGCCAAGTTTCCCATTAAGGAGGAAAAGTCTCTGTTTGTGGGCAAATTACGTTAATTTCCCAAAGCTATTCCTTCAAGAAAAAATAGTTCCATTCATGGATAAATTCAAACTACATGTCTTTTGCTTTCTAAACATCCCTATTTATAGTACTAGCAGGTAACTCTTTTGCTGGGACATATTACAGGAACACAATGACAACTTCCAGTCAAGTCCCAGACCAGACATCATAACATGCTCAGTGCCAGAAACAGTTAGGGAAGTTTATTTCTAATGATCACACATTGCCTGGATTTAGGACTCTTTCTTACCCGAGGGCTGGGAACTAACTTCTGGCAGCAACAAGTAAGCAAATGAATACCACCTGGCATATAAAAGAGGTTGTCAAAGTTACCTCCTTACCTCCTGCAGAAATTTTTCACTCATTGGACCAAAGTGGTGGCCAGGGGGCCTAATTCCTGACACCACAAGTCCAGAACTGAAGATCCTTGGCTTCTGGAGGTCAGGTTTAAATTTGTCATACAGGATGCTGGGGGGCTTCACATCACCTCCGTTTGACGCCTTTTCTTCCTTAGAGACGGGCATACCACATGCTGGAGTGCCATATGACAGCCCCGCAGAGGCAAACGAAGGGTCAAGCTGGTCTATTGAACGAGGGTTTCTTCTAATGTAAGTGATGATTTTAGGTCTCACGTGTTTGGGCTTGGGTATGGCAGGCTTCATCTCGATGCTTTCTTCCAGCTTTTCACTGCAGTCGCTGTCCACATCTGCCTTATCTACAAGGGAGCCCTTGGAGTGGACCAGGATAGGTTTTGGGATTGCACTGCTGCAAGCAGTCTTGATAGGCACTTTAGGGGATATGCTTAACAACTGCGTGCTGTCTATGGGAGGTAGGACTGAGGAGGGTGACAGTTTGTCAACATGAAGTGCATAAAGGTCCTTCAGATTACTGTTTGATAGCGCGGGCTGATTATTAACATTCAGAGTTGCCACTGGGCGCAAGGGAGTTGGAACACAAAGAAAGGCATCAGCCTTCGCTGGACTCTTGTAACTCTCTGGTGCTTCGTATGAAAGGTGTTTCTTTGCAATAGCTGTCTTTTTGCTCTGAACTGAAAAGCTCGAGGTTTCCACATCACTGTCTTCGTTGCTATGCTGTTCATTTGACATCGTTTCTGTGCCCAGCTCTCTGGGCTGATCTGAGAGATCAGAAGCTGACACAGCATCTTCATCGTTTCCTTTAACTGGTATCAGTTTAGTCTCATTAACTTTCAAGGGTTTGCTGTCATGTAGATTAATGTCATGTATAAGAGATACTTGCTCACCAATGGTTTCAGTGCAACCTGTGTCAACTTCACGTACATTTTCATTTTTTCTAAGTGTATCTTCACCACTGGATTTGCTGTCACAAGTGAGAGGGAATACTGATTCCACTTTTTTGTCAGCGAAATATTCCTCACTAATAGTTACCCTGCTATCACTCTCATTGCCTCCTCCTCCTGCCACATGGATGGCGTTGTTATCACTTAGCAATTTGTCACCGGGGTGGGTGACCACCTGGCTTGACAATGGATCCTCTACTTTATTACAGATGTCTTGAAAATGAGACACTTGACATTTTGATGTGTCAGATCCAGACCCTTTCTTTTCTTGCATTATTGTACTTTCCTCTTTTTGACATCCCAGAAATTCTACCAGCATAATTCTCTCAATTTTTTGTTGACATATGTTTTTAGATTGAAGAGATGGTACAGTCTTCACCTCCGGTTTTTTACTCTTATCACCCTGACCTAATTGTGCTTCTGATTTACTAGCAATCTCCTTGGGCTTAATAGCTGAATGTAGACCAGCATGAGAAGTTTGCTGTGTGCTTTCAGTGTTAACATTTGGTACGCTTTGCACATCCATTTGGATTTCTGGTTTAGAAATTTTCTTGTTCCCTGAGGTAGATGGTTGAGAATAAAACACAATATTTTCCTCTGAGGTATTGTCAAGTGGATGAAACACCATCCCAAGAAAATGTTCTGTGGGTGTTTTTTGTGATTTCTCCGTACTTCCAATCAAATGGTGTGACCTGTCGATGGAATCCAACGATGCAGAAAGCAAACGCTTACATGACACACGGCCAACACATTCTTTTGCAAATGTTTCCGTTTGAGCAGAAAACTTACTCGCTCTTCCCAAAGAAAGCCTTTTTATTCTCTCCATCTCCACAGTCCTGGCCATTTTACCCTTAGAAAAATTCTGGGTAAAGTCAATATTACCTTTTGAAATAACTCCCAAGTTGGCATCATTTGTGCTGCTTTTCAAATTGGACAGACTTTGTCCTCGGCTGATCCTGATATGCCTCGATATATCCTTAGCTTCATTGGTCCTATCTTTCTCCATTTCCCTGTATGAGGTAGGGGAGAGCTTACTTTCCTGCATGCTGGTGTCACAGGTCCGGGACTCTTTAAAGGCCAGAAGTTTATTCTGCTCTGTACTCAGATTAGTAACTTTTTCTGATCCCCCAGGATGTATATTCCCACTGTCATCTGTCAAACCACATTTCTTGGCATCACCTTCAGTGGTCCTAACTTTTGTCACAATTTGGTTGGCATTGGTATCCCCCACATTTGCTATGCTTTCATTATTATTTTTTATCTCTCTGCGGTTGTCTTGAAGCTGAGTGTAACATGACTTGTTTGGAATTAATGGAGCACTCATTTTGAACCTTCAGGTGACTGCTTTTTTTGGCAGTACTAATTAATGAGAAGGCTTTTTTTCCCACTACCAGGTTAACTATTATTCATGCTTCACGTTTAAATTACACGTTTAAATTACAAACTGATCAGTAGAAAACTCCTTGTCAACAGGCTTGGAGTATCTTGTCAGAGTCACATTTCTGTGCTGCTCAGCTGTTTTCGGTGCAGCTTCTGGATCCAGGAAATCTTTATGACATGCGGGAGAGAGGTTCAATGAAAGCAAAATAGATCTGTCAGGTTCCCTCTGAATGAAAGCCAGTTACTCCAGTGAACCTACGAGAAAAGGAACAGACCACATTACACTGATGTCATGAATTATGCTAACTAAAACAAAGTTAAAGTCAGCAGCACTCCCTGGTTCATCCGCAGGTTTGAATGCTTTAAAACACTTTAGATAGTGTTTCAGCCACAGCTTTGCTCACATCCAGATTCCTCGTGTGGTACAAATCTCTGTCTATAGAAGTTATGCAGTTTTAACTGTCTCAGTTAGATGAGTGATTGCTACTGTTTTTAAACCACAGAGATTTACAACTGGAAATAGCCACAAATAGCTAGGTCAGGGTGGAACCCTACATCATGGGTCTGAGCATTTTTATATTGATATAATAATGTCTTTATTAAACCAAGAGTCTCTACTGATGCATTTAAAGCAACACAGTATAGATAAGCCATTAATAATAAAACTCCAGCCTCATCAGGGGACGTTTATGGATTTCTCTCCTTGCCTTGTACAAATCATTCCTGAGCTCGTGCTGACATCTCCTCCCCTTTGACATTTCTTAGCTAAATCCACAGATGTCAAAAAAGACTATGGCTGGAGGCCTGCAAAGAACAACCATGTTCCACTAAGAGACAGCTGCATACATGTGTATTCAAATACAGAGGATTATAAACCAGTTCCAATATCCTGCAGCTCCTTTTGGCTCCTTGCCACCTGTGGCTTTGGGAGCCCTGCTCTCCCGACTTCGTATGGGGCTAAGGATGGGCCGTTGTCCTCTATCACCTCCAACAAGCTAAAGGGGAGATTTCTGTCCATACTGGGCCTAAATCCACTCCCTCAGATATTCCTTGAGTAGTGTGGCATCCTTCACAATAATGTAATACACACTCTAGAAATTCAAAACACCTGCAGTACTCTCAGCAGCCTGGGTTTCTAATTAGGGGCTCAAAGAGACTCTAATTAAAAGTGCAGATTAAGTCCACTGCATGCTCTATCTGCAGTGCCTGGGAGCACATCTGGGCTCGTATTCCTAGCACCTGCTACGAGCAGGTCCTCCCAGCCTTGTGTCCAGCTCAGCCCTACTCAGAACAGCTGCGGCTGAGCGCAGATTCGGTTTCTTTACACCACACATACACACGTTTTGGTGGAGATGGGATTCAGGGCTCTTGGCTTAGTTCCATCTCTACAACAAACAGTAACTAATTAAATTAATTCATGAAACAGAACATAGTGTTAGAGTTTCATTTCAGCGCCGCAGAACTGTGTTATTACAGATCTCATCCTCAAAGCATCGTAAAGCAACACTTTTAAACAACTTCTGTGTTCTGTCTTTCTGTCCAGAGAAAAAATAATTTACAATCTATTAAATTACATATATGCATTATGGGTTTGTTTGTTTGTTTGTTTCTTGTTGCTCTTTTTTGTCCCCAAAACTGAGCATGACAGAATTTACATATTCAGTGTGAAAACTGAACTCTAAACCTCTTTGCTGGGCAGGGCATGTCTCGTTAACTCTTTGGACACTTAGGAAAGGGCACTGATGGGCTCCAAAGGAAGCCGAAGCAGGTCAGCTCCTGCTTCTCCCTTAATCATCAAATGGCAACGCTCTGTGCTACCAACAGTGAAGGCTTTAAAAATAAGCACAGTGAGGAAATTCTCATGGAACTGAAGAAAGATAGGAAGGGATAGTTTCTGCACTACTTTCTACTCTCTCACTACATCTGTCAACCCGTGCACCAAACATTTTAATATTTGAGATGGCAATAATGAAGGAAGTGAGGAAGGGGGTATCTAGCAAAATTTTGCTTCTAACGTGTGAGCTGCTCATAAAGATTAGGAAAACAGATGAAATATCCTTTTCTTTTTCCCCTCACTACACTCAGGACGAAGGTAGTATCTAAAACTGCCGTTATCAGCTACTTCTCCGTATATACCCTATAAAACTCTGTGGTGATCACAAGAAATCAATAAGAAGTTTAGTATGTGACCCACAGTTATTATCACTAGGTCTGTATGTCAATCATCTTTTATGTTTTTTTTTTTAAAATATAACTAAGTGTCCAGATGGCAAAGATGTGTTTATTCACTGTTTCTGTGTGGTTTTTTTTCAGTAAAAAAACCTGTGCAGCAAGAAAGAAGGCCACTCATTCGCTCTGTCCTGCCTCTGGCACGGGGGGACCCGCTGGAGGGAAGCGGACGTGGTGCCTTTGCTGCGAATAAACGAGTACGAATTGCTGGAGCACAGAGCAGGGAAGGCAGGGCAAGACTGTGCTGCTCTTCCTGGCCACCTGGCAGCAGCCGTTGCTGGACGGGAAGCACGACTGGAAAAGGGTCCATGGTGCAGGCCACGGAGAGAGGGAAGGGGCAGTGAGTGGTCCGCCAATCCTTTTTATTTTAGTCAGTCTCAAACTGATTGTCTCTGCTTTAGCAGATCTATATTACAGTTTGTGCTTAAAATAAAAAAGGCAAGACTTAGCTTTAACAATTCAAAGCCCTTTTGGTATTGATGTGCTTGTTTTAAAGGTGGCAACAAATCTACCCCAGAGCTCTGACCGGCTCAGGATCACAACTCAAACATCGCTTTCCTTGACGTATATTTATTTCCTTTACCTTCTGTCTCGAAGGTACAGGCTAACAAAACAGTATTTCTTCAGAGTGAGAAAAAATTCTGAAAGTGCAAACAGCCACCACAATTTTCTTTCTGTCACTTTCTATCCACCAGTAGCACAGACTGTTTCTCAAGAGCACAAACAAAATATTACCAACAAATTTTCTAGTAAGATCACTAAAAACACATTTTTTTTCAGCCAGATTTCATATGTAAGCATCTCTCAGTTAACAGACGAGCTTTTTGCAAGCCAGCCTGGGGAAAGGCACACGGTCGGTTAGCGGGAAGGCATTTTCTCTGTGATGGAGATGCATTCCCTCCAGCTAAAACTGGCAAAGATTTGTTTTCGTTATTTGTCTTCTATCAGGAAATCCTCTTGCTTTCTGGGGACTGATCTTTAAATACAAATAACTCACTTTGTTTCAGGGAAAAGAACGGAGGTATTTCCAAAAGGGCTGCTGTGACTATGGAGCTGCTCTGAAAATGCACAAGTGTCAAATATCAAAGCAGATCTTAGCCGCAGGTGGGCCCAAAGCAGCACCACATCCCTCCCGCCTGCGCTTGAGAGCTGACGGCCCCCTCATCCCGGCAGCGGCTTCCTCCCTGCCTTGCACACTCAGAGACTGCCTGGCCCCTGGGTGCTGCTGCAGGATATGTAAGTCAATTGGTAAACGATGATGATGGCGGACATTAAGCCCAAAGCCGCATAGCCAGCTGCATGCATTTCAGATGTACAATTAGAGCAATACATTAATGTATCATCTATTTTTTTTCTGCTAATCTGTTACAGGGGTTTAAAACAGAGTTACTTAAGGCATTTCAAATTACAAACACAGTGCTAAGAGGTCTTTGCTTCCTCCTGCTTGCACTGCCCCCAATATGACTACTAGCACTCACTCACTGCAAACGAAGACATTTGAAAAAAACGCATCACGGAAATATCAGGTCAGGAAAGATCTGTCCATGTCAAATGGAGGACATCCCACAACCCCAGTATGCTGTCAATTGAGATTAACGCAGCCAATGCTGGCCAGAGACATGGGCTTCGAATGAATCTAATTATGCTGCTTTTAAAGGAAGGGAGAATTCAAATACTGTCTAGGCACAGATCATTCTCAGCCAGCTTCAGCATTGCGCTTGTGCTTCCTCCAGAGTCAGCGAAGAGGCACGGGCACCTCAGAAAGTTGGTCTGTCCCTTAGTAGCACCAGCTAGGAGGGGAACCGATGCACCCATCAGGCCAGTCATGTCTCATTTAGGTCCCGAAAGTCAGGTGGGACAAGTACAGGGTTTAGGCTGCTCTCCTTAACGTAGGTCATAGATCTCTTCTAAATATTCACAGTCTGTCTCTTCTGGATGACATTGCATCCCTTTTTCAGTTATTCCAGTGAATAACTGCTCTCTGCCAAAAGGTTATACTTTATATCTAGTTTGAATTTGAACAGCCCCATTTTCTAGCTATTGATACTAGCCTTTTATTGCTACTAAAATATGCTAGGCTTTTACTAAGAAGGTACTAGTATGTACCTTGTATTTGGTAACTCGCATGGACTGGGTCTCTTCAGTCTGTCTTACAAAGTATTCACCATAATTTCTAGTCCTTTCATTGTTCTTTTTAAAAATGTAGGCAGAGGTATCAAATACAGCTAACAAAATCCCAGTTCTGCTGGAGACAGTGACAGAACTGGATTTGACTTCTATGGAGCCAGGATTTTACCCACTACGCCAATAATAACCTCACTAGTGTCATCCACAAAGGCACATCCTTCTTACTCCTTCTCAGCATTGTTCTGTTGTACGTGAAAGGACCATACTAGCCACAGCAGCCACAGTTTCACAACAAGGATTTAAGCTCAGACAGCTGTCCACCATGAGCTTCAAAGCACTTCCCAGGACATAGTCCCAACTGTGTTCATAAACTCGACAGTCTTTGATGAACCAATGGTCAGATGACCCATGGCAAATCTGCATTAGATGATCCTCCATCTATAATGATCCAAAAATACAACATTGGAATTATTACTGGAATCCTCTGCTATAGAACATACTGACAACACAGGATTCCTTCTCGATTAATATAAAAAACATAACCAAGTATCTCCATGTTAATTAACACCTTATTAATCCAGTGTTCCATGTTAAAGAATACAAGTTCTTCGTTTTGGCTAAATTAGTGTAATAAAAACTTTTGTCTACTGTAATAGGCAAATTTGGGAGAAAGATTTATGGTTCTGTGTTACATTCGGGATCCTAAAAGATTTGATCATTCTTCTATAGATAACTTCTATTTGAGTAATTTTGTGTTGTTTGGCTTGGACTTTCAGCAGGATAGTTTCCCTTATGTGGCACTGTCTAGGCTCAACTTCAGTACGCTCTTTGGAGTCAGTGAGATGAAAAGACACAGCTGTGCCTAAGTTATGCTGGCTCTTCCTCTATTTTTCATTGCTCACCTCTCTCGACTGATGTTGGCTCAAAAACACACACCTAATGTCACTGCCTGCTGTGCAGCAAGGCTCCCAGAAACAGAGATGCAAACCTTAACTCTTCAGATGCCCTCTCTAAGGCCGGAGCAGTGGATAAGAGCAGACAGGACACTAGCACAGGCACCACCTCATTGCTTAGCAGCATCTCACTGGGGACTCTGAACAAGAGACAGGACTGCAAGTTTCAAAGACTGGACTTGGTATATGGAAAACTTTATGGGGTATGCATTTCTTGATGCTGTATAGTATAAAAATGTCCTCTCTGAATTGTTGACAGCGGAAAATGTAGTTCTAGCTCTCCACGTGACAGCATCTTGGCAGGATAACTGTGTTTGTGAATAAAGCTTTACAAAGTGAACTGGACATGCTGAACAGCAGAATAAAATGGTATCTACCAGGCTGTAGTTAGCTTTGGTTCCCACAGAGAGGAAGAAAATTCAAGGAGACAGAAGCGTAATTAAACACCTTTGTTTCACTTCAGCAGGATCAGTTTCCACCTGAGATGACTATCTCTAAGAAGCTCTACTTCTAAATATGAGCCTGTATATAATGATGGTCTAGGAAAGAGCAAGAGTTTCTTTCAATCTGCTATTGCAGTTCCTCCTTCTTCAGTCTGCTCCATCCCAAGCCTCATTTAAACAGCAGATCCCAACCCACCCTCTGGAAACACCAGAAAGAAGGTGAAAGAGAGCTGGATGATTTCTGCCCCATAACACGCAGCATGGACTGTAATAGCAGAGCTTGGGTTCATAAAATAGCCGGCTTGAATAGGGAGGCAACAACCCACTTTTAAATAACAGCAGCAGCTTTTTTGGTTAAACAAGCAGCATAGGAATAACACTGAAAATATTATGTTATTCTCAGTAGGCACTGAACAAAAGAAAAATGTTAAAGCATTACCATTTTATTGGCTAGCTATTTTGTTTTCAATTTGCTCCAAAAATAGGGCAGTAATAATTATGAGATATGGAAAGGAATTATCGAAACACCTGAAAAAATAAAACTGAAGATAAAGAAATAAAACCTGAAATTGCTTCCTTGTGGAGGCTATCATAGTTTTTTACCCATGCCAGTACTGACATTCTGAACCCAGAATGTTTATTATAAGACGCGCTAAAAACATCTGGTTGCACTGCTAGCACTGTTCACAGCTCATGCTGACTGCTCTTTCTAAGAATTATAAAGAAAACTATATGAGGAGCACCTGCATATCTTATTAACCAAGTACCACTGAACCTAAGCCTCTGAAATGCTCCCTTGTTACTATCCTAAAAAAAAGCAATTGATTTGTAAAATGATAGAGGCAGACACAGTCACCTGTAAACCAGCCAGCAACACACTGGCAACCCCCACATCAGCAGCCCACTCCACAACATAAATTTTCTGTACCTGCTGGCTACCGGGGTGAAGCGATGGAGAAACCCTGTGCCAGCCACGAGGGACAGGGCGCATCTGCTCTTCAGCAAGGCATCGTAATTGCATACAGTGTCTGAACCACACGCCTTGGTTGTCCTGGATGCTGAAACCAGCTTGGGAAATGCGAGTGCCTCCAAACAAACAGTGGGGGATAGTGACTCACGCTGCCTGTGGTTGAGCATTATTCAGACTTTCGGCTGCGCACTGCTGGATTTGCAGACTTGCAGTCCAACCGACTTTGTCATAAGCGAGCGCAGAGGCTGAATGGTGTGCTAGGGTGTTTTTCCTTCCAGGAGCTAGGCACAGACGTCAGGTTACAATGCAGCAGTAGCTAACAGATGGTTGAAGCTATGAAGTGAGAAACCTTCAGAGGTTTCATGGTAATAAGCTCCAACTTCACAAAACTCAGCAGCACTCAGGACAAGGGCGGAACAAAAGCTACAGGCTGCTGACCTCTGATAATAATAGCCATAATTTTAAGTATCACATATCAAAAGCATCTCTTACTGCATTACAGCATCTGCAAATTAACTTCTGTGGAAACACACCCTAAGCAAGAAAGCTTAGCTCACAGGAAAGATGCTCATGTTGTCTGACCAATGTAGCAATCAGGGAAGACTGATGAAACTACATGAGGAAGATATTTGTATGATGTGGGAAACAGATGCAGTGACCGGGTTATTACAGGAATCAAGCATGAATAATAGTCTTCTGATATGCTGAATTATTTCCCGATAAATGTTGCTAGGAAGGCGGGACAAACCACTGACATCCTATCTAAGGTTTTCTCTGGGAGAAGAGATATCATATCATTTAATATGAGGGGTACACGTTCCCAAGAACCGAGCCACATGAATGAAACAAATACAGTGCTGGAAGGGAAGGAGCCATGAATATCTACTTGTGAAGTCCAAATTGTTATGAACAACCTCTTCCTACAGCTATAGGTGCTGAAAGTTGATACTAGGACATTAGAAAAGCCAATAAACACCTTGGAGTGGGTAATATAATTAGAATTAAGGAAAAAGTGGTGGAAAAGCATTGATCCAGGCATGTGGTAATTTTGTTAATGTGATTTGGAAGGCTGAAAATTGAACTAAGATTTGGATCCACTCACTGATGGTTTCTTCTCATAAAGAAGCAGACCCAGCTGTTTGGGGAAATTATAGTATAGTCTCATCATTGGCAGATCCTATAGAAATATTGCTGTGTATCATGAAGAGGAGAGTATTTTAGACAGACAACTTTTTGCCTGAAGAACGACTTAGACATAGACAGAGAGGAGAAACAGTGGAAGAAATGCTAAATTTTTATGTGCCATGAGTGAAGGCATTGGTAAATGATAGGAAAGCAATTCTTGCTCATTTGTAAAATTGAAATGATCTGAAAGTATAAGTGGTTTTTGAAGTGTGATTCTGCAGCATTTCCAGAATCTCACAGTTCTAGTGGCTTTAATGCCTTTACAGTCCTTAAATCTTAATCTTTTCTTTATTTACATATTATCTATTTTATTTCTATACAAATTTAGATATATAGCCTGGATATGATAGAGCTAATGGTAAGGAATGAGATGTTTTGTAAGCTAAAGCAAAAATGTGTAATTGTAATTTATTTTTCTTCACTGAAAATATAGATTCTAGTTAATCAAAATTACTAATGAATTTACACTGTTTTATCAAATTAATTTTATCAAATTAAGAAGCAAACAATTTATTAATATTTGCCCATTTAACTTCAGCATTTTCTAAATTGAACTTTTCTATTTTAGAGTTCAAAATGATATTTCAGGACCAAATTTGCTTCATGTTTACAATAAAAACAAATTTTTAAAACTGCAGCTGCTGAAAGAATTGCTCAGGGCTGTATTAAATAAGATACCGTGTTAGAAACAAACAAACAAAAATCTTCTTGACTGGTTTAGAACCAGCGATCGTTTAAGCACACAGCTCTGCTTATGCACTGCTCCTATCGCGCAGTCCTGTCTAGGCAAAACAGAAAGATTACTTCCCCTACATAAATGAATATATCCTTATCCCACAGCCCTGAGAGATCCCCAGGAAGCGGCAGCACTCCCTGTTTGCTGGCAATCAATCAGCGTTACGCGCATCGCTGCCGGAAGCACGGCCACAGGTAGGTGTGCTACAGCAGAGCCACCCTGGCCCCCGGGGAAGGGAGGCATCCGCGTCCTCATGACCAGGAGCAACAGGCCTGAGGAATCAGATGCCAGCAGGAAACCCCAGCGTGGGAATTTCCTATAGCTTTTTCTTCTGTCACAACGTTTAACTGGCTTGCCATTGGCTTACTTTCCTTTCTGAATAAACTATACAAATGGAAAATACGCACCATGCCAGATATCCTTAATTGTCTATGTATAGATGAGGATGTTAACCCAGAAGCTATAGCAAAGGGATTACACTGTTTTCCCCTGGCTAAATACTCCTTTTCAACATCGGAGTATTTTTCTCATAGGTCCTACTGTCGATGGGAAATAGCCACCGCCACATGCAACTGCTCTTGCTTAAAACAACATGTGGCTGCTTGGACTCCCTAGCGAGCAGATCCACACCTTGATGCCATGGTAGTGGCAATGGCAATGCCAAGAGCATAAATCTTTGTACCTCTTCTTAATTTACCTGCAGTTACACTGTGGAGGAAGTACATCTTGAATGCAACCAAATCAAAAACCTTCCCAGACACTGTATATAAATCACTTCCTTTTCATAGGAGACTTGTAAATGTTTTCTTTTTTTCAAAACTGCACTTTCAAATACAAAATTAGTAAGCTACCCTAATAATTTATTACCTGTAGGGGCTGAATTCCCAAAACATGTTATGTGGAAAGGTTCCTGATTAGTGCTCTTTCAAAAGAGTACAGGATTTGGGATTAAAGATCCTAATTATCAAAACTGACAAATTATTTTAATTATTAACATCAATCAAGTCTCCACAAGGCATAAGCCCTAATAGCTATGGCTTTTCAAGACTACTTTTTTAACATTTCCATTTGCTTTCAAATGTTCACTGCTGGATAAGTCAACATCCTCTGATAGAGGCAATCCAACAAGTCAGATCCCTCCCTCAAAAGACAGATGTCTCTGATCGTCTTTGCAATGGAACTAGGAAGCTGATTTAATACTCAGAGCAACTAATCTTGAACAAATCTCCAGTTTTATTTTAATTTCAGATAGGTATACTTGTCTAAAGGTACAGGAACTTCTCATACTTTCTGGGGCACAATATTATTCAGTGAAGGACTTCAAAGAAAAACAGCAGAACCTCAGGGAAAGCCACTGTGAAGAAAGACGGTATCAGATGAGGGCACACTGGCCGTTTAAGTAATACATAAGAGCTGGTAGGTCAAGGAAGGCAAGACCTCAGCTGATCGTTCAGTCCACAGATGCCACAGCCAGGAGTACACTGGGAAACGCAGGCGGTACGAGCAACCCTGCAGTCAAAGCACCAAAGAAGAGAAGTTCATCACCATTCGCCCTAAAGCACTATACAGCACATGATAAAAGCAAGAAATAAAACAATAAAGAAGCTTGCCTGGAGGAGAGTGTAGACTGGAGAAAAACTGATTCCTCCCAAACAACCGGAAGGAAGTGACAGAAGGATAATGACACCCCCCAAGCGATGTAGCAGGGCTGAGCCCAGGAGCAGAGCGTGGGAGAGCCCTGTCTGCACCCTTCTCTTCAGCCTGGCGGTTGATGGGGCCCCCATGCACTGCTTCATGTTGCTGCAGTCCTGGGCACAGCACAGCACAAAGTCCCACTAACCTACTCAGAAGATCACGGAGCACCGTTAGCTCCTGCTGCTCTTCCCTGACAGAAGTGGGGGAGCAGCAAAGGCATCCTGCCTTTCCTTCTTGAGGGCTTTCACCCTGCAGAGAGGTGAGTCCAGGAACTTGGTATGTCTGTCTGCATCCAAAAACACAAACTGCGGCCTATAATAAAATCTGCAACAGCTGGACAGTGGATGTGCTGGGCCCCAAAAGACTACTTAAATTTATTTCTTTACAGCATGAAATCTTGACACAGAAAGCGGATTGTGAAATATTTCCAAAATAATTTTTGTTTTTTTGTTAGAGACTGCTAAATTTTTCCTACCTTCCAAAAAACATCTGGGAAACAGAAGAAAATATATATATAGTTATAACACTCAAACATGGAAAAAGTTCATAAATTTGCTTCCTATCAAGCAAAACCCAGAAACTCAGAAGCTTTGTCTACTGCAGCAGATTTACCTACTGCTGATAAAGCAGTTACAACTGGTGCTGAACTCAGTTTAACTTCAAGTGTAGCCAAGGGTAAGCTGTCTTTCCACATCACCTTCTCATTCTACTGTACTCAACGGCAGCTAACTCTGTCAATTTGTACTTGAATAACTAAATATGTATGTAGGAACATAATTTTAGACTGCTAGGTTTGCATATTTAAGTTGGAACCACCACCAGTTCTACAATGCTGTCAAGCCTTCCAAAACATTGCTGCAGACATACTGAACCAACCCATTAGTAGAAAACAAAGCAAATATTGTTAGAAATTATTATCAGAAATTATCAGAAATTCTATGCATGTTTCTTAACTCCACTAAAAAAATCTTCAATAATTAGTTTGATTTACAAGTCCCAATATTTTTTTCTTTTTACTTGAGACCTAAGGGGAAAAAGCAATGTGAACTTGTTTAAAAAAGTAATTAGTGGCAAAATCAAAACTGTTGTAAAATACAGACTGGACTCTTTAGACAGAGAACTGTGATTCTGTCGGTTACATCCACCTACTGAGGGGCGTAATGCATGGTGTGTGTTTATCCGTAGAGTCCTACTTCACTACCAGGCGCTGTAAATTACGTGAACTAGATTTCCAAGTGGTATTGCAGCAGTCAGAAAGGAAGGAGCAACATATATAATTATTCCACTCAAGTCACTCTGACTGACCTAGAAGCTGCTCTACAAATTCAGGCACAGTAACATCGTGTTGTTCCCCGACCACCACACATTTGGGGCAACTCGGGGCTTACCACCGGGGAGCTGGGAAGAAAATTCTCATTTAAGACCACAGAAGACAGAATGTAAAACCTCACTATTCAGAAGGGTCAAGCACACCTAATGCATTACCAGCCTGCTGTTACTGATCCTGGAAGTGTACTACAAGTACCTCACAGCGATCACTGCTCTGTAAACAATTATATTTGTTTTGCTTAGAAAAACGTGCATCTATTGCTCAAAAACGTTTGCAGTGCTTTGTCTGTCACAAAATTGCATCTCTGTTTTCACAGATTACAGGACAGAAATTTGATTTGGTTTTAGCATTTTATTACCTTTTAGCATTCCTTACATGTATAGGATGAGAAATATTTGTGGACTTTTTTTCTCTACTATATTTTTCAATAGGAAGCTTATATGCAATCAAATCATAGGATTTAAGACCTTTATTCTCACATTTATTTTTTTAAGTTGTCGATTATTAGCACTCACAGTACTGCACCAGACATCTTCTGTATGTATTAGAAGTACAGATCAATTAAATGAAAATTAGCAAGCACATAGTCCCTCAGCCCAAGAAGAAAGGGACATTTCTTTTGAATTGTATGCCTCACCTCACAGTCATCCCACTCCCTACTCACCCCCACCCTAGAAACTTCTTCCCTCCTTCAGAAGCTGGGAAGAGCTCCAGGCTTTGCAACAGGACCCAAAGACCAGACAGCCGGGCTTTCAGGCAGAGCAGAGAAATGAACTCCAAGGAACGGGGTACTGCAAGGAGAATATCTGCAAATTCTCCTCATTGCTCCAGTTCAACCGTGTTGTCTGCAAACAGCAGTATTGAATGGAGAGAGATGTAGTCCCCTAAGGGACTGCTCAAGACTTTCCAGCTTTGCTGGTGGAGCTTGGAGGACAAGCACTGTCAGAGGACAAGCTGAATAAGAATGAGCAGTGTGTGCTTGGGATGGTGAAGGCTAACCAGGTACAGGGCTACATTAGCAAGAGTATAGCTCATAGGTCAAGGAAATGATCCTTCCTCTCTGCTTGGCCCTCTGCAGAGCGTTGTGACAAGGTTTGGGCACCTCAGCACCACACGGATACTGGAGAGGATCCAGAGAAGGGCACCACAATGGTTAGAGACTTGGAGCATACAGTGTACAAAGAGAGGCTGAGCGACCTGTGGTGGTTCAGCCTAGAGGACAGAAGGCTGAGAGGGAACCTAATAGCTGTTTTCAACTACCTAAAAAGGGGAATCATGGAAAAGACGGAGCCAGACTCTTCTCAGAAGCATACCGCTACAGGAAAAGAGGCAGCAATCACAGAATGCAGTAAGGAAAACTAACTGAATGCAAGGAAAAAAAATCTTCACAATGACAGGGTTGAAGCAGAGAGGTTATACAATCTCCATCCTTGGAGTTTTTTGAAATGCAGCTGGACAAGGCCCTGAGCAGTCTGACCTAATGTCGAAGTTGGCCCTGCTTTGAGCAGGACTAAGTGGCCTTCAGAAGTCCCTTCCTACAAAAGTTATGCTGTGATTCTAACCAGTGACTTAACAGGAAGATGCAGCTAAGGCCAATTTAATGACACACTGCTACTTGTTCAACTCCACTGAACAAGACAGTGAACAGAAGGCTTCAGTGCCTATAATGACTATATCTCCATCACAGTGCAGTTTGCACAAAACAGTACCCAGAAACTGCAGCAGTCATCTTTTGCCCAGCGCTCCAGGAACAGAGCATGGGCCATCCAGAACGTAAAGGTACTTGGCTGTCAGAAGCCCACTCTTGGATTGGGAATGGTGACACAGTTGCAGCCACTGAGGAAGAGGCAGAGACATGGTGCATACGCTTAACAAGCGAGTTACATCATCTCAGGTAAGACCAGCAGGCAGATGCCCTTAGTAAAGAAAAAGACACAATCCTTGCTACCTTTTTGGTCCTGCCTCATTCATTTCATAGTTTGCCTTAACAATGATCTCTAGCAAAACTCTGTTGAGTTTTAGGCAGTCTCTATGTGCCGTGGTCAAGGCATTCAACAGTATGTCTGTGGTTGGATAACATAAAGATAAGGACAGAAAATGAATGGGAATGCTATAGAGATCCACTTAGGCAGGTAGATCAGTGCCACATTGTTAGTGCATTCACCAAAACTCTGGAGGAAATCACTCAAAACTCTCATCTCATGTATTTATATATTAAATTAAGTAATTACTGTACAAACACTCAACAATGACTAAAAGTCCCAGGATTCTCTTACTATATGTCAGAAAACCTTAAAGGCAAAAATGTTTCCTTATTTTTGAAATCAGCCTCACATGCTGAATCTGGTATGTGAGTATTATACTAAGATCTTCCTTCATCAAAAAGTATTAGAGAAGCAGGACATGAAATTCCTTCCATCTCACATCTGCGACTTCTTTGTCAGAGTATTATGTCCTGAGAGAAAAATATGTTGCTCATTTCCTTCAATTTGTTAAAGTAATCATTCTCTCGATGATATACTGATAAGAATAAGCTCAACTGCTCACATTCACTTTTACAGCGGCATAAAAGTTTTAGCTAAAATTCTATAAAACCTTACAGATTCATCAACATTAATTACATCATAGATACTAATTTTATTAGAATCACAAATTCCATGTTATCAGGGAAATTAATATGTTACTGAATGGGCAAGGGTGGAGGGGGCGGGAATTAAGCAGAAAACCAGAAAGAACTGAACAAAGTAAAGCAGACTGGCAGTTTAAAAGAGGGAGAAAAATTAGTATTACAGCCATCTCTACCAACTGTAATTATAAACACTTGCAAAAGGCAAGAAGTATTTTTTAATCTGAAAAAATATATAATGATACAGACAATAATAGAGCAATGACTAATACAGCAAGAGTGCATAGCTGGAGATGGCCATGCTTTGGTCTAACTTGCAGCAGGGCAGATACAAGATACTGTAGATGCCTGGAAACCCTTATGAGAAGAGATGGCACTGGAAACAGTGGGCTTCAATTTAGCTATAAGCTGTCAGAGAACTACAAAAGGAATGGATAGGGACTGTCTGATATTTTGCATTAATTGTATTTTTTATTATACTTTGAGTGCACGCATAAAGTTTTCTCTAAGTGCTAGGGAGATCGTAATACAACTCTGGGAAATGGAAATGCTACAACACTAACAGGAAAACTAAGCATGACTTTTGCTTGAAACTGGAGAGACCTGCACCTTACGTAGAGTTCTGAGCATGCCATTGTTTAGGAGCTTGCTAACAAATCGGAAGACATGCAAAGAATAGCAAGAAAAACACTTAATAGGATGGCAGCATTCCATATTTATTTAACCACTGTATATAGCCAAGCTAGTTCATTAAGCATTGTACTTAGATTTTTAAAAGGAGAAATGGAATTTCTAGCACTGAACATTTTTAGGAACATTTTTGAAAATCTCCTCGTAGAAATGATGTAATTTTAGATTATCTTGCCTTAAGGAAGAGGGATGGATACTGTGACCTCCTTCCCAGTCTTATTTTCTAACTAGTCTATGAAACTTTGTGAAAAAACAATTAAAAAAACCCAAATATATGCAACGTGGATAAATAATGACTATAAGAACGATAAGCTCCTGTCCAGGAAATGCTTCCACACATGCTGAACTTTATTATCTGAAGTCATCTTACGGATTTCAAGGGGGTGACTCAGAACAGTAAAATTATGCACATGCCTAAGTGTTTGCAGTATGAGCACCGTAACAATCACTTCTGTACAGCATGAAGAAAAACAAATGTTCACACTTCTGTGCTGCCTACATGAAAGCTTTCAAATGAAAACAATTAATGTCTGGAAAGACAAGGCTAGTGAAGAGTTTTGCTAGTTTGTACAAGAAACATGTGTAGGACTTTGGACATAGAAAAAATAATGGGGCAATGAATCAGTAAACCTTGCAATGTATTAGTATGTTCACTTGGAGTGTATGTAGACAAAATAAAAAGAATGATTCAGTGTCAGAAGCTCCCACTAGCGAAGTCAGGATGTCTTGACACCAAATATTTTAAGATATGGGCAAAGTCTTACCACGATTTCTAAGGAGACCTTAATGATGTCAGTCCTGAAGTGATATGACGAATCCTAGGTGAATATTACAGAATACATATACGTAGTTAAGAAATGGAAAAGTCAATGTGATGATCTGGGGGTATAAATAGAACTGTTTATAGACTTTATTTTTGGGGTTCTTTCCCAAGATGAGATCTCTGTGAACTGTCATCCTTCTTGCCAAAGCAGAGATAGTACATGAGATGACAAATTCGCTAGGAATTTTTTGGAGTGCATACACGAAAGGAGCATTTAAGACTGTTAAGTCACACCTAGTTTGTTTCTACCGGACTAATATGCATTATGTCTGATAACCGCTTTAATAACTTTTATGTAATTGCTTAGAGGATTGAATCCGAAAAAAGGAATGGGAGTTATATTGGTCTGTCTAGCAGATAACGTTCCTAAAGTAACATTATTAGTGGTAACAGAATGAAAAAGAGAAAAGGAAAATTGAAGCTAAATGAACATCTTTTTCCACCTGCTGTGACTCAGTTCTGCACCATGAACATTACTAGAAGCATTTTTACTGCCTTGAGTGGAGCAGGATCAAGTCTATTGTTTTAATCATTAAAAGCTGATTAGAAGACAGTACCGAAAAATAAACATTAGAAAACAGTATTGCCCTAGCACTAAAGAATGCATTAGATATGGAAAAATTAGAGACGGGTTCGTCTAGTTTAATTGCTTACTTATGTGAGGCAATAATTGAATATAAACATCCAAAAGCACAATGGAAGTAAGAAAATACCCTGATACCAGGTGTAACAATCTAAAGAAGCAAGTGCCTCTTGGGTATTCCATCCTACCGAAAGTGAATTAGGTCTCCAGAAAGTTTCTACTAATTAACTGATACTGACAGCAGTACATATAATGTGAAAATTGCAAGAGTACCTTTTTAATAAATCTGCAGTTTTAGTCTTTTTTTATTTAGCAAACTGTCTAAATATCATTGTAGTATTATATTAAACTATCTCACAAGGATTCAATCAGCTAAAGTATTACTGCTGGGCTTGAAACAAACATCAAGAAGACTTATTTTATAAAAACCTTCTCTGTGCTCAGTGTATTAATTATTCTTTTTCTTCCAACAAAAACTGCTGCCAAAACTACATCCCAGTATCATTTGGCAATGTTTTTGTAGCCCTTATCTGATTTGCAGACACATTAAACTCTATACTGTAAAAACATTTTCAAAAACTTATTTTTGAAAAAAATGTAGAATCTACTGTCTATTACACAAATACATATGCAGTTGATAAGATATGCTATGATAGCTGTTCTGGAGACAATATTATATAATTCACTATACGCAACTGATATCTTCCTAGTAAAGGACCCTCTTGAGAGGCGGAAGTCATGGCACACAATCGCTAGCTTGCTGCCATTCTGAAATACCTTTTGCCCCCTTTCCTTTCACCATACTCAGAAGCTGCATCTTACAGTAGTTGTGGACAGTGCTCAAGAAAGATACTGCTTATGTATGAACATGAGCTTGTGAAGTGTGAAGCGCATACAAGTGTTATAATTTGAGGAGTGGACAACAGCCGCATGGAAGGTTTTCTTTTTTTGTTTGCACATAGTGTAAGTTTAAATGACTAAAATGATTGCTAACTTGGGTAAATATATTTCCAGGAATGACACGCTACGTGATAAACTTCAGTCTAGAGTTCATTTTTTATGAATGAATACAAACCATTTACAGTAGTTTTTTAAAACACAGAGACAGACCCTTCTCCATAAAATGGTAGTGGGCATTGCTATAATGCATGAGTAAGATGTTACAAATTGTGGGGAAATTTCTCTGGGTCTTGAATCCTTGTAAAACCTATCCAAGACTTTAACTGCTTCCTCTGTAATACATGTACACCTAATTGTGTCTCATCTTTCATCTTCTCTCCTCCCTATCTCATATTCTTGACTTCTAATGTACCATTCAAAGCACAATCAAAAAGAAGAATTCTTTTATCTTATCCTTGGGGAAAGTGCAAAGCATCAACCAGAGGTAACAAAGCCCCTTCAGCATGTGTCCTCTTTAGTAGCTGAGAAATATCATCCAGGTTTATATTTTGCTGGAGTGGGTAAAAATCTAAGGTTGTGTGCGCATAAGGAATCCAGCGCTTTCTCTAATCTACTTGAAATGAAGACCATGCCCCTATCATAAACATGAAAGCAATGGCTATTCAACTGTACTGGCAGCAAATAAAATATAATCAGAGTTTTCTGTGCTGTGATTTTAAAATACATACTTACATTTCTAGGATGTTCTTTCTGGTTACATGATTTAGCAAGTATTTTTCTATTAAAACACAAGGCTCAGTTTAAATAAGCTTGCAAAGCCAATGTCAAACTATAAAATACAGATTTCAGAGTTGATAGGATATGTGCTAGGGCATACTTAATTAGGACTATGTGAATTACTTTTAAGGATAAAGGGATTATCAGATCATACAATCTATAGTACTTGATCATACAGTCCAATCTAATCTATACGAAGACACTACATGTTGACTCTGATTCTTTAGAGTATGTAAAAAAATCGTAAACTAAAGAAAGCTTGCACTCTTCTCCTCACCTCCCTCTCAAATGCAAACAAATCCAGAAAAACTTTGATGACTTGCATGTTAGTGGAAAAATTCTACCAATTAGCAGAATGCTTATATCATGATCGTGTCAAAGGAAATTAAATTCTAACCTGTTATATTCCTATACTTATGTATTGCTACTTGGGAATGATTAGATATCTTGGTGCTTAGACATAGTCTGGAAATCCCTAATTTTATCTTACTCTGACTTTACAAACGGTAGCGAAGGTGGTAGAAGATGCCACCGCATCAGCAGTCTCAGCTTACACACAACAGTAGAAACCCTGTTTCAGATAGAGCTCACAAAGGCTGAATCTGCCTTATTTAAAACCTGTGTACTAAAGAGAATTTAATGAATATTCCATTAAGACCTGCATCCAAACCAAGCACTGAAATAAGTTCAAATAACAGATGAATTCATACGAAGTGAAGGCTCTTCAGAGATACTTTGGTAGGAAAAATATCTACATTTATTAGCCAGATTACTTGTTAAACCGCCCTGCTTTAGCTAAAAGACTACACTGTGATTCTATAGGAAATAAATATGAGTTCTTTTGTACAGTATCTCTTATCACCAACAACAGTATCTCTGGATCAGGTTTTGCACATAAAAACAAATTATCAAGGAAAATTATACTGTGTGAACTGTGTTACTTTGTTTATGCAGAATGTCCCATTTAATTTTTTTATAATGAATGGTATTTCAAATTCATCATGTCAGATAAAGATAGGACAATTATACCTTTCAGCTGCAATTACTCCTATTTGTGCAAACGTCTTCCACCCATTTGTTTTAGTTCTATTGTTTTATACGTTACGCTGGCAAGATTTTTTTTGAACAACAAAAATGCCCCTTGACACCCAACTCTTCATAAAATACAATTATTTGTGTTCTCATAGCATTGCTCTCTGGGTGAAATTACATACTTCTATTCAAAAAGAATATTAAGCCATAAGGAAAAAATTAAAAGAATGTGGTATAGTAGCACCTGGAGCCTACACCTAGGCTAAGAAAATAAATATATCCAGCAACGCTGCTGGGCACTGGGGCCAGCTGGCCTGAAATGGCTCCTGTTCATCCTACCAAGCTCTTTTAGCCCTCAAAAGAGGATGGATACTTGCAACTGCATCCCAGGGTGTTCAAACCGCGGAGCGACTCTCAGGAAATGCCTGTGGGAGCATTAATTGCCACGGGCTAAGCATGTGCCAGCTACATCGCTAATGGCATAACCAGTTGGAGACCAAGTCTGGGTGCTCAGGGACATTCCCTGTTTAATTTACCAGCATAGATGTGGCCAGCAGATACACCAGAAAATGTCAACAGTAACACTGCAGCCTTACGGAAGCCTGGGGAAAACCCCACTGTACTCCTGGGTTCCCACTCCCAATGAAATGAGACCAATAAGCAAATATCAGCCACTAAATAATAATGGCTATTGTTTTCTTCAGAGCCTGCTCCTCCAGGAATCTGAATTAGTTTTTCCCTGCCCTCCAATCTCTTCACTCTGCCTCTATCATTTAACATTTTAACAGCAGAGAGTATTCTGGAATACAGCTTATGTAAGAAAAACTACAGTAAATACATTCATGAGGTATTTGCAGCTTCAGATTTTAAAAAATATACAGTCAGTGGAATTCCCTTGAACGCACTGCTGTGTTTTCTGCCCCATCTTCTTCATGGTATCAAAGCCAGAGCCATACACTATGGGGAAGGAAGCCAGCACCTGTAGCGTCCCATTAGCTTCTAAATCAAAACCCTCCTTTCTACACAACTGCCTAGAGCATTAAGCAGCACCGAGTTTCATCCCCCAGATGCAACTTAGCCTTGGATAAGTTCCTAGTAGGAAATGTCCATAGCAAAACATCCATTACCTTTAAGAGAATCATTTTTTCATCCTCATGGGGTTACTAAAGCAGATCCATTTTTTGTCAGAACTTTCTGTTATTCTATTCTATACATTTTTTCTAAGTAGAGAAGAGAAAAGGGAGAGATAATAATGACAACAAAACTTTTTTTTTAATAAGTACTTTCAAAATATTCTGAAAAGGTATTTTCAAAACTATCAAGAATAGTGCAAAAATTTCTAAAGAGCCTTTTGTGGACATTTTTTGCCTAATACACTCAATATATTTTGACCCATTGGTTTTATTTGACTTTGCAGGACAAATGGGTCTGAGTCGGCTATTCTACAAAGACAGGGCAAAGACTGTATTAAATAACCTCATCCCATAACTGACATGAGGACAATATAAAAGTGCTGAAAATTATTTGCACAGACGGTAGGAGAAGAAAAGCTGATGGAAAGCAAGAAGGCAGGAAATAGTTCATCAGTTTTAATGAATAAAAAGATTATAAAAATTAAAAGATAAAAAAGTGTTGAGAACTGTTATTATCAAGGAAAGAAGAAATAAAATCAGCAGTAAAAGAAACTGAAACATACTGAAAAACAGGAAGACATCAGAAAAGCATAGTCATAAAAGAGGAGGAAATTCCACCTGCATGCAAATAATAGTTTCGGTCTATCTCAGACACAGCTGTCGCTCCCAGGAAACCCTTCAGGTTTTTGAGAAAGTAGAAAGAATCAGAGAAAAGCACAAGGCATGCAATCAAGAGTCTGGAAGTGCAGAGCTAGGCTAAATAATGCCACTTTGCACCTGGTTTTCTAGCATTTTACTGAAAAGGACACTCAAGGGCACCCATATACCATTTTCCTCTGAACAAACAGATACAGAGCAAATTCTTCTGCTTTCTTTCCTCTCTCTTACAGTTCCCTTGCTTTAACTCGTTTCCTTCACAACGGGCTTCAGGTCCCCACTGTCACCAGTGCTGTGCCACTTGTGCCTTGCTTGACGCGCAAGGAGAGAGCTGCTCCGCTCCACACATCCCACTGGCAGCGGGAGGAGCTTCTGCCTGCCCTGGTCTCAGCGGTTTATACCCTGGGGTTTGCTCCCACCCACCCGGCCTGGCTCTCATCTCCCTGGCAGAAGGCACAGCACAGCCAGTCAGTCACGTCCTGGCTTGGCCCAAGCCCTGTTCACCCAGCAGAAGATTGCACTGAGCTTTGCTATCTGCATGAAGCACGTGAGCATCCAGGCAGGCTTCTGCCTTCCTGTTCGAATTAACTTGAAAAGCATCAGCTGCACGTACACCTTCCACAGACACCTCTCAGCAAAGGGCCCAAAAGCTTTCCTGACATCAGCCAGCTTTGCATCCGTGAAAAAGGGGTGCCTGTGTGAGAAACTGTGGCATGAAGCCAATATCCTTATCATGTACTATAGGAAATTTTTTGAGAAATATAAATGCAAGCAAAGTGATTGGCAATGGCTGTGCCCTCCACAAATAATACTGCTTCCTTCTGATAAGCAAAGTAACTGTTTTTAGTGTGACTTCACCTTATTCTCCGCTAACACAAATCTAGGCTGTTATCTCGGAGACAAGGACAATAATAGAAGTAACCTATTCCCATGCCTTTCATGTTATCTTGCTTAAAAACCAGAAAGTTTTGCAAGCAAAGTCTGATCTCACATCTGGCTCTGAGTGGGATCAGGCCATATCCAGGTCTGTCCTTGCCTTCTGTGTCATTCAGTACGTCCATAAGATTTCTGTCATGCCCTTACGGATTAACAAGACAGGTATCAGCTAAAACCTGAGTGCTCATAAGCTAGAAATGCATCTTCTTGGACAAACTGATCACTGAGTGACTGTGAGTTTCTGATGTGATGCAGCAAATGCAACTTCAGGGAAGCTGTTTCCAAAACAGGTTCACAAATCAAAATGTCTCTGCATACCATATTGGGTGGTATGTCAACCAATCCAACTCTGGCAAATCACATTAAAGGTAATACGCAGCTAACGGCACCTAAGGTAACTTAGGGAAGTGAAAAATTTTGGGAGAGGAGATTAGAAGAATGTGGCTTGTTTAGTCTAGCTAAACAAAGCTGAGATAGATTGATCCCTCTCTAGGGGAGCTGGAGAGATGCAGGAGATGGGAGACAATCTAGGAATATATACTATGAGAATGGTATTCAGGAAGAGGACACATCATCTCATCTTCTTTTCTGCCCTGCTTAGAACTTACACAAAAGTGTACTGACCCCTGGGGGACACCGCTAGCTACAGGCCTCCAACTAGATTCTGGGCCATTGATCACAACCCTCCGGGCTCTGTCATTCAGCCAGTTTTCAATCCACCTCACTGTCCACTCATCTAGCCTGCACTTCCTGAGCTTGCCTATGAGGATGTTATAGGAGATGATGAAAAGCTGATCGAAGCATAGGATTAAATCCAAGTGGGTTGGCTACATACTCTACCTTTTTGTGATTCATTGCGAGTTCCCCACTGACTTTTTTTTCCTTTTTGGCCCTCATTTGCCTTGTCTGTTTAGCTTGCATGCTTTTTTTTTTGGTCAAAGACTGTCCAAAACTCCTTGAAACAGCACTTTGCCCAGCAAGGTCCTGTTCTTGGTTGGATTCCATATGTGCTATTGCAATATAAAAGGTAAATGGAAAGTCACTGTGGAGGACTTACCATCTCTCACTAACAGGAATCAAACCCTACACATAATCACTCAGTAAGGATGCCATAAGTTCAGTGGTTTACGTTGCTACTTGCAAAAGACCATCCAAGACTGACAGGGATCTTGTTGCCAATTCCCTCTTCAAGCAAGCTGAAGAACCCATAGATCCATCTGGGATTTGAAATACAAGATAATAACAAGATTACCTCATTATCTCCTTGAGAGCTGTAGCTTGCTCTTAGGACCATTTCAGTAACCTATTCCCGTCCTGTGCAGCCACCTTAATGAGTGGCATTGCCCATGAATACACACTCTGGAGGAGGGTATTGGCCAGGGATGCCTTTTCCAGACTCAGCAGTCCTCCCACAGGATCACTGACTGCCTGAGCAGCCCTTGAACAATGGGCACAGGACAGAGGGCTGGGAGGATGCAAAAACAACCGAGCTACGCACTGACAGGGTGCTCAGACCTCAGATCCAAGCTAGTTTCCTCTCACAGAAGCAGCTCGAGTGCACAGAGCACCAACATGCTAGGAGGGAGCAGCAGATTTAAATAATCTGTGATGTTGAGATTAAGGCTATCTAATGCTGTCATTCAGATTTTCAACAAGAAGAGGTTTCACACTACATAATTCAGCTTGATTTCAATTCTTCTACTCTTACATGTTCCTTAATCCAACCCAAGTTGCTGTGATAACAGGCTGGTCCTGAAAGGAAGGGAAACAAGCTCAGAGATTCAGGATTAAGAGGTATATGGGAGAAAGAGTCCCAGTCCTGTAATCCACAGAGAGGGTGGCAGGAGGATGTTTGTATGAGAAAAGGGACCTTCAGAGCACTGAACAGGAAGTGAGAATGACCAAAGAGACTACTGAAAACAGTGCGAAACGGGACCTTAAATTCCATCGTCATTCCTAATGATCACATGACATCCCTGTAACTAACTCAGTCGATTGTCTGTCATGGAATTTAACTTTTGGCATTAAAGCTGTTTATTATTAGTTCATTCTCTATATGTAGTAACATGGAACAGCCTATCCTTTGCCTTTTTATTGGTAAAAACAACTGGAATCAAGATTTAGGATTTGGAATATTAGTGATCCATCAGTAACAAGAAAGGCATAGAAGCAGACTGTCCTAGGATTGAGACTGAAGTCCTAATCTGCAATCTCCCACCTAGTCGAGGCTATTCCCTCCATCAGTGCACAGATCCAACAGAAGCTGCAATATGCTGTTAATATTAAAAGTCAATATTTGCAGATTAAGAGGCATGACTCATCTCACTTTTCTGCAAGCATCTACAGCTGAACTAGCCACCTCAAGTCACTTTTACATGCAACGGAGAAGATGTATTTTCAGAGCATGATTCATCTGACTCATGTTATGTACCTTGCTCAAACTGAAATGACATGATTTTCTTCACTGACTTGAATTGGGGCCTAGGGGTGGCTCAGGTGTAGACACTTACAGTGTAGACATCTACCTTTGGTCAGAGTCTCAGCCTTGGAGACCTGAACTCTGGTTTCTGGACTTTAACTCTAGCCATTTTTTTAGGTGGGTAAATTACCACTTCTCTGCAGGGAGAGTACCCTCCTTACCAAACTTTAGCTACCTAAAAGGTAAGCATCTAGTTTAAGCAAATCACTCATGCCAACTGCATGATCTGTGGAGAAAAAGAAGCCCTCCTCGACGGAAATTCAAGTTGGACTTGTAGCCTGATTCATCCTTACTCTTTTATACAGTTAAAATCAGGTAAGTCTTGGCTGTCTGCTTTGCAGTAGTATTTCCTATAGTTAGAGTGAGTGGTGAACCCGATGGGCAGGGCTCTGGAAAAGCCTTTGAAAAACAGGTTTGACTCCGTCAACAAACCACTGCCTCAAATTCCAGTAGCTGAAAGTGAAGTGCAAGCGTCCTGTCTGTTTTGTAGAAACACTTGTCTCACACTTACTGCTGTTCAAGAGTTTGTCTTGTCAGCTTTTTAAAGTTACCTATTCAGAGTTAAAGAAATAAAGAAGAAAACAGACTCCCTGCAAAACATCATGCTGGGAGCAGAGAGTTATTGCATAAAAATTGGAGCAGTTTTCTCTGGGTGCCATTACTAATAGTTGTGTCACCTGCATGCAGGCTTTAACCCGCAGGTTGCACAGGTCCCCTCGCTGGAGTGCAAAGCTCCTCTTCAGCTAGGGCCATGATCAGGCACATACCATGTGAACATCAAGCTCTTGAGTAATGTTGCATTAGAGGGAAGGCGCTAAGAGGTTCATACAAACAAGGAAAATTGTCAATAAACCTAACCGTGCTGACTGCAAAGGTAACCAAACGGAAAGGATATAGGTTTCCTTTGGGCATTTCTAAGAGGTTTCTAGGTGGACTGCACTAGTCCTCATGACAAGAAACAGAAAATGTATCCCTTAAACAGTTCAATAACCTCAGTTAAAATAATCAAAGCTACCGGGAAGTTCAGAAGGTATGGAGTTGTGTAGTATCAGTAAAGTTTCCATTTCCCTGAAAAATTCAGGTATTTGCTTTGGAGGAGTTTTTTTTTTTTTTTTTTTTTGAGGAGTGGGAAGGGGAGATACTTCCAAACACAGTTTGCAAGGCCCAGGGGTTTCTCCAAGCATTAACACCACCTCCTCGCTCTGTCCTCCCTGGTACCTGAACCTGGCTCCATTTATAAGGTGCTTCTTATAAGGTGTTTCTCTCACAAGTTTCATCTTTTCCATTTTATCTTGCCCCAGTGTCCCTCGCCAAATTCCACCAGTTTCCTCTGCTTCTGCTGTAACAGCCTAAAAAGCCCTTTGTTCTTCCACACCAAGTCATCTCTCCTAAAAAAATAATTTTCTTTGATGTAAACTCCCCAGCAGCCTACAAACTCTTTGATTCTCTTTTTTCTCCCTAAGGAGATAGCATGAGATTTCTTCCCTCCCCGAGGTTTCACTAGAGATTTCCTTTTACCAAATGAATATAGGTCAGTGAATTTAGACCATATGTGTTGCTCCACTGGGTGATTGTTCCATTTTACAGTAAATAAGGCAGGGCATCTGTTTTAACAACAGAAGAACCTACAGGAGCCTGCTGAATCAGACTGGTTTTGTACACCTTAAGTGTCAAAAGACCTTGAAGACACAATGAGTACCACAGAAGGTCGAAGAAAACCTACTGGCATTTTATTCTGACATTTTTCTTCACAAAGGCTTTATAGATACACCAATGAAATAGCAACGGTCTTTTGACTAAATATGGAATTATGTCAGACTTTTGTGTTGGAAAGAAAATCATTGTAAACCAGAGTCAAAAATAAACAGTAGAGGCCAAATCAGTTTAAATCCATTTAAAATATATCTAAAGTTTTGAGATCGTTTTAAAGTTCTGATGATTGCACTAATTATGTTGATATCTTCGCTCAAATTATTGATATGTTGTATGTAGCACAAATATTTTTTGAATATGGATAGCCAGTGTTGGATTTTTTTATATTTACATAACAATACAATTGAATGTAATACCTAAGTGCTTATAAATATGAACTATGTCACAGCAAAGTTTTTGAAAAGAAAGGGAGAAATAAATCACTCTGTTAAATGTAGTTAGATTGAGAGTACAGTCTACTGAGTATATTGTTAGTAGAACGATTTTCACAAGTATTGAAAGCAAAATTGGAGGAAAAAGTTAGATTTTTTTAATGCATTATATTTAAAAATACTTATTCCAGGTTCTTAAATGTGAACCTGAAAAAACTTCCAGAAAGAGTTGAAATAAATGCTATGGTATATCCTGTGATATACACAGATGGTGATGTTGGGGCAGAATGCCAGCACACAGAATTGCAGCGTTCTGCGAATCGCAGGCAAAATAATTAATAGCATTTCTAGTAGCATAACACCCTGCAAACATACACACTGCCTCATGGAGCACTTGTCAGCAATATTAATCTAGGAAATAATTAATCCCTCCAAAGTTCTTTCACACTCTTTTACCAGATGGCCAGGGAAGATCGTCAGCTAAAATCATGCTGTTTCAGCACTGGAGAAAATGTCAAGGAGTTAGGCTTTATGCTATCCTGTGCAAGACCTGGGCACGCTACACAGTGCGAGTGGTTTCCTTTTCCCAGGTATTGCATACCCACACAGTACACTTCACAAATCACATCAGAGCAGCTTTCAAGCATCACCGCCAAGCGTGCTTCCCACCGGAACTTCTGCAAGCCACTCTGTAGAAAGTTTTGCCATCTGCCAAAAAATAGTACTTTTCAAAACAGAATGAGATCAGGATTCCGGTATTCAGAAGCAAAATGAATGCCGAAAAAAATAGCATACTTGCTTAAAAAGAGAAATATGTTAAAAATAGCTCACAATTACAGTAGGGCTCCAGCCTTTTAGCAGCTATAGCTTTATGTTCAGTTAAATTCCACTTAATCTAATCTCACTTTGTTATGAGGCAAAGATAGAAGAACTTTCCAGGGACATATAGACTGTTCCCATGAATATGCAATTTTGTTTTACACTATACATGCTGTATGAGCAGCTACTGATTTTAATGGAAACCTAGTATATCAAAAAAATATACAGCTAGAGTAGGGTTACCCAGCAGAAGTGCATATACTTGCCTAGAAATAACATGCAAGCACTGGAAGTCCTCATTAACGTACCTTCTATTTGGTATGGGTTCCCTGTATTCTAGAGCTAGCTCCAAGGGTCTGGAAGTAAGAGAAGAACAGGATTTTCTCAGAAAATCAAGACACGCTCAAAAGGAGTACTGGATACAGCATCTGACAACATCTGTAAGACTTGTAAGCAGCAGCACAGGGAATTCTGGAAAGTTAACACTTCCCCTTTGAACAAGGAGCAGTGAGCCTGATTTGGCTGACGATGGGAAAAAGAAAACAAAATAGGACAGTGAGTAGCTGTGGCAGAATTTCCATTTCAAAGCCTGCTTTTCCATGGCCTACTTCTCCATTGTAAATACAAGCTGTAAGTTAAAACTCAGTCCGAAGAGTTCATCTACAATTTTTAGGAATAAAAGAGTGAATCAGGCTGCAAAAAAATTTGGGGAAAGAAAAAAATTATTATTGTTAGTGAAAATACATTTATGAAAAAAATCCGCTCCTCTTTCAAGGAGAGTAGGGGGACAGAGAAAGCCTTGTCTGCTTGGCTTTTATCAGATGTCAATAGCAATGCCACAACTGTAAGCTCTCCTGCAAAGATAGTGACCACAAAACCAGAGATGACTCTTCGGATGAGTCTGTTTTCAGCAGAAAGTCCTGTCCGGTCTGAACATGAAAAAAGAGCTTTGAATTTGCAGGTTTCTGTTGACAGTCACTGAGCACCTGATTGATAGAGAAAAAAATTGTTTTCAGTAGTGCATCAGTCCCATCTCAGTCAGAGTTGTTAGCCACAGTTGTTTGATATGTTGCCAAACAGAATTTGGCCTGAAGTACACAGGCTGGTCAGCCACAGACTGATGGACTGACATGTCCAAGCCTATCTGGTAACATTCAAATGCAGCACAGTTTCCTAGGGAAGGACAAGTCTTAGCAGAGGTTTCAGCTATCTAGCACACAACATGACTAAAGGAGAGACTGAGTTGCCAGAATGTCCTCTCAAAAATCACACGCTGCACAGCATGATGTTTCAGTCACTTTTAGGCTGAGCCTGAACCGAAGCGCTCAGCCAGGGGCATGGAACGAAGCGTTCGGTTTTTGCATGCGGCACCTTCCAGCCTGTTTGCAGATCTGAGGTGCAGAAGTCTTCAAGACCCAACATACTATACTACTTACCTGTGAAAACAGGTAAGCAAACAGAAAAGCACATGGTGCATAGTGAAAGGTAAGTGTTTACTCTCTTATGCTGTTTGCTGTATCAGCTCCCTCGTAACAGCAACCGAGAACCTTCCAACAGAGCAGTAAGTGATGTGACTAACGTGTTATGCACGGTTCATTCACTCTCCCATCCTGTTTGATTATCCTTTCGATATGTGGCATATTTCCCATTTTCTACGTAACCATGACCTCAGTTGCCTTTGGTAAATTAATTAGTATGCTGCCTGCATTTTTCAATGGTACCAAGATTTTTCTGTGAATAACGAAAACTAGCTGTGAGTGCTCCACAGCTCACAGTTGCTGGTGAAAGATAACATAGTAATCGCTCATGAGCGTTGTGGAGCATTGGTGTTAAGATCATGGGGTTTTTCCTTTGAATAGTCTGCACGCTACAGCTGACATCTATAATAAACATCAGGAAAATTCTGGGGTTCTTCATTTTCTCTGTGAGAGCAATGAGCAATTTGAGCAACAAAGCAGTCAAAGAGGAGATAATTAGAGACAGCTTCTTTACTAATTTATTTTGTGGAAATGAAGCTTGGGGTTTGGTGTTCTTATTTAAAGAAAATGTCAGCACTTCAACAGAAGAAGACATTGTTTTCTGAAAATACAGAAATATAAGAAACATTAAAATATTAAGATGTGCATTAGAAAATAGCTATTACATTTTTACGAATTAAAAAAAGAGTTACGGTGGAACTGCTGTATTTTACACACATTCTGCCCAAGATAAAATTTTGTTAGTATTTTAGTATGACTTGCACTATTCGCTAGAACATGTAGAGACTGTAATAGTCCAATCGAAAAATTAGAATTGATTCCTCTGGAAAGCTGTAATTCAGATACTGTTATTTTTTTCCTGCCATACGCTGAGCATTGCTCTCAGTAAAGATTTAGGTTATATTTGACAATGACTAAATTGTCAAACAACATCAAATTTTCAAATGATTAGTCACTAAGAAAGCAAGAGCAATATCCTGGTGATATCTCTCAGTACTGCTAGAAAGCTATACTGCACATCAGAAGTATGCACTGGAGTCAGAGTGCTAAGTAATAATCTATGTTGATCTGATGATTAACAGGGCTATGATTTCCAAAGATCCTTTCAAAGCCTGCCACGCTGTTCACTTCAAACTGAAACAGAGGAGTACATTGGAAGACACCTGAACAAAGATATGGGAACATCATCATCAATACCCCCCTCATTCTTTTCAGAAAATAAACTGGCTTGTAAAAATTCAGTAAAATAAATCCCTTAGGTGCAATTTCTCCCATGAAGAGATGAGAATCTAGCCACAAACATGAGACGGTGCCCTCCGATCAGCCTCTGGGCAATTTAGGGCTATAAGGAGGGTGCGATGCTCTCCACAGCACTGCCAACGGGTCTAAGGCTCTGGAGCAGACAGCAGTCTCCAGAACAGTGTTCCTCCTCCCAGTTTAGTTTCAGTACTAGAGGCAGTCACTGCTGGAAAAGCTGATGTTTACCCATCTTACCTAAGGAGGGGAGATTTCAAAGTGCACCAGCAGTGCACTTTGCTCAATCTCACCCAACTTTCCAAACTCACATTGTAGACACTCTCTCTAAACTTTATGCTTCTAAGCATTTAAAATTAGCTTTTAGGCTACCTTTACAGGCCATGGGCAGAAATAATCACTGAAGAAGTCTGAAATAAGTCACGTGAATCCCGCCTTAGAAAGACCTATGTCTGTGCACTGACTGAACAGAAATCTAAGCAAGTAGTTCTAATATGGACCTCAATATATGTCTGCAGTTAAGCACGACAAAGTCTAGCCCAGGTAACTGCCTATTTAGGCAACATGTGATGGCTTTTAGTAGTCAGTCTCACTAGTGTTATATTTAAGGCCAGTGCACCCTACAGCCAGGGCCCAGCAGAAAAGACAATGCAGGAAGGTGATCTGAAGGAAGGGGGCTAGTCAGATATGTCACCCTGCTATTCCTAGTGATCACAAACTGACACTTGAGCAGAGCAAACGGGATGTCAGACCTTGCTCACTCTCCCCATGCTCCACATTAGCCCTGCGATCTCTGGCAGAGCAGTTAGCAGAGCACCAGGTTGGTAACGGGGGGCCCTTGGAGTGTGGCTGCCAGAGATGGGAGATAAGATAAAAAGTGGTTAGAACATCAAAATAGTCTCCCTTCCTCCCAAACTGCCATCGTTTTTCCTTAAAATTAGCAAGAAGCGTGTCAGGGAGAGAGGAGAAGGGAGACAGAAGGCAAGAAGAGCTTTAGTCCATAGAACATAATTTTCCTACTTAGAAAGGTCTTTCCTCACTACCAGGCAAAAACCCTGTCTTGTGGCTACATGAGCTCTTAACATCCTCTATGATACTGGGAGGCAGAAACTTTTCCTTATACAGTCAGGACCACAGACATTTTCACTCCTTTGTTAAATTTTCTTTTGGGCAAGGGAGTGACAGAGACTATCCCTATACATCAAATTTCAAAAGGCGATATCATACCTCTGGGGGAAAGGGAGAGCATCTTTTACAGCACAGCAGTGGCAGAAATCAACTTACATTTAATGATACTTTCCAGAACAGGATGCAAAAAAAAAAGCTGCTTCAAGTTTATAAGCATAAGATAAATACGTTCTGTCAGACGATAAATTGATTTTTCCCCTTTGTATCCTTAAATATCATGCTATTAGGGAAGGAAATGTGAGGTCATAGAATAAGTCATCTTTCCATCAAGCTTCATTACGCTTCTCTAAAATAAAACTTCCAAGTTTTTTTAGCTGGGAGAATTTTTATGTGAATTATCAGGACTTTTCAGCCTGAAAATGGGAACAAATTTAAATTCCAATTGACTGTCAGAATGAAAATTTGATAAAACACATGGTTCTTGTAAGGTACAAGGATTCGTTCAGCTGAAGAGACTTTTTTTTTTTAAGATTGTGTAATGCTAGTATCTGCATTTACTTGAAATAAACTCAGAAATGAATGGCAGAAAATGAACAGAAGAGGCTAGTCACAAAGCATTCAGTTCCACAGTTTACTTATTTACACACTGTTTATCTTCCAGTATATGCCACAAGAAGTAATCCATTAAATAAACAACAATTTTAGTAGGTAATAAAACGTTATTGAGTTTCCAGACTCACAACATGTGCTCTAGCTATAAATCAGGCTTATTCTAAATTTGCACTAATCTGCAGCACTGGGAGGCATTTCAGAAATGTCACGTCTAAAAGGGAGGTGCTGGATTTTTTTTTCTCTTTAGACTCTGTCACTATCTTGAGAAGGGCTTGGGTGCTTGGAAAAGCTGCCGTACGTTTTAACTGTATCAGCTGTTCTAATAGGTGATATTACCTTTCCCGCAAATCTTGTTTAATTTTCTCTTTTTTCACTGACCAAGCTTTTGCATGAGTATAAAGCACTTTACATTTGCTGTTAAAAGTTTCCACTGTAAATCACCAACCCCAGTGTACTGGGAAAATCTGCAAAGAGATTATACAAAAATGATCAACCCTAGCGTCCCAGACACAGAAGAGCAAAATAACGAAAGAAGCATCTCATTGTTCCAAATCTCCATAGTCTAGAGGCTAATTTTGATTTCGAGCCACCCTAACTAGAGGTGGTAGCCTAAAATTGGTCCAGTCACCCTCCACTTCTGAGCTCCTTGAGTAAGATAAGCTGGTGGCTTGCCGTTCCTTTTGACTGGTCCTTTGAGCACTCCTTTGACTAGGATCTTCTATTCTTCTGAAGATCATGGCATCTATGAAGAAGGTAGAGGTGTTCATGTCTCTGAATAACAAGTTTGGCCAACAACTCTGCTTGGTAAATCTGTTTGTCCGGAGCTCACACCCTCCTCGCTGCAGAGTCTCTGTTCTCTGATGAACATGAGAGATGACGGGAGGTCCTGCAGAAGGGACTTCACAACACTGTGGGATGCACAAAACCTGCATGACAGCTCAGGGGACGCAGCAGGGTGATGAACATTGCATGCTGTTACCTGAGAACATCTGCAGGTTGTCCCTCCCGGACAAATGTCATTTAGGTAAAACAGATGTTAGCCTGTTTTGGAGAACTCCTCATGTCTGCATGGTCCCACATTCATCCTACAAAGACAAGTTTTTTCCTCTCTAGAAAAAGCTTTGCATTAAAAAAGTATAATTTCCCTCTGACTCCAGCCCACAGGATGTCAGAGAATCTTTTGTACCAGTGAGTGATCACAGAATCACAGAATCACAGAATGGTTTAGGTTGGAAGGGACCTCTGGAGATCATCTAGTCTAACCTCCCTGCTCAAGCAGGCTCCTCTAGAGCATATTTCCCAGGATCGCATCCAGACGGGTTTTGAATATCTCCAGGGAAGGAGACTCCACTATCTCTCTGGGAAACCTGTACCAATGCTCTGTCACCCTCACAGTCAAGAAGTTTTTTCTCAGGTTCAGATGGAACTTCCTGTGGTTCAGTTTGTGCCCGTTGCCTCTTGTCCTGTTGCTGGGCACCACGGAGAAGAATCTGGTCCCGTCCTCTTGACACCCCCCCCCCTTTCAGATACTTATACACGTTGATCAGATCCCCCTTCAGTCTTCTGTTCTCCAGACTGAACAGGCCCAGCTCTCGCAGCCTTTCCTTGATGCATGCACGGAAGAGGACATAGCTATGTACCAGATCAGAGCAAGATGGAGCCAGCAGTTATGCAAAAAAAAAAAATCACTTTTCAGTTCTGCACTGGGTAATTGATGAAGGAAATCCTGTTCACTTCCTTGCAATATTTTCTGTATTTCATAACTGAAACAGAAAGTGTAACTACAAAGTAGTGCATTTTTGAAGTCCTAATTCTTTTTGTGCAATGAATGCAGAAATTTAAAACTCATTTTCAAAACCTGAATTAGCACCTGGAGATTCCCAAAAATATAAGGAATCTCAATTTTGAAATTAGAGTGTACAGTCTGGTTTTAGCCTCACTTGAAATGAGAGAGAAACACAACCTGGAATCTGAAAATATACAATCCGAAACTTACTCAGCACTGGCCACCTCTGCACTGTAACTGCTAAGACACTCATGCTGCTGGCCTGCAAGCTTATGGTTTGGGAAGGCACGGTTTGGGTACCTGAGTTGATTTATCTCTGTGCAAGCAAATTCAGTCCTGTACAACTGGTTCCTACTCTCTTAGAAGCTCTTGACAGAGATTTCTCTATGAATTTCTCCAGGTAGGCTTCTTAGTGTGGCGTGGCATAGTGTAACACAGCTTGAACCCACAATTCTTGAAGCCATCCTGATGCACTAGTGCTGCTGCTGCCCTGGGAAACATCCACGCTGCTTCAACCATTTGCCAGGATCTGCACCATGTACTGTAGCACAGTTAGGGCTTTGGTTTCAGTTTAAGAAAGAAAAATAAATAAGTGGTGAAAGTGATAACGAGATGATAACACTCTGCTTTCTACGGTATGGGCATTACTCAAGTTCAGCAAAGCCAGGATCAAAGACCTCTCGGCTAATATCAGAGTTGCTCTAGAATGAGAAAGAACAGAGATCGTGCAGCAAGAGTAAGAGATACAATTTCAGAAAAAAAGAACATGTACCCTGCGAACCAACCAGGAAGTGAGTGAATCAGATGTGCCAGATGTTAGCCACATGGCTCTTGTTCAGGTTTATTGTTGGTGCCGCAAAAAGGCAGAACTACCTAGAGCAAAACAATAAAACATTAGCTCTATTTACCCGTATGGATCAACCGAGACTCCTGTGAGGCACTGAGTCTTTTGAAACCATGCACTTAGAATTTAGGAAGGGAAGAAACCAGCACCAGAGATTTCACTGTCTTTGAATACAATGAGGACTGATTTCGGCACCTGTAAAAACTTTATCAGAATCTGTGAGGAATTGTCTTCAACAGAATCTCTGAGGAACTGTCTTCTTCCACACATTTTAGAGTAAACGTACAGCTGCTGAGAAATTGCTTCTCTCTCAGAGCATGATTTTTTCTTAGTGTCTTTTTTATTGCTGTGTTTCTGACACAGAAAGGTTGATTTTTTTCATTCCTATTTCATGTTGTAATCCTTCTTTATCATTAATATCTTAATACTACTTAATATTAATATCTTAATACTACTTATCTATGTCATTATTACTACGGTAGAATGTGAAACACTGCATGAAGAAAATTACAGTAATTAAACTTATACATGAAATGGAAGATCTCTTAACAATTTACTCTACTTCCATATGAAATCTGTTGCCACAGCATGTGTGAGCATAGAACAGGACTTTCAAACAAGGCCTATGAGAGTAGGCATCTAATTTTTATGGAAATATTAGCCACGAACTGCAAGCTACTAAAAGTTTTCAAGAGATCAGAAACGAAGGCCATCTTTTATTGTACGTTACATCTATATCTTCTAATTGAGATTCAACTTTTTCAACTGTAACTTTTTTAAGTCTAAGCAGAGCCTGATTTTACAAGTAGTCCCATTACATTCACTTTTGGAGTAATGTGTTGTTGAACGCATTTTTGGCAGAATCCAGCTCTTCATTGATAAAGAAGTTGTCCCAGGCAGCTCCAAATGTTACTGTCATACAAAGGGAAATATTCCAGGTTAGATAGATGTATTATGACTAACACATTTAGAATTTTTACTCCCCTTCTCTTGATTGATTGAAGAATTATAACCATGAAATGAGATGATTTATACTATTGCATCACCTCTTGGCTAAAATAAGCTTTTACAAGCCAGATGCTCCTGAAGGATGGCTGCTTGCAGCATAAATCTGATGTTATTTGATACATAGCATGGCACACAATCAAAATGAAATCCTTAGATGATTCTTCCATGTGCAAATCATTTCAGAAAGACAATTTTCATAATGATATTTTCTTTTTAATTAAGTTCTTTGGACCACTTTTCAGATAATGAGCAATTGCATCCAGCAGAAGTAGCTATTGTCAGGTTAATATTTTACTACTCCTTTACCTGGGGTCAATATCCTAAGACACCAGAGCAGTTAGCTGTCACTGAAATACTAAATATCAAAGACCTTTTCCAGATTTGACTTTCAAAGTACCTCCTCATTTTTATAAATGCTTATCTCCCATTTTTAACAGTCACAGCTTGCTTAGGCCAGCATTCTATTTTTTTTTTCTCCCTTCTTCTTCACCCAAACCCTACATTTTTGCTTCCTTCACAGCCAGGAATAGTAAAGGGAAAGCTTATGACTGACAGATATATAGTCTTTTAAGTATGAATAATGTAATAGCATTTTTAAAAGACATGGCTCCTTCCAGTCTAGGTCAATGCACTGTGTCACGTATGAATTACAGCTAATTCACATCCAGTACTGAGTCGATGAGCTACCAGTAGGACCTACCCCCTCATGAGCAAGAACCACGTTCAGATTTCCCAGTAGTGACTAGGATGAAATAGCTCTGAGACAATTCCTTGTCCCTGTGTTGTCAATGCATTAGGCTTCACATGGCCATGGCCTTTTGCTTCATGTCTAGACTTTTCGTCTGAAGGAAAGGCAAGTTGATGCCAATGCTGCCAGGAATAAAAGCTTCCACATAATGTTCATAAAATAGTCCCAGAATAATTTAATTTCATCTTTTATGGCACGCTTCTCCCAAAATGCTTGTCACGGATGTGGCATGAGTGATTAAGAGATGTGGAGGGTGGAACACATACATTTTTGAAAACTGGAATTAATGTGATTATGCTAAGCAGGACATATTCCAGACTTTAGTGGCTTGCAAAGATTTAATGAAACGTGCCCCAAGCTTAGAATTTTCTCTCTGGAAAATAAAGCTTGATACTCAGAGAAGGATTGGATAAAGGAATATTTTATGGGCAAGAAGAGGAAAATCAACTGTCACTGCACATGGTGTACCTTCCCTCTGTTGTGCTCTTTTATTTCTACCATAATAAAGCAATTAGAATAAACTTAGGATCCTGAAATACTCTTAAATTTCTGAGATCCCAAGCTGCCTCTTTCCCACATGCCAAATTTTTCCTCAGGGAAAAAAAGAGGAAAACAAGTCTGAAAAACAAACCACAAGCAGATTATGAACTGATCAATGTGTGAGAAGCATTCTGGGGAAGAATGTTACCGGTTGCTGCTACTTCTAATGGTCCATTATGGGGTCTAGTTCCATGAAGAGATTGTGCCTTGGAGGACATAAGAGATCCTAAAAAATTCAAACTCCATGAAATTCCATTACATTTTGATGTTATGGCAGGCTTTATGAAGCATCAACTTGTCTCTCACCTTGTTCTCTTGTCTTGAGTCCGGGAGTTCTTCCTACGCATGTCTTATAGACTAGGTCAGAGCAACACAAAAGAAATGTGAACATGAGGAATTAAACCAGCTTTTCCCTGATCTAAAGAGTCCAGTGGGATAGCCAGCACATCACTAAACAGGATGCAGACAGACAGATTAACATATCTATCACTTTTATGTCCGTCAACCACACATTATGCCGTATATGGCAGAGCTGATCGATATATGTTTTAGCTGCTTAGTATGGCAGGATGATGGTGTGTTGTGACACAGCAGCAGAGTGAAAAGCATGACTTGTCATTTGCAATGTAACTGTGGCTTTCTGAAAACTAAACTGTTGCCAAGTGCATAGTTCCGCTAAATGCCACTGTCACCTTTCACGGCTTATGCAAGCACTTCCCTCGAGGCCCTTTGAGGCGTTTCTATCCAGTGGAGAGTACTCCAAGCACAAAGTAAAAGTACAGTGACTCATGTTGGTATTTATTCAGAAAATAAACAAATATTAATCTGAGTCCCAGGATGACCAAGCAATCACCTGAGTGAACAGCATTTACTTCCTCGGTTTTAGAGCCACAGTCAAATAAACTACAAGATCCAAGATATTCCCAAGATTCAAGATATTTCTAAATGATAGAAATTTGCAAACAGCTAAAAGCAAACAACTGCATACTAAGTATGTGACTACATTTACTTTTGTTGCTTTCTTCCAGCGCAGAACTTAAAATGCTCAAAAGTGTGTTCCAGATGCACTTTTTTCTAAGAAGCACATACACACGACTTCTATGCATACCAGAACTTGTAGAACTATTGCTCAATTATGCATATGTTCCAGAAGCTGAATAACAGGACCGTGAGAGCAGAAATAATCTGTACTACCCACACTGCGAATAGGTTGCCTTCAGAAAATATACCCATGCCCAAAGCGTTTGTACACAAAGTATGGCAGATAGCAAAACAGAATTTCTACCAAGCTATGTGTACTTATAGCAAAGTAAAACTGAACTGTGTATATATTTCTAGGAGAGAATAAAAAAACTTCTATTTTTGCTAGAGAATTCTGTACATATGGTTTTATGTCTTGTCAATCAAATCATGCTCCAGGTAGAAAAATTCTTTTTTCAGGCATATCATGGGATCTTTTGACCAGCTTTTGAGGTTCAAAAAACAATTTACAGTATTTTTTTCAAACAGCTCATTTCATGAACTGAATTATTTTAAGGTACTGAATTTAAAAATTCTGAGCTTGGTTCTGCCCTCTGGGAATAGTCTAATACGAAAAAGTGAAAATATTTCTCTTTTTTTATTTTCTTTTCTGTTTTTACTAACCTTCCCCAAAAAATCATTCTAAGCTTCACTAATCATTTTGAGTTGTACTCAAGAATACAGTCAAGGCAGGGAGACTTTATCTGCAAAAGCCCAAACTGAAAATTTTCCGCAGAGCATCAAGACCTCTATAAGTATGGAATCTTAGGTAATCAAAACTGATGACAGATGATCATTATGCTGAAAAACACCCTAGAATTTACCAACGTAGTAAATACTTTAACCATACCTTTGCACTTTTCATTTAATTTTAAAGAGCAGCTTATGGAGGGGACTGGAGCTTGTCTTTATCCAGTATAAGAGAAAATATTTGCTATGCAGTTATCATTTTTATTTTGGTATATCCCAAAAGATTCATAACAGTAAGTGTTCCAACTCACAAAAGCTAGAGTTTCACGTTAAAAAAATGAGTGCAATGCAAAGACAATGGCAAGAGACAACAGTATGATAAAGCGAGGTATAGTTTTTACATCAGCTATGTGAATTCCCTGTTATTTCACTCGTATGGTACCTTGCATACTTCTATCCTTTTACAGTCCTATACAGATGTTTACAAAGATTATTTATACTAATTTAAGTACATTTTTAAATGCAATTATTAGCAACTAATTCTCCTACGTTGTCTACTCATAAAACTCCTTTTCTTGACCAAAAATATCTGTCTGTCTTTTTTACGCTTAGGATTACAAATATGGATCTCCACTGAAGTTAACTGCCATACAATGGAGAATTTTGAATATTTTCTTTATTTAGCAGGTAAAATTAGACAATGAGACAAGACCACATTAGTACATCTGTAAAGCTGAGTAATTTTCATAATGCAATTGATTTCTTGCCATATGGTGGCATTTAAGAGATTATAACAACTCACCAGGGTAATATCAAACTTGGTTAGAAAGCAGGGGGCCTGATTGTTATCTCTGTTATGTTAGTGAAAATCCTGACAAAATGTAATTGATAAGAGCAAGTCTCAATTTGCAAGTTGTGTAACTAAAATAAAATGAAGCACTGTAGCTTTGACTGGCAAGTGGCTTTTCTTTCTTGCTCAGATAAGACATTTTCATATCTTTGAGCAATTAACAGTGAATATTTTAACCCTTTTGCAGACATCAAAGAGAGTATATTCTGTGTTTTGACTGCTAGGTACACTGATATTACATGGGTTTGAGAAAGTGCCTTCATATAAAGAACAATTCACTTAGCAAGAAAACCCATTTGTTACGAAAACTTCTCAGGTGAAAGTAAGTCTTTAACATGCTCAGCATGCCAAGCCCTTTGCCCCTGTTTAAGTAAAACTGAAATCTAGAGATAACGGGTTGGACTTTTCCATAGATATGGAGGAATACACAAATGGCAGGAAGAGCCAGGCAGTTTTTTATAATGCCCAACTCAGGTGTTATAAAACATAATTAATAAATATTTCAGGGTAAGAATCATATGACCTCATCTTAGATATTTACAATGCAGGTAAATATGTACAAGGTAACCTCCCTCTGGCCGCATCAGGGAAAGCTAGGAACTTCCTAGAATTTAGTCCTAACAAAAATAGCCCCCAAATTGCTTATTTCTCTTCACTGACTGTACAGGGGAGCCAGCTCACAGTGATCAGCTCTGGCACAGATACCTGTATGATACATGCCTTAAGCTAGGGGAAGCAAATTCCATAATTTGCACCAGGAAGGTGACGTACGGAGTCAAAACTCAGTCTCTCAATCTACAAAACCTCTCTACCCCAATGGGGAGTCCTCGTTAAAAGGAAACAGAAAGCACATGAGGTGAAGGAGCTGGTGTGAGCCCACTTACGAGGAAGTTTTAGGTGCTGGAATGAGAGCCGCACCATGGACTTTTTTGCCCGTTTGAGATCCTGGTCCTGGAGGCCTCCCTGGGTAGCAGACACCAGCTGAGCAGGTTCACTGCAGGCAGAGCATTACTATTTGGCCCACCTTTTATTCTTGTGGTTAAAGCGCTCACACCAAAAAGAGGAGGCCTAGCCATAATGCAGCCTAAGGGGAGAATTCAAACGTAAAGTCATTTTTCCTCCCACCTAGAAAGCTACTCCACCTATTAGGACTCAGTCACACATCTTCTTCCCGGGCTCCTTCTGGGCTTCTGACTTTTGCATTTTGGTCTTTATTTTTACATAGTAACCTCAATGGCAATGTTGACAAACGAAAGAGGTGCAGGAGCGATCTCGAGCCCTTGGCCTTGACGGTCGGTGCAGATGAACTGTTTGCTTCTGCTCTGGCTGGGCTCAGCAGCAGCTCTCCATCACTCAATGGCTATGGGGAGGGCCAGGGCTGCACACGGTGGATGAGAGACCACCCGCTCCTGGCTCTGGGCTGAGGGAATGGCCCCTGGTGCCCTTTCATGCAGTCATACAGACAAGCCACTGAGGCTACAGCTGCACAGTGGTAAAGGCACATCAGTATTTATACAGGAGCAAATGAAGCATGCATGGGACCATTCTCTGGCACTGACGCTAGCTGCCCTGCAATAGCTGTTGTCCATTTTACTGAACTGTCCTTATTCAAAACGGCAGGTGAACGGAACACACTGATGTTATACGATGCCATTCATAAATGTTACCTATGACCTCGCTTGAATAAGGTTACCCTCCTCATAAACATAAAAAATATGCTGTTTATCATCCCTGGTCCCAATTTAGCCCTTTCTGCTGTACCAAAAGCTGCTACACCACCTGGCTGAATGCACAGCCTGGGCTGAAGGTGCACCAAGCAGATTCGTATGCCCTTGCCACTTCAGGCACAAGCATCCTATTGGCTTTACGGCACCTCCGATCAACAGAGGAGAGGGAACTTCAACCAGCATCCCCAGAATTGTATTTAATTTTGAAAAACTAAAGAGCCAGAGGCAACTGGAAAATGGATGAAGTGTAATATGCATTGAAGATGAGGCAATCTAGATCTATTCACCTTTACCAGGGAGCTGCTGCAAAGAAATCTCACAGCACAGATGCTACTTGCAGAAATAATGATTGTCCAGAAACAAGCAAGCAGCTTGTCCTCACTTGACAGCCTGTCTTCCAATTTTCTCTGACCACCAGTAATACATCTGCCAGCCTACCCGCTCCTTTAATCTTGCATTAATTTTCTTTTCTTTCTATTCTATTTTATTTTTATCATCTACTGAGTATCATAAGTGACAGGCAGATAATACATATCAGCTATATGAAAATACCTTCATAACTTCAAGCAGTGACAGATGCTTTGGTTAGAAGACCAAAGGAAACTCATGGAAAACTTGGTCCGAATTCACATTGCATAAGAGCAATAGAAATGTTTATATATATATTTTTTTTAATTCTAATAGAGTCAGGACTTTCCCTAAACAAATAAATGTGCTCCCTCAACATTTGTAACTCATACCTTGGAGAGGTTTGAGAGAGAGTAACTAACTGTAAACACAAGCAAAACAGATCAGCCAATTTTCAGTCTCTGTGCTGACTGAGTCCCCAAAAGGAAATCCACCGGAACAGCAATTTTGAAATGATTCACTCCTTGCAATCTGAAGCACTGAGCAAAATCGGCTGAGATACAGTTCTTCTGCGCCATGCCGGTTGAGGCAGGAGGCACACAAGGGCTTGGCAGAGACAGGTCCAGCGGCCTCGCTCGGAGGATCCAGCAGGGAGCACAGCCAGGACAGAGTGGTCTTCAGGGCTGTCCAAGGTGTCTGAGAGCAAGGCCAGCATCTCGGAGCAGGCGGGCAACAACTGCAGCTGGAAGCAAGGTCAGTCTCTGCTCCAAGATGCTTAACGCATCACCTTTATCACACCGTCTTTGCTATTGCCAATAAAGTTGCCAGCTTTTGACAGCTGGAACTGAATTTCTCTGAAGTAGACAACTGCTTCAGGTAGAGTCCTTCTAGGAAATTTTAACCAAAATGGGGCAAGCATTTTCTCTTCTGCCTAGAGAAAATACACATGAAGAGATACATCTGTGACATTTCTCGTTAAAAAATTTTACTGCCCTTGTCCTCTGCAGGTTAGGGTTTGGCAAAGGGTGGCTCCTTTGTCAAATGTGATTTTTGTCCTCCTAAGGTCAAAATGCAGCCAATTTATAGTTAAAAAAAACTGCAGTTCACACATGTTCAGTCAAGATATTAACAGCTAAAAAAGAGATTTTAGCAACTGGAAACTGTGAAGATTTAATCTTCTCCGACTACGCTCTGTCCTTTCACAGCCCTGATGATTAGACATCACAGGCACCGTCTTTGCAGAAAAACAGAAGAATGAAATCCCTCAGGAGAAATAGTGCTTCTTCTGCTAAAAAGACTGAGTTTCTCCAAATTCATATTCCCAACTGGCTAATGCCATCTCATCAGTGTGATGCAATCATACCCCAGTAAACTTGTTTGACTGGCTCTGTCCCAGCTCGATACCATGCTCCGAGAGGTGGCAGGGCTGGGAAGCAGGGAGCACCCGCACTCAGGTGATTCTGGACTGAAGGAGCCATCCCAGCCAAATTTCCAACATATGCCATCACACTGTACAAACGATTTCCATGCTGGCACTACCTGAGGCAGGAGCAAAACTAGTAATAGTAGACAGAGGAGGAGGCAGCACAGGCTGGAGGGCAACGACAGGGACAACTGATGGTAGTAATTTAGGAGATGCAATGGGAGGTGTGGGACACTGCCAGTTTGATCAAGTGAAACTTGCTACAAGAAAGTCAGAAACTCTACTCTAAAGTAATTCTGCTGCTTGTGCATTTTTGTTTGGTCTCACCTCCATCTCTTTCCCTCCACTAAACAAGCACATGACCTATTTTTCATAGAGATTTCTTTCTTCAAAAGAAGATGCTTATGTCTCCATTCTGCCAACTCTCGCAGGAATAATGTCCTGCTCTCTGCCTGCACTTGTCCCTCACTATTAGCAGAGCACTTTCCTACCATTAGGTAACATTTTCTCAGCTGGTTTTCATTTTTGATGCCACACTGATGATTGCATTTGCTACAAGCAGTGGTCCTTATGTTGTCACACGCTCCTGTTACTAGCATCTTGCAATCAATGTAAGGCTAGAAAACTACTGAACAGCACATTTCAACAAAACAGCAGGTACTTTGAACGCCATCTATAAATTTAAGTGAACAATTTCAATAATGGTTTTGTCAGTCCTTCCTAGAAGCAGTCCTAATGTGCACCAAACAACAAAATGAGCTTCAGCTGGTGGAAAAAAAAAATCAAGATACTACATTAGGATAAGAGAAATTATCATGGTAAAACATCTGTACAGCCAGGTGAATTCTGCACTGCACTGTATAGCACAGAGATCAGATCTTGCCCCTGCCCTAAGAGGAGCAGAGCAGAGCCCAGAGGTGAGACCTCCTGAAGGGAGGAGCTGGCTATCAGACTTTGCTAGAGGAGAGAGGGCATGCTGGTGTAAAGGGCAGGATGACAACTTTGGCCTGGAGGACTGCAGGACTCAGGCACTCAACCAAGCATGGAGGTGATGGGGATGTAGTGGGAATATCCTAACAAATAGCAGGGGCTCTTTGTGCCCAGAAACGTCACTGTTGAGTCAGGCCCTAGGGAGCATCACTGGTAGCTCCCAGGAGCACTATCAGGAGGCCCAACAACAACATTTCCTCCTCAGACTGAGTTCCCTTTGTCATTTCTGCCTGGCTTCTTACAGAAGTGTTGTATCTGCCCAAGCCTTGAGTAACGGAGGCCTTAGGGGAACTTTCTCCCTCCAGCACAGGGTCTTGAGGCCCCATCCAACAGTAAGATGAAAACAACATGTAGCAAGTATCTCTGATGGAAGAAATCACAAAGTACCTCATAGTATCAGGTCATGATACCTATGTAGATAACACTTAGTAGGAGCAAAATCCTACGGTATCAAAGCACCCACATCCCAACCTCACCCTATCAGTCTATTCTAAAGGTTTCATAGCAGCTACATGTTTGCAGAAACTGCATCAATGACGTTAATAATTTAATGTTTGCTGGGACAAAGCAACATAAAGCATCATCCTTGAAGGAACACACAGAAGAGCACACCTAACAGGAGCTCGGCTATACCCCCTGAAGATGCTGCACTGCTTAACTTAACACTGCTGACTGGCCTTCCCCTATGCAGTCTCTGTTTTTGATACAGGAGAAAACACGGACTCAGGATTGGCTAATATAAATCAGAATACAAGAAGGCAAGCCTCTCTCATTTACCTTCTAAGGTATTCATTTCAAGATCTAAAGCAACAGGAAGAATTAATACAGCAGGTAGCAAACAGAGTGAAACTTTGCAGCTTGTTTACATTATAGGGTTCAAATACTTGCATGCTTTTGCATAAATAATAAAACAATTCTGGCTCATAACTTTAAAAAAGAACCCTTCCCAACAAATAAATCCCAAACCAACAATTGCTTCTCTCTTTTCCAGTCCCCATTTTGAAAGGCACTTTGAAAAATGGCAAAGATTCTTGCCTCAATTCCAAAGATAACAGAAGTCTTTGCTGATGCACCTTGTGGGAAGAGAACTCCAGCAGCAAATCTATCATCTAGCTCCTATCACTCTGATCTGTCACGACAGGGACTCAGTCACATGCACGGATGTAAGGAGGTAGCCAGTGCACTTGCCTGCGTTATGATGCCTCCCTCTTGCCACCTTATTCCTTTCCAGATTTCTTCCTATTTTGGTGAAACTCAATCTAATACAGCATCAAAAACACTTGCACTAATGTCAGGATTGGGGCATGACAGACAAATGCCCATATTCATGTGTCCTAGGGTTTAAGAATTTTTAGTAGCCTCCTAGCTCACATATTTCACATGACTGAAGTTAGTTAAATGGTACAATAGGACACTGCCAAATGTTTATTTCACCGCAAAGAACACCTATAATTATAATATCTGTGATTATATAATGTCATACACAAGAAAAATAGGCAGCACCACATTTCAAGGAATACATTGTAACCTGAATTATCCATATTCATGTTAAAATGCAGGATCATGTCCCAGTCTCAGAAATAAAATACACCCACCAGTAATTGAAAAACAAATGAATTTGATTAAAATCTTACAGTACTCTCGCTTTTGCATTCTTCAGTTATGCAGCAAATAGATGGAAAAATTGCTTGCATTGAGACACAATGTTTGTAGGTATCTCTGCAAGCATCAGTTATCTTTGTATTTAAATATTTCTGGCCTTAAAGCTTGGAACATATTTGGTAACATCTATTGAAATGTTTGGCTATCGGTTCATAATATTGGCAGTGGACCCACTGATCAAAAAATTGCTGGATTTGCACATTCATCTTTGTATTCAGAATGCTGGCAGCAAACGACATGTAGATAATTGTTAGATGTTAAATTATTTTGTCGCTTCTGAAAGCAGTGTCAGTAATGACAAATTTCAAATGCCAGACTTCCACTGTTACTGGAGAAATTCATACATTCAGAGAGGCAAAGATTTTATTTTAATTTCAATAACCTACAGAGAGTTATTCTAGAGGACTCATTTATGTGGCAGTTAATGGAGCTGTAAACACTTCAGTGGCAGCCCCCTGAGAACACAGAAAATTAGCAGGGTACCCTTCAGTGAATCAAGACTTTATGTTTCAGGAAGTTGGTGTTGATTTTGTACTACAGATATCTTTTTTCTGAGAGCCAGAGCAGAAGTCAAGCTGCAAGGGACTGGTGGTAGGTGCCACTGTCTGGCATCTGGACAGAATTATCAATTTTGCAGAAGGTCTGACACAACATTTTGCAGTTTTCTCATTAAAATATCATTTAAGCTCTGGAAGAAATAATCTAGCCCAATTCTGTTGCAGTTAATTACATTACGCTTTCCTCAGTAACCCTGAAACCACAGAAAAGTTGAACTCCTAGCACAGAATAGGCCACCAAACACTCCAGGAGCCCAGCATTTGACAGATACCACCTCACCAGCTGATGCATGTTGTCTGTCCAGTCACTAGCCAGAACCTTTAACATCTAACCTCTGTGAATGACTGTAGCTGAGGAGGTGCATCTCAGGCTCTTGGGCTGTGACGTGTGACCATACAGGCTTTTACCATGGGACACCAGCTGCCACCTCTCTTGGGATCCCAACTCTGCTGCAGAGTCACAAACCTTGCCTTCAGTTTTACCTAATGTTCCAATGTGTCATTTGTAATGGTTCAAAAGCTCCTTAATGAAGAGCTGAGCAACCCTTGTGACCAGGAAAGTGGAGTTGGACAGCTCGGGGTGAGCAGCACCATAGGGAACTCCCCCATGTGAGTCAGGGCCCTACAGCAGGCTTTATGCAAAGATGAGATCCTCCTTGACACCTGAGAAAGGACAGACATATTCATATGCCACAAACCAGCCAGCCTGGAGATGCTAGTAATTATCCTAAGAGCGTAACAAGGGAGGATAAATATAGGAGCACAGGACAGTAGAGAACCACTTGTGTCAACCAGTCCAGTCCCCTGTAATTACCGGCAACCGCAAATACGTGTTTAGAGGGGCAACATGTACGGAGCATCACCCTTCACATACACAGCCCAGCAAACATCTCTCCACCCCTACGAATCCTATGATAAGCCTCAAACATTCCTACATGAGAATAACAAGGTGCCAGGACCAGGAAAATCACAGACATTACAACATCTGTCGCCAGCTACCCGACTTCCCGCTGCTGCTCATGGGATGTGAGAGGGAGGAGGGCAGCAGGCGAGGTGGCCTCCCTGTGGAATCCCCAGCTCCCCCAAACTGACAATAAAGACATGACAGATGCTGAGGTACTTTGATAAAGCAGCCTGAAAACCCCTGTGCAAGTCTATAGTGTCGTAAATACATAACAGCTCTTTTACATAATAGCTTTCACCAAAATGGCACTAGACCAAACTAGACACCATTTAGACCTATTTTAGGATACACACATTCCCATAGTATCAACTGTCTTGCAGTTATTACTAAGTAAACACAGCAAAACATTGTCTGCACAAAGAAGAACATTTCTGAGTTACCCTGAGGCCACATCTACCCCAGTGAGTTGACCAGAATTAGGGAGGTCTCCTGGGCGCTGGACTTGGCCGTCCAGATCAAGTCCTCAGTGTGGGTCCCGTCCCAGTGTTGACCAGGCCAAGCAGCACCGTCCAGACCAGCTCCTGGCAGGGGCAGGAGCCAGCACAGACCAGAGGCAGGTTGGAGGTAGACACCCTTGTTTGGGCAGCCCAAGAATTTAATAGCACAGGCATGGACTGTTTGTTCCACATCAGTTGGCCTCAGTGTTGGAAATTAGTCCTGGACATACTTAATTTATTAGTATAGCCATAGTCAGAATGTACAAACTGCCCAAAACAATGTGATCTCTAATAAACTTCAGCTAAGAGTCCAGTGAGCAGAGGAGTTAGTGCAGTCTAACAACCAGTTTGACTCCTTCACTCTCCTGAGGTTGCATTTTTAAGGGTATAATAAGTGATTACACCCTAACTGATGATTTTCCTGTGTCTAGGGCATTCACAACATTTCTCTCCAACGTGATTTCTCTACTAACCGATATTGGTTATACTTTACTGCAGCCACCCTCCTCAGTGAGGAGCACACATAGGGTCTTCTCCCTCAGCCTACCTGACTATTTCTGAAAGTCTGTACAAATTAATATCCATGAGACTTCCAGTGTTCTGCAAAATCTTTTGAAGTATGTCACGTTCAAACATTTCAGGGAGTACATACATACACACAGGCCGCATGAGCCCAAAACCCCGTTTTGAAAAGAAAATCAAATTGCAATTCATGCCTTAGCTTCCAGTCTTGCTCAGAGAAAGGAGGCGGTATGGCTGCAGCAGACCGGGTCTCTGGGTCCAGGTGACCCTGCTCCCTTGGGCTTGCGGAGCTGGGCCACCCGCAGCAGCATGTGCGAACTCACCCACTTGCTGCTCAGCATTTGCTCAACACCCACCACAGCTGCATTCTCTCGTTATCAAATAGTTCACAGTCTCCAGTGTCTTTCCCCCCCCGACACACAACCCTAGCAATGCATAAAGCCTTTCTTTGGATACCCGCCACTCTAAATACAGTATCTATAATGCCTGCAATCTCCCCAGAGCCCCACTGTAAGGTTCCCTCCTCCTCTTGCTAACAACCTATAATGACATAGGAACAAAAGCATATATGACTCATTTCTCAGCAAGGTGCCTTAAGAACTGCTTTAAAAGCTATAATGACATGCACAACACATGGGTAACAAGCAATATATAAAGCCATGGTTGTAGTCCTTTGCAAACCATTTTTCTTACTAATTGCCTTTGGTTTGATAACATTTCAAAAATAGGTAAAAAGTAAGGAAACTTACAATTTCAGCCCCACAATACTAACTTTCTCTTCCTCGCAAACTCTCTACCTCCATACAGTTAAGCAGATATTTCCTGCAAGCAGTTTTAGTGAATGAGGTCCAAAATGAGCATTAACAAACTTGTTATAACCAAACTTCTTTCACAGCTCATCAATCTGAGAAAAGTATACCCGAGATCACTGACTCGATGAAGTTTCATCTGTAGAAATGACACAGGCTGTCAATATCCTTTTCCCAGATGAAACATTAAACTCGGTGGCGGTTACGTAAACCATATGAAATATTAACACATCTCTCCTCTAGCAGGAGAGAGAGAGAGAGACACCTTGCATGAAAATCCAGCTCCCCTAAAAAACATCTGCAAATTTCTACTGACTTCAACAGAAGTTAACACTTGTGTTCACTTAGAAAGGCTGATCCTGCATATTTACTAGCGCTTGAAAAACACCACAGCAGACAGGTTATATTTGACATTCCCTCATATTCCCCAGAGTTTGCTCTGTTTTCTTGCAGCTTGTTGGAATGTGCCTGCCCTCGATGACTGTGTAACAGCAGATGTCAGAGAACCACGCTACCATTTGCCCTGAACTACAAACAGGAAGTTTCCTTTTCAGTAAATGATAATTATTGATAATTATTAAAATGATATTAAACTCTGGATATTAGCTCTCAGGTTATAGGTTAGCAGGATGCCTTTACCTTACCACTTCTGCCTTGTACGTAGGCTTATTGATTTTTTCAGTACACAGACTTCAAGAAAATCAATGTTTCAGTAAATAGAGTTGAGCAGAAGTAATACAGAATCAGTCCCATTCACCAGTCCAGCACCAGAGATCAGGTTTAAGTTAAAGAAAATAACATATATATATGTGGGACAATGAATATAGAGAAAAACTGTAGAGGACATGGGAAGTGGGTGAGTAGAAATGCATGACATTAAAAATAAAATAGGGAAAGAAAAGCTGGAAGATAAATGTAGTAGCTGTGGGTAGGAATTATCTCAGCTAATTTTAGCAACCTAAAACTTATAAGTTTAGTCCAAGCTAATCACCGTAACTCTCTCTGTATCGTGAATACAGAGGGAGATACCTCCATGTAGGATGCAACTCGTCCTAAGACAGGTCTCTAAGGGGAATGAATCACACTTTTCCTCAATGAGAACAGGAGTCAGGATGACTAACAGAGAAGACACCTAACTTCCAGATGGTTTAAAGTTAGATGAGATGAATAGGTATCTGCAAAAGTAAAAAGTGTCTTCACTTTCTTCTGAAGGAAACTAAAACAAACTTTAAAAGTGAGGTGGAAACATTTAGGGGAATAATGCTTAATTGCTTAGCTATGAAATACAGAGGGGCACAACAGCACAGGGAATAAAAGCTGCCTCTGTTCTGCTAAATAGATGCAGACCAGGGCACGAGCACAAGTATCAAGCCTAATTGCCCACAGGCAATCTTTAGTGAATCTTTAGTTCACTCCCCCACGGTGTGGATTGCTCCAACCAGCTTCATCTGAGGCAAACACGTGGCTGAGAGGACATCAGTTTGCCTGTGCCATTTGTTAATAGAGCCATAGAGAGTCCCGATACCTCTAGCAGCACAGACACAGACAAACAGCAGCTTTTGCAATAGAATCACATAGACTTGCTATAGATTTTTAACTTATTCTATGATCATAAATTGTTGGCTGGATATCTTTCAGAGGTTTAATCTGGAGAATCTGATATATCCAAGTTATATGGCCAGTCAACCTTTAGGTCCAACTATCAATCAAAAAATGACTACTACTGGATTGAGTTTGGAAGCCCCCAGTTTGGAAATACAGCCTCTTCACGCCACAACTTCAAAGAAGGCTTTTGTGTTATATCATAACTTCCTTCCACTGAGACAGCTAAACGAAGGGTTCTCTGGTGGGGTGACATAAAAATGCTACGCATGATAAAAGCTCAATTTTCAGCATGCTACTCCTAACTTCAGTATATATCAGTGTGTCCACAACCATTCAGGTGGCACAGACCAGTCCATATTCACACCCAGACACTGTGAACATCTGAAAGAAAGTGACCCAGGTTCATGCTAGCTCCTAAACTGTGCCCTGGAATGGCTGGCTTAGAGCAAAACACTGCAAAGACTGTCTTAACTATCACCACATATGAGTAAGTTCCAGGAGCCAGGAATTTCCCATGCTACTGCTGAATTTACTAATATATTCTTTGTGTCCTGCACATTCCAATAATTAATCCCACCGGTGCATCTGTAGATAGGGTTCTACAGTAATTCAAAGTGATATTCCTCTCCTGTACGCTTGTGTAGATATGATTAGGATACAATTAACTAGAGAGAGTGACCTGAATGCTTTGCAAATGTGAGGGTAAGTTCTGTATGCGTTTCACTTGTGATACTCAAATTACCATCAATGAAGACCACATAAGTGGCATATGCAAAAGTGATTAATTTTATAGCAGGATTGTTAACAATATGAAAGTCAGATTCCAACCTCCAGAATGAGTCATGTAAAACTCAAAAATCAGAAACAAGCTATTATTGCATTTGCACATAAAAATACAGATCAACAAATTTTCAAAATCACAGAGCAATCTATGTACCAAAAAGGTTAAAATCCACCCTAAAAGTAAGTTTTTTCTTGAGGAATGTCCCAAGGGGAGGAAAATACTACCACAGTCATTTAAGCAGCACTGCCTTCTCATACACAGCACTGAGATGCAAACATTTTTGGTTTTATAAACTGAACTATAATAAAAGCATTTTTAGTTGGGTAATTACAATGGGAAGGTGTATCCAAAGGAAGTGTCAGAATAGGCAAGCTATTAAGGAGCATAACATGTGAAATATTTCTATTCTTCTCTATAGTGTCACTCAAAAATTGGTTTAAGATCTTGTTATTGGAACACAGATGGGAGAAGGCCTCTGGAGCCCTTTGTGTTTTAACAGTAGTGGAGTTGATGTAGCATCTCACAGCAGTTTGTGTGTTGTACAAATTGCATAGAGGCCTTACCAGTTCAACATTTTTGGCCTTGCACCTCAGACTCATTCACGTCTTGGCAAGATCTTGCATTTCTTATGATATAGGAGAGATTTTCTTATAACTACCCACCAGTAAGTCCTTGTCTGAACAATTACATAATTTACAAGCACAAAATTTTTTTTTTAATTAAAAATGGGTCAACCTTGCCACTAGTACAACTGGATGTAGTACCATTCACCTCAGAGAAGTTACATACGCCTACATACCAGGGAATTAGCCCAGATACTGTCAAAATGCTTCATTACTAGTCAGGTCAGACAATAAATCAGTTCTTCTATTTGTGAAGAACGCCAGCTTATGCCTAATGATTAGAAGAATTGGTATATAAAATAATTATCAAAACTGGAAAGCAATCCTATCCTAAGTGCGCAAAATGCCATTTATAATCTGAATTTTTACAGAAAGCCATAGTGATGGTTTGCATAAAAAAAACTTCTTCCTTTCTTGCAGACATAAGCAAGCACTTACTCTTTCCCTTTTCTGCAGAGGTCCCACATTTAACATCTTTTTTTGTCTCATTTAAAGGCCTGTTCTCACAGAATCACTGGAGCATTCAGGTTGGAGGGGTCCTTGGGAGGACTCTATTCCAAGGTCAACCCTGAATTCAGATCAGGTTGCTTAAGGGTTTGTCCAGTCGGGTCTCGAAAACCCTCAATGACAGAGACTGCACAACCTCCTTGTGCAACCTGTGCCACTCCTTGCCTGTGCTCATGCAGAAAAAGTTTCTCCTTATCTCTAGGCTGAACCTCTCATGTCAGTTATGTACATTGTCTATTGTTAGACATTGTCTACTGCACAACTTGGTAAAGAGCCTGGTTTTCAGGAGCCTCCCCCATACATGGGGACTCCTGTCAGGCCCCCAGAAGCTGTCTCTGCTCCAGGATGGACAATTGCAGCTCCACCAACTTCTCTTCACAGGGGAAGTGCTCCCACCCCGATCATCACAGTGGTCTCTACTGAACTCACTCCAGCTGATCAATGTCTTGCCTATATTGGGGGGCCCAAAACTGGACGTGGTATCTAGATGTGGTCTAACAAGTGCTGAGCGGAGAGAGACATTCCCTCCGCTTGATCTACTGGTTCTGCTCCTGCTAACACAGCTCAGACCCTCTTTGCTGCCAGGGCACACTGCTAGCTCATGTCCAGCTTGCTGCTCACCAAACCCCAACAGCCTTCTCTGCGGAGCTGCTCCCCAGCTTGTACTGATGCAGGGGGTTAGTCCATCCCCGATACAGGACTTTGTATCTGTTCTTGCTGATTTTCATGAGGTTCCTGTTGACCCATTCCTCCAGCCTGCCTAGGTCCCTCCGGATGGCAGCCCTGCCCAGTGTTTTGAATGGTTGCTCCAATTTCATGTCATCTGCTGACTTGAGGGGGCATCTTATCTCTTCCTCTGGCTTACTGATAAAAATATTAAACAGAACAGGTCCCAGGACAGACCCCTGGAGAATTTAACTTCTAACTGGCCTCCAGGTAGAGTGAGACCCCTTACTTACTACTTTATAAGTGATTTGCCACTGCCAGGCATCGTCCGTTTACCTGTCCCTGTGTTGGATGATTGCTGGGAAACAAGTAGCCAGGAGAGGAAAGTGAGAAGACACAATGCACCCCAGCAAACCCTAACCTTTACTTTTATTAAGGAATAGGCTCCATGCCTACCATGTCCTTGCTGTCCATGCCAGGTGTTCTGCCTTATTTTATCTCTCAGGACACCCCTTTTCCATAAGATCCTGAGCTCTTCTGCCAACTATCAACAATTCTGAAATTCCCCAGCGACCTCTTCAACTTTTAGTACACAGCTGAATTGCCACGCTATCACCCTTTTTGCATTGCTCAGCAGACTTATTGTCAAAAAGTTTATACATATGATAGTATATGCATTTTTCAATTAATATACAAAAGTGTTCTAAATTGCATAAAATGTCAGTCACAAAGTAGGACTATCCTTCACAGGTAAGTTTCAATAAAACGTAATTAATCCTTTCCCTTTGCCATTTTAGATGATGAGTCTCTGCATCTCTACAAGTGACCTATTATTTTCCACAAAAAAATTCACAACCCATAGCAAGTCTCCTAAAACAGATGAAATAAAATCAATGTGGAACGCATGGTCCAGGTCTCTCAAAAGCAGCACAAAGACACCAAATGGAGACTTTCTGAACATGAACTCAGGTAACCTTCCACAATTTTACCCAAGACTCTTTCCCTAAAAGTCTCAGAAACCCCTTATCCACCACCAAAATGCACCAAAATATAGATTTCCCTGGTGGGAAACTGGAGAATGGGATTAATTGGGTTTATAAGAGGGAGCTAGTTTCAATTTCAGTAAGGCTGCTTGTTTCTTATGGAGTGACTAATACACAAAGCGGTAAAACAAGGCCAACTGAAGAGAGAAGTGAACACTTAGATCAGCTATTTAGAAAATATTTTCATTTTGTAATCGCCTGTTTAGTTTGAACATCTGACAAAGAGTAAAGCAGACAAAAAGCTAGCTGTTAAAGATGAATCACTATCCCACCAGTCTAAGTCTGAAAATAGAGCATGGAGCTGTACATAAACCAGCCTTTTCATGCTACTTTTCAGTTATAAGTGAGTGTTATTTCTAGCGGGGACCGATTAGACTGTGTGATATCTGTGCACTGTCCACAAGGTGTACCTCACATGCCTACTGTGTTACTTACTATTTGGTTCCTGCTGAAGATGCTCCTTGGGGAAGGCTCTTGCTCTCTGCTCATCACAAGCCTTGAAAAGATATCAAAAGGGAAAAAAATAACAATTCACTCTAGGTTAATAGGGAGGTTCTTTGAATTATACGGTATTTATTAAAATGGCAGTTCATTTTTTTCACAGAAGCACCAGTCTAGATTACATATTTGAACTGCCTTACCAAAGCTTTCCTATTCATTTTATCGTCTGAGTTGCTGCCTACAATTCAACACAGGCTTGGAGCCTGTTCAGTGCTATGGAAATTGAACACACTGTAAGCGACTTCCACATGCGGATGCAACACTTTATGTGGCAGTATAAACTCCTGGTCTTAGAAGTTAAAGAAAATGAAGTTTTCAGCTCTGAATCTTAGTGATTCCAAACCACTAAAGGATGCAGTCTTTGGGTTAGTTACTTGTTGCTAGCTGAACTGCTGTGTGTGCTGGAGAGCATGTAAGTAAATAATACTTTCCTATTTCACCAAACTGCTATGATGAGAAATCTACACATACTTTGGAAACTCTAGTGGTCATAGAAATTATTGTCTAACTCTCTTACGATAACACAGAAAAAGATAAATATTAGATTAATTACCAATGAAATATTCTGACAGTATAGAAAAAAAAATCCCTAACATTATTCTTACTCATTCTTTATTCAGTCTAATTTTTAGAATATAAGCACTGGTGCAATTTGACAACTTCTTTAAGAGGTGTTCTGCAAACTTAACAAACAGGAAGTTAAAGTCAGGTAATTGCAAAAAATGCAGGCAATTTTTTTTCTCTTTGCTTTATCTTATTATCGGTAGTTGGACTTCTTTGCTACAGTGTTCCTGAATCTTCTTAGGAAACTGTTACATTCTGCTGAAGACAGAGGTGAGAGGAGGCGAATGTTTGATATGTCGCAGAACTGGGATTTTGACTCCGGAAATGAGAAGAGTTTAATATGATTAGACCAATCTTCCCTATCCAGAAAAAAATGCATTTATAAATCAAAGTTACTATATAATTTAGTTACAGGTTTTCACTGGACAAATGATCCTCTTTCATAATTACATATTTGAAACTATATTTTAAAAAAACCTATTGATTCTGCAGGATGATGAGGGTGTCTTTCTGTGCTTCGTTATTCCAAGTGACACATGATAAATTATGCTTTTCTATGGACTTTCATACAGTTTCCTTCAGAGAAGACTCCTTTATTTTCCTCAAGTGTTCATCTGTTAATCCATCCTTTTACTGGAAGAGATACTATGGCAGAAGATGAAAACAGTCTGTGCAAGCATGTTAATTATAGAGTGATTGATGTCACCATTATGAGTAAAGGTTAGCCAATAGGCTCAGTAGTTTTTGCTATTATTAAACAATATAGTGCCAGTCATCCAAACCCAGGATTGATCAGTGCACAGATTTCAAATTAAATCATGCGAGTCCTGTGGACCTAATGGCAGGTCTCATAACAGTCATCTACTGTCATTTCCCCTCCCTCTTTCAGTGCATGGTTGAAGTCTGAGAACATCTGAAATTCACGGGACTTTCATGGTCAGACTACCAAAGCCAACTTACTGCTCTGGCTGTTGCACACAGCCATTATTCTATCATGGTCAACCCCCCTACAAAGCCCAGCTATCTAGTAAAACAGAAAAAAGGTGGAAGACAAACTGAACAAAAGGAAATAAACACCTCTACTTTATCTGTGGAATACAATTTGTCCAAAGATTTCTATGACTCTTGCAACCCTCTGCATTGTCAACATGACTTCATGTATTTTTACTGGAAGAAACATAAATTCTGGAACGTGGGTGTGCTATTAATCCAAATAACATCACGATGTAAGCTTGAAAAGACTAGCCAGACAAACTTTTTAAAACCTCTGTAAAGGCATTTGTCTTCATAAATTAATTGAAAAAAATATATCGATTGCACTAAAAGGCAAGCTTCTATGGAGAAGGATAAGTTCCAGATATGCAATTAATGAAAGCAGAGAGCAAACACAGAGTCCATGACCAAGTCCATGTGATGGGTAAAACAGAAGGAAAGTATTTAAATACAGTATTCTTTCTAACTACGTATTTTCATTTCTATGTACCTTTCTCATTGGCAGCTGCAAGGAAACCACATCTGAACTTTCAGAAACAACCCAATTCAGGAAACTATCATTCTAATAAAATATCCTTCTGTTGCCAATCTAGAAATGCACCTTTTATCTCTTTTATGGTAATCTATCTAATAATTAGTATTAGGTTATTATCACTTTGATTTCTCACAATCATTTAACTGATTTTACTAAGCTTTGCTTCTTTTTAAGAAAGTGTAACAATTTTTTTTTTCACAGCAATGCAGATCCTATTTGAGTATCCCTGGGCTGTTGATACTTTCACCTCTCCATTATTGATTTTACAAAAGCCAATGAAATTGCTCTGAAGTAACAACCATATTTATAATCAGAGTTTTACCTGTCATGTGTTTCCACTATTAAACATATAATTTTCTAATAAGCTGAGGAAAAACCTCTTTGTCCTCTCCCCCTGATTTTCCCCAAGTTAGTCCAACTATTTTGTAGGAAAATAATTTTAAAACTAAACCACTCAGGCTGTTTTCTGAACAATCATCCTATGTGGTTATTTAAAGTGCCATTTTGATCTCAAAACGCGTTCATTAACTTTTCATAAGTGTAAATTACCGGAGAGCATGGCATGTCAGGCCCTCAGCGTGATGCTGACACAGTTACTGTGATTATATAGGCCACATTCTGCACTCTGAGTCCACAGCACAAAACTAGGTTATCAGGGACGCTATGTTATTGAAGAAAGCAGGATATAGGGGATGCACTCAGCCGTTATTTTCTTAAAAGATGCCAGGCATGTTTCACAAGAGAAGTGATGCTCTCCTACCATAACCAAATGCTAACAGTTAATGGCATAATGCCTAGCTAAAGTTTCCTGAATTTTCAAACCGTATTTTTCACGTGCAATCTCAACCTGCTGCCAAGTGTACTTGCATATCATTACACATTTGCTTGGCTTCTGTATTGCAGTGATGTCTAAAGTGAGCCATCCTCGTGTAAAGCGTTCAGACATCACATGGGACGAGACGCACGGAACAAACACGACAATTTATTTCCTTTTCACTTTATCTTAGACAAGGAGTCACCAATGCAATAGTGTACTGAACTGAATGAGCTGCCAAATATGTTGTATAGGAGGTATTAGAAACTAAAGTAAGCAGGAAGACAATCAGGTAAGTTATTTGCTCACAGTTGTGAAGGACTGGCTGAAGGCATGTAAATTGCACATTTTCTTCAGAAGTGTCCCCTCTTTTCTTTTGCCAGGGAGAGCTTACATATATGGAGTTATTTCAAACTGGAGGTCCCAAGGACACTGCTGAGCTCTCAGGGCCAGATGAAGGCTGTCATGTTCTGCCCCTGTATCAGGGTAAGGTCCAGGTGGCCCCAGCCAAGCCACCGTTTCTTCAGCAATATGGATGTGTGAGCCAAAAGGCAGCAACAGTGTGCTATTCAAGTGCTTAGTTTGGGTGATCAGAAGGCCAGTATTTAAGCTGTAACACAGCTGCCATGCGCTATGAAGTTTGTGCATTCACTGTCAGACCATGCCTCTACCTTTATCATTGCTTCCTGCTTTCACTCTGGTAGATCCAAACGAGTTCAATTACCCTTGGGGAACTATTCCCTTTGCAGGAGCCATTTGACCAGCACACACTCGTGATGCCCCTAACCTTTTCTAGGAAGGAGCAGATGCTTTGTAAACCCATCTGCCTATTGCATGGCTACCTGCAAGTGGACTTGGTCCCATTAGTTGTATGTTCCCTCACAGCAACACAGGACTGCCTTCCAAAATAAAAGGATTCACCCAAGATTTTTGGGAAGAAAGTAAAAGCAAAGCTTTCACCTGCATCCATGGCTACCAATACCAGTTGCTCCTTCACCTGAGGGTCTCTGGACTGCCTCTCTCCCTGCCAGGGTGACAGCCTCCCTAGTCTGCTTTTTACTTTGAACTCTGATCCAGGTGTTTCCCATCCTGTGCTTGCCACCAGTGATCAGAAGATAATGCTAGCCACTCGTCTTCCATTAATCACCACAGAAATGCCTTTCACAGTTTTCAGTAGCTAATTTTTTCAAGTCAGATACACTTAGCAATCCTGATGCTTCACCCTTCCCATCTAACTGGAGAATTTAACTCCTTCAGTACACTGGGCCACAATGAGAACAGAAGGGGAAAAACGTCCCCTAAATATTTTTGTGAAAATAATCCCCCCACATTCTCCACCGGTTGGTAGGAAGCTTTCCTGGGTGGAGACTTTGTTTGATTTTGCACTATAGATTATGATGTCCTAATTATATTTACCTGAAGTTTAAAGGAAAGAAGATTAAATGAGGTGGCTAAAATAAAGACACTATACACTGCCGTCTCTTCTTTATCACATTTACTAATATGCACTATCCTTTCTGTTAAAAACATTATTCCACTTGTCCTGTCCTTTGCAGTAGCAGGCTATACAAATCACTTTATCAGAAAGAATATGATACGGCACTTCTTTACCTTTACAATTCTCTCTACTCCTTGCAATAAAACCCATGATATACTTCTGCCTTTACAGCACCTTCTGCAATTTCCTTTTTCATGCATGAGGTGTGAGAATCACATGAAGGGAGGCCAAAGGTGTGCCTAGGCATTAGGAACTCTTTATCTATGCTCAGCAGACGAGATTCCCACCAGTGTGTACCTAAACGTCAGTCCTAACATATAGTTATCACAGATAGATATCCAAGGTGGTTTATCTCAATCATGAAGGCCAAAAAGCACCGTGTTTCACAAGTAAAATAGCACATTTCAACCCACTTTCGTAATAGCTGAGACTATAAATGTATACATTTTTTTCAGCTATTCTTCTACTTCAGCAAGTTATGGATCACTGGTAGGGGCACCAGGGCTTGAAAAAAGGTTCTTTGAATACTCTCTCCTAGGAAAGCAGAAATGTTAAAAGAGCAATTACTTGTTTGTTGGGAATGAGAAACTGTCTATTAATGGTCCATAAAATCCTTTTGAAAGTGAAGGTTTCGAATTATGTTTATGGGCAATAATAGACACCTCTTATCAGATCACATGTCTTCATGGAAGACAGGATCAAATAAATCCATGGGATTCATTTGCTGATTCTACCAGATCTACGAATAATGGCCTCATCAAAATGAGAAGTCAGTGGAAAGAGATCTCCTTGTCCCTCCACTGACCCTTCACTTTCTGGAGCTAAGAGATATATGACAACACCTCATGAAAAATCTACCTCCCAATATCAACTCAGCCAACATCCTCAGAACCCAAAGGACAGTGATAAAAGAAAAGAAACAAATTAAAAAATTAGAAGGCCTCTCTACTGCCCACTAAAACTGAAAATAGTAATAAAGGGAAGTAAGGAAAATCAAGGCAAGTGAGGAAAAAACTTATATTAACTTCTCCTGCAATTAATGTGTCAGAACAACCTTCTCCAGTTTCACAGGAATCCTAGATAAATGCAGTATTCAGTGACTAGAAATGTGCCTAAGTGCCCAAAATAAGTTTTAAAGAAAGAGAGAGAGAGTATAAGAAGGCTCATACCTTGGCTGTCAGCAAGGGCCTTTAAACCCTCTATTTCTTTCAAGAAATTGTCCTTTTTCCCCAGCAGACAACTGGGAAGAAAACTTCCCCAAGTGAAGGTCGTTTGATTGAACTGATGTGATCAGCAAGGGAGTTGCTGTGTCCACATACAAGCTTGCTAACGATGGAAAAATCCACCGACATTTCTCACCTCTCACCTCAGCGACCTTCCTCCGTCCACTTCCCCTCAGAGCTAAAACTCTCTAGGAGACTGGTTTGAGCTGAAGGGAAGGGATCAGGCTGGAGTCTCATGGGAGAAAGGTGAGGGACCCAAAGGCCTCCTCCGGGGCAGTCCTGCACAGGATGAGCGTCCAGCTCTGGCCATTTCTTTCCTCTTTCTTACATTATTCTTGTGAAAAAAAAAAAAAAAACCCACTGGCTGCCGCGAAAAACTCGTCATCCAAAAGTAATTCTAACTGATTGTAACAGGAAAGGCTGCAAACACTACCCTGACTGTGGAAAAGGTCTTAGTTACAACAGTGCATTGTTAACACCTTTATTTTACCTTTATGAAAACAGCTCAAGTGTGAACAAAGGCAATTCTGCATCCAGGCTACTAAGCCGTCCCTTTTGTCTTTGCCTATTGTTGAGTGTTCAATGTGCTTTTTACTCACAATCTTATAAGCACTCACACAGAATTTTTCATATTTAAACACTACTTCAGCCATTTAAATACATCGGGACCCAAATTTTCCATCATAAAAGAAATCAGTGTTCCAGACTCCCAAATGCCATCATGATTCACATGCAAAGTATGTCTGCCTATGTCACTAGAATTTCCTAAGAGCAGTTACTATCTGCCAATTTACACACAAATCCATCACCAACAGGGGGTACAAATGCCAACAGTATGTTTCTCCACTCTTTTTAATTTAGATTTGTAATAGAATTTCTGCAGATAAATACAAGTTAGCAAAATACTGGTTATACTGCAAGGAGTTTCATTTTCCCTAGGGAGAAGTAGATGCCAAATTGTGATAGAACCCCAGGAGGCCACAAAGACTAAATTATAAACCCCCAGATATTCTATGGTAAGTCTACTAAATGATTTTTTTTCCTGCCAGAGGGATTACAGCTGAGTTGCTGCATCTGCAAAACCCAAAGTCCTTTGCTGATCTGAAATTATTTTCTATTTGGGTCCGAGCTTTATGGTAGTTTCACTACTCACTCGCCGAAAGCTGTAAATTATTTACAAATCTTTGAGTACAAGTCTGCTATGAATATATTAACTGTTCTCTTACCTTCAGAACTCACTAGCAACAGGAACAATTCTTCTGATGCTTTTTTCCACTATATATCCACTGCATATGCTGAACCTGCTGTGTCATTCAGGAGTGTTGTATTTCTAACGTTACGCTTATTTTAAAGAGTGAATTGGGGGACAAAAAAAGAAAAACCTTTATAACATAAGCCAAAAACATGTTGACCCAGTAGGCAGATGATCTAATGGATATCTGTGAGCTCTGCCTTGGCAGAGGGATTTATTGTTAAAACACCACAGGCTCATTTTTAGCCTGGTTTCTAGGGAAAGTGAGGCTTACATGATCACAGTGGATATCCATTTGTCAGTCCTCCTCTAATAAAGTTTGAACCTGTTGGCCAGTTTTAAACAAATTTGACAGAGGGGGGACAGGGAAGACACGGGCCTCAGAGACAGAAGTTTTGGCAAGTTTTGTGAAAACTAGAGGTTACAGATGGAAGATACAGATTATTTGATTCATAGCGGGAGACAGAAGCTCACTGGCAGTTGGTACATGTCTAACCCCATATCAGACACAGCTGGGCTGGCATTTGCCCACCAGGCTGGGAAGGCAGGAAAGAGAGTGGTAGTGGGAAGAGGGCTTCAGAGGGCACCAGACTGAGCACAGCGTGCTGTGGGAGCCGAGCAGGATTAGCAGATGCAGGACACAAATCCACATAAAAACAAGTTCTCCTTCTCATGAACTGCTAGTTTTCATCATAATTCTTTCCATGGAAAGCTTCAGATAGGAGGAAGCTAATGTTTCAGTCTGGCATGCAAACTGTCATATATTTACATAGCGGCCTTAATGAAATAGTATATAATACTAGATTGGTTACAAGAAAGATGAAGAGTCCACTCACATGGGGCTAACTGATATAAACCGGACTCGTTCCACTGAATTCAGTGCAAATAGGATAACACATTTAGTCTTGTGCTACAGTTTTTTCTGCTTTATTATTAAAATGGTGAATATTAGTCAACTCTGGAAAAGACCATAATCCTCAGCTCTATGGAAACAAGAGTGTCCAGATGAAGGGCAGGTGTCTCTCTCTCCTCCCCTGGTCTCGGGACACAATCTGCAAGCGTTTGAGAGGCCGGTAGGGCTCACAAAAATCTCAATGGTCTGCCAGAATTCTCCCTATTTGCAGTGCTGTTTCATCTACTATTTATTAACGGGGAAGCTCAGAAAAATGGCTGCTGAGAAGGGAAGGTTGGCCTCCTGGGAGTGTATTGGGAAGTCTTGAGGAAGCCAAGATGAGCGGGTGAGACAGAGCTGGAGCGGGGACACCTGTCCCTTCCTTGAGTCCGGTGCAGATGCCAGCCCCACGACCCCATGGGCTGGAAACGCTCGTGAGCAAGCAGGGTACCCTCCGTGCCTGAGCCCTCTGGCTCAGTAATGTTGCATGCAAATTCCTCTTCAGGGAAAGAGACCCCCACTGTGTTACACTGCAGCAATTCAGATTAGTATTGGCTGAGTAGTCTGAATTGCTGTACTTTGACTCTGTCTTTGTGTTTTGTCAAGGAGTGCACAGATAGGCAAGCTTGTTGCTATATTTATAAGTAAGTAAATGACATAGATATATATCTAGTCTAACAGAAGGTGAAAACAATCTAATTTACTGAGAAAGAAGAAGGCAGTGATTTGCTTTTAGCTAGTTAAGTACTCTGAAGTGATCCAGGAAAGAGAAATCAAGAAAATGGAACATTATTTCACTCTGCAATCAGTGCGCTTAGTTACAAGACTCCTGCCAAATACAAATGTGATATCACTGCTAAAATTAGGATATTAGTTCTAATTACTGGGTACACAAAAATCTCAAAATTCTGGAGCTGAACTGATAATGTTGCTATGGAAATAAGCTCAATTACTACAGATGAATTAACAAACTTCTCAATGATGCTATCTTTACATGCTATCTCTTCTCTTGAAAGTTTCTGAGTTTTTTCCTCCATTGAATGAGACCAAATATCTCTAGCATTAATATTAATTAAATTTATAAGTTCTAAATGCAAGACTGTTCTAAGAATAAGAACAGCTTGACAGAGGCTAATGGAAAGGAAACACAAATAGCGGTGCATTAATATAACCATTCTAAACAATTAGAAACACATTTTTATCAATATACTACTTCAAATACAGTAGGTGATGCTAATTCCATAAGTTCATACTGACAATTGCATGTTCTTCCCCCTCTTCTTCGCCATCTTGCACAGGAAGAAAATCTATGAGAAAGGCTCATAGGGCCATGCAGAAGAGGCTTTTCTTCCTTTCCCAGACTTTGGTTAGCTATTATTCTTTATAAATATATTTGCAAATGCATGCCTTGTTGCTCCCCGAAAGAGCTCTAATTGACTATATATGTCATTCATCCCACTTTAAAGGTTTCAATGACTCGGTCAGGCTGGAACAGTAACACACGATGAACATGACTGCTACCAGCCCACAGGTAGCAAAATGCAAACAGTTAAAGCAAACTCCACAAATACCCAGGAGCTGAAAATAATTTATTCACAGTATTTCCAGGATTTGGAGGCAATTTGCACATTTTTCACCAACAGGAAATGGATGCAAATTTATCAGATGACTTATACACAAGGAATAATTCTAGTACTCCTAACAAATACCAGACACCAGAAAACCCAAAAGGAGAACATTTTACAGGTTTCTTGCAAGTTGACTGCAAAACAAGCTTACTTACGACCAATCTTACAAGTGTCACTCTGTTGATTTCAGTTCAATTACTCACAATTTATACCAATGGGAGAGCAAAATAATAATTTCCCAAAAGAGAGAAAAAAAAACCTTTTCACTTCAGAAACATTATTTTTTAATGGATTATTCATCCATATTATTTTCCCAAGTTTTTCTTAAATCCTTTAAAAATCTTAAATACTTGCCAAATTACATGTAGTAATTTGAAGAAAACTGCATTGATCTCAGAACAATTTTATTTTTTTTAAAAAGGTGGGGCAGCAAAAATGCCTCTAAACTTTAATTACACTCTGGTACTGCATTCTGGATTGAACAATCTTCAAACTGTTTCAGTGCTGAGGAATCACAGAACCACAGAATGGTTGAGGTTGGAAGGGACCTCTGGAGATCATCTAGTCCAACCTCCCTGCTCAAGCAGGGTCACCTAGAGCATATTGCCCAGGATCACATCCAGATGGCTTTTGAATATCTCCAGCGAAGGAGACTCCACTGCCTCTCTGGGCAACCTGTTCCAGTGCTCTGTCACCCTCACAGGGAAGAAGTTTTTCCTCAGGTTCAGATGGAACTTCCTGTGGTTCAGTTTCTGCCCGTTGCCTCTTGTCCTGTCGCTGGGCACCACAGAGAAGAATCTGGCCCCATCCTGTTAACACCCCCCCTTCAGATACTTGTACACATTGATCAGATCCCCCCTCAGTCTTCTCTTCTCCAGGCTGAACAGGCCCAGCTCCCTCAGCCTTTCTTCAGAGGAGAGATGCTCCAGTCCCCTCACCATCTTTGTAGCCCTCCACTGGACTCTTTCCTGTAGTGCCATGTCTCTCCCTCTCTGGGGAGCCCAGAACTGGACACAGGACTCCAGGTGAGGCCTCACCAGGGCTGAGGAGAGGGGCAGGATCACCTCCCTCCACCTGCTGGCAACGCTCTGCCTCGTGCACCCCAGGAGACCATCGGCCTTCCTGGCCACAAGGGCACACTGCTGCCTCATGCTTTACTTGTTGTTCACCAGTGCTCCCGGGTCCTTCTCGGCAGAGCTGCTTTCCAGCAGGTCAATCCCCAGCCTGTCCTGCTGCCTGAGATTATTCCTCCCTAGGTGCAGGACCCTGCACTTGCCTCTGTTGAACATCAGGAGGTTCCTCTCCGCCCACCTCTCCAGCCTGTCCAGGTCCCTCTGAGTGGCAGCACAGTCTTCTGGTGGGTCAGTCACTCCTCCCAGTTCAGTATCATCAGCAAACTTGCTGAGGGTGCACTCTGTCCCTTCCTCCAGGTCACTGATGAATACATTGAACAAGACTGGACCCAGGACTGACCCCTGGGGGACACCACTAGCTTCAGGCCTCCAACTTGACTCTGAGCCACTGACCACCACCCTCTGAGCTCGGCCATCCAGCCAGTTCTCAATCCACCTCACCGTCCACTCATCTAGCCCACACTTCCTGAGTTTACCTACGAGGATGTGATGGGAGACAGTGTCAAAAGCCTTGTTGAAATCTATCTGTTATTTAGTGCATGTTTTTTCCTTGATGAAATTTCAGAATATACATCAGTAAAATCAGTTCTTCGATTCACAGAACTTAAGCCCAGAGGAATTAACCAATCATCTGGTTTGACCTCTGTATATTACAAGTTATTAGATTTCATTCATTAGCCCCTTTATTTAGCTGTAAAAGTGGCAACTTACTTTCAGTTGGAATTTCTGTGGTATCAGTTTTCAACTATCAGTCCTTTACTACCATCTATTCCTCTATGGCCAAGTTTATATACTATATCAAGTCACCCTTCAGGATTTCTTTTTGATAAATTCAGTAAATTGTGCTGTTTAAAGTCTGCCACTATTTTCTTCACTTATTTCTGTGATTCCTGCACCCTCTTCAATTTTCAAAGTTGTGCCTAAAACAAGGTGATAAATTCTTTTAAAAAAGGCCAAAATAATCTATTCTTGCTGCCTCATGGTTTACATACCCAATACATACATTTTTTGGCTATAGCCTTATTAGATGCTTCAGCTTTACATTAAGTATTTGGAGGAAGAAAAAAGTTCATATAAAGCTCGTTTATGCAGCCAGATGGATTGCTTCAGTCTAACCGGCCTTAACTAAGGCAAGCAATGCCTCTTCCTTTACCTAAGACTTCATAAAGGAAACTCAATGTACATCCGATGCAGACGTTCTACTGGAGCAGATGTCAAGTATCCCATACAGGCATGGGATCTGCATGATATAAAGGAGCAAATCTGACTCCTTGAAAAGAGTTTATGCAGAGTTTAATTTTCCGTAGATATCAGCAGTACAATTTTGGGCATAAATGGAAAAAGAAGGCTCTGCTTAAAGTGTTCAATAGCATCAATAGTCACCTCAACAGAGATGCTTCCACATAGCAAATTCCCTCATTTGGCAGAGAAAAGGAGCGTGTACACATATCATACAAAGAGGAGAAACAAACCAGATGTGATCTGCATTGCTCTAGCCACTGCTCCTGGAGAAAATCCTCAGGTCACGTTCAGCTCCAGGCTGCACCTCCCTGCAGCTTACTCCCTCATGAGAAAGACCCGTCCTCAGCCACTGCACTGAGTCTCAAAAGACAGAAAAGGCAGGTTTAAAACACCCAGAGAAGCATGATGTAGAGACATTCATGCTAACTGTTAATAAGCTACTTTTGGAATCTCCTGGGGGACTTAGCAGCTTATTACTTATTTGCTTATTACTTATTAGTGCAGTGCCATGCTATAACATGGCTCTGCTAGCTGGGGGACTGGCCGTGGTGGGAACACAGTAGCACATCTGCAGTGGCACCTATGGAAAGGTCTCATGGGAACCAACCATGCTAGATAGGTATCAGGAAAATCTGTCCTTGAAGGAAGTAAATACCATCCTACATCCAGACGTAGCGGGAGGAAAAACCTCCAGTGAACACTCCGAATGTTTCTGTCCAAAGAAAAGGAAGAAGAAAAGGAGAAGACACTTTTCTGTTCTCAGCAGTCACAAATATACTGATCCCAACAAATGGCTAGTCTGTTGTGCCAACTTGTCAGACGTATTTAAAGCATTCTCTATAGTCTACCAAACAACAACCATGTGCACGTGTACCCTCCTGGCCAAGGTGCACGGCATGCATGCAGATGGGCTCCTGCAGCCTCCAGGAACAGTGCAGGATGCGGCAGGGCTGCGTCTGGTCAGGAAGCGACACGCTGGCCATGCTCCAAGCCACATCTGCATCCATCCAGCCTGTGCCAGACTCTCCTGTCCTCAGACTTTTGCAGGCTGAACTGTGTAGTCACAGGTAAGAGCATCCCCAAGCTACACACCATGCAGGAGCAATTCATTTTACGTAAACTCCCCCAGTAAAGCAGTGTATGCTATCCATTTCCAGCAGCAAATCATTTCAGTTTGGTCCCTATCACTACATGCCTCATGTAATTTTGTTTCCGGTAATGCTGCCAGCCGTTGACTTCCCATCTAGATCTCCTCTTGGCCTCTGTTCCCACAACAACAGCAGTCATCCTAGGTCTGCTCTCATTTCTGTCAACCTGTCCCTTCTCTGGGAGGTGTAGCAACTCCACCTGCTCATTCCTACTTAAAAACAACCTGGAGCATCCAGCTCCCCACCACCCTGCTCAGTAAGCACAGGCACTACTCCTCTTCCACCCTAGGGGCTGTCCCCAGGACACTGCTTCTTGCACAGAGCCACATTTCTGCATCCCCTGGTCACCCTCTTTCCCAAACTTAATTGTGCTTTCCCAGAAAAAAGGTACGGTAGTGAGGCAATTAGAGTAACAGAATGAATGCAGGGTGGGAAGGGAAGGTAAAACGACATCTCTAACCTTGTTCTTGATACATTTGGCTTTGAGTGCTTCACTGAGCAACTTTAGTAGAGGTATCCTAGGCCTCAGCCCATGCTGGCATCGGGGTTGCAGGAGGCACTGACAACATCAGCAGGCTTGGGGGCAGTGGGAATTGAGGGTGCCTATATGGGGGCCTGGGGCAACTCTCAGGTCCTGTGGGAAGCATCCGGGGCTCTGACATCTCCACTGAGATGAGGGGCTCCAGCCTTCAAAGGCCCGTCATGGACCTCCTGTAGGCAGCTGAGTTATTTCCTTCAAGCATGTCATTTCCCTTCAGCCAAGAGGGGGGCAGAAAGGGCAGTGGCTGCTAAAAGCAGAGGATCTGCTTGCCATGACCTTGGATTCCCAGAAGCATTTGGAAAGCTTTCAGAGAGAGCTTGGAGCGGTACATTGGATCAGGTGGCTAATTATAAAACTGACTGGCTTTGAATGCATCCCTGATTCATATGGAGATTTACTTCAGGGCTCATGGGGTTTGCTCTGTGTACAAACATCAGCTGTTTTTCAAATGATCATTAACATAACTTTCCCAAAATCTGCAGTAAACTGAATCCCCTGCTGTACAAGCAAGACCAGCCCATCAAGTTTAAAGTTTTATATGATCTCCTCCCAAAGGAAGCATTTAAAAAGTATTTAGAACAGGAACATTTCCTTTTACACTTTCCTTTCTCTCAAAAATCTTGCCAAGAAGAACTGTAAAACTTCTAAAACCAGGTTGTCATCTTTGGACAAAAGCCATGTTTGGGTTATCTCACACAAAAAGGAAGATGTTTCAGAAAATTCTGGCCATCTAAACTCAGGAAACTGTAATGAAAACTATTTTGCAATCTTATCTATGGCAGTTGCACCCTACATTCTTTATAATGGACATATTTATAATACAGAAGAATGTATAATATATTAACATAGACAGTAGCCAGTCAGACAAAAAAGGAACGGCAAAGAAATCCACAACACATTTCAGCGTCTGCCTTTTCCAGCGTCTGACTGGCTATGCAAGTGATGGATCTCACACTCACTCACACACATACACACACACCCTGAACAAAATGAGTGGTTCAAATACAATGAACAATCTGATTCTCTAAGGAAAATGCAGGCATCCCCTCAGACTAGTCTCGCCTCCTTGTATATGTTTGCTAAAGGGGCTACTAAGCAGAGTATGTAGTATTGGACGCTATTACATTCTGAATGATTGATGTGAATGCATTTGAATCTCAGCATGATCTGCCCTCTATACATCACCAAATCCAAGGCCAATTTCTCTGAATATGCAGCTAGTCCCTTTGCCTGCAATGATTCTTTCAAAATGTATTTGCAGGGCCTTTAACATAAACATCACTTTATTATTCCCTGGTTACCGCCCAGTTCAGACTCATTAGACCGCTTCCATTTTTGCAGTCAAACAGTCAAATATTGTGTTTGCAAATGTTATTAATGGTTCTACAACACACTGTCTGAAGAAGAGCCAAGTTTAATATGTCGTAATTCATCCACAACTGAAAAATAAACCAGCTAACTATAGCAAAATTTATGTGTCACCTAAGTGTAAAATACGTTTTCCAGTTTCCCTTCATGTTAAGGCACACAGTGTCGTGCTTCAAAAGTAGCAATGAACGATAAAATTCTTACTAGCTCAAACACCTGGGTAACTTAGATAAGTAAGCAGGCAGCAAAGTACTTGTCTATGGAGCCTGCAATAGCAAAACAGACGCTACTGCCCGAGATGGAGCAGCTGGCACAGGAAGAAGGGGCAGAGCCAAAACAACCTCAAGATGAGCCTTGGCTAGCTGGGACTCACAGCTCCTGGAGACAGAGGGGTGGGAGCCTGGAGAAAGAATATTGAGTGGTCTGGACTAATAGTGACACTCTCTGAGAAAAGAGAGCATCTGAACGAATGGTTATGGGATGTGTTAAGGTCTGCCTACAGCCCCCCAGAAAGCCCCAGTGGAAATACTAGCACACGTGCCATGCGGTACGCGTGCAGCAAGACCAGAGAGCTGGGCAGGCACTATTTGGAAATGGGGGGCATCCATGTCCAGCTGTGGACATCTGAGGTATCCTGAATGCCAAAGGAGAAGCAGAGGACAGAGCTGGGGAAAACACGAGGTGAAGTGCTAGATGAAATCTAGCTAGACGTGCTAGATGAAATCTCAGTCCCTGCTTCCTGGGAGTTTTGCCATCCATTTCAATAGAGAGAAGACTTCACCCACGCAGTTTAGGTATTTGGGGTAACTGTATTAAAGATAGTTTATATCAGAAAAATAGAAATAAAGACAGCTTAGATCCCTTTAGTTCTCTATAATGAACAGAGAGGGCCTAAAGGAGTTGGCCGTTCCATTTGCTTTAAATTCAGTTCTTGGCTCTTGTCTTTATTATTTACTTGAAAGACACTCTCGATGAGCAGAGTGGAGAATTAGCAGGACCTGTGCTTGAATAAGAGAAATTATTTTGATTAAATAGACTAAAGCCGTTTTTTTCACAACACTAAAATCTATTTTATATAGACACCATATAAACAGCTGTAAGAAAAGACATGCTTACGAAGGATCAAAACCGTCTAGGCTTTCAGGGAAAGGGCTAATCACATCTAAGTTCTCTAACAGATCCTGAAGAAGGGGGAGAAGACAGGAGCTTACCAATATTTTTTGGATAAAGAAATTTGTTGGAAAAAACTAACAAATTCAACTTTTAAGTGACTTTGAATTACCACTATGAAGTAAAAGTAAGTAAAATTGTTATCTTTCAGTTCCTTTACTGATTATCTTGTCAGATGGGTCAGCTTTCACAGGATCTTCGCAAAGTCTTGCAGTGCCGCTCTTCGGAGGGCTGCAACCCTCGGCGACGCAGCCCCTCTCCATCCACGCTCTGCAGGGTCACGTGCGCGTCCCACCCTTTCGCCTCTGCCTCACTGATCCTCCCTCAGGCAGCAGGAAGGGAAACACTTGACCACGAGGTCTAACTTTTGTCGGTGCCCAAGGCAGCCCTTCAGGCAGAACGGCTGCTGTGTCAGCCCTTTCAAACCAAACAACAGCTCCCGTCGCAGGCAAACGCCACCACAAAATACGACTCCATCAAGTGCCACATCCAGGCTGGTGCTTCAGTAGGATCCTTCTTAGAGGGCAACAGCATTTTCTTCTCCTCCTAACTGTAAGTCAAGGAGAAGTCATCTGATACGCTTCCCCAAGCAAGGCTAGATAGACTTACATTTACAGCAGCTTAGCAGTAAGTTAAATGCACCTTACATTTTCTATTTTGCTGCTAGGGTTGCCTACAGGAGTTCATCTTCTATGTAGGTAGCTCAGAGAGTTGGAGGAATTTACTAATTAGGAAGGCAAATAAAAGAAGAAATGAAGAAGTCCAGAAAATCTTATCAGAAGTCTTGTCAATACTGGACTACAAACTGCATCACTAGATCACTGCTTTCATTGCAAATGTTTAATTCCAGGAGCTCATGGCCTTGAATTACTGAAAAGATTCTGAGTGCTAAGCTGCTAGAAGAGGACTTATATCTGAAACAAATGTTATTTTCTTTATAAATTCTTTTTAAAGATTTTTTTTAAATTAGTATTAGGGGGCAATTAAAATAACTAGATTGCGCTCAGAAGCCAAATTAGAATTCTTAATTTTGTTTAAGTTTCCAAGAAAATCACAGTTCCTAACCAATATTAGAGTCTATCTGAGCTGCTAGAATTCAAAATTATTTGGCCACTTGTATGACAGTAATAATCACAGGGCAGCCTCATTAAAACAGTGCCATGGCAGAGGTGCTGCTCACGCTGCAGATAAAACCCAGTGGTGCAAGGGTAGAGATCTGCCTCTCCTTCCTTCTGCATCCATTCCCACTCTTTGCCTTTCCTGCTTTGATCCCTCAGGACAGAGGCAGTGGATTTGGGGCTTTGTACAGTGAGCAGCTCGGTGAAGGGCATTTTGGGACCCCTAGGTACCAGTGTAACATCTTAGCAGAACTGCCATACTACTACTATCACCTCTTAGATTACTTGGGACAAGACATGTTACCCTCCACGCTGCAAACTACCAACTCTCAAGTGGCCATAATGATATCTAGTTTTACCTTTAAAAGAAGTACTACAGAAATGTTAATCAATTCTAGTCAATACCAGGTGCTGTGTCTGAAATGAGCCATTAGCTGAAAAATGGCAGAAGCAGAGCTGAGAATCCCAAGCAAATACTGAGGGTCCAGTGGGAAAAGCATTGGCCCTGCAATAACCCTTGCATTTAAAAGCAGGCCCTCAGGACTAAAGCTGAGGGACTCTGGCATCAGTAGAACCCAACCTGAACCAGATGGCGAAGAGAAAGGGTTTTGGTTTCCAGTACTATCCACACAACCATCTTCATTAAACTGGATCCAACGTTAGGCTTTCAATATCGTACATATAACAATGCTCATGGCAAGTTGCCATGGCATAAACAAGAAAAATGCCTTATTGCCTGTGCACAGGGACTACCCTTCCTAGGGTACCTGCACTTACTACAAGCTTGCATGTGATCTTCCCTGAATCCCATGGATTGGTAAAACATGTTATCAGCACAGCACATCCTGCTGCTCAGGACATTGCTCAAACCTGGAAAAACAGAAAACACACAGTCTCTATGTGGGTTTAAACCAATGAAAAATACCAGTGATTGTTTCATCTCAAGGAAGGGAGAAAAGAGGTAGGGAAGGAAGGTTTATTATTCTGCAGAGGAAATGGGGCATGGTCTTCTAAAATTGAACAATAGAAATACACAGCCAATAACCTGTAGTAGCAAAGATGAGCTATCATTAACAGAGCGTGTCCGAGATTTATTCAGGGAACGAACACACAGCAAACAGATACTCGCAACACACTGCATGCAGTGCATCAAAGATAATAAACCTATTTCAACCAGTACAACAAATGGGATGTGGCTTTCTGCATATTTCATGGACCACCAGGTGCCCTCTGTACGTTTCCGTATTCAGCTGTCATTATAACGCACTTATAATTGGCGCAAGCCTTACAGAGCCACCTCTCACAGCAGCCCCAGACTGTCTTCCACACAAAATCAATGGCAATAGCTGAGTCCCAAGGGACTGAGTCTTTGTTATTCCTAATTCTGGGGACAATACTCTTCTTGAATATGTTACACAGCAAAGGAATATGACCCTAAAATGTTCAAAAAAACCCAATAATATCTGTAGTATTTAGGAGAATAAAATCCTTCAGATAGCACCAAAATATTGCTTCACTTTGCCTTTTAATTTTATTTTTGCTATAGCAATTACCTTGGTTTTTAAATTAAAAAAATATATAAGCAAAAGTAGATTCCTGTATTTTGAAAACACAGCCGTATCCTGTTTCAGTTTCAAAACATTTCCAAACTTTTTTAAAAATGAAAAATTCATCTAAACTTAACAGTTTTGAACTTGATACTTCAGCATTTTATGACAAAAAAGAAAAAAAAAAATTCTATGCCAAAAAATTCTTGGTCAGCTTTTGTAAAGATGTGCTTTTAAAGATTCCCAGCTGGGCTGGCAGGAGGCATGAAATATTAAACACTTTAAGAAAGAAATAGGCTTAACTGCCTTATTAGGCATTCATATAAAAGGAACCTCCAGTTTTGACCATTCTTGCTTCAAAAAAAATTGAGATATATACATTGACAAATTGGAATATTTATGAGTTAACACTGAAATTCCTATCCTTCAGTATGCAATGTAGTAGAATACTCTCAGATTTCAAATCTTTAATAAGACAGTATTAGCCACAATTGCTGGTGGTTTGGCATTTAAAACTAGGTATTAGATGAGATTAGATGAGGGCTTTTTCAGTGTTTGCTCATTTTTGTGCGTTTATGAAAACAATTTTCTATATCTCGGGAAAGGTCCCAGGTAGAATACTGTAGGAACTGAACACACAAATGACAAATAAACTCAGAGTTAAGTCTTCTGATTGTGCACCTCAAACATGAATGAATGCAAATCAGTTTTCTCCTAGAAAATATAATTTCATGCACTCCAGTGACCTGAAACATGAAAGCAATCATCGATATTTTACCCAGACACCACGACATCCATTACCGCATCCTGCTCCGACACTCTTCTCCAGAGCAAGGAGCTCAGCTCACGTGAATCGATTAAGCTGTGTTTACTTACACGTTTCTCCATCCATACTAGCACAGATTTTGTAAATTCCTTTGGAAATTATGCCTACATACTAAACCCAAAACTTTCAATGTGAGAGCTGACAGAAATCATCAGTGACATATGAATATTGCCTAGCTAAAGGAAACCCAAATTTATTCCGCTCAGGTTTATTGCTGTGTTTCCCTAACACACAGGCTGCTCAGCAATACTGAAGGATGCAGGACACACAGCGCCTCTCAATAATAACGTGTACTATGGCTCACAAAAGCGTTTCAGTTCCTAACTCTCGCTGGATCTTAGACACCTGAAACTGCTCTGTGGATCTGGTCCTTAGTCTTCTGGAAAAAATATTTACAGCTGACAGAGAGTAAAAACTCAAGACATGCTTACTTGAAAGCAACCTTTCCACTCAGTAGTTTGAGTGGAGAAAACACTGAATTAATTAGAAGTGGCTTAATTTGAACTATTTTTGTTGCTTCTGTACCAGGGCAAAGATATATATTAGCTCGAAATAAGCACTCAGCATGCTTCTGCTGATCAAAAGTACGAGTCGAGGGCTTACTAAATCCTGCTGATTTGCTGTGGCAAGTGAAGATCACTAATTTCAACAGAACATAAAGGGGATGGGTATGACCTATTTTGCAAAAAATAAAAGGACCAGCAATAAATTGCAGCATTTTAAGACGGTGTTTTTCTTAAAGAACATGGATCCAGGAGGCATGAGAACAAATAAAAATCAAAGTTTTCATTTAAAAGGAAAGAAACAAGTTTCTACCATGCATGACTGCAGAGAAAAGCTCCCTAGAGCTCTGAAATCTGCTGGTTTCAGTGTGTGTCCTATCAACAGGAAATGTTAATATCCCAGCCTAGCTTAACAATGAGATTTTACTTTATTTCTAATAACACACTTTGAGCCAGTTTTTTTTTTTAATCTTTCTCTCTTTGGGTGCCTGTGAATCAATCATATTTTCAATTTCTTCACCACCACCATGAGGACTAGGCTTTGTTTTCAGCCTTTAGTGAAAGCTAGGACCTTCATCTATAAGTCTGGCTGCAATAGAGAATACATCAAACACTGCAAGACTTGTGAAAAACTGCAAGATCTGGCAACACATATACTGCTGTTCAAGATATTATTGCCCATGAGGAACAAGCCTGCAGTTGTCAGGCACCAGGCTGACACAGGCAAGCTCTCAGCCAGCTTTTATTTTATCACTTTATTTATTTATTTTAACAAAGAGGATTAGGCCTAGGTTTGTGAGAGGAAGAAACTGTGGACTGTTTCCTGAGCTCATCCAATGGTACCCCCTACTATCTGAAATTCAAAAGCAAATGTTAAAAATCTCTCTACGTAGAAAGCCACATTCTCTTTTGTAGGAATTTATCTTTCTGTTCAAATACACACAGTATGTTGATTTGACGCTAACCAATTACTATTACCAACTTTACACTAAAACAACTGACTTCCTGAAGTGGTGCTTCAGGAAGTCAAATATATTGACCCAATATGATTATCATTTTTATAAATTCACTGCATTTTGTTCGGCAAAAAGGAATTTTTGCTCAATTTTTCCAGTCTGAGAAAAAAATCTGAAATATTGCAAGATACTAATTAGCTCCCAGTGATTTTGCAGAGAAAGAAGAGATGTTTTTAGAGTGGTTTACTTTGTTTAGAAACCCATAGTAAGACCTGGAAGAGCATTTATAGAAAACCCCAAGTGTTATGCAAGTGGAATTTAGCCCCAGCATTCAAGAGCACAACGATCCGAAAAGCCCTGAAAAACCTAGATATGGGCAACAGCACACCATGCAGAACTTAGGTTTCTGTTAAACATTTTCTTAAGTACTCATAAACCTAACCTCTTGAACATTCAGAAACTGAGCTGTCCATGTACATATCCACCTCTCACCTCAGGCCAGCTGGGACTCATAAACGAGGCAGCCCTTTGAGTCCTTTAAGGCCTCATTTAAGACCTATAGCCCTGATTTGCCACGTACACTGAGACTCTAACATCACGAACTCAGCTCAAAAGGTAGCTCTAGGATTTGCTATGGTCTTAGGGATCTTCGTGGCTGTGAGAAATCCCAGTCCTAGACCCCTAAACCAAAAGTTAAAGTTCTGTTGTTTCACAAAATAAGAATCTCTTAATCTGTCATGAAATACTCATGTGTGCTACTTATGTATTACTTGATAAATAACAGGCATGAAACGGCACCAATTTTCCCCAAAAGCATTAAAGTAGCTGGTAGAGTATAAGCAGCGGGTATTTCTCACAACTTTGGTAGCTCGCTGTGTTAACTTCACAGCTGCCTATGTCTGCAATATGACATTCTGTCCACAACACAAGAACAAATCATTGCATCTAGAAATGCCTTCTGAGAAGCTCTTGTGGCTGGGTCTCTCCTTTCCCAGGGGCTGGGAATTGCTGCCCCTCTTTGTACCGTAGCTTTTGCTCCAAGCTGTTCCTTGGAGAGAGTTTGGAGGAGGCGGGATGTACACGAAGAAAGCGGATTACTCCAGCCACCGAAGGAAAAAGCTGCCTGAGGTAAACTTCTCACACCTAAACTCCTCTTCCCAGCAGGAAATCTAGAAGAAAAGAGCCGTGCAACCCTGCAAGAACCCTCCCCTTCCCCTGGGGAACATGTGAAGGTGGACTTCTAGCTGAACCATGTTCGTAAACCGTAACGGCTGAGCTGCCTCCCAACTTAGGGCAAATCCTTTTCCTTTCTATGGCAAGATGACTCAATATGGGCCAGTTCTCTCCCATTCTCTGTGTGTGCCACAGGAAGGTGCCCCTGAAAGCTGAGGCCTGCCGGGCTCAGTGCTGCAACCACATACAGCACAAGGCAGCTCTTGTCGTGGAGAGTTTATAACCATGACAGATATATAATCCGGTGCTTTCTCCCTTGTTGAAGTCCTCATCTAGGGCTTCTTATGAAAGACAGAGCTCTGCAAAGGGAGTGACACAGGTATTTAACTCCCATGTGCGTACTACTGCTATCCCTGACAGATCCAATCCGTGTGGCGGCAAGCTCTGCACCATGCCCTGGTACCCTGGCCACCCACAGCGAGGGACGTGCTGGGACATGGCACAGCTCTTGCCTGGCCTGCTCATCCCGGCCTCCTGCCGGGGAAACCAGGACAGGTGGGATGATGTGCACCAGGTCTCAGCATGATGTGCCAGCAGGACACAGCTGGGATGCACCCTTCTCGTTCTTGTGGGTTTGATAAACCCATCAAAGCTCTGTATGGAGTGAAGTACACAAAACATATAACAGAGTAAGTAGTCTACTCAGTGCTAAAATACCAGCCTGGACATTAATAACATCTAACGGGTTCTACTCACTGTAAATCCATTAAAGAAGCACACAGGTTGCATCTTTATACGTCTGGTCCGTCACAGTCAGACAGGGCCAGGAGTCTGTCGCTGCTGAAGCTCTCCTCCCTACAGGGTGACATGTGTCAGTAACACCCCAGAAAGTCAGGTCAGACTTTTGTCCCATTGAAGTAGGGTCTTTTAATTTTCCTGTTCCCCATCCCTGCTGAAGTGAAGCATTGCCCAAGGCCAAAGATAGCTGCAGGAGCCCCAGCGGGGAAGGACTCCCCCAGGGCTTGTGAGACCACACGTTTTGGCAGATGAGCAAATGCACATGAAGCCCTCAGCCAATACCCTGAGAAGCAAGCTTTGTGCTGAGCTCCTCCCAGGGACGTTTCCACTTGCTAAACCCCATCCTCTGATGAAGGAACTGTCCAAAAAGGTCTCCAACCACCCTGGCAGCCCACGTAGGTCTGAGCTCTGTGGCAGCCTCTTCTGCCAACACGCTTTTTGTGAAAGATGGTGTTAAAGGGTATAGTCTACACCTTATTTATTAACTTTTCTTTTGGCTTTATCAGAGGGGAAGTTTCGCTGTGGTAATATATTTTAGGCACCTCTCTTAAGCACAAATAGACAAAAAGTTATGACTTTGTATACCCTTTTCTAATTTCTCAATTTATATTTCTTTATTAATACTCTACTCTCTGTGTGCTGCAGACTAAGAAACACACCGCTGTTGAAAATCCTGACAGACAATGAAAAGAAAAATAGTTCTGTAAGACTTATCGTTCAAAAATGAATGCTTCACGCTAAACAACTGCTTAGAAAAATCTGCAAAATGTAAATATATATTCGAAACAAACCGCTATAAACAACACCCAGAATACTTCACACAGCATCCAATTGCCTTAATATAAGTTCACAACAAAAAGTAAATAAGACAATCCTTAAAATTCATTTCCACACAACATGGTCATAGAAAATAAATCTTATGCAACAATCATTTTAACTATACACCAAAAAAACCCAATGAACACTTTAAATACACCATAGATCTAAGATCTATCTATTTCCTGTAGATTTATAGTGAATACAATACTACCGAGTCAACAGTCATTACTATTACAAGTACCAAAATCCTAATCATTAAATAATACACACAGAAACAAAACCCAGTCTGCCTTTTGTTCACACTGTGCAAATACAGCACCTCTTTCAGGGATTTGATGCTTACCAGCTTGTACTAAAAGTGTAATAATTCTTCAACACCCCGAATCTCCACCCAGAAAAGACTTTCTTTTGCAGCTTTGTGGGCCAGCACAGAAATCTGAGCAATGTTTTCTTCAAGTCCTAACAGCACTGAAAGGCTACTTAGCAAGCTAGCAGCGAACACCACCGACCTCATCTGTTTAATAGAGCCAAAATGCAGAGTGCACATGTGTCCTCTGAAGCCAGAAAACACTTCCTTGCTAATTAGCATCAGAGCCACCTACCTGGGGAGGCACTAAACTGCACTGATCATGAAAAATTAAACATCATCAATTGAAAGAGAAGCACTTGCTCTCAGTGTCAGGCTTTGGCTCCACAGAAGTAGATGAGAAACTCAGTATCATATTGTGATCCCAAGAAACAACGAAGGCAAACCAGTCAAAAACCACAGCTTAGTATGCAGAGTATTACACTGGTGACAAGTATTTTCTTCTCATATCTGTTTGCAAGAAGCATTTTTGTTCATTCAGCAAAGAAATCAGAAAGGAATAGCAATTACACAGAGCAGCCTCAGCTGAGCTTTTCAGATCATCGCACCAGTGCACCCCGCTTCCCAGCGGGATGCTCCTGTCGGGAAAACCTGATATCTGCCTGACATTACTGTTCTTCCCACTGGGGTTCAATCAGTGGGATGTTTCTGAGCAAAGCTAAAATGATTCGACAGAGAAACGTTCCACCCAAACAGGGGTAAGACGTTACCTCACCGAAGTCAGCAGCTTCAGTAGATTTATTGCATGTTATCCCACAGTGGCTATTTCTCCTCCCAGTTTTAATTTTGCAGCACATAGTGGTTCCTTGATACAGGAATAATTTGCATAACCAAGCATAGACTCATTTTGAAACACACTTACAGTAAACACCATCCAAATGCCACGCTCTAAAGCTCAAAGGGGCTGGGAACGGCACATCCAGTTTCAGTCCTGCTATTAAATCTTAATACTTCTCAAGGGCTGTGTAGTCTTAATTTTACCCGGTGTTTTTGCCACAGCACTGCGCACAGTGTCATTTCAGTACAAATCAGATGAAAAGCTGCACAGATTTATCTGATCTGCTTCTCTGTCAAAGTTTCTGAATCTTGTTTTCTCTGGAAACGTAGCAGGAAAAAGACAAGGCGCTCTCTGAAGAAGCAAGAGATTAAAGCACATCACTGCATTTTTTGTGTTGTTACAAAAAGTGAAACACTAGGGAAGAAGATGGATTAAAATGCTTGCTGTTCTCCCAAAGACACAGAATGATGGCTTATGGCAACTAACCCACAAATTTCAGTTTCCCTCATGGAATTTCATGGTTCCTAATGGCCCCTAAAAATGTACTGCTTTTTTTCTTTTTCTTTTGTTATTTTTTAATTGCACAGCAGAAATACAGAAGGAATACCACTGCATGCTTTATCCTTTCGAATCACATTTAAAAAAACCATTTTAAAAGGACACACTGTCCCACATTTATCACATCTTATAGCGGAAAACAGATTAATGATTCTGCTTTGTTATATCAGCCTCTAATTGCATATCAAGTACTGCAGCTAAAAGTAACAAACAAGCAGTCAATGAGACTATTGCAGCACTCACTTAAAAACACTACGCCTGCATGCTACAATTATGGAAACAGCTTTTGGGTTATGCTGGCTTTTGTGTAGTACCTGGTTTATATTTGCAATCTGCCGTAAGATCTACACATCTTCTTGTATATACATCTTCTGTGATGATCTTCAATGACACATTTTCCTTGATTTTTTTTTTTAATTATTCAGTGTTGGAATTAATAAACAGTTTAAAAAATGAAAATGTCACGGCTTAGCACAGAATGCATCAGTTAATGAAGTACAACAGAGAGCAATTTAAAGGTACATTTCCCAGTGGCAACGGACCTGATCCCCTTCCAGCTGGAATCCAAAGTAAAAATATCCCCTTGACTGCAATAAGATCCAATAGGCTTTAAATATTCTAACGATTTTATACATGAAAACAACCTATTTTTCATAGATAATGACAAAATACAGGACTTAAGTACCATTTTAGAGCTACAAACTGCACAATATGCTCAGAGGGATTAAATTTACTTAAAAAAAAAACAATTGGCAGATTTCAAAAAAAATAAAAAAAGTTGTTTTAACAGTTCCACCAAATAGGCACATGGTTAAAACTACAAAAATTCATTAATCTCCCCCCAGCGTACGATCCAAATAACCCCGATACGCCCTTTCCAGAGGTAAAGAGAAAGGAAAGGAAGTAGAAACTTCTGTTACTGCAGTCTCTCAAAGCCTCTTTGCTCTGGATGCAGAGATGGGCTAATTTCTGTCTTACAGCCTGAAAATGTGCTTTCTCTGCGACTGCCCTTGGGCACGCAGCGGAGAAGAGGGGTGCAGGGGGATTTGCAGAAGAGGCGTCACATTTGCAGAGCAAGCGGCATGTCTGCCTGCACCGCTGACACCTCTTACTCCTGGGAAAGCCCCCACCTTTTTCAGCCGGCGGGTGAAAGGGGGTTCGGCGCCGCTGGCTGCCTCTCTGCGAACCGGGGCCGTGCGGGTGCCCCTCGCAGCGAAAAGCCTCGCCGGGGCCAGCTCAGAGCTGCACCCACCACCCCGCTTCGCAGCGACCCTCGAGGCCACCTTAGTGCACCCGTTACTACACGCGATCACTGCCACGGAGAGATCAGGTGGCAAATTACAGGTTTTATTAACGCGAGTAACCTCAGCTCAGCAAAGCAGTCATTTCTCAGCCGCTGTATCTCTCTCAGGCGAAATTCCCGTGGCCTATACCCAATGTACTCCTACTAACAAAAAACGACCGTTTCCTTCCAGAAACTGGCCAGAAATGAGTAGGCCAGACATTTCAGGGGGCTCATCTGAAAAATTCATTGTTTTCTCATGTTAATTACCTATTGCCTTTAATCTCTTCAGACACGCAACTTCTATTTTTCATCCAAAAATATGCCCTCATTTTTATTTGCTCAGAGGCAGACAGTCAAGTATTGTAGGCTTTATACGAACACACACCAAGAAACAGACGTTACCTCAAAGAATTTGCACAAGTTTAGGATGAGAGAACGCGTGGTGAAAAAGCAAAACTTCTGCGGAAGAAACACAGCAGCGAAATGCTTTGTCCCAGGTCACCCAACAAGGAAAGTGCCACTGACCTCCTGACTGAACAGCTTAGTACCCTGTTTACTAGCAAATGCTGCTGCCCTGTAATCACCTCATCCTTCTAAGCTCTTAAAAATGTATCTTATGTAGTTGAAGAGAGTACACTGCAAGTTCCCTTTAAGAAATCTGGAATTTCAAACCCGATGATGCTCTAAAATGTAAATCCCCAGGGTGTCTACCCAAACCAACGCTCTTTGCGGCCAGGGAAGGAGGGGGAGAATACACGCACACGCACTATATGCACAAAGGCGTTTTCCAAGACAACAAAACATATGTCATGTTTTAGCTGGGAAAACGTAGAATCAAAGTTAAAGCAGCAATGATTATAATCTATCCAGACTCTGATCCTAACCAAGCACAGATACATTAAATATGAAAGTGTTAATCCTTGAAGGCATACAGATATTTGATTAGGCAAGGTGTACTGATCAGTAAAAATTAATTCTGACATTAAAACCTATACTGAATTTTGTCCTTCTGCTTATTTAGTTTAACTAAAGTCATGTAACAGAATCACGTTTTAGTTCCGGTGGTTCTGTACAGGAGGCTGTTCTGCTTTCCTTCTCTGCTGTTTCCTCCCCTTTTTTGGAAGAAAATTAATTGGCAGCACCATTCTGCTCACATCTCCGCTATGCTCAGGCCCTTCCTTACTCTGGGGCACTCTGCAGCTGGGAAGCTGCAACAAAAAAGATTGTTTTGAAGAGAGAGAAAAAAAAAAAAAAAAGCATTTTCTCCCCCCTTCCTTTGAAACAATGAATACAGTTGCCCACATCTTAAAAGATGCCAGAGATATGTTACACCATGGTGCAGTATTTTGAAGAAAATCAATAACCTGAGAAAGACCACTAGACTCCTGGATGAATCTCACGTCTGGCAGCATATCTGACAGCTTTAGCCATCGAAAAGTTACACATTTAGTTTTATCTAGTGCTTTAAATTCTATAGTGCTATCAGAGCCATAAGTAGAGAAACACAAACACGTACAGAGCATAATTCGACCCACTACCCCAGATACCTAATTTAAAATGGGATAGGACCTACTTTCAGAGGTCTATGTCTGTCTTCATCTCCAGTCCCTGTATACCATAGCTGCACCCATGTACTGCTTATATCTAATTCCCTTTTATCTCTCTTCACTGCTGCTTCCAGCAGGGTCTAAGTTGGGATAGGTAGAAGATACAGAATGACATAAATCCCTGCAAGCAGAGGTGTGCGTGGCCACTCACTGAGTGATAGGCAACCATTGACCTTCACTAGGTCGTCATCTGTGTTAGCAGAGCTCCAGTGGCACTAACGCGAGGAGAAAAGCAAGGTTTTGGCTGCTCCTCTCTAAAATTTATTCAATGAGTAGCGATCTCCTCCAGGGGTTGGCTCCTCCCTTGCTCTGTACTCGAATGCCTTCATACGCAATCAAAAAGTCATCCTCATAGGTAAACTCAGGAAGTGTGAGTTGGATGAGTGGACGGTGAGGTGGATTGAGAACTGGCTGGATGGCCGAGCTCAGAGGGTGGTGGTCAGTGGCTCAGAGTCAAGTTGGAGGCCTGTAGCTAGTGGTGTCCCCCAGGGGTCAGTCCTGGGTCCAGTCTTGTTCCATGTATTCATCAGTGACCTGGAGGAAGGGACAGAGTGCACCCTCAGCAAGTTTGCTGATGATACTGAACTGGGAGGAGTGACTGACCCACCAGAAGACTGTGCTGCCACTCAGAGGGACCTGGACAGGCTGGAGAGGTGGGCGGAGAGGAACCTCCTGACGTTCAACAGAGGCAAGTGCAGGGTCCTGCACCTAGGGAGGAATAATCTCAGGCAGCAGGACAGGCTGGGGATTGACCTGCTGGCAAGCAGCTCTGCCGAGAAGGACCCGGGAGCACTGGTGAACAACAAGTAAAGCATGAGGCAGCAGTGTGCCCTTGTGGCCAGGAAGGCCGATGGTCTCCTGGGGTGCACTAGGCAGAGCGTTGCCAGCAGGTGGAGGGAGGTGATCCTGCCCCTCTCCTCAGCCCTGGTGAGGCCTCCCCTGGAGTCCTGTGTCCAGTTCTGGGCTCCCCAGAGAGGGAGAGACATGGCACTACAGGAAAGAGTCCAGTGGAGGGCTACAAAGATGGTGAGGGGACTGGAGCATCTCTCCTCTGAAGAAAGGCTGAGGGAGCTGGGCCTGTTCAGCCTGGAGAAGAGAAGACTGAGGGGGGATCTGATCAATGTGTACAAGTATCTGAAGGGGGGGGTTTTAACAGGATGGGGCCAGATTCTTCTCTGTGGTGCCCAGCGACAGGACAAGAGGCAACGGGCAGAAACTGAACCACAGGAAGTTCCATCTGAACATGAGGAAAAACTTCTTCCCTGTGAGGGTGACAGAGCGCTGGAACAGGTTGCCCAGAGAGGCAGTGGAGTCTCCTTCGCTGGAGACATTCAAAAGCTGTCTGGACGCGATCCTGGGCAATGTGCTCTAGGTGACCCTGCTTGAGCAGGGAGGTTGGACTAGATGATCTCCAGAGGTCCCTTCCAACCTCAACCATTCTGTGATTCTGTGAGTTGCAATAATTCAATGTTAAGGCTTAACTTAACCTTTTCTCCTCCTTCCCCTGCACTATTGTTCACAGGTTTTCAGATGAATTTTCTCAGATCTGTCAATTTACATTTGCCTTACTTCAGCCTAAAAGACAGGAAATCTAGTTTTTATAATTCTGCAGTTATAAACGTCTCTCTGTCCTCACCACAGCTTGCAACACCTCCCAGTTCAGCACTACCTTCAAATTCAATTGATTTTTGTATTCAAAGATCATTAGTTAAGGCCAACCTTAATGCAAATTCCTGTGAGAACTCCAGGGACACTACGTCTCAATTTAAAGTTTGATGATCTATCATTACCATTCATGCCATGTTCAGTATGCCTGATATCACTGGGGTCCAAGAAAATTTATTTGATGTGGTAGGCAAGACTGGGAGGCTATGAAATATTTTAATGTAAGGACAAAACTAATAGTACTGTACTTCTGTAAATGTCACCTTTAAAAAACACTTTTATGTTCTATAATTTTCCTTTATGAACCACGTGTACCTTCCTCATTAGTCCATTAGCTTCAAGATAACGCATACATTTCTCTCCTAGGAGTTTAATAATTACTTGATTATGGTCTGGATATAATATTACCCAGCACTATATGCCAGAATAATATTTCTTTTACATCATTACAATATTTATTTTCTCTAACTGAAGTTATTTCCAAAATTCCTATGACTTCTAAAGAAATTTGCAATGATTTACTAAATAATTCCCTATTTCAGAATATCTGTCCTTCATACTTGCAGGTATATGCATCTCCAGTCATTCCTAACTCTCTAGTCATTGTAGTATTTATTAAGCGTTATAATTGCCAATTATCCATCCACATTAGCATATATTCAACCAAAAAAAAGGTAAATAAAAGAGGAGTAGGAGAAAGAGACTTCCTACAGTGAGGGGGTTGAAAAGCCATACATTTTGAAGTCTCACTGCACTCATCTCCAGGGTACTCAGGTTAAATGTGAATGACCCAGATTCTGTGTATATGCATGAACTTATCAATTAGGTTATAAAGGTTACATCTACAATGGCACAGTTCCAAAGCAATTAGAAAAGAGCCCTCACAATCAAAGTCTCAGCAGTGCATTTCCATGTTAAAATATAGAGCAATTTTAATTTATAATCCACAACTGCTCCAGCTTTATCAATTATGATCTCTGTTGATATTTGCTCTAGTGCTGGCGACAACGATCGTTCTTCAAGTAAGAAAGGATTTTAGCAGATATGAAATGCATATGCCAAATGTCAGAATACTCTTTTGGATCAGCATTTACATTTTAATTTGTCTGCTTGGTTAATGAATGGTTTAACTCCACTGTGATAGCCACCCTGAAATTTGTCTATAAAGCGTTGTTCAGTTTTTAGGTCTAGACTCATAGTTCTTGTAGTGGTCTTTCATGTTACACCAAAATAAAATAGAGCTTACGCTGCCATTATACTTTCCATAAGCATGTAAAATGTCATACAAGGACTTAATAAATCAACATAAATCAAGCTGTACAGTTACACAGGATGCTGCCCATTGGCTATACAGATGTAAACCCAGGAACAGAATTTGGGCTGATTATTTGGAATAGGTTTCAAGTGGATACCCACACTTCTCAGATGGCTGAAAATATAGTTTAATATAGGAAGCATCCTGCCAGCTAGAGCTGCACCATCATGACTCTTTGTCATACATTTTGTACTAGGATGTGCAGTCACGAAAAATACTTCTCCAATGTCAACTCTATTTTACTTCAGATCTGTTTTTGTTGTTATGTCCACTGCTGGGATCCTCCAGTGACATACAGAAAGGGTAGATGCACAGCTCCACAGACCAGGAAATATCTGGAGAACGTAGATACCTAGGGAACCATGTATCCAGAATATAGGGACTCAGTGGGTTTTGGCACTGCCCAAAAATTCCTCAATCACCTTTCTGGATTTAAGTTCCTATTTCCTCCTTAAATGCCAAACATGTATTTCCACCTCTCTCTTGGTGCCTAACGCTGGCTTCTGGGGCCAGACACCTAAAGATGAGCAAAAATCAGCCCCTAGCTCCAAACACAGCCTTTGAGTGATTTAGCCCTGGCTCTTCTAAAGCTCTCCCATCAAAGGTGGCTTTTGAAAACGAGACTCGGCTGTTTTGAAAATCTTGAGGTTTTTTTTTTTAGGTCAGGGAGATTGTCTTAACAGGAAAGCTAGCTTTACAATGCTCCTTATTTTTCAAATACTTATCTAAGTATCTGGCAACCATGGAAGCACCATGGAAATACACTTTAAAAATAAAAGCACAGTCCTGCCTTCAGTTCCCAGGGTGCAAGTTTTTCTGAGGAGGGAGAGCAGACACCACAAGCAGTTTCATGTGCAAAAAGTGTCGCAAGTGGCCCGCAGTGGACTCTCGTGCCGACCCTCCAAGGCACGCACTGCAGCCTGCAGGATGTCTCCATCCATCCCACCGCCAGGGTGGCTCTGTGCAGAGGGGCAGCCAGACAAGGCAACCCCCAGCGCTCCCTCCCAACCTGCCTTTGTCCATGGTCATCAAAGAAGCTGGGCAAAAGCTTGTGCCTTCACACAGCACCGCAAACAACCATATGCATAGAGTCTCATTCACCACATGGGGAAGACACGGAGTTGGAGGGAAGCCCCCTTCTGTATATGTATATTTGCATGTTTTGAGTGAGGCTGATGAGGGACAGGAGCTCCTCAGTACTGGAATCAGACCCTGGGATGCAGAAACCTGGGCCATCCTAAGGCACAGGCCTTTCTAATGTGTTAAAAATTAATCCAGAAAGGCAATGAAGGAGATATTTGGGGGAAAGGAGAGATTAAAATAATATTTTTTTCAAAGCACTGTACCTATTTCAGACATTCTTACATCATGTTTCCATAGGAACTGGCATGCAAAGGAGTGTGCTCCAGCAACACTCACAAATGTTGGCTGGTTTAGTGGCTTGTTAAAGGACGAGTTAGGGCCACCATAACCATTCTGATAGCACCAAGCACCTGATGCCTTTGCTACACAACAGGATCTTGGTTGTGATGTTTTGCAAAATCTAGAAAAATAACAGTTTTCACCTCTTTTTTTCCCTCTCCTCCTGCGGGCATGGCTGATTTCCCACCCTCATGCGGCCATTGCACTAAACACTGCCCAGCCAGACCTCCTGCAAGGCCTTGCGACACTTGTGTTCATATCAGGTTTTCCATAGCCACATAGCAACGTCGAGAGAGCAAACAAAGCAGGTTTGTTTGAGGACTGGGGAGGTGAGGCATCCTACCAAGTAACACGCTGACCTGGCTTCTGCATCCAGCTTTGCTACTCTCCTGCTGAGTGACCTCCTGCAAGTTGTTCCAGGTAAGGTTTTCTCCATCTGTTGGCTGCCTGAAATGCACTGTCCAGCTTAGCTGTGCAAGCACCTTCACTAGCTGACAAAGACTGCATCTACCCTGCCAAAAACATACACCACTTGGAGAGTTCTCTGGTCCGCAGACCACTTGCATGACTACACCTGTCTCCACCTACCTGGTCACATCCACACATCAAGCACTGGCTTAGGTCTCAAGGCACCATGTAGCAAATTGGTATTTTTTCCACTCAAATTGTCTGATATAATTTCAGGTCTGTGTTGCAGCTCAGCAGAGCAGCATTTTTTTACTGTATGAAGGGTGTGTGTTGCACATCCTAGAGCAAGGCATAGCCATATGTGGGCATTCGATAACCCTCCTGCTGGAATAGCACTAGAGACCATACACGATGTGGGGAGCCCAACCTGATGTGGTATCTTCTGTAATTCCTCTAGGGAGCAGCCCCCTAAGTAAATTGCCCTCAGAAGTAACGCAGGTTTTGTCTCAGAGAGAATTAATTGATTTGCTCCACAAGATAAGTGTGTGAGCAAATGAACATGCCTCCAGCCTGTCTCATCAATGGACCAGGACCTGGGAGTGAGCCAGAGAGTTAAGCTCCTCCAGAGAGTGACTTTGTGAGATGATTTTGTGCCTCTCTCCCTTTGACTGTGGTAGAAGCCTAATGACCAGCTTAGCGTTCAGATGGCTAAAATGAGGCAAAATGATTCCTCTACCCTGTGCTACTATTCTTGAACGTGAACAGCAGCGTAGCGACAATGATCTCACTTGCAAAGGACTTCCTTACCATCCCATGAAAAGTGCTGTATAAGAACTAGTAAATAGTACTTATTTATTGAGAGAAAACAGAATTTCGTCTACTTCTGGATAAAAAAACTTAAGTACACAGCTATTGTGCACAGATCTGCCTGACTTGCCCCAAATAAAGGTGGACAGCTTCAAACAATCAGGATCAAACACGCACTCTCTTTTGGAGCTGCCAGGTTAACTTCACAGTCCAGTTGCAAATTCAGCTAAAAAGCTGAGGATTCTACTTCTGGCCAGAAGCATCATCCAGTCCAGAGCCAGTAGGCAAAAGTAATCTCAACCCAAATGCTCCACCTGGGCAGGAGCCAACCACTAGCATCCTTAAACTGTTGTGTAAGCATTAAAAATTACTCAGGTTTAAAGTGAATTTTGCAACTGAGTAGTTGCCTACAGCATAGAGGTATCTTACAAATACTGAAAGAGACAATACATTAATTTAGATATTCAGATACTCCACATACTGCAATAATTCTTTCTAATTCAAAGAATGTTAAATGTAGATATTCCCAAGAAAATTCATATATAAATTAAAGATTTGGCAAACACAAATATCAACATAGGAAGTCTGCATCCAAACCATATTTTAAATGTTACAAAAACAGTTTCTATTAGTGGAAGGATAGAAGTAACTATACAGGCAGTTCTAACAGCATTACATTTAAATATTATTAAAAAAACCACACACACAGGAATTCTGCATTTAAAACCTGAATGTTTAAAATAAGAAAATTCCAATTATTTGATCTCTTTTGCCACCTTTCTAATAAAGCAACTGCAGGGAAGGTGCTTTGAAACTGTATCCTCTTATGTCCACACCTTGTATCTTAAGGACCAGGAGCAGTATATTAAAAATACACGTGACCTGTACTTCAGTGCCTCAGAAGTCATACACTGAAGCAAAAGATGAAATGCTTTTTTTCCAGTTTAATAAACTGGACGAAATTTACTGGGTCAAACCAGTATCTTAACAAAGACCCAAAAGCACTGTGTATGTTTTGAGTGTGCGTTTGCCCGACTCTAGGTGCAAACAGGGAGATTCCCAGCTGGGAACAAAGTCACGAACGATGGTGAAACGTAACCCAGCACTACGTACCACAAGCAGTCTACTGCATAGCCCAGACAAACTAAACAAAAACAACACACACAGGTAGCAAACAGGGTATAGACAGCGCATAGACACTAGGATTTCTGCTGCTGTGGTGTTTTTACCGAATAACTCGAAGTCTGTAATAAAGAGCACTGCAAATCCCGCATCGGATAAGCTGGCTGGCACGAACTCACCCAGCTGCCCAGCTTTCGGCTCTGCGCTCCTTGGAAAGCAAGCCGGATCCAGGTCTTTTTTCTCACATGCAAACTTAGGACAGTCTGTCTCACCCGAGACCGCATCGCGCTCCAGGGCGATGCCCGCGCCGTTTTCAAAGGAGGAGGCGCGGAGCGGGGGCAGCCTGAGCCCGGGGAGAGGCGCGCTCCCCCATGCCGCCGCAGCTCGTCGAGCTCCCCCGGGAGCCAGGAGCTCGTCAGGACCTACTGAGCTGACAACCAGCTCCTGAAATCATGTCTTCAGCTTCGCTCTCCCACTGCCAACGCTCAGCGCATGGAAACAATTAAAAAAGCAATCCAGGCATTTCTCCTACAGGCTGGAGAGAGAGAAAGAGGCTGCCACAGCAATGCCTGTTTTGAATGCATGGCAGATGCACGGGAGCAACGGGGATGATGCTATAGATGAGCACAGGCAGAAATAGCTACGAGAACGAGCTGGCTCAGGGTGGGTGGGGGGAAAGCCTGCCATCTCCCTCGAGCAGCGACTTCACCCAAACCAGTAGCTGACCTGCCGACTCACCGAGCATCCTCCTTGGACAGTCACCTCCAGCTCTAAACCTCACACGGAAAAAATCCTTCTGGCACCGCCAAGGGCAGGCGCTTCGGGAGACAGCATCATCTTGGCGTCGCTCTGCCTTGGAGCACGAAACCTGCACGCGGCGTGCCCAGCGTGTTGGTGCCGTTCCCACAGTCCTGCCGGGAAGTCACTGCTCACAGACCCCTGCTGCGCCGACAGGGAAAGTCAGTGACTGCTGCTCAGAAAACACTGTCTAAGCACAGGGCCCAGGGCGTCCTCCTTGCTGCTCTTACCAGCCCACAAGGCGACAATGCAGAGCTGTCACCTGTCACTTTGGCAGTGTATCTGCAGAAATGTGAAAGAGCTAAATATGAGGGGGTTACCCAGCTGCCACCATTTAAAATTCCTTTGCCTCCCCCCAACCATGGTAAAAAAAAATATTTTATTCTAAAATAGGAAAATGGTCTCACCTGACTGCACGTGTACTGGGATACAAGAAAGATTAAAAATCATGTATTCTGATGCTGCTTCAGCGGGAACGATCAGCTAGTTACTCCCTTACCCTGTGTGGTGTCGGTCCCACGGCCCCCAAGCCTGTGGCTGCTGTTATGATGGAGCAACCGCATGGCCTGAACTGAGCCAAGACTGGCAGGGACCCTTTCAGCCAAACTAGAGGTGGCAGTTTGGGAAAGGAGACAATCCTAAACAAATCTGATAAAAGAAAAAAAAAATGGATAAAGGGAAGGAAAGACAAAGGGAAAGAGGTGAGCATCACTGCTGCTGTTGCACCAGGGGAGGGTGGCAAGGGGAGTGTGCATACTAGAGAGGAGAGGGACCTAAAAGGAGAAGAGGACTGGGGACTGCACAAGTAAAGCTAAGTGACACGAATGCAGTGTTTCAGGCACACACGGGGCAATGGGACCAAGGGCAGCCACGCCACTATCCTCCTCTGCCCCTGCCACTGCTACCTCGAGCCACAGAAGAGGCTCCTACAGACCTACCATCTAATGCCACTACTGTAGGAGAGCGGCTGCCTTCTCCACCACCTGTCATTGCTACTAGTCAAGGTTACTTTAGGAAATCTTGTAAGGTTACATCTGTTCAGGAAATCAAATACGGCCAGGAAGTTTAACTGGGACAGAGGCCAGCTCTAAGCTATGACTGTTGCATGCAAAACGTCTACTGGAGATGTTCCCTGGGACTCTCCAAGTCCCAAAACATGCCTGGGAAGTCATCAGGAGAAAACTGGTTGACACGGGCCATACTCATGCCAGGGATTCCTTCAGCACTTCCCCTGTGCAGACAGCGACTTCCCAAGGCCTGACTACATTCCCAGGCATGCCAGGGTTTGCTAGCAGAGACAAACCCAGAGCTGATCATAGTACTGCAGCTGTTTGGACAAAACCCACTGGTTTTTTAATCCTCCTTCATTTGTCTCTGCTATTATGGAAGACCAGTAAAAATAGTATTTTTTTTCATGGTTTGAGAACTCAAAAACCATGCAATAGATTTAATTCAAATCCTCGAAAATAAATGGCAGCTAGGGTTTGCTTTTTCTTTTTTTGACTTCCTGAACAGAGATGCAAAGAGAAATACCAACTTGATGCAAACAATTGCAACAGCAATGGCTAAGTTAAAAAAAAAAATGTACCCAGGCAAATGTTAATGTTTTCCACAAAAAAGAAAATAGACTTATTTTTATAAGAAATATTGATTGTTTTTCCTGATTATGCAGTCTTAGCAGATGAGTCTGCTTAGTCAATGTAGCATGACAGTAGTTGGGAGGTAGTATTATGGCAATCCACTGTAGTTTAAATTAAAGTTTTTCAAATTCACTAAACATAGATAGAAAGTGCATGTGTACCACTAAAATCAAAGAGATTTGGTTGAAAGAAACTCAAAGTGTAACCCTTCTCTGTTTTTATACTCATATCAGTAAGTGGTACTTCCTTTGAAGCAGTGCAGCAGTAAGTTTGAAAAGCAGGTAAATGTGTGGTCAGAAGTGAGGGGTTTTTGGCAGTCGACTGAAAATAATTACATTGCATAAAACAGCTCATGATTTCACTCCCATACTTGTGTGCATGTGTTTTGTATTACTTTCACAATAAGGTGAACAGTTATCACATTTTCATTGTCAAAGCGGAGAACATGGTTGAGATATTTATGATTTGACATTTACCATTTAAATGATGGTAAAAAAAACAAGAACAATAACAGATGGTCTTCTTTTAAATTAATGTAAGCTATTATGTACTATTTATGGTTTAAAAGAACCAAAAAGCAAACACAGTATGCTTCCCCTGCTACATAATACTTTGTCTGAAGACAGATTTAAGATTTAATTTGTTGAAATAAAGGTGAACTGGAGGCCAGTTTTTGTCTGAAGTGTATGTTAAGCACAATTTACCTTTGTGTGCTTGCTTTGTAAAATTCTTTAACTCCAGTGAATTATTTATTTGCAAAAAGTAGTTAAATATCTTTTTTATCCTTTTAATATGTCTTAGTTGCCGATTATTTTAACAGCTAAAAACCTGCCCTGGACATCCATGATCTTCAATTTTTTTTTTTTTCCAAGGAGGAACTCCTGATTTCTCTTAAGCATCATCTTCTACTAGGAATAAATACTTTTGATAACCCAAATTGGGGCTCTTCTTGTAGGCAACAATACATATATTGCTTATTTACCAATATAGCTTTGATGCAAAAGACATTATTTCACCTGCTGAAATATCATGAATTTCAGTCTTGCACAAAGAACCCTAAGTCAGCAAAAGATAGGACAACCAGTCTTCCACCAGTAACTGGTGACAAATACCAACATTCCTCATAAATCAAGTCCACAACAACATAAGACAAATATAAAGTCTCTTTTAACCAAAACCACAAAGAATATACCCCAAAGAACCAAATTAAAAACTTGGACACAACAGGAACACAAATCCAAGCGGCTCATGAGAACAGAGGCCACTACAAATAAGAATCTGAAATGCTTTCTTTATAGCATGTCAGCTATTAAGATCTGTGTGTCATCGAGATCAAATTTTGCACTTCAAATGTTTTTTAATCACAGCTTGTGAAAAATCATCATATATTTGCTTCAGAAACAAATTTTAACTAAATACAATTGCACAATTAATCATCTTTTGTCTAACGTGAAAGCATTCAAATAATACATTATTGTCTAACGCAGGCAACTGATGCAACAAGTTAAAATCAGCATTAGAATCTGTTTTCCACTGGTACCAACACATACAATTCCCCCTACAAAATAACAGCTATCTGGAAGAGAAAGTCCAGTTGCCTATAATGTACTTTAACACTCAACTCTGGAACAGCTTTTTAACTATGTGAATTTGGTGCTTGTGGGATCTGCAAGGTTGAGGCTCTAGGGATTAAAGTCCCCCTTGACTGGAAAACTGTCACAGAAGTGGCAGTGAAAGCCCCCATTGGCTTGCTTCAGCCATCATAAGGTCTAGAAGAGCTCCCCGGTTCCTTCACAAACATTTCATCTCCAGCCTTTACGGGCAAGCTGCCAACCAGGATTAATTTACAGCTGCCATTTATTCTATTCAGATGCTCACTGCTGATATTTTATGTTTTGATGGTCTTCCTGTAACGAAAGTTGAAAGCTTTTTTCATAGGTGCTACCCTCTTGGATTGCATAGCAATATGAACCAAATACCTCAGAAGATGATGAAAGTAGCAGGGAGAAGGCATACAAGGGATGGTCACTCCCACATCTCAGATCCAACAGTTAAAGACTGAACAAGCTCTTATGCATGAGATTTTATTTTATATCCCTCTAAGTATATTCTCAAGAACTACAGCTTATATAACGTGATGTGCATGTCTCCTTTTGAACTTCTTGGCTGTTCACAAGCAACTTGGAAGGGTCAAGTTTCCACAACTTTTGTGAAAGTAGGTGACTAGGGAGAGAGAACTTTTATAAAGTAAGGTTGACAAAAAAAGGCTATAAAGTAAGCTTTAACTTCATAGGACAACAGAAAATCTCCATGGGAAAGAGCTTTCCTTAATGATGGGAACGCTGCAACTGAAATTAGTATCTTATGAGACACCAAGGAATTCACCTCTTCATCAAGGTTTCTCTCCCATGGTAACTGTCTGTTGTCTAATAAGGTGCAGCTGTGATTGATGTTTCCCCTGTAATTACAGCTTCTCTAAGGGCTCTCCTGCATGTGGTTTCTCTGATGCATAATAAAGGCTTAGTATAACACACTTAAAAGCTGAACTAACCGTAAGACACTCATTTAGTGGAAACCAAGCTTCATTAGTTCTGCTGCTGGTTCTGTGACCACTAGCACATTTCCTAAGTCTTGAAATCCATAAAACTATCATCATTTTTTGAATTGTACTGATTTTTGTGGTGCATTGCTTCACGTGCATGCCACAGTTTGTGAATGCTGTGGTTATACCTATTATGCAAAAGGGATTTTTTTTCTGAATCAACTTGGATTTGCCAATTTTTCATTTTATAGAATGTCCCAGTCCAGCAACGAGAACTGGAGTTCTCAGTACTCACAAAAAAATTCTCTAAAATTGGTTGAAAACAGTGGAAACTTTCCAGCCAGTCCAGAAAAAGCCTACTCTTCCCACCCTTATATGACAGCACATGCCATATACAAGAAAAGCTTTGTAAATACTAGTAACCCTGCACAAAAACTCTTTCATCTAAAAGCATCAGCCTTTTTGTTTTAGCTCCAACTTTAAGGATAATAATTCAAATAGAGAAAAAGAAGCATAGAGATGTCAAGCAAACTGCCAAAAGGTCATGAATCACACCACTAACAGACATCTGGTAAGAACCAGAATTTCTGAATGCCGAAAAAGGTGCTCCAATTACTAATCAATCCTTCTCTCTAGCTGCCTTTCATTGCCAACTCTGCGGATGCTGAACAAACAAGTGCCCTTCAACAAAACAACATCTAAGTTCATTTATAGTGCTGTTAAAGGTAAGTTATACCCAACAGCACGGAAAGATTTTCTCCTGAAGGAATGATTTGGCCATTCTGATACTGGTATTTGATGCACATACATGGCTACGTACCAATTTATTTGTATTGAAGGGACTATTAGAGTACCTGGATTCAACCTCCAGTCATGCTTAGTATCAATTAAATATTTCCAGATGCCTGAGCAGAGCCAGTCCAAAAGAGTACCCATGCAATTAATGAGTGGCATGCATTCTCTTCAGTGCACATGAAAATGGGTCAGCAACATTTTAAAGTGTGCACATGATCCTGCCCTGGGGAAGAAGAGTAAAAAAAGATGTCTTGTGATGCCTTCCAGCTCTGTTCTAAGACCAGGATATACACCGCTCAGATAAAGCCTGTGGAGTAGCACCTATTTCTATCATACTAAGACCATTCCACCTCCTTCGTTGAAGGCCTTTGTTGCATTCCTGGATTTTCCATTCTGTTCATCCCTCCAAGTCTATTTCTACCCACCCATCCCTTAGTCTCCTTCTAGTGTTCACACCTAACTTTTCCTCTTAACCTCTTTCCTCTAACCTCAGTTTCATGCCTTCCCTTATGTATTTCCACTTAGCTTTAAGCCACGTTCCTCACCCAGATGACTGTCCTTTACAATAAATAATCTTTCCTTCAAGTCTGCTTCTTTCAGGAGTCGCTCTCATCAGGGCTGGCTGGACAGAGGGAACAAAACACTTCTTCGATTTTGACGGATTCCCACATTTCATTTTCAATCAAGTTCCCAAGCAGTCCTGTTGGTCATGTAATTTTCTTGGAAGCTTACTTGTTTCCTTCTGCATCAATTCCACATTTAAGTAAAAAACATGGCAAAAAAGAAAAATAAGTGTAGGGAAACAAAAGGAATTAAGATTGGTGCCAATTTAAATGACAGGTGATAGTGTAGTGATTGTATCACTTATTTTCATATCTAATGTAATGAAAAGTACCATTTTAAGATGCAGTTGAAGCTGCAAATGATTCTCTTGCACAGTTAAGTTAAATTGGCTATGACAGAGTTGAGATATTGGTAATAGGTTTCATTTCACTCAGTACACCTTCCGTGGCTTGTTATCATATCCAAAGGCACTCACATCTTAACAGTTAACAAATGAAAGAAGTTCAGTTTATGTTCGCCAGCCTTAGCGAGCCAGACATCTTTAATGTTATTTCTGCACAGTTATTTGCAGACAGGGCCAGAGCCTGTGTGATGTGTGTCATTCAGAGTACCCTCCTGCAATCTGCAAAAGCCAGCCATGCCAGGAGCCAGTCTGCTGAATGATCTGTTAGAAGGGAGAAGAAAGAGTTAGAGCTGTGTAAATAAGAAGCACACATATAGCTGAGAAGGGAGGGTAGTCACCCTGCTAATAAAATATCTTAACTACGAAAAGTATTGTAGCATATGTAGATCAAGGCTCTGCTTATGAGTGATATTTAATAAGAGGATTACACATTGCATGTCAGAGATGTTTTCGTCTTCGCTCTTTTGTATGTACCAAGCTATTTTCTTTGGCCTCTTAGAGGAACAGCAGCACTAAACTCTTATATCGTAAGAGGTAATAAGCAACAAAAAGGGGTAGGAATTTCAGATCTGAAATTTATTCTTACCAGAATAAAAGATCTCTTCTGATATCTAAAGATTTATCATAAGGCAGATATTCTTTTATTATAGCTACAAGATAAGGCTGCATAAACAATCCCACCTTACTTTGATGACAACACACTTAACTGCTCTCGCAAAAGAAAGATGGACTCTTCTTCCACTATTGAGTACGGGGTAGAGTAAAGCAAACAGTACCCATTGAGGTCTAATTTGCAAGCCTTCCAAAGTCCAGCATTTGTACTGAGAATCTCCTTCTCTAGTGAATAATAGTTACTGATAATTTAATCACCTGCCTGGCACAGTTAAGGCCAAAGAGAAACCCGTCTTGCCCTACCCTACTGTATGGAGGTAGCTATTCCCCTGAAGCAAAGGTGATCAGTCACATGGTGGCCCAGATGCAGTGCTGGGTCACTGCAATGCCTTTCAGGTGTTCAGGAAATGGAGGTGAGTCAGCAACGCTCTCCTTACTACGTCCTCAAACCATATATAAGCAACTACACTCTGCAAAGGGCAGCTCCAGCTAGAGACCAACCAGATTCAGGGAGTATCAAGTCCAATAAGTCCCGGAGTATTTTCTTCAGGTCCTTCCAATGACTTAAGTGGGCATTTTTCAGAAATACTACAACTAATCCTTCCTTTGGATCATATGGTGATGGCACTTTTTGATAACTCCAGCACCTCAAAATTCTGTACTCCAGGAACATGGTATAATAGGCCAATCTTGTTACAGTAGCAATGTTCTTTATTTCACACACAGTTTGGATTTCTATAAACCAGTAATTCTAATCCAAATCCCTTTAACAATGTTTACAAAAAATAAAGTTATAGTGTACTAACTTAAAGTACAACATTTACAATTTTTGTCCCAGTTACAACCTGAGGGCACAGACTGTTCTCAGTACAGTAAAATAATGGAGACCTTAACGGCCTCAATCAATTAAGATCACATTTTTATGCAACTTGTAAACATACGAAGATGGTATTCTCAGCATGATCTGATGGAGATGTGATATTCACAACATTTTCAGATGCTTTAGAGAAAAAGGATAGTCCTGGCAGGATGTTCAATGACTAATCCCAAAACACACAACGTAAGAGCCAGCAAACCCTGGCAGAATCAGAAATGTAGTCAGATTCATCCAGATGGTTACTGAAACCAATGAACCTATTGACAAGGGCTGAACTGGGGCTTTCTATAAGATCTCATCATGTTGAGGTTGCCCATTCTTCTGCAAAAAATGCAGTGATAGATTTTAAAACGGTCACAAACAGAACTAATCACATAAATAGCTGGCAGAACCTGCACCAGCCAAGAGGTCACCTGTTGCTATGCTGATAGTTGACTCAAGGAAGATTGTTTGCTGAAATACCCTTCTTTACACAGCTGCATTTCCCATAGTTTTCCATCCCAGAGCACTAATCAGCAGAAAGAAATGCAGGTCACATGAGTAAGCATACAAGTCCCACTTCCCAGAGACAATATCATCCTGCTTCAGGCACCACACATTAAAGCATACCATTTCAAAGTGACAAATGAAAGACCCTCCTAAATCATGTGTCCATAACTGAATGCTGCACAGTTCAGGTATAAAAATCACTATAAGTTGCTAGAGCTGTCTTAGACTGCAAAGTGTGAGAAGACATTCAAGCCCCAAGCAGTTCTTGCATATTCAGACAAATATTCTGTTATGCTGTCTTTAATCATGAAAATCCAAAACCCTGAAGTCAATCTAGAGAGTTCACTTGATAAATGATTCCCCTTTTGGGAAAAGAGTAACTATTACCAGAAAATACCTGTTTCAGAAGGCAGAAACTCAACTTTTTAATATTCTTGCTAGTTCCCGAAAATTAGGAGACCCAGATTAAAACTGACCTAGCACTACTGAGCAGCACAAAACTTATTTCACAGCAAAGCTTTTTACTAGTGACCCCACCTAGCTTCACTAGTTGACAATCTCTGGAGGTATAGACAAAGTAGTAATAAAAATACTGCAAGAGGCACAGTCAAGTGGTGGATGAGTCTGGCCTCATTGGCCAAGAATTGTACTGGAGCAAGCATAGGGGGTCAGGTGAAGATGAAGGATTTTCAGGTCTGAGGATAAGCACTTTCTAGGCTACCAAAGGAAGCCAGCAGAGGATGTCAGAGTAGAAGGTGGTGCAGCAGTGAAGATGGGCTGTGAGAAGTGACAGGATTTGAAGTGGGACAAATTTCAAGTAATATCGAGGATGCAGGAGTGGGCATGAGGTAGTCAACTCTGCTTTCCACTGGGGCTATGGCAGAAAAGTGTGAGGGGAGGAAAAGGAGAATATCCATTTTAGCCTTGAATACCAGTGAGCCATTCAGGGAGAGGTATCAGAGACAGCATTAAGATGCAGAATGGCATGGCAGATGAGACATGTCAGGACTAAAGACGTAGTCTTGCAAAATGCTGACCTGACAGTGGTAGCCGCAATCATGAATGGTGGTAAAACCAGGTCAGTTCCCATCAGGAACAAAGAACTGCTGCCCTGGAATCCACTGGGATGGAGAGAAGATGGATTTCTAAGCTGTGGCTGAGCAAAAAACTACACACAGCATGTTTCTAACTGAAGTGTTTTTCATGGGAATTTTCTCAACAGGAATGCAAATCCGAGAATATTTACTTTTCTCAAGAAAAGAAGAAATGAAGAAGAAAATGTGTCCGGTGTGGCAAAGTTAGAATAGACCCATCAATAGCTGGAAATAAAACAGGGCAGTCATTTTTCTGAAAGCAGTTTCCTCCTTTCATTAGAGAAAAGAAGAATCTTTCCTTCTCTGCAAATCATGACTTGCCTATATCTAGGCTTTCATGATTCTACTGCTACTAATAAAATTTCAGGTCAGTTGAGCAACAGTGAAGTTCTCTTCTGACTGAACCAAAGTATTTTTTCCAGCTCATCTCTGTATGAAACTATACAGGCTTCACTATGTTTTGTTTTTGTCTCAGTTCTCTTGTAAGGAATGAAAGCTTTAGCAATGGGACATTTTCTAAAGCTCAGTCTTCCCCTCTGGCCAGTCAAGTATGATGCATTGCAGCTAGGAGATGTGAGCCACCAGGATAAACAAGAGCACAGGACTTCTAACTCATGAGTCTCACGAAGTACTGCAGCACTACAGGCAGGTACAACTTAATGTCAAACTAGTTCAAAAAAATTTCAGTTCAGTTCAATAAGCCAAAAACGTTACCTGTCAGCTGAGGGGCTGACAATGTTTCAAATGAAAACAAAATTAAACACTTGCTCATTCCCGATCAAAAACTTGCAGCAGAAATTTGTGGGGTGGTAGGCTAAATACAAAAGCAATGGCAGAACAGTTGTAAAGTATTATTCCCTCAGCTTTAGCCTAAGACTTTGGCTGAGGTGAGCACAGTGGAAGGGGATGTGTGGCTGTGAGACAGGAGGAGGTGCCCAGCGAAGCCAAAGAACGTTTGAAGTCTTAGTGATCAGCAGAAACAAGGTGAAAGAAGGGACAGCAGTGACAAGGTAGATGGAGAATCAAACAGGACGACAGATCAGGAATTTTTTTTTTTTTTAAACTGGTAATGGAACAAATGAGGAGAGAGCGTAAGAGAGTCAGGGCAGGAATTTAAAAGAAAGGGTGAAGAAATGGGTGAATGAACCAAGAGAGACCAGAAGGGAGACTTATCAACATGAGAGAAAAAACTGACTTTTGGGGCGCAGAAGATGGTGACAGGCAAAGCTTGTCATTCTCACCGACTATCACAGCAATATTATCATCAATCATTTATATAACACAGAACAAGAGTTTTTTGAGGAACAAAATTCTATGTATTTAGGGTAGCTTGGTGTGGAAAGACAGTTCAAGATCCTTCACCTACTCCCCCAAACATTCCTCTACTTCTTTATTTTACCACTTGCAATATTAGAAGTGCAATCCCTCTCCTATCCTTCAAAGTTTGATCTTCTTCACTGAATGCTATAGGTAGTCTCCAGAGTTCTAATTTATAACCTATTACAGTACCACATGGGAATTAACAGATGCCAAGCCAACGGCCTAGGATATTTTAGCAAAGTAGTCTTCAAAATTTAGTACAGGGGGAACATGCATTCAAGGCAAAGAGAATAATTTAGGTTTCTTTTTAAAAGCAGCGACAGGTTCACTGTTTCACTTGTTTTAATCTAGAAGTAGTATAGACAAAGTAAATATGAGTAACTAGATGAACATCCTGCAAGCATGATATATCTAACTATGAAGTATTTGTATTATGCTTAGGAATGAAAGCTGAGGAAAAAAATATACATTTTAAAACAAGATACACACCTACACTCAAGTTTCCTCTGTTCAGAAAATCCTTAACATATAAACATCTATTAACATCCAAATATGTTCTTCAGAAGTACTTAGGAGATTTTTATTTTAATGAAAGGCCCTAGGTGTACTTTTGATCTTTTCTCATATTCAAAAATGGGACTACTATTTTTCTTCTGCTTTTTATGGAAACAACCTGCAGCGTTCTTTTGGCTCCATAGAAACAGCAGTTTAAATGCAAGTCAAATTAATAAACTACTGAAATTTACACAAACAAATTTTTAACCAGTATCAGGGGCAAATAGGAAGGGGAGAATGCTATTGTAAGTCTGAAAACTGAGAACAGGCTACAGGTTTCCTACATCTCTTGAATTGTGTGTTGTATCAGTGAAGAGCTCTTCTTTCTCCCCTAAGTGTTAAGTTAATTTAAACAACCAGCCGCCTCACTCCCTCCTCCAGAGGCAACTTCATACATGATGGTTCATACCAGGAGTAGTACTTGGATGGAAAAAGGTTCAGAGTGAAGTTAAATTTGTTGGGAATTTTCTTTTTCTCTCCAGAAAGTCAAAATCAATATGAAGGATTGTATGTTAGCATTCAGTGATGTAATATGAATTAAGATATGGCAGGAAACACAAATAAAAAAAAACAACCAGAAAACCTTTAATATGGGAGGAAAAGGATCATTGCTGAGTTTTATTCTGGGAAGCTCTTAACTACAACAGTGATGGGTACTAAGAGAGTAACAGAGACTAAGCAATAGCTATAGCCCAAATGTATATAGATAAAGTCTAATAAGGATTATTGGAATGCTAGAAAAATACACATGTATATAAAATTCAGGTTATGGTCCCATTTACTACCAGTGGGAAAAATAACCTAGTCCACATTTATTTACCTGTAGAAGTTGTTAAAGCAAGGATGCCTAGAATAAATTCAGTGCTGAAAAAATAAGCAATTCAATAATTGATTTATTCTCCCTCCTTCAAAAGCTCACAGCAAAAAATAAAGATATATTGTCAGTTGTTAGTTCAGCTTTTGAAAGGCTCAAATTGAAAGTAATAGAAAAACATATGCAAACACAATTTTTACATATATATATATATAAAGCCATTTATATAAATAACATGTATGCAAAACAGGCATTAAAGAAGAAAATTTCATTAAATATCAAAAGATACGCAAGAAAGTATGGCAACATCGTGAACTAGTATTGTGAAAGTGTGCCTGAGGAGCGTGGTTGGACTAGATGATCTCCAGAGGGCCCTTCTGACCTCAAGATACTCTGTGAAAAATAAATCCACTAAAAGACCAGAACGTGGGGGAAACTGGTTTGATCTTCATCCTTATAACATACCCAAGGCATAGTCATCTCTTTGAACATAAGCTAGATCAAAAGAAGCTGTTTGGAAAATGACTTAACCCAAGCCTAGGGGCACCCTCCCAACACATCACAGCTCCAGAGGGACACATGGCCATAGCATATTCCTGGATGAGGAAGGACTGCTGGCCATTTGGCACCACACAGCCAACTTGGACCAGTCAGATACTAACTGAGAACATGGATGCCTACAGAAAAAGCCCTGAGAAAGCGTGCAAAGCCCTGAAGACTACAACACTGGATTTTTGTATAGCTGCAGTACTAACTGCGTTTAGACCAGCTAATAAGGACGTTCATGCTTTAGCATTAATAACTTACCTGTTGACAACTACAGATCTGAATGAGACAGTGATTTGTCCAGAATACACATCCTAGCTGAGGATCAGCACGTACTACTTTGAATTTATTCACTGTTCAGAACTATCAAGTTCAAAGCTTTATGTGAAAATCTATATGTACACATCAGAAGGATCAATAGTCCTGCCTTTTATATTTCAGAACCCTCCAGCTCCACAGCTACTACTTCAGTACAAGAGACTAACAGGGTATAAAGGGATCAGGTTCAGCCTGACGTGTTAAGACACTAAAAAAAAAAATCAAATTGGGGGCCTTTGACACCAAATGACTTTGAAGTTAAAGATGGAAACTGGACCAGCTTCTGCCATAACATCTTCTGGACACTATTAAGATGAGTGATTTAACATTTTGGAATAAATGTTGTTTCCTAACAGTCTTAATGCTGAATACAAACCTATCACAACACAGGGAACAGAGTACCACCTATACTAATCACCCAACAGAAGGCATAAGTCTCTCGACTTTCCTGGAGTACAGTGCGGTTGTCAAGCTAACCACCAGCTGAAGATTTTCATTATCTAATATTAATTTGGGATTTGTACTTATCAAAATGCGTAAACCTCAAAGGGACAGGACATTGCCTTGATAGAGACTGCATACTCCAGCCTATCTCTTGGCTCTCTGGCTGCCACAGCCCTTTCACAAAGTTTACTAGCATTCTAGCTGAAAAGAAGCTTTAGGATTTGAGAACGAAGGTTACTTCCAGCTGGAAAATCTAGTATTCACTTGTAGTCAGCTTCTACCTTGCTTTGGGGCTGTAAGTGGAATAATTCAAAAGTCAGTTCCCACTGAGAAATCATTTTCATTCCTAAAAAAACATTCTCTTCTGTATACTTAACCTTATTATAAGGGCAATTCCCACTCTAGCCTTTCAGAGAGGCACACTCCAGCATTACTAGACAAAGAGAGGATCGTCATTTAATTAAGGTACCATAAGACTTCCTTAAACGGTCTAGCAAATCCCCAGTGTGGTTTGGTGGACCATTCGCACCACGACCACTCTCAGTAGCAGCATGGGCAAGCCTGAATCAAGCTTTTACTCCATGCACACCATAGTTTTCCATCACCAGATCAGTAAGTTTTAGCACTCCAGCATGCCTTCTTGCTGACCCTCAGCTACTTAACACAAACTGTTTCACATCGTGAAAAGCACTTTAGTGCCCACCATATTTCAAACTGAGCGTAAAAATGCACAAAATCATAATTGTATCGTACAGGGCACTACATATGGGTCACGGAGAGACCCAGAACCAAGAGCTGGGCCGTGCTGAGGCAACACTTTGGCTAGAACAGGGGACACAGAGTGGCACAAATGAGTCCCTGCACACCACATACCCTGGCTCTCTCCAATTCAGTGAGAAGAACAGTCTAAAAATCTTGAGCCCTGATGTGCCTTCTTAGTTGCAGGTGACAACAGTTCTGAGACTGCATGAGTCTTTTGTTCATTTCAAAAGCCCTTGGAAGTCTACAAACACCATAGTAAAAGAACAGAACTAAGCTATTTCAAGTGAAATTGAAAAAACTACACTACTAGCTTATATCTGACAGGAACAGAATATGGCTATGTCATGGAGGCCTCAGTGTGGATGTTGCCATCTGTTTTTCCTCGATACATTTGATTCAAAGAACTTATTAAAACCAGAAAGCCATTTTCCCCTTAACAAGAACTAAGAAATTATTCTCAAAAAAAATTTGATGAGGCTTTCAAATAAATTTCTATGGCCCCATGCCTGATAAGAAACTTGAAGTGGCCATCTTCTAGATGGCTATAAAATGTATTTATTGAATTTTCCATGGTAGCTGTCTTCGGAATCTTTTGGGATCATATATGGCCACAGTTGTGAATCTCTGCTCAAATGCTTTGCCTAGCACGCATCCAATTTTAAAAAACTAAAGTATAATCAATGCTCTATTGCAGACTCATGTATTGCGGTACATGCAGACTTTGTACGACTGGTGTCCTGGAGTAAGTATCTTATTGTCTCAGAGAGGAAAGTAAAAATGTAAAGTTATGTAAGAAGGGTTTGGGTGATTCAAGCAGGCAGCTAGAACGAACAGACCTCAATTGCTTTCTTTTCAAAATGTGTACTTGCAAATTAAGAAGCACTTCAAGATTAGGCATCTGTCCAATTCTTTTTATCATTTAGCATATTATGCTAATGAAGATGCTGTTCCTTTAATTATCATCTGCAGAAAAATTGCATCGAGTTCCTTGATCTTTCTTAAAACCATCCCTATGCTTGATTCTCCATAGGCTTTTAATCACATGGCTTCAACATGAAACTCTGCATTTGAGGTGTGTGGGGAAACTCTTCAGAACTGGTTCACTGAGAGTCTAAATTGTTTTCTCTCGTTCAAGCTATATCCCCTACCAGTCGGCAGCTTAGCAGGAAGGCCTGAAAGACTCAAATTAATCATACTAGCTTATGCACGAAAAGCAGCCTAATGCTGAAACCTATTATATTGCTATGTAACAGATACTAAACGCCAGGACTTATTAGAAGTAAAAGAACAACTGAAGTGAGCTATTAAATAACATTTTAATATTGTCCTGTAGTACTTTACACTAGCATTCAGGAAATCCTATTAAAAGAGGCACTTATAATAAACCCATCATCAGCTGCCAGCCTAAACTTCATTGCTCAGGATTACCCATATGCACTGCTAATGGACATTTTTTAGTTAAACTGTTCTACCCACTTGGTTTCAAGGTGGATTTCTCCCCTTCTGGTAGAGGTTTATGTAAGTGAAGGCCTCTGCAGGTGGCAAATCAAGTCCCCTCACTGTGTCAATCCATACAAGCTAGTGGCAACTGGACCATACCTGCCCGAGCTCTCCCCAGGGTATCCTGATCCCCAGGGCCCCAAAACACAGCCAAAGGAGAGTGCAAGTTTGTCTTCCCTTCAGGAGAAGAGACAAAAAACCAAAAACCCACCACCTTGTGAATCATCTCTGGAACAGCATTAACAGAAACCTCTGAAGGAGGCTCAGGACCTCCCTGGCACTCAGAGGAAAGGTTGCTACAGCATTTCTTGCTTTGAGCAGCAGCCTTTAAACTATCCTTTTGATATGTGCTTCACTGTAGCCCTGAAACTGTTGATGTTTACAAAGCTGTGCAATTTGAAGCACATCAGTATGACTGATAGGGATGTGGGGAGGAATATACTTCCTTACGCCCATAGGGAAAGAAAGGAGAAGGAAGATACTGTAGTGTATGCAGTAAAATGCACAAGTAACTACAGAAAATGGATATACCATCATTGTAGTATACATTTGCAGCATAACTGGAGCATAAATTTCATGCTGTGCTCTCATCTTATAGTGCAACTGAAGGAAATGCTGCATTATTTTTAAATGCCAAGATACAAATTATGCTAACATCTTGAAGCAATGTATTTACAAACAAACACTCCCTGACATCTCATTTATCTGTTTTGCCAGAAAATTGGCTTATACATGATTAATTATGGAAAAAATAAGCACAGAATGCTTTCATGCATTTTTACTTTGAAATCAAGGTCACGTTTTATTTTGAGATTCAGAAAAACAGTATGAATAACAATTAACATATCAGAAGATTCTCCCTCTCTTCTCTTACTTAAACAGGCTAACCAGGAGTTTATGAAGCTCTTTGTCATTGCAGACTGATCATTCGTTCGTAGCCCCCAGTCTGTATCCTTTGTTTTATCTGACTTATCTTTTGTACTGAGATGGTGCTACAGAGTAGAATCCCTCAAAACTAAGCCACACACGACCTGTAGAATGAAGAGTGTTCTCATCCCAAAGCATTTACAAGCTGATTCCTGTTCTGTGGACTATTTGTAGCTGGGATGCTGCACTGTAGAAGCCATACAGTAGCAATGTTGTTATACATTTGGAACTTCATTTCCTCAGATTTATTGACTGTATTTGGATAGACTCCTTTCTGAGTATCTTGAGCAGAGAATTAGCAAAGTCACCCAAATACCTTACTGCTGAGCAGAGCATAACACTGAGCTGAGTTTCTTAGGCATTTGGATATGGTTATCACATTCAAACCATCTCCTATCTATAAAGCTGCTTAAAAACCTCCAACTAAGGCTAGATGTGCGTGAACCCACAGTTCTGGCAAAGAGCAACACCACATGTTAAGTCACTTATTTCAAGTTGTGAAAGAAGTTGAGTTTTGTACTGTTTTAATTTTTTTTTAATTAGTGACCTGAGTAACAGCTGTTTGATAAGGCTATACTACTACTAAGTCTCATTATCATAAGGTTTGACCTCAGTTATTATTCTTTCTTTCTGCCTTAGCTGCTGCATGGTCATCCCCAAAGTCAACCACAGCATGAAGGCCATCTCATGAAGTTCACCTTTCTCATCTCCATGAGCACTGCACAGCAGCTTGGCAGCAACCTCAGGCTTGCAAAAGGCCACATGGACTGGGATCTGCAGATTGCGGAGGTCTAATTTCTCTCACAATGGGCAAATAGAATAGTCTAAGATTTCATTTACTTGCTGGAATATTTTTGAAAACAATTTCTCAAAGCTGAAAACAATCACAAGCAAAATTGGTCAGGAGGAGATGGTCACATACAAAAATATATTAAAAAGGATCTACTTGAGAATGCTTTATTACATGCCAAAAGAAAATTATTATGCTATAATCATGAAAGAAAGCTTTTTCTGGTTAAAAAATTCTGGCTAAGAAGGGCAGTGACAGCAGCAGAGAAACCTGTAAAACAAACCCACAGTATATAACAGATGGAAAAATGAAGACACTGGTAGCATTGAATACAAATTAACATTGCAGAAATGCAAGCAGCTGATGGAAGAAAAAGGAAGAACCACTGAAAAAAGCTATGGTGAGGTTTATGTCAATAGGAGCACCTTCCTAAATGTAGCAAGAACGTTCAAATGCCAAGACATTACTTCAATAATTAGCCATGGCAGGTAAGTTATCAAATGTAATGCAGAAAAGCCAAATGTATTTGACAACTATTTCTATTCTGTATTCACAGAGATGCAGGATGCTATATTCACATCTGAGTGGCAATGAAATAACTTCTGTGCCACCAGTAATAGGTGAAAACTTTAAATAAATTCTCAGTTAAACCTTGCACTCAAGAGTAGAAAGCAGATGAAGCAGTAATCTTTCCTGATTCATAGAAATTGGTTTTTAACAAAGATACAAACACTAGAGGAGTTGCTGATGACTACAAAAAGTTAATATTGCTTCAATATCAAAAGGGTAAGTGGGATGACCTAGGCAATGATAGAATAGAGTGACATCAGTAGGAAGCAACATCAGGGAAAGGTTACCATGGGACACAATCAATAAGGCACTGAAAGACAGCAGCATAATTAACATCAATCAACACAGCATTATGGAAAATAGGCCTAGTCATGTAAATCTGATCATTTGTATGCAGTTACAACACCATTTGGTAATGGTAACTGCATTGACATGACATACTTCTATTCCTAATTCACATTATACATCAAATTAAAGTCATGCTATACATGACATCCTGATTTAAAAGATTCACCGTATTTCATCAGCATAGCTCATAGTAAATGAATTTTATAAGTGACTAAATAGAGAATCAGCATCTTAGATAACAGATACTTTGACAGTCCAACAGGGGAAAAGATATGCAAGTACAGTGTTTGGAAGCTGAAGATGGAGAGCTACAAACTGCCTTGAGACAAGCGTCATTAATTACTGGGGTAATTTACCTGTGACATTGCAGATTCTCTATTACTGATAATCTTTATATCGATACTTTAGTCTCTTTCAGGAAAATATGCTAAGCAGAAATTAAACTCCTACTGAGCAGGTGGGAAGAGTAGATATTCATGTGGTCCCCTCCGGCCTTTAAATTTATAGGTCTAGGAAACAATGACTCAGACATTATTAATCACTCTGGAATTTAATGCAATAAGTTGAATCATGCCTAATCCATTGATACAGTACGTCTTGAGTATTCTATAGGATTTTACTATAATCTAGTTCTAAATAACCAGATGACTAAAAAATTTTCAAGCTGTTTGCTTGAATTTCTGCTTTTAGAAGAAAGAGCAGCAAAAAAAACTCTGAATCATTTTACTAGCTATTTTCATAACAATAGAGAATAGTACTGAACATTTGATCCAGATACTCCCACTTAGACCACTTTGACCTACTCCTTAGGAAACATTTTTAAAATAACCCCATCAGAACAGTATTTTCCAGTGATGTGGCAGAATGTCTCCAGCCAGCTACAACTGTGACAGAAATGCACTGTACCTTTGCACAAATGCATCTTGAACATGGCTATACTTCTGTCTATACATGAAAGAGGGACTCCATCTTCCCATACATTTCTCTAAGACCTGTACAATAAAAGTGAAAGTCACAATCTCTTCCAAATACATTATTTGGTTCTGCCTATTTGAAATAAGATATCCAGTTCTTACAGAAAACTCTGAAATAGGCCAGGAATCATTTACTCCCCTAGGCTTGCAGCACGGACTCACATTCCAATACAGTCACCTAAGTTTCTTGCTCTATTTGACATCTATTCCTGGCAGTTTTCTACTTTAGAAGCTGACTGGTTTAGCCCAAGTCTTTGTTAGTGGTTTTCTTTTTCTCCTCTCCAGAAGCTGAATATTCTTAGCAATCTCATTACATACAGCAGATTCATTTCAAAAACCCTCAAGGCTTTTTCAGCTGATGGCCTTTGATTCCCAATCATTCTAACCATAAGGAATTAAAAGCTTCATTTTTCACAGGCATTACTTCAAATACCATTGACACATTAGTTCACAAAAAGGCAGAGGACATGTTAGTGAAACAGTTATTGAATATCTATTAATAGATTAACAGCATACTTAATGGGAGGAAAAACTTTAACATTATTCTTGGAGAAGACTACTAAGAAGTTACTTCCTTTGCTTTCCCCTCCTGCCTCAGTCTTATCCGATTTAAACATGATTACAGAATAGTGAAACAGAGTTAACGGTACAATTCCATTTTCTGGATGTTGATATGGTTCCATAATTGCAATCCAAGCACTGAGTGTCCTGAACCAAACTGGGAAATTCATGCACACATACATATGTACATGTATGTGTGTATGTAAAGAAAATTAAGAACACTTGACAGGATTCTTCTGTATTTCTCACATATCAAGTTATTTGTGCTTTCTTTCAGCTCTGTAGAAAAATTGCGAGTACCAGGTCTCAGCTTGGATGTTGTCCAGTTCACAGCAGTGGGACAGCTGAACACAGGATCTTTTTTGTGCTCCAATATCTTTGTGCAAGCCTAAACAGCAACTTTTCCACCCAAAGACATATAGCCTTAACGTCACCATTTGAGTTAGAGTTACAGCCTCATTAATGAGAGGCAGACAGTCGTAATTGCTTTTAAACCAAAAGAGTCACTGGTATATGGAAAACGCGTAAGAGGCAGTGGTAGGCACTTTAGAACATCCTCTGCATGACTCAGTGCTGCATCCTGCACATGCTTCCCCTCAGACAAGCAAAAATGTGCATTATGCTAGGCGTTCCTTCCTTCCATATCTGGCAACAGAATGCTGGAGCACAACACATCACCCATGAACCCATAAATCAGCACTCACTCACTTGACTGCTGCAGGATTGTAACTAGGATATATCTGCCACCCAGAAGACAGTAACCAATCAGTTCAGTCACCCATTTTAAAGCTGAACACATCTTCCGTGACTGAGTGTGACTGTTGCTAGAGAAACAGCTTTTGAACCTGGGTAAAAGTGAGATATTTCTCCCCAAACTCCTGTGACTGTATACAGTAGAGCTCTGCCAAAGCACCTAATCACATCTATCCACACTGACGAACCCCTAGAGCACCAGGATTACACTCTGTGGGGCATCTGCTTCAGGTGGCTCCAAGCCCTGCCAGAGTCCCTGGCGGGCATCACTAGGTCTTCCCCAGTCAGGCTGGTGCTGTCACCTGAGGGGCAGGATCAGAACTAGTCCCAGGAGAAGTAGGGAGGCATACACTAGGCATACACTGCTTTTCTCACTATTTCTTTCATGTTACTCAGACAGAAGGAAATAATGTGCAGGAATTTGGTCAAGCCCTTCAGGGTCCTCCTTCAGGCCTCCATCCCCTATTGGTACATAGCGAAAGGGGGAGCCTGCAGTAAAACTAGGCACAAGGCGAGTCAGACAACAGGATATTTTGTCCCATTGCAACCTGATCACAGAAAAAGAGGCCTTAAGGCTTGACTCAAGGCTCAGACCTTGTTTTGCAAACCTGAGGTTACTTCTGTCTGGGCCAGTGCCAGGGCCATCCAGCCAGCCTGCCTGGAGGCTGTGAGAGGAGAGAGACAGGGAAGATGCAGCTTGTGGTCTCCCTTGCCCATCCTAAGCACAGCTGGCACAGGTTTGGGGAATAGTCCCAACAGTCAGCCTCCCACCACAGCTTTGCTGCACTGTCTCCATTTTCTTGGGTCATTTGAGGCTTTGTGACCATTTTCAGCATATTACTGATGGTTGCTATGAAAGAGACTTGATGCCCCCAAGCCAGACTGCAAATACCGCTCCGCAGCTTGCCAGCATAGCTGCCTGTTTTTCTACCCCAAGAGAGAAAGAGTTATTTATGACCTTCTAGAGGCTTCAGCATGCACTGTTATGTTCACAACACTGAACATAGCCTTGTTCCACCACAACGTGACCTTACCAGCAGCCTGTCACAGTCATCTCCTGACCTACAGGAGAACTATATTCTCCCCTCCATCCCAAGCGTAACAGATCCTAATCAAATTGTGATATATCTCAAAAACACTCTTTACATTCCAAGATAAGACTACATACAACACAAAGGAAGTAACCAGATTTAGATATCCATATCTAAACCAATACCATACATATTCAACGTATACTATACCTTCCAGATAGAATTGAAAAATAGTAGGAAAACTTAGGTCTATTTGTTCAGTAAGTCTCCACTAATACAAAAGTCTTATTGTTTGCTTTGAAGTCCCTTTTTTCCCCCCCTTGCATTGCTTATAGAATCACTGGAGGGCTTTTTCTGTTGGATAGAATAGTACTGATGTAAAAATGAAAAAACTGTTTGCAAAAGAGTTCTTTGGTAGCAAATACAATAAGATCATATCAGACATCAATATCATGGAAGACAAACCTACCCAGAGTGCTGGATAAACAAATTTTACTTCCATTGGTGAAAGCTGGCCCTAGAAGACAATCCCAGAGTATAAACCTTAAAAAAACAAATAAAAGACTCATTAGAATCAGGGTAGGTTAACAAGGGCAAACATAATCAAATCTTTTGTAAACACTGTGCTGAAGATTAAACATCCTACACTTCTGATTATGATCCTGTCTCAATTTCCTTTCATTAGCACCAATGACTTGGTCCTTGTTCAAAGTGAGTAAAATGAAACAATGCACCAATTCTCAAAGCAAAACTTGAAGATAAAGAGGATATAAAGCTTTGAAACAAAAACTTCACATTTTCTGTTCTTATTTCTCTGAAGTATCTTTAGAATAAGTCAGTGTTCAATTCAAACTTATGCCCAAAAGCTGAGCAGGAAGGCAAAAGTAAACCTAGTCAGGTTTTGATTTATTTACAGATATTAAGGTAGTCAGCGCTATTTGATACCTTCTGCCTATACATTTTGAGGGGATGAGGGTGACTTTGCTCTTCAGGGAGATGTTAGCTTGATTTGTTTGTGCTGAGATCACCCAGAGAAAATTGAGGCAAAGAAAAGGATGAGGAAAATCCACCAGCAAACACATGAAAGGAGCTTCCCTTAAAAGCCAAGAAAAGAATGCAATCACAATGAATAAATATTATGAAGAGGAGAATGAGTTACAGTATCAAAAGCAGGCAGAAAGCAAAGCCAGTTCTGACTTGTTCTTACCAAATCTCTTGGCTTTACCAGTAGTAAAAGAGGCTAAAGAAACTACAGAGAATCAAAGGTGAAACTGGAGTAGAGGATCTTCCAGAGGAGGGCTGCAGCCAGATCATGAGATGACACAGTATCAGAAACACCATGCACATAAATCAACAACTATGTCAGTGATGTTTATTTCTTTTATGAGAAGAAAGAAGCATGAGAGATTGAGAAGCTGGGGTGAAGAGTTGGGGAAACAGTATGAGTGCAAGGGAAACCACGAAGTGGAATATAACCGTGCGGCAAGCACAGCAGTTGGGAGACAGCAGGAGAGACTTGCTATTCTGACAGAGGAAAAGGAAGAGTTACAGAAAGTGAAGGGGAAAGGCAGAAGGACAGCTGAGGGGAGACGACTAGAAACCTCACATGACCTTTTTTTCCTTGGGGTGAAGGCATCATATGGGGAAAGGTGTAGAAAAAGGTTAGAAGGTATTAGAAGATGAAGATATAAATAGGATTTTAGGTAAGAGATTTAATCAAATAGTGGGCTTCTAAATGTGTTTTACTCGCATTCAATTCATGGTCACCATTTGTGGTAAGTTTCACAGAAGTGTGGTAAAAACTCAAATCCAAAGAAACCAGCAAAAGTTTCATTGAAATTTGTGCAAGTTATGTTTTAATAAAAAATTCTGGACCTGTTCTAGTTGTTCCCCACCATCCCCCACCTTCCATTCCCCAACAAGGCAGGTTACTTCTTTTCAAATAACTCAGTTAAATTAAGTTGTATGTTCAGCCTCATTAGCCACCATCGCCATTTCCCTGTGGTTTTAATTAGATAGGTCTCTTTGCACACAGTTACCTCAATTCTTCCCCCAAACAATCCCACAACATTGCTTTTCTTATGGAATCATTCTTCAAATGCTTCTAATTACACTGGAAGTAGCCAATGCTACCAGAGCAGAGAAGTGCTCTCCTACAGAGAAGGCAGGCCAGGAGCTGAATGGAAGGCTGGATGTGGGGAGGTACAGGCACCCCTTGGGCAGGCGTGCAGATGCTATTCCACACTGTTTTACCCACTTAAATCAATACAACTGATCAACACAACATGCTGCAGAGTAAGTTAGACCCCCTGCATAGACACCAAGCCTGATACACATGGAGTTAACTTCTCCCAGCAGCCCCCTGCTTCATGGTCCCACATCCTGGATACCACTGGTTCACAGCCTTCATGCTTGGCACATGAAGCCACAGGGCAAGAGACCTTGGTGCCCCATTGAAGCCAGAGGGATATTTGAGGCCCCCAAATTCAGGATGGTGCCTGGCTGCAGCTCTTCCCCCAGAATACCTACCCTGGCAAGCCAAATGCAGACAGGCCACAGCACTGTCCCATAGGACAGAAAAAAAGGCTTGGGAGAGCCTGCTTCAGCAGCCTTTAAAAATGGACTGAAGGTCAGGTCAGATCCTTGATTAAACAAACACCAGAGCAATGTAGATGCCAAAAATCCTACGATGATCTCAGTTTCAAGCTGAAAACTTGAGTACAGGCTGTTTCAGAGACCAAAAGGAAGTGTGGAAGATCAAGCTCTGCCCATAAGGAGCAAGACAACTTTTTAAGGACAGAATTTCTGCTTCAGTTCCTCTTTGCTTTCTATCGGCAGAAAAAAAGCCTGCCAAATCAGCAAGCGTGCCTGGCAGGAAACCACAGGAGCAAAGGACCTCTGCTCCGCAGCGACCCCGCAGCCCCATCACAGAACACAGGCAGCTTATTTCCACCCATAGGCTATTCCTGGCTGCCAAGGGTCATAAGCAGCAAAGCAAAGATTAGAGCAACGTGTATTTGTTATGTAACAGGCATGTTGCTCGTGGCTTCTCTAGAATCCCAAAGACATTGACATTATATAATGGGAACAATCAAGCAGGGCAGCTCTTCAGTGATTTGATTTAAAAACTGCTGAGCAGCTACAATGACTGTTTGGTGTTTGTCAGACTCAGTGTTATGTTTCCGCTCTAATCAGTTTAGCATCAGAGCTGCTGCAGCTTATTGTGAGAGTAACTCGGCTCTCACTTAGCCCTAGGCCTCAAAAGCCAGAAAGGCGAGAAAGCAACCTGTGCCCACCTTCCTGCCAGGGCCTAGGTGGAGTGCAAAGCTTGTATCTTCCAAACTGAGCCTCAAGGCTTTCATTTCTTCACCTGGCACTATTGACATGAAAGGTTTACTCACATGAGTGAAGGCTGTAGACCTGGACCTAACTTTTGGGGTATGAATTAGATGATGACTGTGAGCCTGCTGACACTAGGGCTTTCATCAATGAAAGACACAGGCTCATCTGTCAGAGTCCCTAGAGTTTCCTGTCTTCAAGTTATTAAAGTAAAACAGTTCTGATAGTCATGCACACAATTTTACATGATGCATATATGCATACATATATTCTCATTTTAGAAAACAGGCATATTAACAATAAAATTCATTGTTTCCTGCCCTGTCTGTAACCCAGTCAACGCATGGACTCGAGACATGACCCATCACTATCTAGGATGGGTAGCTGCAGATGTTCCAGGATACCCTAGTGTGTAATTTCACTCAGCCTGCTGCCAAAGTCAAATTAGCATGTTGCTCAGTCGGGTTTGTTTTAGAAGTTTACTTGTCTCCATCCAGCCTACAACTGGTAAATAGGTAAAACACACAATACTTTCCCATTCTTTTAAAATACATGCTGTATTCTTTGATTTTTATGATCTGTAGGAGGGAAAGTCTTCTTTTCTTCCAGACTCTATTAAGATCTATTAGCTGTTATCCTACCCTCTCAACATTTCACCTTGTTGAAGGAACAGTGCTATTCTGGGCCCCATATTGATCATTAGTCTTGAACTCTGTAGCATTAATTTCCAAACAATGTATTCAGATTGTGACCCTGATACAGTAACCATGTTCTAAGCACTGGCTCATGATTTCAGTAATATTTTTGCAAGCAGCAGTCTGAATTCACTAATGCTCAGACAGATTTCTCCCCCCACCCCAGAAGATTGTTTTATTGTTCTTTAACATATCATTTTATCACATGCAGAACAGCTAAGCAACCTTTCAAAGGAGCAAGAGAAGAATCTCAAGTCCCAATGGGGCCAGTGCCTCAAAACAAATGCATTTGTTTTAAGAACACTGCTCTGCCGAGTGCACTCAAGCACAATCTAGTTTTAATTTTCTTATCTGCACCCAGCATCCTGCCAGCTTTCCCTGTGCACAAGCCCTCATGAGCCTTCCTAAGCTTCTGCTATGAACAAATTACAAACTTTGAAGTGTTAATATGAAACTTTAGTTTTCCCCCACTGCAATCTAAATTTTTGTTCAATAACACTAATATATCCTGTAGTGCAGAAATAAACCACTCAGGACTGATCCAGTTCCTTTGAGTTGTTCTAGCAATAAACTTGGAGAATTATAAGGACTGCCCTGGACTGAGGAAGTCTCAGGAGGCTTAAAGGGTTTCTTCCACATATCCCATGCAAAGCCAGACGGAGCAAGCAACTGGAACATCCCTGTTCTTCAGCCTACCCTTGCCAGACCGGCTCTTTGGCAGCCTTAGTATTTTGCCATAACTAGGCTTCCATTTTATTATCCCCATGGAGGTGCTCCAACTCATTTAGGATAAGCCATCAAATAGTTAAAAATCAAAAAGTAAAATTTAATAGAGAAACTAATTAGCCTACCATGAGTTCTGGATGCTTGTTTTCTTTTTAACTGTGATTTCAAAGGAAAGCTATCCTCCTCAGTGTTTGGTGATTATATCCATGAAGTGAAACTCACAGCTGTGCAAAGAAAAAGAACAAGTTATGCTTCTAGCTCCACATCCCATGCAATAGCTATTTCAAAGTTTATCCCAGGGTGTATGAAATAACATGGTGGAATAGCCCTAAGGCTCATGCAAGGAGCAGCACCATCATTGCCTAAATTAAGGGTCACGATCCCAGGTTGGGAGGGTAATCCAAATAATTTGTTCCACTTATATTTTGTCTAGCTTTGAGAATTGCATGAAATCATCGATGTGTAAGTGATGTCACAAACAGGAAAAGCCTGGGAGCTGCTGCTACACCAGATGCTTATGAGGATTAACTCATTTCTACAGAGGTTTGAGGTGGATGTCTCAGCTGGAATAAAATGCTTTTCTCCATCCACAGTTCCCAAGTGACCAGCAAGAATAGGTCAAGCTACTATTCCCAGTTTCTTTAGAGGAAGCTAAGGCACAGAGTTTTAAACTGCCTTCACCACAACTGCAGAGGAACAGAGCTTAGATCTCCTTATCTTCCAGCTGGTACACTACAAAAGCCATGTCCTGAGCTATAAATGCACTGTAAAATGCCTTCAAAGAACATTATCACAGAACCACAGAATGGTTGAGGTTGGAAGGGACCTCTGGAGATCATCTAGTCCAACCTCCCTGCTCAAGCAGGCTCCTCTAGAGCGTATTGCCCAGGATCACATCCAGACGGGTTTTGAATATCTCCAGCGAAGGAGACTCCACTACCTCTCTGGGCAACCTGCGCCAGCGCTCTGTCACCCTCACAGGAAAGAAGTTTTTCCTCATGTTCAGATGGAACTTCCTGTGGTTCAGTTTCTGCCCGTTGCCTCTCGTCCTGTCTCTGGGCACCTCGGAGAAGAGCCTGGCTGCATCCTCTCGACATCCCCCCCTTTAGATACTTGTACACATTAATTAGATCCCCCCCTAAGTCTTCTCTTCTCCAGGTTGGAAAGTCCCAGCTCTCTCAGCCTTTCCTCATAAGAGAGCTGCTCCGTTTCCTTCATCATCTGAGCAGCCCTTGGCTGCGCTCGCTCTGGCAGCTCTGTGCTCCTCTGCGTGCTTGCACGCCTCGTCTGGTGTGCCGTTAGCCCACCCAGTCAAGCATGCCTTCAGGGATTCATCTGCTCACGGGGAAGAAGTTTTTCCTCATGTTCAGATGGAACTTCCTGTGGTTCAGTTTCTGCCCGTTGCCTCTTGTCCTGTTGCACCACGGAGAAGAGACTGGCCCCATCCTCTTGACACCCCCCCCCCTTCAGATACTTGTGCACATTGATCAGATCCCCCCTCAGTCTTCTCCAGGCTGAACAGGCCCAGCTCTCTCAGCCTTTCTTCATAGGAGAGATGCTCCAGTCCCCTAATCGTCTTTGTAGACTCCAACTCAGGGTCCATTTCCCCTCCCTCCGTACTGTTGCTGAGTTTTCAAGCAAATATCTTTATTCAGATGTCCATTATAATGCTTGGATCTTTCCACCTCCAGAATTTTCTATCAAATGTAAAAACAACCACTGTATGAGCTGTTTAAATTAGTTTTTTCCTCATTCTCTATTGTGCTTTTCTTCATTTCATCTACCATTTTGTTAGAGTCAACATTTCAGACCTTGCAATTCTGTCCTGTGATGATTTCTGATGTAACCTCCATTAACTTACAAATTAATAAATGTACAATAAAAAATCCAAATTTTTGGCTTCTAAACTTTTAAAATGCCAGAAGACTACTACTCACTGAGTAGTGTATCTCCTGTACAGCCTATGATGTGCTGTTGTGCTTTACAGAACCTGGAGAATTGCACTTCTGTGTCAGGTTAAATACAGCAGAAGTGTTGCAAGCTCTCCTCTCTCCACTATACTGCTAAATATCAAGTACTGCTTACCATACTATAGATGTGTTTTGTATAGAAATATACTTCAGATATATTTAGGCCAAGAGGCTTAAGCTATCTTCATGTGTATTACAATCACTAATACAATAGATAACATCCTACAAAAAAAAACTTTGCTATATTAGAAGCCTTGTTGTAAAGGTAAGCTAGCTTTGTATCTGACCCAAACCTACATCTGTCATTTTCAACATCTGAAATAAATCTAGATTAGTCACCAAATCTCTACTTCTGTCCCTGAAGAGATGAATATACAGAAAATAAGTGATAGCATGTCAAAAACTACTTCATACAAACCACATGAGCTCAAGCCTTGCAAATCCTTTCTCACCCTCCTGGTCTCAGGTAGAGACTTCCAAACTCTGAGAATGGATCATTCAAAGAATCACTTACAGAACCAGCTTTTGCACATTGATTCTGTAGGGTCACAAGATAAAGCAAAAAAGTGAGAAATGAAGCCCTGTCTTCATGCACATAGCTTAGTGCTACCACTCTCCTGCACCACAGACTGTACTGCTCTCCTTACCAGACTGCAGAGATGGAAGGAGACAAGTAGTGAGGTATATTTAATTGCAATGCAAAAGGACAGTCTAGTAAAGCTTATGCAGGAGGAGATACAGAAAAGCCACACCCCTGCTTCAAGTTGGGGGTGAGAAAATAAAACCCATAAACACTACATAGTGAAAAGAGCATAAAACAATTTCCATATGATATTACAAATGAAAACAAGGCATTTATGCATTATGTTATAACCAGTTCAGTTGGCTGCCAAGTACATCTCTAATGCAGTCATCCATTGCAAACTAATAACCTGTATGCCAACACTTGACATTTAATTATTTGCTACTGCTACTTTAGTATCAGTAAGTATTTCTAATGCTTGGCTTGCTGAGAATTTTTTTTGTTCTTCAAAGTTTTTAATACAGTAATAAATGGCAAGGGTCTTGCTGGCTTGCCCTTTTCATGTTTGGAGTGATCCAGAATTGCTGGCTGCCCAACCCAGGTGCCCTTTGGGAACACATGCTGACCTGGAGGGGGCAGGCACAGAGCACCCCCATGCTGTTGCTGCCTCCAGGAGGAGACATCAACCAGGGAAGGAGGAAGAAGCAGAAGCAAAAGTAGGAGAGATCAAGAGGCAGGAAAGTATTAAAGGCTCTGAGATCCACCTAAAAAGGGTTGGAAACTACCAATCTAGATGAACAGCTTTTCAAGCAGGGGTGTTTTATCTGAGTAGGGAGACCTGTGCCCACTGTCCTATCTTCCATGGGTTTGTTCTTTCCTTTCCTACTGAAGTTATATGCCAGTTCATAATTTACAGTAGCTGCTTTGTTATCTTTCATCATTCTTAAGAAAGAACAATGAAGTGCTATTTAACTCCATGAAAGGGGCAGAGTTTAACTGCAGTTTTAGCACTCTAGGCCAGCTGAGTGCTGTAAACTCAATACTTGCACTGAGCTCTCCACTTTCATCAACTGGAGAGTGCACAGCCCAAGCCAGAGGTCCCCAGCCCACTCCAGCACCCAGCTCCTTACCAGTCTCTACCTGATGCTGCACAGAGAGCAATGCCTACACCAGCCATTCCACTTATTACTTTCCTCAGAACTTTTGGCCAAATAGATTTGATAATATATATATGAGAGCATTTTAATAAGTAGGTTTCACACTATTATTTTACCATCTCAACACATGCCCTCACCACCGGTAGCAACGACCAGCAGCCCACAAACCTTCCTTGCTTTCAGCATTAGCATTTCCAAGCGGTGCAGCCAGAGCAGCCTGCGTTTCAAAGTACTTTCCGCCAATTTCCCTGCGCGGTGCTTCCCACGCAGAAGGCAGCACCGGGCACAGACGCCCGCATACCGGAGCGACCCCCGGGGCCGCGCCTGTGCCCGGCTCCCCCCAGCACCGCCCGGGGCCGGGCCGCAGCAGCGCCCCGGGCTGCGGCAGGGCTTTCCCGAGGGGACAGCAACCCCAAACCGGGGTCAGCGCCCCGCCCGCGCAGGGCGAGGAGGAAGAAGAGCTCCGGGCGCTGCGGGCTGGAGGCGCGGGGCACCCCGGACGGCAGGGCAGCGGAGCGGGGCGCTGCGGCTGCACGGGGGACGGCGGTGCACGGCGCTCACCTGGCTCGGCTCCGCGCCGCTGCTGCTGCTGCTGCTGCTGCTGCTGCTCCCTCCTCCCGCGTCCGTCCGCGGACAAAGGCTGCAGCAGACGCCCGCGCTGCGCAACGGCGGCAGCGGCAGCAGCGCGGGGCTGCGGGCGGGTGTTATATAGCGGCGCGGGGCGCAGCCGCCGCGCAGCGCCCGCCGCCGCCCGCGCCCACCTCCCGCCGCCGCGGGCCGAGCCGCAGCGCCCCCTGCCGGACCGCGCGGGAGCTGCGCGGCGGCGGGGCCTGCGCGGCCGCCCCCGGGGGTGGTCGCTCGGGCACCCCCCCGGCCCTCGGCTCCGGCGCCGCATGCCCTCCGCCGAGGGCGACGCTGCGGGAAAACTCCGCTTCTCAGACATTGCTTTGCTTTGGTTTGTTTTTTCCTGCTTCCGTAAAGTGCTTAGAAATTTAGGAAAGCCGCAACACTAGGAGACTGAGTGAAACGGTGACCACGGGAGAGCCGAGGTGAGCACCTGACAGGGAAAAACATGTCATGTGCGCACGCTGCCACTCTGTCCGCACGAGCAGATGAATCCCTGAAGGCATGCTTGACTGGGTGGGCTAACGGCACACCAGACGAGGCGTGCAAGCACGCAGAGGAGCACAGAGCTGCCAGAGCGAGTGCAGCCAAGGGCTGCTCAGATGATGAAGGAAACGGAGCAGCTCTCTTATGAGGAAAGGCTGAGAGAGCTGGGACTTTCCAACCTGGAGAAGAGAAGACTTAGGGGGGGATCTAATTAATGTGTACAAGTATCTAAAGGGGGGGATGTCGAGAGGATGCAGCCAGGCTCTTCTCCGAGGTGCCCAGAGACAGGACAAGAGGCAACGGGCAGAAACTGAACCACAGGCAGTTCCATCTGAACATGAGGAAAAACTTCTTTCCTGTGAGGGTGACAGAGCGCTGGCGCAGGTTGCCCAGAGAGGTAGTGGAGTCTCCTTCGCTGGAGATATTCAAAACCCGTCTGGATGTGATCCTGGGCAATACGCTCTAGAGGAGCCTGCTGGAGCAGGGAGGTTGGACTAGATGATCTCCAGAGGTCCCTTCCAACCTCAACTGTTTTGTGATTCTGTGTGATTCTGTAGTATTTATTTAAGCAGAATGGGATGCTTTGTGCTGTACAAAGCAGAAATAGAGCATCATTCCCCCAAAGGAACCTGTAACATGAGACACACACACCAAGATACAGATTAATTTAAATAATACGTATACATATAATACTTAGTGAACATTTAAAAACGAATGCATTTATAAGACATTTCTGTTTGTATCTCTTTGACCATTTTCTTGATAATTACCATAATCACGTGTGTAAATTAACATTCTGCAAACAAATAGGTGGTTTATGGAGGATTATTTAACAGGGACGTTAGTTCTTAGCCTTCCAAGCTTTCTAGGTAAAACGGGGCTCCATATGCTTTCGTTTCCTAGAGTTTAGAATATAGGTTCATGTCAGAGTCTGCCAGGGAAGTTGTAATGGTGTTTCAAATGGCATCAGGCAGAGATGAGATTTACTCATGGCAAAGCTTTCTGTTCCTTGTCTGGCTGCTCTCCAGTTCTTCTCTCCTTCTGCAAGTTTGTTTCTCTTTCACTTTCAAATGAACAGGAATTAAATAAATAAATAGATAGAGGAACAAATCTGCTCTTCTGCAAAACTTATAACTCAAATAATAATCTCCCTCACTTTTGCTATGCTTAAACCTATCCCCAGGGTTTTTACTCCCATTAGGGGACTAAGCTTTGTGAGGCAGAGTATCTTAGTTTTAAGTTTAAAACCTTATATAAATATATAGCCTGCATTATAGCCATCTGTGTGACTTTTATTATATTCCTGTGCTCATTGTTTCAATCAGCTGTTAAGATCAGCAGCAGGCATTAGATCAGATGGGAGTTTTATGATCTGTATCTAATGCTGGGCAACTCAATTAATTTTTACAAAGTCCTCTGGGCAAATCCACAAAGGCCTGTTCAGAAGGAAGCAGTGGACTGGTTCCCAGTACATGAGGCAGTCCGCCGATGCCACATGATACCCTCCCGTCTGCGAGCGGCACTGGTGCCCTGCAGAGACTGGGGTGGGGGGGGCCAGAGAACAGCAAGGAGCCCATGACCTCCCATGAGGAAGCACAAGGCAGCATGTTTCTGGCACCCTGGTGAGACCTGGGCAGCAGTGGTCACGGTCTGCCTCCGACCTGGCATATTGGCCCTTGCTTTTTGGTGTATCATCCTGCAAAAAATTCCCATACACAGTGCCCATCTGATGAGGCTGTTGTTAGGGGTCTCATAGCACAGCACAGTCAGTGTCACAGGATATATCCGCATTTCCTATGGGCACAATAGCTTCCTTATTTCTGCCTATGGATTGGTGCTCGAACACACTGTGCTTGCATCTGCCTACAGTCTGAAGTGCCAAGTACCATCCATGTGGCATGATAAGGGAGAGTCTCTTATCCTTAAAGGACCTTTCCTTAAGGTTTGTCTTCCCTGCTGAAAAAAAGCTGTATTCTCCCCTCCCTCCGGTGACTAAATGATATGCATGAGTTAAAAAGACAGCGAAGATAAAGCATCTTAGTTGGTAAACTCACTGAGAACGTCCCCACGGCTGGCATAAACGAGGACTCTGACGAGACAGGCACTGGCAGGTTTAGCTGTGGTGGTTTATGGCATTAAACCCTCTGCTGTCAGCTCTGCGGGAGGCTCCCAGCCTCCACCGGGGCAGGCAGAACAGAAGACAAGCCTTCACCTCAGAATATTATTCATGTTAAAACCCTGAATTTATCTATGGCCAAAATAGTGGGGGGAGGTCTCAGAAAATGAACCGCATCTAGGCTAAGCACTGCGCGCTCCCTCTCTGGTCAGTGCAGGGAAACGGGCACGTCTAGGGTGTAAATCTTTTCTCCCCAGCGTAGGCACTGAAATTAGCTCAGAAGTATCCATTTCCCTAAAGTGAGGTGAGGGCAATCCCTGCGTTTTTCACCTGAGAGCTAACTAGGTAATGAGGGTTTGGTTCCTCCAGCAGTGTACTCCAGTTCTTCAGACTGCCTGAAATATCATCTATGGTGAGTCGATGGAGTTTGTTTTCTTCATCAGTGGCTGTACCTAATAAAGATGTAATCACTGAAAAGCATCTGGCTCTGGAGAAATCTCACTATTCATAACATACCCTCCCTGCTTTCGTAGCAGAAAGGGAACGCTCGCTCCAGCCCAGCTGCGTGGCCCCCTTGCAGCTCCCTTGGCATGCGTGCTCCCCTCTGTTGGGACCAGACGCACTCATGCTGCCTGTTACAGAAGTGACCCCTGCACCTACCCGGCACTTCAGTCACTGATCTTCAGGAAGCCCCAATCCCACTTGTCATCTCCAAAGGCATTACTGTGTAATTGGTGATGATGGGGGCTTACCGAGGAAGACTTTCACTGTCCTCCTGTTACATTAGTACTTGAAAGGACCCACTGGCTATACCAAAAGAGCTGAGGCTATATCACAATAGCTGAGGAAGCCCAGATTGACCCAAAATGTTAATCAAACTGCCAAGACCATTCATTGTTATATGAAAAACAAATGCATGCCCTGCATTGAGTTTCTTCCCTTAATAGAACATTTTAGCAGTCAATTATCACTCAGAGCAGTTGACTTCTGATCGCTGAGCTGTTGTGCTCTAAAAGGCAATTCATGCTATTATCACACCTAATTAAAATCTACTTAGCTGTAGAATGTGGCCTCTGCTTTTATTTTTAGATCCTGTGCAGAGGTGAAATTGCTGTAGATAATTCATATAAGCTTGTTTTTCTTAAACATATGGAAGAGAGTGAATAGATATGTAACCTATACATGTGTATAGTGAAATATTTCATATGTGACTCCTCCAAAGAAGATATGACGATGCTGGTTACACTAGAAAGAAAACAAAAAAATGATGAGAAACTGAAGCAGGAGATGACTTTTATAAATGAAGGCAGAGCAATTTTAAGCACAGTTTCAAACCTAAACCACTTTGTTGATGCGTTTTAACATAAGCTCCTACAGCTACAGAGAGGTGGCAGAATAGCCTCACACATAGACCTGGAAATATAACCGAGTGAGGAGCCAAGGGAATACACCCCAGTGAGGATCCCGCAGCCAGAGCGGGGACGGTCTGCCTGTGTGTGTGCAGCTTGAAAGTGGGACTGGGCAACCACATACCATCGCCACGACATGATATGAGTGCCCTCTGCGTAGCCCTGTGCCAGCGGCGAAGGCACCGAGGGCCCCCTAAGTCACCCCTCCCCATCAGAAGGGCAGGACGAGAGGCACGGTGGACTCTGCCCTGGCTCTGCACCCAGGTTTCGTCCCATGTGCTGAAATAAGCACCAAGACACCTTCCCAGTGCTTCGCAGACTCTAGCTTCCCTCCTGCCCGCCCCAGTGCCTGCAAGAGCTACCTCGCTTCATGCCATCAAACACCATTCTTGTGGGCTGCAGCACAGCTATTCTTTATTTTTTATAGCAGAAATAAATCAAAAACAAAAGAAGAAGAAAAACACATACGCATTAACAACAAGGTCTTATTGTCTACAGTGCCTCCAGATGGGAGACCAGGGTTGAGCACTACGTAACACGGATATAGCCAGTCTGTGCCATTCAGCCTCGGGATCAGACAGCGGGCCCTGGCTCTGTTTACTGAGCAGTAAAGACAGAGCGGTGACACCAGAAGGCTGCACAAGGCTTATTTCTCCGCAGAAATAAGCAAGGGGTAAAATCAGTGTTCAGTTTTCTAGATTACTGGGGAAGAATGCAAGTCAACAAAAAAAAATACCACGCACACGGCACAGTTTGATTAGGCTGTAATGTCATGTTAAGGCTACTAGCTCCAGAAGACTTTTTGGAGGTTTCTGTCCCAGGGAGGACACAGCCCAGACCTGCAGGAAGGAGGGTGGGCAGAGCTGCACCACGGTCCCCGCACTTCAGTGGGGAGGGCTGGAGCCACCGCATGCGGGGCCCGGCACAAGCGGGACAAGACCCGGTGTCACCCTGTAGGCAATGGGCCAGGTGCCACACTGCCACTGGGGTGTCCGGGCATCCTGGATCTGGCTAATCGGCACGCAGGTGCCCTGCGCTGGCAGCACGCCGCGGGGCCTTCCCCGTGAGCTCCCGCTAGGTAAGATGCATAAGCTACTGTTTCCAAAGAGAATTTTTCCTTAGACTCCCAGGTCTGATCCACAAATATTTTGCCAGTAAAATGACGGAAGTGTGATTTTTTTCTGTTTTTTAAATTTTTATTTAGATACTTACTACAGTCATACCAGCTATTTTTATTTAAATACCAGCTTAAACTTAGATTGTGCCAGCTAAAACTCAAGTGCCGACATACTGGTCCGGGATTGAAGCTGTCTGATACTGACTTAGGTATCTGCTGGGCTTTAGCAGCTGTAATAACATAAGCTCTTTTATATTGCATCAACACTAGGGTGAGTGTGTCACTTAAAAGGTATCAACAGTGTAATTAAAGTGGGACAACTCTTGTGTCTAGACAAACACAGAGGAGCTGGCTTTGACTGTGACTGCTGGACTTCTCGTCAAGAAAGAGCCTGTCTTGTGACAGCTCCCAAATAAAGCTGTGTTTTAAAGATGTAGTGAAGCTCTGAACAAATCACTGCTAATTCAGTTGATTCCCTCATTTGTGAATGTTGGCTGCTAATTTAATGAGAAATAAAATGCTGTAGCCAGAGTACATCTATCATCTAGAGGAAACAGAGTCTTGCCAGAAAAATACCAGCTTAATCTGTCGAGTCCTTGATTCAAATTACGAGGAATATCTTGTATACTCAAAGTACTAGTGGCTGAAAATCCTGCAAAAATATAGCACTTTAGCCATGGTGGGAGCAATAACCTGCTCATTTTTGAGTACAGCACAACCAAGTGGTTAGGATGAGTTCAAATACTTTTTTTTAAACTGCTTTGATTATTTTAAGCCATAAATTCAAAGTCTTCTGGGATCACAATAGTTGCCTCTCTGAGCTGTGTTACTGCTTGATAACAGCAACGAAACACTGCAGACAGATGATAAAGCAGTTTGATGTGAGTTCTTGTAAATGACACCATGGAAGAAACCTGTCCCTTGAGAGCCAAGGAATTCCAGCCATGAAAAAGAATAATTGCGGTCAGATAAAAATGGCAGCTTGCTCAACAAATCTACTTCTTAGCTGAGTAAATATAATTGAATGCATTTGCTTGGACTAAGGGGACTTTTCATGCGAGTAACTTCTAATCATCAGGAGTAAGGATTGCAAAATTTAAGTAACAAATATATAGTTCTTTCTTTTTTTCATGTTTATATTGAGGATGCATTACAGTTGAGGAAAATGTAACTGTTATGATAGTTTGAGGAATGCGTCTATGTGCATTTTACGAATTCTGGTTGATGATGTAATTTGTTTGCCTTTGCGTATATGCAGCCAATAGTCTGTTTGCAGGCCTGCACCTAGTGCCTTTGAGCCACAGAAAACAGGAGGTCCTTAGATCTGGACAATTCCCATTCAGATAGCAGCAGCTGAGACAATGCAATGGTCCCATCCCAAGGGAACTACTTTCCTCCAACTACTCTGCCAGGACATGAGAGGGAGAGACTGGCAGAGCCCAAACGCTGATGTTAAGTCTGAGGTGCAGCTTGGATGCTGCTAACGCAGATTGGGCTGCCGTCGGAGGAGTTACACCATGTGGTCAAGCCCATGTTGCACCTTGCTGGCAGCGGGATGGAGTGTCCAATTCCCTTCCTGTCCCCACATCCTTGACCCCAGACATGCAGTTCTGCCCCTTGCTTGCCACAGCTCTGGCACTTGTTGAATGCTTTCCTGAGGCTATTCGTTTCACTAATCTTGCAGAAACTGCTCCAGGTGTCTTTCCACAGCAGGATTGCAGTCCTGCTCTCCTTGCATTGGCTCCAGCACTTGTTGGGGTGCTGTGAGCCATCCCAGCATGTTAACCCTGCAAAAAACTGCAGCAGCAACAAAAGCCAAGTGAATAGCTTTCTACTGAGCTGAGCATTGAGCTGGATCAGCAACAGCGCTGTGGGGTACTGCTGGGAAGGGGAGTAGGAGACATGTGCCTCAGAGTCAGTGGCTGCTCGAGCCGAAGTCCCTTTTGGTATCACAGCTACAGTGTTTTTTGCGGGGGGTGGGTGGTGAGGTGGGGCATTTTCTTACAGGTCAGTAGGGTGAATGTGCCAGTGTGGCACAAGGGGTAGCACGGGGAGTGGAGAGGGAAAGAAGGAAAGCTGGACATGGGGGGAAGAGAAGAAGGAGTACAGCATTTGGTGGAGCTGCTAGATTAGCTTAGCCATATCACAAAACTCTGCTTGCTAAAAGGCAGCTGGTCCCACCGAAAACTTTCCCTACCAAAAAGCCAGACTGGCTCCCCTTCCTCCCAGAGCAGTCGCCAGAGCACGTAGGCTGCAGGAGGGGAGGAGCAGGAAGGAGCAGGCTAGGGGACACCGAGGCAGTGGGATCCCCCTTCTGCACCTGACGCCCAGTTGTGAAACCACAGCATGAGTGTTAAAACTCACAACGCACGCTGCAAACTGGATTAGGGAACTGAGACACAATTTTTAAAATGTCAAGAAAATGATATAAAAAACTCGATTCGTGCACAACTGAACAAACAGTTGCACTTCCACAAACGTGGCTGAAGCGCCCGGGAGCAGAAACATCAGCAGTGGCTGTGCGCTGGAGGATGCAAGGGCACTTCCTTAAGGCAGCATCGCTGCATTGCTCCAACCTCACAGGAACGCACAGAAAACAAAGGGCAGAAAGAAAGGACAGGTTTTCGTCGCATTGTCCTGTACAACCATAGACTCAACTGAGGGAGAAGGACACTACCTATGCAGTAAGAAGAGATTTCTGAACCAAGAGAAACCACGTGAAGGGGGAAAGATGTGGACCTAAACTAAACAACGTATGAAAATTAGGGCAGAATCATACATGGACCCAGCTCTCCTTCAGCAGCCCAGCAACACCCCTTTATCCGTCAAGTCTCTATCTGTCACTTGGAGTTCCTCCACTGATCGTTTATTCCCCTGCCTCGCTAACCGTTGTCACGACTGCATTTTCCATCCTTCACCCTTGATTGACTCTTGATTCATCTGAAAAGGAGGGGGAGGAAAATATGACGATTCAAAAGAAGCAGCAAGAATGCTCTCAGCAGAAATTTATACAAAGTGTTCAGCCTCATAGGTGAAGTGCCTGAGTTCAATGGATAGTGAAGAAATTTTTGCAATAAGAACTAATGAAATAGAGGAGGGCGTATCAAGGATTTAAGAGATAAGCAGAGGATTCTCAGAATAGTCCTCTGGAGGGGATGCAGACTTTCCATAGCAGTTCACTGCTCAAAAAGATCTCGTCTGCTTCATCCATGAGAATGAACACCCAGCATAAATCTTTCACTGTGAGAGTTCTCGATGTCTTTTTCTGAATAGGCCCATGTTTCAGCATCATCTTCCTCAGATGGATCAAGATCAGTCAAGTCAATCAAGTGTGAAGGACAAAAAAGTGTGATAATGTTTGAGCCTTCAAGTCTCATAGATAAAGCAGCCAACATCATTTCAAACAGCGATCTACTCAGTAATTCTTATGGGGAAAACTGTTTCACTCTCCATTGTGTTGCTAACCGTTATAATTTTCAGGAGCACAGTCTCAGTGGGAAGGGAGGTACGACTGCCTACGTGTTCTTTACTCTAGCCACATAAAGGCTGGTGCTTCAGAGCTTTTCCGTGGCCCGGGATTTTAGTTTCTGAAGCACTGAATGTTGCTCACGAGTGAATGGGAAAGCCCAAACACATCCATAATTGGAGTTTTGCATTTAATTGTGCTTAAGCTGTTCAGGAGTCAGGTTGTTTCTGGAGACTTAGGCAGGTCGACTGCATTGCAACGACAGGTACGTACAGTCTGTACCTGTACAGCACCCAGCACAGAGGGGCTATGACCTTTGGTCAGACCTCCTAGACATTCCTGTCATACAAGCTGCTCATCAAAGGATGTAAAGTGATACTCAAAGACAGCCTCTTCAGTTTCTTATGGGAAAGCGGCTTCTCTTTTTCTGCAATTCTTGCTGTCATCTAGGTACCTCAACATGTCCCTTCGATGAAGAGGATCTCCTGCATAACGTGCCTTTCTGAGGCTAAGCTGGCTGCCCATCGGTTACCACAGGGTAGCTAAGATAAAGAAGAGAGTCTCTATGTGTGTTTGGGCATTGCAAGGCAGGATACTATGCAGGCTCTGAAGGAGGGAGGGAGGGAGGCATAGGGGAAGGGAGGGAACCTGCTGAAAAAGCAGAGCCCCTCTGGGACTGACGCCCTTCGAGTGCCAATACCGGAAGTCACAGAAAGTCTCTTCTTCTCTAATTGCCACCAAGACCTTGCACATGAGCGCTAGGAAACTACAGCCAATTCCTTCTGGTCATCGCTGTGTTTGGACCTGTGATAAATCAAACATAAAGTATTAAAGAGGAAAAAATAGAATTGTCTCTTAATAGAGTGTTAGTTTCTGTAAGGATTGTTTCTTTCGAAGCCTTGCAGCTAAGGATGCACTATAAATAAACCCCAGGGAACAAAAACCACTGTCGAATACTGACTAACTCAAGTCAGCGTTACTGGAGCAATCTTACGTTTCACCATGTAAATGCCTTTCTGGGCATCTCTAACCGGGACAGCTAGAAACTGTGGAAATACACAATAAACTGAAAACACCTCAGCTTTCTCTTGGTCTCAGCTAGATTTCCTCTGAGTATGTTTAGATATTAAAAATAAAGAAAACAGCAGCTGGTTTACAGTGCAGCTGCCATTACAAGTGGTGTCCCACTGCTGGCAGAACGGCAATGGCAATTTTTAGGGAAAAGCGCAGTGTGGGTAGTGTGTAATAGGCGTGTGTGGGGAAGACATAGCCACATCTGGGGAAAAGGAAGAAAGCAACAGCCACACAGTGACCGCTGGTAGAGAAAAGGGAACTGACAGGCCAAGATCACGAAGGAAGGTATGCAGAATAATGAGGTTCGCAGAGACATGATTGACATCAGGGACATCAGGCAGCAGCCCTGAACGGCATGGACTATCTTCCAGGATATGATACAGCAAATGAAGCAGAGGAAGAAAAAATTATAAAAATGACTTTGACAGGCTCCAAGGCAGCAGACTGCTTCAGAAAATTCTTAATTAGGCCAGAAAGCAAAAAAATGTGATATACCGGGTACAGCTTTTCTTATAGGGGTAGCTCCTGTAACAGCAACAGAGAGAAGGAGCAATGGAAAAACTCATTTGTGATAGAGAATTGTTCATATTGCAGAGAGCTAAAAATCTTATTATCATTCATCTTACAGGAAGGACCTTTGTTTACAAAGGGATTGTATCAAAGTCTGCCTATTCTTCTCTGCTGTTCTGCTGTCTCTTCACCTGTCAAGTACCTCTGGCTTTGTTGTACCAGCCAGTAACACCCCAGTGTTTCACTGTCAGACTTTTGACACTCAAGCTTCCTTATAAGGCAGCATGACTGGAACCTATGAGTGACCTATGCCTGGTATTCAGGGAGGGTTCGAGGTGTTTTCCACATCTTGCTTTCTGCAGGGCAAGGTTTCACTGGGTATCCCCGAGCCAGGGAGTTCAGCTGCCAAGCTAACAAGGGGCTCGAGGTTTCCTTAAGGATGCTGAGGGCAACTGTGCTTGCCAAAAGGAACTCTGGTTTAAAGGGGGGGTGGCTGGGTGAGGCCGAGGCTAACTGCATCCCATACTCATCTGCCTGATGGTTTCACAGGGACCATTATAGTCCCGGGGCATCATTAGCTTCTGCAGGGCTTGTGCAATAGAGAAGAGAGACAGCCAAGAGACAAGACCCTTGTCTGGCTTCCCAGAAAGCCAGAGGACAAAGCTGCACCCTCGTTCCACATGCCCTCCCCGGGCAGGCCACCAGGCACCCACCTTCCCCGTGAACACTGCCCTTAGGATATTGCCTTTTGCGCTTGACCTTGCTTCGTAACGAGCCTCCACGGACTCTGAGGTAATTGAAACATCCTCGTTTTAAAATCTATGATGTGCTCGCTCTTCTGTAGAGAATAAGCTTATAATTAAGTCCTACAGGCAGGGTCGGAGGTCTGAAATGGATTTTTCTCCCCCTTTTTGTTTCCTTACCTTCTTTCTTCCTCCGCACACCCTTGTTTCATGAAAGTTTCTTCCACTGACCTCAGAGGCGAACATGTTTTCGTTTCTGGCACTCAACGTATTGTTCTGAGTATTGTATTTAACTACATTGAGCTCTAAGCTTCTCCAAATAAGGGGATTACTATCTCTCTATGAATTTAAAAAAAAAATGCTGTAGGAAATGTCAGTTTCACAGTTTCTGGGCTTTGCATTTAGGGGAGAAGGATTACCGTGGCAGGCAGGGACTTACCAGCTCCTGACCCAGGCAAACGCTGAGGCAGACGCAGATCCTTATCAAACATCCAAGAAATGCAGGCAGCCTGTCTCCCCAGCCTCAGGAGGAAATCTGTACCAACACTGCCGCGTTTGATCTGACTGATTCCCTTCACCGGCCTGTAATACTGGAGGCCATGCCTCGGCGGTCACGCTCACCCAGGGCCCATCCTCTTGGCACTGCCGGCCTGGCAGCAGGGACACATGTCCCTCAAAATGCAGCACCTGCTCATTTCCTGCGCCTTGGCTGAAGACCTCTTGCTCTTCCTCAGCTTATCCCTAGTAATTCCTGTAACAAATAGCACTAGTCTCAATGAGTAGGTGAGCTTCTGGGACCCGTTTTCCTCCTGTGTGGCATCACTCAGTTGGATGACCTGGTTCATGAGGTGAGAAGGCTGGGGAAAGCTTTTCCTGCAATTAGGATGCCAATAATAGCTACTTTTGGGTGGACTGCTTGGGGAAAAATCAGATTGTTGAGCACACACTGAATCCGTGGGGGTTCTCTGACTGCTAATAGTACAAGTACACTCACTTGCCTCTACTCAGGGGTGTGTGCTACCTCGGGGGACTCAGCTACCGCTTTCATGACACTGGTAGTAACTTCAAATATTTGAGATTTCTGTTTCCATCTCAGACTTGGCTGAAACTGGACACAAGAAATTATGAGTTCAAGAGATTCCAAAGGCAGACAGCAAATGAGGCAAATTGCATTTCCTTAAGAAGACATTTAAAAATGTAAAAAAGACACAGTACTGGCCAAGATTTCTCCTCAAGTTGGCTGCTCCCATCTCAGGGCTCCTTAGCTAAAGGCTACAGGCCTCAGACGCAAACCCTTCGTGACATGATAGCCAAGCTCTGCGTTGGGCAGCCAGCGAGCCTTCCTCAGTATTGTGGCAGCCACCGATGCCAGCTCTGGCGTCCTGTGCTGCCCTTGAAGCTATCCCACCTGGTGGCCCTGATCCTTGCTGCATCCAGCCTCATCGTTTCCCCCTGAAAGTGTGGGTAGAAATGTTGTCACAGCTCTTTGCAAGCTCTCTCCCTCCTAACCACATCTCTCTTTCAGGCTGCTGGACTAACCCTCGCCACTGTGCCAATCATACCAGGTGCCAGGAAAGGGCACTGGAGCCTGGTGGAGCTGAAAGTACATCTCTTCCTCTGTTATCACAGGTCAAACAGTTTTCTGAAGCTCTCCTCTCTTTATTAAAAACTTGTAGAATTGAACAGAATTTGTTTTTTTACAGGCTACGGATATGGTAAGTGTTATTGTATGTGGGCTTGCCCACACGATTAAGATAGATACACACAAAAAAAGAACTAATGCTTTAAAATACTATAGCATTGCTGAGCCTCACATAAATAGGGATAGATTACCCCTTGTCAATTAGCATCATACTTGTCAGGATATGATCTAACATTCAGGACTGCATACAACAGCACAGATCTAGGTTTAGCCATGTTTCCCCATTTTGCAATCATATATGAAACTATATATAAAAAGCTGAAATCATGTATGAAAAGGTAAGTTGCAGTTAAGATGGAACTGTATAGCTTGCACAGAAATGGGCAACTCTGGTATCAAATGGCTGTGCAGCTGTACTTACTTTTAGTTTTTAAAATATGGTACTTGTTAGCAAGAAATTATTTCATGACTAAATGAGAGTGCAAAACCAACTGCCTCAATCTGTAAATGCAAGACTGTTTTTTATCAGTTTAGTAAACTGAAGGAGTAAATAGTAATACTTGAGCTTATAGTTGTTTCTGCGGGGATCTGCTTTATTTTACTGTGTCTGAGATTACCCAAATGTTGGCTATCTAGATAAATTGGCCATATACACTCAGCTCAGCCTATCCTGAGCCCGGGTGATTTAAAAAGGATTATAACCCTGAATGAAATTGCAAGTCAGATCTAGGGCATCTATGTCTGTTGTATTGCTGTTGGCTGTTGCATTGTCTACCAACATCATTCAATCTCTTCTTGTTTTCTGCATCCAGTCTTTGTAAATGTAGTAAATAATACTGCCACTAGCTTAGGCTGTGCTTTTTCAATTGCAGATCTCAAAGCTGATAACAAATAGGAAGTAAGCATTATTAACAAGATTTTGCTGAAACTTAGGTAGAGCAATTCAAAGCAATTTTTATGTGAGATACTGTGCCTCAGATATGAACCTGTCATGTCAAAGAGCAAGCTTATGTTTCTGCACCTGACACAAATCTCTCTGCTAAGCTGTTAATAAATGTCACTCTTCAGTCACCTCCTGAGAAAGGACCGGAGTGCAGGACAACCATTTTTATGGGGAGTGCAGGAGAGAACATATTTTTACCAAATCCTAGAGTTTTCTTTCAATTCTGAAAATGAGTCCAGAGTGGTTTATACGCTGAAGACATAATCAGCTCTGGGCTTCACGCTTCCTTCTGGCTTTGTTCCTTTGCACAAAATTGCACCTATTTTCAAATGATTATAATTTCCTTTTCCATTCCTTGGAAACTAGCTCTTGCATGAACTAATGTTATAGTCTATCTTTCCTTCATATGTTGTGTCATACTGTGATTTTCTTAAACCAGCTAATGGGAGGCATTAGACTGTTAACAGAAGACAAAGAGGTTGTATTAAAGCCATTTCAATTTAAATTAACTTGCTAATTTTAATCAAAACTCTAATGAAACATCAACTAAACTGCAAATATTAATGCAGGGGGGTACGCTTCTATTTTTTACGTTAGTGGGTGAATTCTTAAAAAAAAATCATCTTTATCATGGGGATTGTAGCTGCTGTAACAACTATGGTTACACAATTAAACATAGATACAGGAAGAGCAAAGCTGAGCTCTCAGGTCAAAAAAAAATCTCTCTATGAGCTATGAGATGCCTGTACACACCTTAGCTGCTCTAGAAGGATCTTTATGTTCTTCCAAGCTGTCACTGGGCAGCAGAGGGCAACACAGTCATAAAAACATAGGAAAGCTTCGTTAGCTCTTTGTAAACGCGTAACGCAATGCCATGCCTATCATCTGTGTTAATATGAATAGAACTAGGCATCTACTGAACAAATGTACTGAAACAAATGATGAGCTATTTTGCATAATTAAAATTTTAGGGTGGCCTGGAAGAAAGCGATTTTTACTGTTGACAGCAAAGCTACAAATTCTAGACCAGATCCTGAGTGTGAGTAATTCAGTGCATTCATGTGGGATCCTGGTATCCTAGGGGCAAGTGGTATGGATGGGCTTGCTTCCATGTGGCACCCCGGTTTTTCCCTCAGGAGAGCTGACTTCACTTCAGACTGGAGTTAAGGTGAGGAAAAACACGTATACAGTGAGGATGCTCCCTGGAGTAGGAACCCAGTCTGAAACAATAGATAAGGAAACTTGGCAGGACAGAGGCATCCACCGGAGATTTCTGGCCTTTTCTTAAAAATAGTCCCTGTCTGTACGTTGAGTGTCGGAGATATAAAAACAGCCATATCAGCTTGGCTCAAATGCCCATTTATACTTTTGTGACCAGAAGTCACAAAAGCCTAGAGAAGAGTTTATGAACGGATGTGCACGTAGAGATAGTGCCCCAGAATATCCTCCCAGCCAACAACAACCTGCAGGTCAAGGACTGCCTGAACTGCGTGTGGTGCGTTCGTGTTTACCAGCCCTTCATGGATTTCTCTGGTGACCTTTCAAACTCACAAAAACCTTTAGCATGCCCCATCTCCTGTGGCATGGAGTTCTACAGAGTCCTTACGTGGTGTTTGATGAGCCATAGCTCTTTTGTCCTGAAACCCCTCACCCATGTCCCTTAAGTCCCCTGGTACTTGCGTTGGAAGAGAGAGTGAAAACGGTACCTTATCCCCCTTCCCCGCGACACTCAGCATTGCATAGGCTCGCTTCTTTTCTCCTCTAAGTCATCTCTTTTCCAGCTAGAATAATTCTACTTATTTTTCTTTTACGGGAGCAACTTCATTCCATTGATCACCTTTGGCATTCTGCTCTGGACCTTTTCCAGTCCTACTCTCTCTCTTATGAGAGTGAGCTGAACGTTCAGCTTCTGTGTTCAGAGAAAGACTGTAAACTGTAATAAAATAACAACTGTACTGAAGACTACCAAGTTACAACATGATTGCACCTGCCTACCTGTCTTTTCATGATGCAGCAGGAACACACAATAGTATTATACCCCTATAACTTAAGCTAAAAACAATCAGAAGTCTAGTGGAACTAAAGAAAATCAGAGGACAACAAAAATCATTTCTCCTACTTATTTCTCTTCCCCCATCCTAGAGAGGAAAAGCATTGCAAACTAACGTCTCTCTTCCAGTTCTGTGACACAGCATTCTGCTTCTTATTATAATAGCATCTGATCTTATCTCATTCCAGTAGACAGAGAGGCAGTTTCAGGTTTCCAAGCCATGCACAGCTTTTCTGTTCTCATCACAAATTCTGCTGTTCCAGCATATCAGATATAACTCGGTTGCTATGGAATTCAGTTTGTCTACTGCTGTTAAGAGATGACTGGCTGTCTAACTCAGCAGCGTGCTGCTCAGATGGCCGGGGTCTGGAAGCGTCTACAGCATCTGGCACATCGGAGGTAGCTGCTGTTCCCTCTTCAGGCCTTTGTGACCTCATTTGTGTTTTCCACATGGGTTCTGACCAAAAAACCTGTCATTGCTTTTTTCCTTCTCTTTATAAAGCAAAATCAACCGCTAAGGATCTTTGAACAGACTTTTCCATTTTTAGAATGGGAAAAGGCAAAAATACAATCTGTAGCTTTGGTTGTAACCAGTCTGCTCACTATTAGTGAGAGCATTTATGAAAACACTGTGGCAGCCTTTGCTTCAGCCACGCTATGTCCTCCTACCTCCCAGGGCATGAGAGTCTGCTGCAAAATGATGCTAGTTTTTTTGCATGATTTTGAAGGTGGATGGTCATTTGCTTAGGTCAGGATCACCAGCTGACCCTCAGGAATAATGCTTCTCTGTGTGTGTTGCCAATATTCGTAGCATGAGGACTCATGCTGGGGCTCACAAGGTTTGTCAGATCAGGTACTGTGCCGTAAAACACAGATGCATTAATCTAGCCCCAAATGCCTGGAGAAAATAAAAGCATCTCCTGAACATACAGAAGGTATTGATTCTTCTTTTAAATAACAAGAAAACATGCACAGGACCTGCCCCCCACCAGGGAACGCACGCGACGCACCCGGGTGGTCACTGCCTGTGTGCAGGCAGGCACGCCGGCCGTGCCACTGTGAGTGCCCCTGAACGGCGTCCAGCTGTGATCAGATACAGATGTACTGTGAGACCGGACAAAGGATTTCCTCTGTTCTCTTCCCTACAGTATTTGCACGCAGCCCGAGGACAACTCACGATCCTATAAATGTAAGATATCTAGCAAAGTTTTTCAACTTCCAGGATACAATCTACCTCAGATCCAAAAGAAAGCACTGATTTATAGCTCAGCAGTTCCAAGCTCTATAAGAAATGTAAATCAGATGCATGTTTCCTTTTGCTGCCCCTTACGGTGGGAGAGGTGAAGGCGGAAGAAGGCAGAAACTCTATAGACGTATTATGAAGAGGCTGGAAAAAATAATGGAAGTCACAAATGTAATTTTTCCAAGTGTTTGCTTATTGAATCCTATCTCTGAAATGATACTGGGTAGTTTCAAAGCTGATTCACTGGTGTTACATTGTTGACTGCCAGGAAAAACATAGCATCTGGATCAAAGAAACAGACAGCCTCATCAAAGAAAGACCAGACACAACGGATTAAATCTTGCATGTCACTGGAAGACCACGTATGAAATCAGAAAAACACTGGAGAGGGTGAGAGGATATATACTTGGACTTGCTGGTCTTCCAGGATCAAAATATCATACTCCAGCCCACATTGTGTAAAAGCACTGCATTGTACAGCTAGCATTCGCTTCATCATAACAGAAAAGACTGCCCACTGACACGCATCCTCCTGACTAGAGAACACTTCTGTGACTGATTTTGTCATAGAAGAGGCAGGAAACAGTTAAGGTATCTGCTGGTGCTTATTTTTTAACAGCAAAATAATCTTTATATTATAAAACAGGTTAAACCTGATTGAGTGATTAACAAGTAAGCAATTCAGGGCAAAGTTTTGCAATGTCTGCTCTCCTGCTACCAGTCACCCAAGGCTGGGTGGTTATTGTGAGAGAAGAGCAGAAGCACAGAACTGGGAAAACATGCTGGTACAGAGCCTGGCTATTTGGTGTAAAGCAAGCAGGAGAGGATCACTGAAGGGTATCTTAAATTAACACTCTTTGATCAGCAATCTTAAACCCAAGATCTCCTTAGATATCAAGCACTTGGACGGTTTAAGAAACTTAGCAGAACATTTGGGGATTTCCTTATTACAGCCACGTAGGTCAAAAGAAAGATTTTAAACACCAAACACAGTACTTGGATATCTCCCTATCTGTTTCATCAAACAAATAAAGGAGTACAGAAATGCCTATTAAAATGGACTCTGGCCAGTCCCGGAGTCAAAGGTATGTTCAGCATCTTTTCCTCTCTGGCAAGGTCTGTGGGGGATGAAAAGGCTGTCCTGGGAAGTGGAGGCAAGTGGTTATACATCTGCACCACGGCTAGTCAGGCAGCCTGCCATGGGGCCAGGAAACCCCTAAATTAGGAAAAACAAATAACTCCTACAGTGAGCCACTGTACTGCTACAGGGTATGAATAACTCTTCCAGAAGTCTACCGGTGTAAGAAGATCCTTCCTCTCAACCTCTGATTTGCTCTCAGCCTCAAAGCTTTGTCGCAGTGAAATGGTAGCAAAGATTTTTTTTTTTAAATGTATGCATGCATTCTTATCCATGGATGCATACAACATACTGGATAATTCAGCTGAAAAACAAACAACCTAACTATGGCCTAAAAGTTTTCTGTTTGCAGAAGAAAACTGCCAGCAGTAGAGTAGAGACTGGTCTGCGGCTGTGTTCTCCCAGGAGATGGAGTGGTCCTTTCATTAGAAAAAAATAAGAAACATCATCTTCTTGGGAGCCTTTTAATCTGGATGTCTTCTTTCTCTGAAATCCCCCCACTGAAAGGGAGATGGCAGTTTAAGACAGCACTCTGGAGACTGTCAACAGTTTTTAGACTTATGCTCAGCACTGAGAACAAGGACCTAGAAATACCTATGCGAGCATTTAGAATCAACAGCATGGAAAAAATAAAAATAAAAAACAAGTGCTGCAGCACCCACGTCGCAAGGCTGCTCCCACTGTTCCCTTACAGAGTCGGAGAAAGAGCTGCTCTGAACAGGGTGATTCAGAGCAAGAGACTTTATTCAGTCATCTGTATCTTTCCAGAGAGACCTCTCATTTTTCTTGCCATCCGTTATTTGAAAAGATGAGTGTCTGAATGACGTATCTCTTACATTTCATTTTCTAAAAGCAAAGTGTATGTATCAAGTTTTGTAACCTCCTGCAGAGGTTGGGAATTTTTTTGCATCTAGATTATGTAATCCAGTTCATGGGGAATTGTTACTAACAGACAGCTTCAGGGATGGAAATGTCTTTTCTCTGGATTAGACTAACTTTATTGCTCCTGCTCCTATTCACACCAGTGCTGATGAGTGGAAAGTTTGTTTTTCAGCTGGTAAATCAATCTACTTCTAGCTGTCTAGAAACAGGACTCCACTGTAAATTAATTGTTGATCAGTGATGAACAACAGGCACCATCAGAAGGTGTTTCATTCACTGAGGTAGCAGACTGTGTGCTTTTAAGCTGCATATACACTCCCCGTTAGAGTGGCACTCAAAATCTTGAATTATTCATCTAAGGAATCTGCAACTGAAGAATCTGTATTTTAGGGACTCTCCCGAAGCAGTTTGTGAGGTTTGACTAATTCTACTAATTTGTCATTTATAATTGATAACAACAAGAGTGATGAAATGCAACTTTAAGGACACCAGAACCATGCAGCTCACTATGACACACTCGCTATCCCTTGTGTTCTTGAAATTACTGAGCCTTGTTGTTGCTTGCAGTACCTACCTTGTGTATCAGGAGTGACATATCAGTTAGAGGAACCACACAGCGCATGCTTGCGCTTGGTGATCTTCTTCAGGGCTTCGGGGCTGAAAATGGAGCTACTAAGATGAGAATTCAGACTTTGACTCATATTCTATGAATAATTCAAAAGTTATTGTTTTGCTTCTTGCAGTTTGGTTAATTTGCACCCAGCTGATTAAAAATTACTCTTTGCAAAAACAAATCACTTTAATAACTTAATGTCAGACCACAAAATAGAGTGAGTAATAAACCACCTAATTCTTTAGTCAGCTGAAGAAGAAAAAAAAATCACAACAAAACAAAAAATGCCACACAATATTTCAATGTTATGTTACATCTATGCTGCTGTTTGCTGAGGCTGGTTTACCTGGACGCTCTAAAGCTACAGTTCCAACCTTAGTTAAACAAGTTTTACTTCTCAGGAGAAGGCAAATGCCATTCTCCTGACCTCTGCTTCTTGAAAAAACAGTGAGTGCTCCACAACCACCCTACAGACATCACTGCCATGAGATATGCTGAATTAGGGGGTCTCCAAAACACTTCCTGCCCACTCTCAGGCTACCAGTGTACACTACTCAGTGTTGATAGATTATAGTTGGCTTGTACTACTGAACTGTCTTTCTAAATTAGCGTTCTGGAGCCCACATTCTGTCGGAGGAGTCAAACTCTTGGCAGCAAAAATGGCCTGTTAACCACTGGATATGTCCACTGTATGTCCAGTGCTGTAACAGCTGCTGGAAGTCAGGATTATGTTGACTCTAGGAAGGGCAGCGAAACGAGACAATATAGGCAGCCATTCTATTATAAATTATTGAAGTAGGTATATTTTATAGTAGGATCAGACTATTCTCTGGTTTTCCTAAGACCTATTTGCACAAATGTGAAATCCCTGACTCTAAATACATCCCTTTCTCCTGTCATATGACCATAGTTGCTTTCTAACCTGGAAGCCCTCGTGAATTTCAGAACTAATAATTTTGCCACTTATTAGCATAATAGTCCACATAAATAAACTGTGTGACTATAACGTGAATGCATCCATTTTTCTCACCCTCTAGACCCTCTAGGTATGATGAACTTCCTCACCTACTAGAGCAGCTCGGTAGTGTACCGTTTTTTCTCAGACCTTGAAAATTCTGATTTGCTTGAGAAAGTATCCTACCATAATTAGCAGCGTACTGACCTACTGTGATGTCTGTTGTCCCAAAGAAGTTGCCATGCCAAAATTTTGACCCACACTTTTACAATACAGTTGAGGATAAAGCAACAGCTGCATCATGCTGTGTACTTTCCAAAACCAGATGATACTGCCATTTAACTAGCGAAACTAAGAGTCTCAAAAGTATAAAAATAGCTGAAATGTTTATACTGTTCACCTTGACAATCTTTGCATAAGATCACAAATAACGCACAATGTGAAAAGTGGAATTCCTGTGTATTATTTCTCCTTTTCCTCTTCATGAACATTTATTATTACCCTTCCAGTCTTCATATGCACATTTGCATGGATTTGTTGTAACAGACGTGCATGTGTACCATTAAATTATCAGCTGTAACACTGAAACGTGTGTTCCAGAGTGTCTGCCTGAAAATGGTCTCACATCCTTTCAACATGTATACGAAGGAGGTGACAAGAATAGCGCCAGATGGCAATGGGAATGGAAATGATATGACGTACATATGTGATGCAATTTTCTTTTTTTTTTTTCTTGTGAATAAAAGCATCTTGTGAAAAGAGGAATTAGTGTAGTATTTATAACAGTCCTTCATAAACATCCCCAAATTCCAAGCAGAAGACAAAAGGCATGAATCATATCACAGCAGGCACTATAGCCGGGGAAGTGGCCTTTATGAAGATTGCTTCCGTAATTTGGGCTCCAGAATGAAAGAGAGCTGCTCTTAGAAGATCTGTAGGAAGTTGATAATGGCTTATTTAATTGTAGTATCACCAATAAAAATCTGGGTTTTCATCAAGAACACTTCCTTAGCTAAAAATGTCATGATTCTTCAAGCTGTAGTTTGATCCTGGTAATTTCATCTCTAAACCATATAAAGCCAAATAAGCAGATTGGAACACTATAGTTTCCTTTGAAAGGAAACTTTTAGACTGTGGCTGCAATCTATACCGTGCAAGAAGATAAAATCAACAGTAAGTGATTTAGTAGACAGAAGGAAACAATTACTTGTAAATCTGATATTGCAAAGAATGGATAATCATCTTTATCAATAAAAGAGGGAGTGAGACTATACTCTTCTATATGGCCTGACAGCTGAAAACCTCCCATCAATTGACAAGAATTAAGGGTGATTCTCCTCTTACTTCATTTTCCATTGGTTTTGGTGACAGTTTTATGCGCTTAACCTAGAGCGAGATTTGGCTCCATTCATCTTGCATTATATCCTTTGCATCAGAATATCACCATGTTCATGCTATCAGTGGGGAAATCCTGAAATAGAAAAGACTTCAGCAAGGCTCTAAGTCAAGCGATCAAAAGCAACTTCTGATATTTAACGTAAGACCCTCTAAAATCCCAGCACTGATTTGACACCACCTGACAAATCAAAGGGATCTACCGATGCTGTCTACTTTCTGATGTATCTGTTTTCAGGTATTCACACTAGAAAATAGCCTACGTACTTTCTCCATGATTAAACGGTAAAACTGTGGCAAAGATGAGGGTAGATCTTAGGGAAGTATAGTGATGCCAGTTCTGATTTGTAACTAGGTTTATCCTTCTGAAAGCATATAGAAATTCTAGCTTTATAAACTCAACACACTAGGTCACTCTCTTTGGGAACCAATGGTTAGGGGCATTGGTGAGCTGGAGGCACTGCTGCACCCAGACAGCTGCTGAATATGTTCCCCGGTACACCTACAAAAGAAGAGCACAGGCCAATGGCTCCTATAAGCTACAGGTACCTGGAGACAACAGGCAGAGACAGCCAATTAACACCTGACGACAAGATGCTAATGTTACCATAATATCGTTGGCTTTGTGTCCTGCTCTGTCCTGCTCTCTACGGCTTAGCTTGGAGTTTTCAGCCCTTATCTTTGCTTTGCCCATCCCCAGCACAGAGCCTGCAGCTGGGGGCCCACAGCAGGCATAGAGGACACAACAGATGCGCGGACCAGGTGAGATGAAACCTCCTTCAGCAGGAGGGCTCCTCCTGCACACGCAAACATTTGGGCTCAGCTCACCTCAGCCTGTTCAGGGGTTCGCATCGCTGAGCTGCTCCACAGCTGGGCTTCATACTTCCTGGCATTTACCACAGCACAAGGACTGAAGGCAGGGTGGAGAGTCAGGCAGAGTCATGCAAGGAAGCCCGCACAATACCACTGCCTCCACGGTTACGCATCAGGAAAGCAACAAGGAATGGATGCAATGAGATGCTAATGGGAATATATCACCGAGAGGACAGGCCTCCAGATGGCTAGGACTGCAGTCAGCGCCATGGCAAGATAAGGCTGGAGAATTCCTTTGCAGTCTCCCATTGAACTGAAGAACTGCTAATGATAGCTGACAACAGCTTTAAGGAGAAGAATGGATAAAAGCAGCACTTCTTCAAGCGAAACTTCAAAGCATGAACAGGCCAAAAATTCTGAGAGCTGTCTACTTGTGACAAATATCAGGCTGCCTGCAGATTATTCCAGACAATAATAATAGCTTTAAGGGGATAGGCAAGATCGAGCGTTGTGATAGCCACAAAATCAAATACTGCCAGCTACCACCATCAGTCACACATAAGGTATGGCTGAAACGATAACCAGTGCTCCCTAATAACAATTTTACAGGCTGTGTGAGATTGCACGGCATTCAGGAAAGTCGATCAGCAAGAAAAGCAGGGTGGGAGGGAGGAAGACTTATTACACAGAAATTTACAATGTAGTCATCGCCAAAAGCCATGCATTCCCATTGCTTTTATGCAAATTTGTGGAGCAAATTTGATCATATTTGACATTTTACACATTTTCATCAATGGCGAAAAATTCTATAGCCGGTATTTTGGACAACAAGAAATTCAAAGTCAAATTAGAAAACAAACACCATCTCCTCTCAGTTTTGCTAGCTGAAGGAATTGTCAGTGTTCAGAGAAAAATGGCTTTTGGGGGAATAATTATTACCTTGATTCTGAATTTGTTTTCTATCTGGTGGGATTCAGTAACTGAGAAAGGTCTGCTCTGATAATGCCAGCAGTGTCACAACAATCTGAGGATGACAGCTTATTTTCTCCTGACTGCTTAAAGTGCAGATGAATGTCTAACTGATACTGTCTCATAAGAGCCAGTGATGAGTAAACTGAAGCCTTTAATAAGACAATGCTCTAGCTGTATAAATTAGATGTATTCCTGAGGGACATCAAAGCATCCATTACTTTTCAGCTTTTGAAATAGCTGCAGTCTTTTTCTACCTGCAACCTCATCATCCTGCTGAAAGCTTATATTTCTATAGCACATCTATTATTGAAGAGGACTGCATAATATATCATAAACAAGCAAAGAGTTACTTACTTTGTCTTCCTAAATTCCTTTATCACTACAGAACACACTAATTTATTATAATAGTTGTATCCATGTCCTAATTTGCATCCATTGCATTCCCTCCATTATGTTCTGTTTGCTGCACAGGTATTATTGTTAACAGCTGTGAAATACTATAAAGTCCTTTTTTGGTATAAAATCAAAAGAACTCCAAATCCCACCTTGCTCATAGTTTTTTTCCACTGCACGTTCATCTTTGAAGAGAAAGTTAATCCCGTTCTAATATTTTCCCATATGCTGCTCAAAAAATAATGTTATCATTCAACAGTCAGGTGATTTTTCATCATTTGGTGAAGTAAAAGCTGCTCAGTGAGAAAAAGCTCAAGGCTTGTCAGCAGAATGGGCAAAACTCAGTTGCCCAGCCAGGGGCCAGAGCTCAGATGAGCGGTATCGTTCCTACCAGAGACACAGCAGATATACGCAAAAGGCGAAAAGCTGCAGTATAAAAATGGGAAGGAGATGAAGGAAAAGAAGGAAAACCAGGAGGTGGATGTGGTTTTTTACTGTTGCTGCCTGGAGATGACATGGGATTGCTGGACCACAGCTGCTGCAGCGGCAGCTGTAAGCCCTTCTGAGTACCCACTGCTTGCTGTCCCTAAGGCTCTGGCACCACCTAAGTGGGCAGCGGGATGTGGCTGCTCTGCACCCCAGCAGGCCGCTGTCTTGGGCTGATGCCCACATTGCTGGTGCCTGCAGTGCCAGCTGCTGCCGTAGCAGAGCGTAGCAGAGTCCAGTTCCCCCGACCTTGGATTTAGTCCCCTGGATTTAGACATATCGAGATAAGTGGGGGCTGCAGCATGAGAGGCTTTAATACTGCAGACAAGTGGAGGAGAGATCCCACTCTGGTGTCTGCCCTGGAAGAGTGCTAGCAGCCATCTGGAGCCACAGCAGGTGAGGCTGAGTGCTGTGTTCCTGCAAATACATAGGGTGACTGGGAATTTCAGCAAGCTTTTTTTTTTTTTTTGCTTTACAGTTCTTATATCTATTTTAAGAGAGGAAAGGAAAAAGTGGACATCAACAGCAAGTGACTTTATCTTGCCTTCCTAAACTGTCAATAAACAGCACATATGAGCTTGTGGCTTCCTGGTCTCAATTACAAATATGAAGTTGTACTCCAATATTAGACAAGATATGCTTTACAGCATTTTTTTCTGAAAAAAAAAATCTTCATATTATATTCAGGTAAATGATAGTTTACAGCTGGTGTTTTTCAGTATGTAAATCTTTAATTCCCCCCAAAAAGGGGAAATATTTCAAATTCGAATTCAAATCAGAATTATTCTATGCACTTGTGATAAGTCTTAATCAAAAGACACCATCTTGCGAAGAGAAGAGAAGGGAAGAGGAAGAAGGAAGGGAAGGAAGGGAAGGGAAGGGAAGGGAAGGGAAGAGAAGAGAAGAGAAGAGAAGAGAAGAGAAGAGAAGAGAAGAGAAGAGAAGAGAAGAGAAGAGAAGAGAAGAGAAGAGAAGAGAAGAGAAGAGAAGAGAAAAGAGAAGAGAAGAGAAGAGAAGAGAAGAGAAGAGAAGAGAAGAGAAGAGAAGAGAAGAGAAGAGAAGAGAAGAGAAGAGAAGAGAAGAGAAGAGAAGAGAAGAGAAGAGAAGAGAAGAGAAGAGAAGAGAGAAGGAAAGCATAATTTCCTCCCTGTTTTTCTCTTTGAGCATAATCTGGTAGCTGGTGCTGCATCTCCTCCCAGCTGCTACCATATCTGTTAGGGACTTGAGAAAGAGGGAAAAGTTGTTCATCCTTTAGAAAAGAGATGCGGAAGTGATACTGCACAAACTTCATTTTCAAGATACCTCCTTGCTTGTCCCAATCCATGTACATCTTTCCTGGGATTTTCTTTATTCATACATTCATTTATTTTCCTGCAGTATCTCCTACTTGAATTCAGCTTGCAACTCTCCTGCCATCATATGGCATCATAACAGAGCAGCAAGTGAACACTGCCATCCCTGCTGCTGTTATGCCCCAATGTATTCTGTGGCTGTGGGACACACTGAGCTACACAAATAAACAGGATCAGTCCTTGATGTGTCACTGAGCAAAGATGCCCAGAGGGCAGGTCTCCCTGGAGCTGTGTTTGTTTGCCGGACTACACCTGTCTTCACTGGACTAGCCCCTGAGGATGGCAAGCGATGACACTAGGGCTGTGCCATCCCTCATTTTTTTCCAAGGAAGAAACTTTTCATCATGGCTAAAGCCCACAGCAGCCTTTCAGATGAACATGAATCAACAAAATGCAAGTGGACTTAGCTTTGTGTCCCCTGGTATACTGTACCAGATTATCCCCAACACTAAATTATAGTGTATAGCTTGAAAGAAATGAAAGCAGAGGAACATCTACCTTGAAGACTTCCTTTTCACTTTCCTCTAGTTGTCTTCAGCGTTCTGACCCTCCCAACTTCCACTTAAACGCACTGTTTCTTTCAAAAAATCTGACCACCGAAATGAATGTAAACAAACAAGACTTTCTGGAAAATGTGCTTCAGATTTCTTCATGGTAGACAGTGTCGTTCTTTTCATTAATTTTAAACGTTTACTATACATTTCTACCAACTACTGCGTGATTTCACACAGTCATATTGACTACGTGATTCTGAAGTTGGGCTGAAGTTTCTACTAGCTTAGAAATAAAACCCACTCTTGAAATGCTGAAAATAATATTCTTCTCTTTCATTGAATGTTCTCTGGACCCTGTAAGCACACCCATTTCTTCAGTTGCTGCTCTTGCTGTAAAGGCAATTAGTGTAATGGCTTTGTAAAAGTCTGAGGTGATTTCACTAAAATATATAAAATATGTCATGTTGAAGTCAACATGAATGAACTGTGAAATTGTATTAGGCTTAGGCTGGAGATTTTCACTAGGATGGAAAAAGAAACTAGTCTTTTATCAGTAATTTCAGGATCCTTAGTTATTAAGAAAGAAAAAAAAAAGAAAAAAACATATTCTGTTCCTCTCAATTAAAGGAGGCTTGAGGCTATATTCATTTGAGCAGCTCTTCAAAGACAGGTAAATAATACCAATCTTACTAAGAATGAAGAATCAAATTTAAAACAAGTTAGTTAAAATATTGATATTAAACTTCCTTCAGAAAACGCAAAACTGATTCGCTGATTAGAGCTGCAATTAATAGTGTCAGCTTAATGGGCATGCACTGATGAATGTGATTTATACCTATGAGGCTCAGATGCCCTACCTTCCTTCTGGTGCATATACCTTCCTGCTCTGGAAAAACTATTGTTTGTCCACTGTCTCTTCTGGCTAGTCTTTGTGTCCCAATGAGTTTTGGAAGCCTGCAACATGGCAATGACATATTCTTGTCCTCACAATAAATACAAGTATTTCAAGATTTCAGGTTGGACCTTTATTATAAACATGGGTAAAGCCAAGTGTGTACTGCTTTCTCCCCAGAGCCCTTCTGGGCCCTAATCCCAGGTACAGGCCAAGCACAGGTGGAAGTCCATCTCACCTCATCTCAGCCATCTTAAAGTGAGATATCTAGTCCAGGCCACATGCCTAGGTAACAACATGGGAAGAAGAGAGATCAGAAGCTGCAGAAAACACTTCAGGCCAACTTAAATCACCTTTCACCTCTCTTTTCGTACATACTTTGGCAAGGAGTCAACAAATGACATATAGCATATTATTTGTGCTCTGTTCAGTAGGACCTGCACAAATGAGTGGGACAAACGACATCTCAGAGCAATCATGTCAGGACTCCTGCGAACTTGAGTTGAATTTGTTCATTCATAGCAGTAAGGAGTATCTTCCAGACAGGACTTCAGTGTAACAGCTACTGAAGGTAGGGCTTAATGAGCAGTTTGAGTACCTCTGACAGCAAGCTCATTGCTTGTTGTTGCTCCCGCACTATGGAAAAAAGTTGATATTTAACTGAACTAAATCCCTACTTCAGTTTTTTATGTGGTCAGAAAAACAGCCGTACAAGCAGAAGTGATGGCCAGGGCAAATGGCCAAAGGGGGAAAAAAATGAGGATCTGCTCAGCAGGTCCCCAAAAAGCTGTGGATCAAATTATCATATGAAAGCCTGGAGAGCAGTAGAGGTGCTTCTCAGTGTGCAATGTATGTAGTGCTTGTGATCCCTCAGGAGCCATGGGGCAGGAATCATTACGGGAACAGCTCATTGCTGTAGGCTGAATCCCCTGCCCTATGTGTCCTTGAGAGGTAGGAGAGCAGGAGACCGCTGTGCTGGAAACCTGCACACAAGCCAAGGTGTTTGTTCAGCTCCATGTCTTCAAAGTCATTAGTCCCCGAGTTATGGACTGCCAGATCATGTTGCAGGACAAATGTGATCTGGATTAGCTGTAGGTGTTATAAACGCACTTAAGTCAAACTAACTCAAAATAGAGTTTCTCCTAGATTCAAGTTTTCATACTGGCTTTACGCAGCTAAGAAAGATAGCCTGTGGCTGATCAGGCATAAAATTTGAGCGGTTTGGTCAGACAGAATCTGATCCGCCATAAATCTTAGCAGCATTAAGTAGTATTAGTGGTTTGGATCCTGAGGAGGAATTCTAAAATTGGATTTCCTGTTTTATTAATACAAGGCCTAAGGACAATAATAGCCCAAGTCATAAATATTATTAGTGATCAGAGATCAAAAAGAAATAGCTGAGTGTGGAGAGGAGATATCATAAATTAAGATTATTGATTCTCATAAATCAATTAAGATCTTACAAATAATGATATTCCTTGTTGATAGCTTTTGAACAGGCCAAAAGGTCAGGCCAAAGAAACATAATACCTTGTCAATCTCATATTAGCAGGTTGCACTTCAGTTGTACATGTGTGGCACAGACTGATATTTACCAGGCACATAAAGCTCTCCTGGAATCGAAGCAGAGCGCTGGGCACGCGAGACAAGCAGGGCCAGGCACAGGAATGGTAAGTCTTCGGGAATTCTTATACAATCTTTTAAAGACTAAACAAAAACCACAGTCAGGAAAAACACAATAGAAAAGACAAACTTCAAGCTGTGCTTTTTCTGAATGCATGTGTCTCCATTTATCTCTTAAAGCATATTCAGGTTTTTATAAACCAACAGTACAGTGTCTAGTGATATTACAGTGCAATTCTCAAAAAATCTTAAACCAGAGAGCAGAAAGAAAACAGGATATTTGAAGTACTCACTATCTCACGTTTACGTTTTCTGAGATGAACATTATTTATACTCAGACACAGCATCTGAGGCTGTAAAGTGATTTCACGATTCTCTTTGAATTACTAAAGACATATTTAAAAATAATGAAAACATTCAGTCATCAAAATAGGAACATTTCCCGTGCTGTCTATGTAAATAAAATCGGTCCTGAAGAACGCATATGAGTTTGGGCTCAAAATTTTATTCTGACGAAGCAGTTTTTCTCAACATATTATTAAAAGAGTTTATTTGATTTAAAAAGAAAAGGTATGAAAACCCATTTCAGTATTAAGACCAAATTACCAATATTGAAACATTGCTGTGCGTGCAGAGAGAACAGGATAGCTAGAAACTAGTGGGAAACAAAAGTGAAGCTAAGGACACCTGCCTTTTTCACAGAGGGGCCCCGGGGGAACTGCCAGATCTACCGGTGACAGCTTGTCTTTTTGGCTTCCAGCTCCTTTTCATATTTCCAGACTTTAATCACCTGACACATCCATGATTATGGTTTGTTACAGACGTCGGAAAACAATTATGAAAGGTGTTCTGGCTACTTCTGTAAGGTGTCGGTGTCGGGGAATTAGACTTGGGAAAAACAAAAGCTATTCCCAGGCCTCAGGCACACCGAGGAGACGGGAGCACCAGAGGTCCTCAGCCAAAAGAGAAGTGGTCAGAGAAGGAAGGATCTAGGTAGCTGGGCAGAAGATGTATCGAGGGAGGGACCTGGGTGGCAGGAGCAGCAAGGAAGAAAATCACCACTTCAGAGTCAACAAGAATGAGAAAGGAAGACAGAAAGAACAGTCAAAGGGAAGGAGACAGACAAAGAATAAAGAGCTGAAGGAGTCAGACAATAGTTTTTCTGTTTGTTTTTCAAGATGGTCAAATTAATTTTGCAGTTGACCCCCTAAAGCTTTACTAGCATTATTTTTTCACTTAAGTACTTTAAGTGGCCACAGGCGTGAGGTAAAACACAGGCAAGGGGAAATAGGCAGCATAATTATGAATAGGAGGTTCAATGTGTGTAAGACACACTGTCACTATCAAGTCTGTTTTGTAAAAGCTGGTAACTAGCTTTCAGTTTCTCCACTCCAAACTTCGTCCTGAAAAAAGACAGAAGGTGAAACTTGCGCCCCACAGTGAGGCCAAACTAATGCTTAGGAATAATTTTACTAAAGGCAAGTTCCGACCAAGTTCAGAAAATCACTTGCAAAGCTATCTGGAAAATACTTCAACTTTCTCATAAAAACACCAAATACACTGAGGCCTGTGGAAAGAACTAAAAGTTTCTCTAGTGTTTTCTACAATGTCATTCAACTTCTTGCCACTCTTCTGAAAAAAAAATTTCTAGATGACATTCAAAAAATACAGACTCCTATTGTAACAAATCCCCAAAACAAATTTAACAATGCCAAGTTTAAATGTAAGACCTAGTATATAATGGAAAATGTCCCATTCATTTCCTATCCCAAATTAAAAGCTACATCCTATAAGATGTTTTCAGATCCATGCAAAATGATAACCGTCTTCAATAGTGCCTAAAATCACATTTGTTTCATAAAATCCCTCAACTGCAAGGTGCTGGAGGCTTGGAGAGTATACTGGTCTAAGCTTGTCCTATTTTTTAATTCTTTCATAGATGCCTGCTGTTGGCCTCCGACAAAGACAGGAAACAAGACTCTGTAGCCCTTTATGGTAGTTTCTGCTAGCAAGTTTATAACCAAATCATTGACCTGTCAAGGTCCTCTGGCCCTTTCCAGAGGCAACTGGCGCCTCTGAGCAATGTCTCTTAACATAGTAATAGGTTTTCATATCCTTTCACCCCGTGGAGATGGGTGAGAGCATTTATCTTGATTATGAAAATAAAAACATCCTCTAGCATGAAATCAAAAAAAAAGGGGTATGAGATAATAAGATGGTTTACTGAGCAGGACGTGACGCATCTTAAATGAGAAATTTTCAGTCTAAGCTATTGCCCACCCAAGCTGACGTACTTTATCACCTTTTCCCATAGCAGAGCCATGTCAGGCATATTCCTGTCATCTAGAGTGAAATTCTGACGCAAGGTATGGGCTGTACAGAGGCCAAACAGTGGATGGCACAGCCAAGCTGAGATTCCAGATTATACAGCAGCCTGACATGCATGTATTCACCTGAGCAATCCAGGCAAATCTTGCAAATTACTGTGCATGTTATAATCTAAAGCATGCATTTCTATGCAGCCTTATTTGAGTGCCTTCTCCCCTCCATTAATTCCTATAGCTGTTGCCTTATGCATCACATGTTATGCCCCCAGTTTTTGTGAAATATTCTCAAAGGGCTACCTCTGCTCTTCAACCAAAACTGAAGTCCTACTAAAAAAGGTATGGTCATATTGAGTAGAAAAAAGCCTATCTCATTCAAAATCCCATCTTCGACAGTGGCTAGTAACAAACGCTTAGGAAACAGTGTAAAAACAGGCAAATGTTGTGTGGATTCCTCCCAATATCCCTTCCCCGCTTCTAGGAATCAGCAGCTCGGGAACTTTTTGAGCCAAGAACTGCACCTGTCGTGGTTAGGTTGTCATGGTTAACAGGTCCTTGAAGCGCTGGTTTACTAGGTGCTCAAAACACAGGTTTCAAACATGTTACTATGCTGGATAAACTGAGTACCTCCCATTAATAAAAGTGGTCCAAATGTGAAAGCAACAGAGTATCTTTATCTATTATTTATTTTCCCTGTGGGAGCAGTAGACAGCACTCAGTACTGCTCTAGAACAAAAACACTGGCTGGATCCAAGTGCCATGTTATTTTCAGTAATATTATCCCATCTTCCTATACAAGAATTCCCCAAGCAACTTGTCTGCAGAGAGAGCAGGACAAATCTATTAAAGGCGTTGTGATAATTTCAAGAATCCCAGGGAATTACATAAATTTCCTGCTGCTATTCAGTAATACCTAGGAGACTGTAAGGAAACCTACTGCCTCCATCATAATTTTAAAACAAAAAGAGTATAATAACACAGCAATGTTTATGCGCACTGAAACACAGCAGAACAATGGCGAAGACAGAGATACTTCAGTGGAGGAGGTAACAGGGCACACTGAATAACACTGCTCCGCAGATCTTTCTGAACAGAGCCAAACACTTTTGGAGAGAAATATTGTATTTCAGTATTTTCTGAATAGACAGGAATAAGGATTGATAATTGTGTTCCCTTCTGCTTTGAACGTCAAGAAAAGTTTTGGTGGTCAATTTGTGATAAAAATGCCATTAGTGCTTACATCAAAGAAAGGCAGGATGAAGTCCTCCTTCCATTGAAGTCTTTCACAGCTTTCCTATAAGTGAGGCCAAGGTTTTTTGGTTTTGTTTGTTTGTTTTTTTCCACAGAGAATCTAAAACTGGAAAGTGCATGTGAAATCAGCTATGGTCTGCCTGGGAGATGGCGCATGCTCTTGCACACCCTAACTCAGATATCACCAAATGATGGAGCTTTTGTCTCTGAGCCACTAAGGCTTGACACATGGTCCCCTGGAAGAACAGCACAAAATCTCCCACTGATTTTGAAAGACCAGAACAACTTGTCACCCGTCACCACCAGGAAGTTTTCCTGATGGTACTTAAGCCTAACTACTTGTACTATCCTACACATGCTGCATTTTGCTTACTAGTCTTGGTGAACTTAACCAAAATTGTGCTGTCTTAGTCTGATGGCAAGTGATGAGTTCTCATCTCTACAAAGGGAATGCTATTAGAGTTACCAAAAAAAAAAAAAAAAGCTTTCATGTAACAAATGTAGGAATTAAGTCTGCTTTATTAGTCATTCTTTTTTAGCTGGCCAGTCTCATCAACTTGACTATTAGCAAAAAGCACTTTTCTCTAGCAAACTGGAATATTTATGGAGTACAGGAGATAAAGTCCTCTTAGGCAGTCCCTTTAATCAGGGCTTTCTTACATTAGGTAACAAGGAACACCAACTCAACTCAAAAGTAACTAATGAAGTGCTAACGAAAAGCAGATATAACTTAACGATGGTCTTCTACAACAGAACGATGCGTGATTCAGACACAGCTACTGCAGCCCTGCCCCAGCTGCTTATCTTCACTTCCTCATTCTTCATTCAAAAAATTGCTTACACTCAAAAAAGGAGGAAAAAAATAATGTTTTAGATTAAAAGATTCTTGCATGTAGGACTCCCTTGCCCGCTTCTGCAAATGGGTGAAGTGGAATAAAAACAGAAGAGAAAAGCACATTGCTGAGTCACGGTGATCCAGGATTAGCACTCGCCTGCTGCGTCATCCCAGCCCACTAAAAAGCTTACAAGGGAGGGGACGTAGAGTGACTGGCAGGACAGTATTACCATTATCTAGTTTTCAAAGTTCTTTTGCAAAGTAAGACAGTGCTAAATTGGAGCTGTAGAACAGTTTAGTACAAATTCTGCATCAGAAGATATATTCAGATGACACAACTTACCAACATCACCTATTTACAGTGAAAAAGGATTATCATACGTCCAAGACACGGAAGTAGTAGAAAGTAAAACAGGAAGAAAAACAAATAAATCACAAACAGAACCAAGTAGTCAAATAAAATAAATTTCAGGTCATGAAGATGCCTGACAATGAGTCACAGCAGGTTGAATGGTTCCATGCAGCTTTGTTTCGAGAAGATGAACCCAAAAAGGGCCGGCCATCCATTCGCTGCACCTGAAGAGGCCTTGAAGAGAGTTGAAGAATGCTTCAGCACCAAGTCAGTTAAACAGAAAAGCCACCCAAATTACGGACTTTGAATGCAAAAATCTAAATTGGAGATACGGGATAATCAGAGATAAGCGATGAGGACTTCTGAATAAATGAGTTTGGGTTTGGGAATAACTGAAAAACAAAAACACTGAATAAACCACACCATTTGGAAATGGCTGCTGTTATTTGGTGTGCAAGGATGAGAGGCCAGCAAGAATGCCAATGCTGTTAAGATTATCTGATTCAGAGAAAATGAGTGCATCCTGATACTTTTCAAATTTCTAAAGACTCAAACAAGCACATATTTTCAACATACCACTTCTCAAGAACAGTAACAAGTACTATACGATGTGGAAACTATAGGCAAAAGTACCGCTAATTTTGTGACAAAGTGGTTCAGAATGATATCCCTGATTTCAGTGTTTTCAGACAGGGAGACTTTCCATGCTCACAGGTACTAGCATTCAAGCACCTTCCTCCACACCCGATAAACTCAGCCACCTTATTTCAGACGTTCTGGACTGCAAAGACACATAAACGTGATTATTTATGATTATTTGTCTCGCTGGGGCAAATGCCTTTATTTCTGTAAATACAGCCATAGACAGCCACTGCAGATGACCGCTTTTTGGCCTTAGGCCTTGAAAATTAATGATGACAAGGAAACCTACATAGGTTTTCTCTGGGTTAGATAATAGTAATAGACTTTCATTGTCTCTTTTTTACAAAATATAGGTACTTCAAAACTGTGTGGTTGGATTATTTACACAAATTTTCCTTATCACATTTTCCTTCAGCCTCATATTTATCTCTTCATTACTTCTATCTGTTTTCCTGGCTTGTGTTCAAGCACTTGATTTACACTTAACTACATTATAATGAAAATAAAATAGTTACATCTAAGAAGCAGTCACACCTCTGCAGAATTATGCAGCTTTTTCTCTTCTCTTTTTCCCTTCTCTTTTTCCCCAGCTGTAATATTTGAAGAACTTCCTTCATGTATCTCTATTTGTCATGCTCACAGGCAAGCTCTGAGTATGCAAGGTTTCTGCAGAGCTGAGTTTTGCAGAAAAATGCCTGTTTGCAAAAAGTGTGCTTCCCTCTACCCTTCCCCTTTTTTGTGTTTCCAATTGCTATCAAGATAGCCATGAAAACATGATTTTTAATATAAGCAGACACAGTATTTCTACTTTCATTCTGTAATCCGCGGATGATTTGTAGAAGGTTCTCCATTATCTCCAAAGATTGTTAACGTGGAAACTTAACATCATCTCACCTTTCAAAAGTACTTAAAATCTTAAAAAGTAATTAAAATTACCTTTTACAAGATAGTGTTGTTAAGTACAGCACTCCTAATTCTTTCAGCAAACGTTCAATGAACCTGACTATCCAAATGTGAAAAACGTCTCTCAAAAGAAAATAACAAATGCCTTGATAGTATTACAGATTTGTATATATATATACATATAAAATCACTTCCTTTTTTGCTGAAACAAAGTTGTCTGTGAATGTCATCATAGCAATCACAGAATGTGAAGAGCTTGCTACATCATTCATGCATAACTCCTTACGGTGCAGGAGGCTTTATTCAAAGAGCTCTGTTGTTGAAGACAATATACTGTCACCTCCCTTGGACCAATGGTGGTGTGACCGCTCGTAAGTCTCCTAACGCTGTCTGGGGTGTTTTAGCCTTCATTATACACCTCTCCCATAACATTTCTGCCTGAAACAGGAGCAGTTCAAAATCTTCTGGCAGTTTTTGTCCATCCTCTGAGACACAGGCTATTCCTCACCTTCAAAGATCAATAATTTGGTTGTTTTTTAACATGTAAGACTGCAAGCTTATCAAGCACTCCCAGAAAGCCTGACCTCCACAGTGAATACACATGCTCCTTCAATTCTTTCTATGCGGAGCGTGTCAGTAAACAAGCCATACAAACTGCAAGGCAGCAGCCACCGCCTGGGCTGTGATCGTCATAAAGACTGTTCTCTGGCGCGTCAGTCAGATTCGGGCCAAGCTGATCTGGGTGAGAGGAAGCTAGTTGTCATGACTTCTGTTACTTAAAAACGCTTGGCTTAGAAGGATAAACACCACCCAGCTAAGTCTAATCTTAAAAGATCAATTACATGTATTGCCTTTAGATGCCTTTAAAGGAGGTGACAAGGGAGGGACAAGTCCTGGCCCAGTGCAGCTGTGTGAGTGGCAGATGCTCCCTCTCGGCAATAGAGTATACTCAAGAACAGGCTTCAAACTGTGTCTGTGCTATTATGTTAGCTCAAGGCCACAAGCTTACACGTGAATCCAAACTCCCTAAATATCCATGCTGCAACTCCGGCCTGGAGAGAGCAACTGGGCCAAAGAAAATCAGTTCTTGCAGGTAGTTGGCACAGCCTGCAGCTCTGCTTCCAGCAGCAGTAAGGCCACAACTGCTGGAGCCACTTGATGCTCCAAATGCAAGCCCAAACTCAAGCGCAGCTACTAGAGGTATTAAGGACAAAAGCAGAAAATCTCTCTGAAGCGTTGAGCCCAAGCTCGGCTCTTTGGTGCTGGGACGGCTCTCCAGAAGGGACTGTTAGCTAAAAGGAGTTCTCCCCATCAACCCACCTTGTGCTCAGACACCTCTGCTCATGAACAGCACAGCTGGACCTAGCAAGAAACCTAACAGGGCCCTGGACAGTATCCTTCAGTGAAACAGCAGAAAATTCCTGTGGACTTAAAATCCCATCTTTACCTCATTCAGAGAAGTGTTAATCGCTGCCTGAGCAAACCGAACATTTCCTTTCATCTCTCAGCTGATTTGCACGTAACCCTCACGTGATCATTTTTGGTTTATCTTGTGATAAGCACAAAATACTGTCACAAGATGAGCCAGACTTTGGACCCGGACAGGCAGAGGAGAAAGACAGTATCCTGTACAGTTAATCTCAGGCCAGAGCAGCACTTCTTCTGAATCACTGTGCACTTGCGTGCATGTGTGTGCGTGTGCGCACGTGCGCATGCGCCTGGGTGTGTGCACCTGCATGCCAGAGCAAATCAGTTAGCCATCTGAAGCAAACGATCAAGGGCAGTGCGCTTGCAAATCACGTTGATCCTGTACTAAGAGACATGTGACAGGCCAGTGTTGTCCTTAAATATGGGACTGAATGATGTTGTCACATGCCAGTGAAGCAAATAAAGCTTTCTCGAAGATCACGTGACCCACGTTGCAGTTAATCTGGTATGAAATCAGTAATGCAACAAGGTGCCATAAATAGTGCATAAACAGACAAGGCTTCTGACCGTGTCCTGCCGTACGTGCACTGTCTGCCCCGGAGGACACATCCTTCAGCCCTGCTGAAGTCTCGCAGCTCCGACCCCCCTCCATGGCATACATCACGGCAGATACAGGTGGTCGTATCTAAGCGGCAGAACTGCAGGTTTGAATGAGCACGACCTTTCGTGCAGTGTGGGAGCATGTGCCACAGCGGCAGTCCCAAAAGAGAGAGACATCACCTCTGCCACCCCACCTTCGCCCTGACACGCTGCACCAGCTAGGTCAAGCTGCTGGGCTCTAAAAAACTAGATGTGTTAATCGGAGATGGACTGCTGGCTAACAACTGTCGCTTTTCTGCGCTCTGATAAGCCAAGAGCGTGTGCAGGGGAGCAGCTGTAATAAAACCACCAAACCATTTCTGTTCCCAGCCAAGAAAACGGCTTTTCATCACGTGAGGTGGGTCCCCGTATTAGTCTTGTATCATACCGTATGCCTTGTGCGATCTTACTATGCTCCTGGCCCTAAGGCTATTGGAAAAAATCCTGAAAGCACGTCGTCAGGGCAGGATGCATTGAAAAGCAGAGGTCTGGGGCTGAAGAGCTGCAGGACAGGTTGTGGGCAGACACGTTCCCCAACGTCTACGGAAAGCGAAACGTTGTGGGGAAGAGCCGAACAACTGCAGAAGCCCCGGCTCGCCCAGAGACGGCTCCCGCACGCACCGGCGCCAGGACGCGGGAGACCCCACCAGCCGCTCGCACCCCCTCGCAGGACTGCGCTGCCCCCTCTCCTCGGGGGCACCCGGCGGCCAGCCAGCCCCGTCGCTGCCCCGGGCCGTGGGGCGGCAGCAGGTTCACAGCCCGTGTCAAATGAGGCCAGAGGTACCAGCAATAAATAAATCTCACTGCCTAACAACCCCGAAGAAACTCTCTTGACCCTGTAAACCCTGCGCGGCGATAACGTCGCTCAGGGCTGCGGTCGCAACCTGCTGATCTTTTGCGGTCAACTGCAGCCGCCGCCCCGGCGAGGCCGCGCCGCCTCTCCGCGCTGCCGTCAAGGCCCCGCAGGCTCCGCGGCCGGCAGCGCCCGCGCCCCCCTCGCCCTGCGCCGCCCCCACCGCCGCCGGGGGGAAGCGACAGCGGGGCGGAGCCACGGCCGCCGCGGGCAGCGGGCGGGAAGGCGAGATGGCGGCGGGGCGGGGCGGGGCGGGGCGGGGCCGCGGCCGGCCTCCTCCTCCCGCCGGCGGCGGCGGCGGCTGTGGCCGGTTGCCGGGGGCCTGGCCGCGGTGGGGGGAGGTGGAGGGGGTGAAGTAGCTGAAGTTCAGCCCGCCGGTCGGGCGGTCGTTTTCCCGTGAGGTAGCAAATAACTGCTTCTTGTTTCCTGGTACAGCGAGTGAAAAAAGAAGACGACCCCCCCCGCCCCCCGCGCCCGCCCGCCCCCGAGATGAGGAAGGTGCTGTGTGTGGAGCCCGTCATTTTCGTCTACGCGTTCGCCTGTGCCGTGACGAGCCCCCTGGCGCAGCAGTTCATCTACCGGCGGCTGTGGGAGGAAGAGTACAACGCCACTTTCGTGAGCAACCGCAACGCTAGTAACTGTGAGCAGAATAAAAGTGACCCCACTTATATCAAGCAGAAGGTAAGAGGGGAGGAAAAAAAAAATGCGATATGAACGTACACGGGGAAGCATGCAGCTGGTCTGTGCTGTATCAGCATAGCCTGCGTACGTGTTTGTGTGCCTGCTGTATATATATTTCTAAGCAAAGGTTTTGCTAGCTACCCTCGCTGTACTGTCTCCTTGTGTTGCGCTGTACGTAGTGGCAAAGAGTTGTCTCCAGAAGGATGCTGATGTCAGTTCAGCCTTTGCTGCCAAGAAAAGCTGAAAATCAGCTTACAGGACTGGGCCCACGTTGGCGTTAGGTTGCAAAGTGTACAGCTGGGGGCCCTCCTTCTGCTGAGAGTCCGGCCTGCGTTTGTGCGCCATCGCGGGCTCCGCGACTGTCCTGGTGTCCCCCGTCACTGTGAACAGTTAAATAATTGTTTTAAAGCTGTCAGGAATGAGGTACAGTTTACAATGCGTTTGATGAAGAGGAATTACAGGAATGAAAGATGAGGGGGAACGAAAATAGCAAAAACTTTTCTGCCTTGTTGAAATATAAATATGGCAAGATGGCAGCACCCTGTGCATAATAACATTTTAAACATTTTTTTCATACTTTAGCTTGCTGGGTAACTAGATGTTAATTGGAGTATCTTCTGTTGCACAGTTTTCAGGTTACACTTAAGCACAACTAACTGTGGGCTGCTGTTAGAAGAGATGATCGTACTCCACTTTCCCTTCTCTCTCTCTGCTGTCTTTTCTCTCATTTTGTTGGATCTAGCAATTATGCAGCTCTGTGTTACAGGTTGGGTTGGATCACCTCACTGATTCAACTGAAAACTCTTTTTTTTTTTTCTTTGAGTACTTTTTTTTCTGAATCAGCAAACTGCTCTGAGACAGTGTGTGACTAGGATTGCTACATCTAACTCAGGGGATGGCAGGGGGGAAATATTTGCAGAAGAGGTAGAACAGAACCACCCTGGCAACAGCCATTTAGATCGAATTAAGTGGAACATGAAACTACTCTGCAGAATCAGAAAAGTGGATGATTTGCACTGCAGATTACACAAAAAATTGAGTTAATGGGAGACTGTTGGTATTGCCCTACGCTGCTGAAAGTGACTGCTGCAGTGTAGCAGGTGGCACTTGAAAATTTTACTTACTTCCCAAATTTGAATCTCTGACATACTCCATATGCACGAGGCTGAATGCCTCAGCTTGTTTTCCTCATATATAAAAGAAATTTTTAAATGCTTCAGAAAGATTCCATCGAGGATGGTCAAAGAGTTCCAATTTTTTAGCATGGAGGTAGACTCTACCTCGTTTGATAAAAGCCTGTGGTAGTAGAAAGAATTTGGAAGTAAAAAGGTAAATACACTTCTGGTGTAGCACACTTCCTGGGCTGACCGAACAGCCAAGGAAGGTACTGTATGCCACCTATTAGAACTGATTTGGAGATAATGACCAATTAAAAACAATCCCATGATAGTCAGAACCCAGTAGATGGACAGCTAGGTCTTCCTCAAGTATGTCTTTTACTAATTAAACACCAAGGAAGCATTGTTCATGGCAACAGATGCTCTTGAGAAGAGCATCAGAGCTTGCTGATGATTGGGTCTGGGATGCTCCTTTAGAAATCTATCATGATATGAGGCTTGGCTGCTGGACATTTATCACAGGGCCTAAGCCCTCTATTATTCACAACAAACTCAAAACACCTGAGGTTGGGCCGCTAAGGCTTATGTCCATTTATCTGTGGAGCCACTCTGAAGAGCTGCCTGGGAACTGAAGTATCTTCAGAGCACAAGAGGAGATGGACATGTGAACCATCAAGCCTTAAAGGCAGAAAAGATTTTTTAATGGGAAAAATAAGTTTCCATGGCAAATAATCTTCCATTGAAATAGTTTGGTCTTCTTTAGAGAATACCCAATATGTTTTGGTGGACTGGAAGGCTGTGGATAACTATGCGTCAATGAAGGAGATTTTGTCTCAATAGTGCTTGTATATTACTCCCCCAAAGTGTGTTTCTTTACTATTAGCTAATGCTCGTTTGGTGCATTGTCATATCGTGTCATGCCTCAGTGGAAACAACAACTGTAAAAACCATACCTGGTGCATCCAGCCCCAAATGCAGACCCCATGAAGAAACTTACATTTCACAAATATTTTTGTACTTAGCATTTTCTAGACGCCTCCCAAATTCAACCTGATTTGCAAACTGTGATCACATGTGCTTAAAGATATAAGACTTGATATTCCTTTTTGCAAAATATTAAAGCAGTGTGCTTAATTTCAGTTGAATTTTAGACAGTGTCTCCAACTGATGTGATGGTGAATTTACATATTACTGTTTTTTTGGCATAATGGAAACAAAAATTAATTAACTTTATATTGAAGAATATAAGTCTTTCAGGATGGTTGAATTATGGCCAATACTACTTATTCGTTTTCCCTTCCTTAACAAATTTCCATTCCCCCCATTGCAATGGGTATCACCAGACTATGAATTATTAAACAGTCATGCTCTTATCTAGATGTCTAGCATCATTTTTATGCCATACTTGTTACCATAGTATTTGAATATGAAATTCTCAAAAGGCCCATTAATTTCAGTGAAACCTGGTCTCCATGTTAAGCAGTAATCATATATACAGTGAAAAGAGCAGATCCAGTAATTCATATCTCAAGGCCTTAGCTGAGAATATAAGAAGTGGATTTTCCAGGACCACCCTAGCTGACTTACGTATATGGATACTGTAAACTTTTCTGCCAGGAGCGTTCCCATCAAGTCCTGTTTGTAGGTAGCTCTTAGAAAGATACATCCCTTACCAGTGAATTTAGTATAAATCCTTCAGTTCTGAGAATGGAGAAGCTTTTTACTAATCTCACCAATTTCAGAGCAAAATGTAAAAAGAGACTGAAGACAAAATCATCAGCAGCCTGCAAAGATATATAATATAATTCAGAATAGATAGTCTTTGCAGCATTTAGATTAATTATTTCTTAAGATTTGAAGGAATGTAGTCATTTTATAATTAATCAAAATGAGTTCAAAAGTCATTGGAAAAAAAGCTGGAACGTTCTGATTGCTGGCTTGAGTAATCCTTTTTTGCTCAGAAGGAGCTATATTGAAACGTGATTTATCATCCAAGACATGCATTTTCCTTTGCTACTCAGTAATATTTTTTAATTTTATGAGCCTGTCAGCTTATCATGTCCTGCCCATTGTTCAGCCTCAGGCACAACTTTTCTCTCTTAATTTCATCGTTATTTAAGTGAATTGCTTCTTCATTTTCATTCTTTTAATTTTGAATTCTGTGATTTTAAAAATTATTTCTGCCTAGCATGATCATTTTTTTTCAGAGCAGAGTGAATTTGCAGATTAAAAAGCTACATCCTTCTCTTCAAATTTCTGCAGTTCCATTGATTTTAATAGAGTTATATGATTTTTAAACCAGCTGAATATTTGACCTATCATTTTCTATATTCATTTCCATTTACTTTATAAATACGTGAAGGGGGCAGTTGGGTTCTTTACCCTCTAAATGATCTTAATGCTGCCCTTCTCTGTTTGAGTTATGCCATCAGTAGACAAGTCATTTACGTCAACAAAGTTTTACTCATTTGTGGCAGCTGGATGTGCAGTCATGTTCTTTATGTTGCACAGCTTCTTCTAAAACAATGAAACCTAAGTCTTTGTTGTTTTATTCCTTCTGTTTCATGTTTCATTATGATTTTGGCAATAACATTTGTATTGCATTGTATGTGGGGTTGAGATGATGTATTTGGTTTTGTTTTGAATGTATTTGTTTCTAACGTGTTAGTGTTTCTTTGATGCTGATGTCTTAGAATGTAAATGGTACTAAAGATACAATGCTTGCAACGGTGTGGAGTTGTCGAGTGTCCTCTTTGCTCCATAAATTGTACAAAAGGTACTATCCATTAATCAGATTTTTTTTTTTTTGGTCTTCATAAATGCAATTAAACATTGCCCCGGAGATGTCTGTGCTTTGTTTGTTATGCCCGTTTGTCTGCAGGCTGAGTTGCTGCCCTTCTCGTTGATGCTGCCCCTTCAGACCGAATAATTTCCCATCCCATGCCAGCCTCTCTCTCTCACTCTGTCTTTTTCCTCTTTTAAATCATTTCCTTTCCTATAGCTTTTTCCCCCGGTCTGCATGGCTTCTCTGTGCACTGCCACATTCTGTAGACGGGGCTGCTTCCCTGACCCCTCTCCCCGAGCCTTTTCTTTTGAATAGATAGATCTAATGCCTTCCTTACCCGCTATATAGGCCACATTTTAGTCCTTATTTTCAAGTACAGACAACACGAAAGCAGAATAAAACAGATTTTGGGACAAATAATGTGTCAGTAGGGAAGGTATTAGAGATCAGAGTATTATTTTCCGTTTCAGTCTGTTTAGTCTTCAGGTTTTTGACCCTCCCAGGGTGACTACAGTGCTGGCCAGTGGACATGACATCATGACTCCTAAGGCAGACAGACACTAAGGGAAGAGAGTAAAAGACTCCAGAGTGCTGGGGATCTTGTGAGCTTTCCATGAGTGCCCCTAGATCAGCTGAATTTTTCTCTTGTAATAAAACCTGGACTCTTGTAAACAGAGAGTTTGAACTAGAAACTCACGGTCTCTGCCTATAAATATAAAGATGAGTTTATAAGGCATTCAGCAGTCTTTAAAATTGTCCAAAGTTCACTCCTGAAAGTTCTGGGGGGTTTTTTTGGTTATTTTTTTGTTTTTGTTTTTAACCTTTAGAAGGTACTGCTCTGTGGGCATTATGCTAGCTACAGAGGTATCAGCTGAAACTTGTGATTTAGATGATTCAAAAATACAGGCATAGAAAAGCTTGAGGAGATTTACACGACTGTACCTTCTACTGATTCTTGAAGAGTGCAAACCCCTACTCAAGTCTGTGTGATACCTCAGAGAACTTCAAGACAACTTTCTGAGTGACTTCAGTCTCTGCATCTGAAAGCTTGTTCTATGGGATAATGTATTATAAGAGTTTGTGCAAATGAACGTACTTCCTTTTCCACTGCTACTCTTTCATCTGAACAGGTTGTTTTCTTTTAAAGGGCTGTTGTGACTGCTGTCTGTCTAGCCTGCATAAATATATTGAAGACAAGATCTGAATAAGTTTGTTGAATATAATTTAGCAGTCAGCTTCATAACTGTGCAATATAGTCTTTTTATTTGACTTTTCTTTAGTTCTTTTTTCTATAACCATGAATAGCCTATTAGCTGTTTGTTTATCAAATTTATTTTATTTTTAAACCATTAAAAAGAACTCAGAAATTTTCCCTTCATATTTGTTTACATTTTATTGTCATCACATAGCTACTGTTCTTTATGTGAATACCTGCTGTAGCATTTCAAAAGAGAGATCAGTGACTTGGAAGCTTTCTGAGCCCAGAAATTTCCAGTGTTTTAAAAACTAAGTAGTTCACATGTCTGTACATGTGACTCAGGATAACTTTTTAATGCTGTGTTTCATTTTTATGCATCATTATAATTTTTAACATTGTACTTCATGATGTGAGAGCAAATCCTGATCTGTTTACTCACATAGCATCCTAATCAGTGAATCGTTTCTTTGTAACCCTCTCAGTAGGATTATTTATGAAGAAAGATATCCTCCTGTGAGTAGGGAGCCTGGGCTGTGTTCCTCGATCAAAGAGGATTTTGTACTGTTTTCTGAAAGATTCAAATAAAGCTAGTGTCCTCTTGCAAAACCCTGTGCTGAAGGACTTAAAGTATGAGCACCTGCCCTTGTAAAAGCATGGTCAAAAGAAGTGTTCTCTTGTCTTTGTTGGAGCTTCGCTGTTAAGGGTACTTGTAAAAGTAAGACAGAGACTGAACTTATTTTAGATAAAGTGTAACAAGAGCTGTTTGAGGACTATTGAAGATAAGTTACTGAAGTGGAAGTCTTTGAACATGCATGTCCTTTGTATTAGCCATTTTTATTATATATTTGTAGTCTTATATAGTACTGTATTTTATTTTATTATAGCATAATATAGTATAATATGATTTCACCTACAATATCATATCACAATATCTGTAATAATAATGTGTATTGTATTATGCTATATATCACATGGTAATTATAATTGTAGCATTCTATAATATATATTTTTATAATTTATTATAGCTTTTATTATTATTTTTGTTTTCTCTTTGCAGGAAGTTCAAGAAAAGGCGTCTCTCTTTAATATGCAGTTGGACTTAAGTGGGGCAATTCCCAGCCTTATAGTTGCCTTTGTCATTGTAGCTAACGGGGATCGCCAGGGACGAAAAAGGTCTCTAGTTTTACCATCAGTGGGAGCTCTGATTACAAATGTCTTCCTCGCTGTAATGTCATATTTTTCCTTGTCACTCTCTATCTTATATGCGGTTGCATTTATTACTGGACTGTTTGGGAGTATGGCAGCTTTCCTTGGAGGAGGCTTTGCTTTTATCGCAGATCTGTGTCATGACGAGAAGCAGAAAACAACACGAATAGCTGTGGTTGATTTGATTTTTGGATTTGTATCTGGATTGGCGGGACTGTCTTCTGGCTACTTTATAAAAGGACTAGGCTTTACGTGGACGTTTGTGACAGCATCTCTGCTTCATGCCATTAATATTATCTATATTATATTTTGTCTGGAAGATACAGTAGGTGTATCTGAATTCCAGCAACAGGAACCAGTATCTTGTAAAGAAGTTCTTAAAGAGACATTTTCTGGAGTGTACATGCTTTTTAAAAATGCCCCCTTTAAAAAGAGAATTTTAATCATTGTGTTGCTGTTTACATTTATGACTTACTTGTTTACTATGTTTGGTGGGAGTTCACTTTTTACACTGTATGAGCTGGATGAGCCACTCTGCTGGAATGAAGTATACATTGGATATGGAGCAGCTGCGTTCACTTCCATCTCTCTGACTAGTTTTTTAGGAGTTTACTTATTTTCTAAGTGTCTCAAAGACATTTATATTGTCTTTATTGGAATATTTTCTTGCATTGGAGGAATGGTCATGGCTGCCTTTGCCAAAACTACCCTGCTCATGTTTCTAGGTGAGTTCAGAACCAGGTGTTTTATGGTCAACAATACATATGAAAATACTGCTATGTTATCTATAGTTAATGCAGTTGGTAGTTATTGAAGTACCTTCTTGAAAGGGTCCTAAAGAGGTAAAAAAATACAAGGTTAGGTCAGACTCGTTTAGGGTTTAATTAAAAGAAGAGTGTGGAGGGTGAACAAAATCACTTATTACTGGTTTTTAGTGCTGTGCACACGTACTGGATTTATGATTTTTCTCTGTGCTTGGAGAGTTGTGTCTCAGTGCACTTTTGGTTTGATTTTTCTATTGCCTGTTACTCTCCAGGGAACTCAGCACTCAAAACTGTGTGACTAATTAATTTGCGATGTATTTGTAAATTCCCAGAGCTTTGTTCTTGTAATGTTTCATGACTGATTCGTTGCTTTACAGTAAGAGTACCATCTTTACTTTGCTTTATGCCTATTCCTGTTTTGCGATCCATGCTGTCAAAAGTCGTTCTTGCTAGTGAACAAGGTGAGTAGTAGAACTTGTTTTTAAAAATTACAATAATATGTTATTTCATAACAGATGCACTAAGATTACCTTTAAGCAAACAGATACTCATTGATATTTTAAGATTACTTTTCTTTTCAAGTTCCATATAATAAGATCCTATGTCATGATATTAGTGGCTTTTGGTTCTGAATTTAATACAAACAAGATTGTGTTCTTATGCTATACTGCAAGTTTCACCTTTGAAAGGAGATATAGCTCTAAAAAATGACCATGAGGAACGTGAAACTGAAGCATGCTTAAGATTTGTACAGTTGTAGTTTTACAAGTGCTTCTACATTTGCCAGCTTTTGACATCCGGAGAAAGGTACACTTCTGCTATTTAGTCAGCATCACACCTTCTAATTTAGAAAGGTAAGCAGTAGATGATCAATTTAAAAAGCACTTGAAAACAAACAATTAAAAACTTGGATTCTGAGTTACTCACCGTGCTTCATGGGTATCCATGGCTACTTACACATAGGATACTGAAGGATCCTCTCAAAAATGAGGAGATGCTTACGTGCTGAACCAGCAGTCTTTGTTGGGTCAGAGTCTCGGTGAATTTCTCCACATCTAAGGGGCAAGATTAGAAAAACAACAGAAGGGAAACAAGAAAGGGCAGAATGAGATTAGAAAGGACAAAGAATTGGAAGGGGTAAAGGATTGAGCTGTGCTCAACATAGTTAGTGAGGATGAATAGTTTGAACTTGATGATGTGATACACAGATTGAAGAAAGTTGGTATGGTGGCAGAACAGTAGCAAAGAAAGATAGTTTCCATTAGCAAAACCTTTTTATTAAACAGACAACTGTTTTGAAAGCATGAAAGACACTTCCATGGCAAAGACGTATGATACTCAGGTGCTTGTGACTTGCATACTGGCTAAAATACTGCAGATAGATCTTTGCTAAATGTCTTTCAAAACAAGTTTAAGAACTTTAGTACTTTGAAAGGGTTTTCATTTTGTTTTGTTTGTAATCCATCCATTTCTTTTGGCAGGTTCTGTGTTTGCTTGTATTGCCTGTTTAGAAGTTGTGACCGGTACTATTTCACTTTTAGTTTTTAATAGTCTCTATGCAGCTACTGTTGCATGGTTTTCGGGCTTCAGCTTCCTCTTATCAGCAGGCCTTTGTCTAATTCCACTGAGTGTGCTATGGTAAGTATATATCAGAAGGGTTCTTTTCTAGAATTTGACTACTTTTACTGATAACTTCTTGTTGGCACGCTTTGAGGCTGAATGGTTTAGTGCGGTAGTTCTCAAACTTTGTTATTTTCTAATATATTTAATATATTTTGTGTGTAGCCCACCCAGTTTGGGAACTGCTTGTATAGTGCAAGCCTATGAAAGGTATTCTGAGAACTTCTCAGCAGGGAGCTGCTTGGAGTGAGGCAGAGCTAAGACTAGGGGATGGAGCCGTGGTAAGAAGTCTTCCTCTGGACGATAGGACAGGAGAGAGGGAACCTATCGCTAACAGCTGCTTTGTCTCAGTGAAGCTTGTGATCAGTTCCTTGACAGCAATGGCTCAGCTGCTAGAAGCTGAAGCCTCCTTCTTAGCCTCCTTCTTTCTCTTTACTACCTATCTCCCACCTTGCTCAAGATTTCCCATCATCACTCTAATTCTGGCCCCGATCCAGCTACCTACCTCCAGCCCCATGCTCTGAACTTGACACCTACTTTCCCAGATTGAAATATATCCTAAATTTACTACTAGGAAGACTGCTCTTCCTTGGTTGCATGTGTGTGCCCTTCCATTGGTTTGAGGCCTGTACATGTGCCACTGAGAAAACATTTCGTGCAGAAAAAAAGTAACAGATCACTGTGAAAGACATGAGCTCAGTTTTGCAGTGTGAGCTCTTCTAGAAGATAACAAGGGTTATAAGCAAGACCAGTCCAGCCAGTTCATTTAATGAAATGCTATCTGTCCAGGTCCTTGGTCATGGATACCTTCTGACCATGTTCCATTAAAATGTGTAGATCTGCACTAATGTTAAGCTCCATACGAATAAGCCTCTAGATATGTTGGAAAAAATACACTCTGTAGTATTTGCATACAATATTATCTAGTGACCTTCTAGTAGTATTGACAGTGAAGGATCATTTTTTATGGGTATTCACAAAAGCTAAACTCACTTTGCATTTTTTCCAGTATAAATTATGGTTTTTTTGGATGCTGGAACATAGATCTAAGTGACAGAAGAGTCATTCTTCATTACTCCTCACTTGCATTCAGAAAAAAAAATGCTATTTTTCTTAAGAGGACAGCACTCTGGCTAGAGGCTTTTATCTTTTTTCTAATGCCTAGACTTTACCTCAGTCCCCTTTTATCTCTAGATAGCTGCATTTTAAGGAGGCAGTAAGAATGCTGCAGATTTAGCACATTTCACATTATTTCAAATCCTTGTCTGCTTGACTACATTATTTTTCCTCAGTCTATTCAGGGTAGCTGTACTAACAGTAACTTAAGAGTAAGGTAGTGATGGGTCTCAGACCTAAGGGAATTGAAGCAAAGGAGTCATGTGCTGGGTACAGAGAATACTTACCAAGAAGGTAATAAAAAAGTGAGAGAGTTCAGTTGTGGCCAAAGGCCCAGTAAGTACCTTCAATTTATAAAATACTTGTTTTATTTAGTTCAGTGCTGTATGATAAAGTTACTGTTAAAAAAGCAGTCCCTTCTGAGCAAAGGGTAATAAATATTTACCATTAAATGAGTCCATCCTGTAATCAGGACTGTAGTTTATCCTCACAGTCTTGCAGCTTATTTCTCTTTTCCTTCCATCGTTAGTGTTTCAGATGTCCTGCCCTTTGAATAACCTTTCTAAAACTATTCTTTTGAGAGCCTAATGCAATGTTATTATTTGAGATCAGAAGCAGTAGCTTGTTCCAGTCTGTAATAAATCTGGCATAGTAGTTCAGTGCTTTTCAAAGAGAGCAGAAATAATGTTGTCTAACTTGTGTAATAAAGGCAAGTACTGTCGTTGCTGTTATTTACTGAGACCCATCATGAGCAAACAGTGGCTTTAACCAAGCTATCGGGTATCTTGGTGCTGAATCAGCATGCTGTACTTGGCTATCTCAGCTAAAGATATCTGTCTTATCTCTGCCTTACAGCTGGCTTCTGTGCACAAGCTGGAACGGAGAGGATTTGGCTCTACTTGTACAGGAAGAAGTATCCAGCATAGACAGCACTGAGAGTTGAACAAAGGATTCACTTACCTGGGTTTTCTAATCTGACCTGCAGTGGCAGAGACCCTTATATCACACACAGCATAGAGTTAACACAACAATTAAAGATGCAGTCTAAAAGCAGCCCTGCAGCAATAACCACTAAACTGATAGCCCTCTATTTCCAGTGTCTCCTTTTAGCACTTGAATTAAGCAAGCTCTTATACTTAACTATGCAAATAGGCTGGCAGTAGAGATTTTAATGCTGCTTTCAGCACAGGGAAAAGATAAGGTCTTTCCACCTACGCTTTCTCAAGTTTGAAAATGTTAGCTGTGGCATGTTGTACATCTTGTATCATTCTAAGTGGGGTGACAGTGACGATAAGCTTATTAGCTCTTTAGCCAGAGTGCACGAGAGAATTCTGTTGAAGCCACAGAGCTCATGCCGGCTAAAGATGCAGTCCACCGTGGATATCATGAAAGGGCCGTCTTACTGTGAAGCACACAGAATTGTCTGAAATTAGTAAACTAAAAGGTCCTTCTTTCAGAAGGCAACCAAACTGGAAGAAATACTTCTCTGTAAGTAGAAGTACATCTGCTGTAAGCTGCAGTTAGCAGAGAATGTTTGTGCAAGTTTAACTTACGATGTGTGGACTTTGCCTCTGACTTAGTTCTTAAAATGGATTTTCACACTGAACAGTCATACTTAGAAAATTTCCAGCTTGCGGAGTGTGAAGTTACGCCTATGCCTACATTTTGCACAGACCATATTGCACATTTATTTTTAGATTATACATCTATGATCCTTTTCCATGTATTTGGGACTGCATACAGACACTTCTGTTCTTTCTCCCATAAATACTTCTTTTCCAGTTAAGCTGGGCTATACTGACTTAAATCTTTCTCCTAGGGAAAGGATGTGATATCTTTTCTCTTCAGTGGATCTTCTGATTTTTTTTTAATAACCCTGAAATGAGGTGACAAATTCTGAACCATGCATCTAATCATCTTGCAATGTAGCATAATTTATTAGCACTTGAGTAGCATTTCTCATCTTCAAAGCACCTTATAAATGCTATTCATTTTAAAGAACATACGTCTGTAACAGATAATTCTCCCCCCGTTTCAGAGAGAGGGAAATAAACAGAGTAGTGACTTGCCCTCAGTCACAGTGCAAATCAGCAAGAGCACCAAATCTAGAAATCAGTTTCTGCTCCTTGACTCTTCAGCTTTTTGCTTGAGAGCTTTATGCAGAAACTAGCACAGTTTCTGAAATGTACAGCACAGCAGAAAAAAACATGAATGTGATCACCATGTTAAATAAGCACATGGGAGTGGTCCTTAAGAGTTTTACAGCTAATGTTGTGCTGATTCCTGAAAGTACAGGTAGGCTGTGTGTGACTTTCTTCCCCCAGAACGGATTACGTGGAAAAATCAAAATATGATAAGCTGGCTGATGTTCACAAGAGGAAAATGGTACGAAAGCAACTGTGAAGTGGAAACTGACTTCACATGCACATAGCATAGGATAAAAATGAGGAAGGACAACCATAGCATAATCAGTGGTCTACTAGCATCTATTAGTGTCAGTCATATGAACAGATCACTTCTGCAGAGCGTCTCAGTGGTACTCCACCAAAAAAACATCAGCACAGGAGGATGATAGTATGGCAGATCCTTTCTTGTTTGAACTACGGTATTGTTCCAAGCTACGCATCGTGGCCACTAAGAGGTTTGGAAAAGAGTTCAAATAAGGTCAAGGAGAGTTATCCTATACAGGATACTACTGTGTGTCATGGCTGAAAGCTGTTCATTTCCTCCAAGATAAGGGCAATGAAGCTTTATGCAGCTAGTAAATAGAGCTTCTGTCCTGAACTACCAAGGCTGCCCATTAAAGACCATTAGCTTTTGCTATGTAGTTTGAAGAGCGGCCAGTAAATAAGACTCTCTGCCCCTGCACTGCCTGAGTTGCTGCCAATTTCTTGGAGAAGCAGGCTGAGTTTTACAATGATCAGTGGGTCCAAAACATAGTAAGTACTTCCAGAGAGATTAATGAAACACTGATCTGAAGGACTTCAGCACAAAGATTACATTGTCTTCCTTTTTCTTTATGTCTGTCCTTCTTTATAAAAAGGGCGTGTCCTTTCATTTCCTCTTCCTCAATGAAGGCCTCTGCTATGGCTCTGATGGTAGCAACAAAGAAATCTAATTCAGCAGTAGCATTCTGTTAGTGTAAATGAGAATTTTCACATACAGTTCAGGGATGGCTTTGTTATGGTTTGATCTCACTGTACAAAATATCTGTTGTTTACAAAATATTTCTGGCAGACACAGCCTTTAGAACTGGCTGCAAAGTTTGGTCAAAACACCTGTAGGATATGAAGCGTTGTTTAAAGTGTCTGGCAGAATGCAAACTGAGGAGCCAGGTACTCATGAGCTTTTTGTTTTTAAATCAAAATCTTAAGGTTTGTAATAGTTGGTCCATGTATATATAAAGGCAAATATTATTTTGACGGAAGTTAATAAAGTGAAATTTGGTCTTTTAAACTCTACCTTGTATTTGTAGCTCTTGAATTGATTGTTGACAAATAACCAGCAGGATGTGAACAGTAGCAGCAGCACTAGTGTCATGTTTTTTGAAGTCATAAAAAAAATAGTAGCGCATGAAAATGCGCTCTTGCTTCCCTCCAGTGCTTAGTGAGAGGAAAGGATACTGCCAAGAACACCAGCACCAAGAGGAGGAGGGGAACTACACAGCAGGACAGCACTATCTGCAAGAAGTCAGCATGGGTGCAATGCTGGTTTAAGCCTCCACCAGACCTGTGCCTCAGGTTGGGCCCAAAGAGAGCATAACGAGGCAAGACCTGGAGGCAGGGGGCCATCCCAGCTCCACCTGGCTGCACAGGCACCACGCTTGGCATGCCTAAGCCTGGACACAGCCTGTGGGCTGCTACTTGCAGAACTTCTCTTACAGAGTGAGGCCCCTACAAAAGGGGGAGAAGGGGCTGGGCCAGGAATACCAACTGCCAGCCTAGCTCAACCCACTGCACAAAGATTAATTTTGCCCCTTTTTCTGTGTATGAAAGGGCTGTACATTTTTCGTCAGACATTTTGCAAGTGCAATCCTTCCTTTTTATCTCAAAAGTTCTTCATCCCAGTCCTGGCTGACTCCCACAGCTAAAATGAACAACTTGCAGCATAAACTCTTCCCCATGCCATTGCTTTCCAGCCTGGCTATCCCCTAAAATTAGCTTTTACAGACATGTTGAACAACCCAACTTCCCTGCTCCAAGCGTCATTTGCTCCCATCCAAGATGATAAACCATGCAAATCCTTGAACAAAACCAACTACAAATTATGTCTGGCCTCCTAATCTGTGCCCACTCTTCACTACACTAGTAAGAAACAGTACTAAGTTACTCATAAAGTACTTAAGCACAGACACCGTAGCACCCAACTTTCAACCAACAACAGGAAAGGCCAGCTAACTAGATCTGCTGAAGCAGGGAGCCTATAAGGCACTTGTAACTGTGAACAACCCCAGCATAGCTCCCTGCGTTCTGCAGCCCCATTCCTGGAACAGTACCATTACACTGCAGGAAGGGGGAACTGAAAATCTCTCAAAAGGTCTATTCCCCTCTCTTAAGCACTCCCAGACCTGATAAGGTTATCCCACAGCCCTTCTGGCCTGAGCCTATGTCAGCATAAAGCCAAGTGAACCAAAAGGAGCTTGCTTTATTGCATCACCTTGCTTTCTTTCACTGTTTACAAAACACTACCATGAAACTTTAGTCACTTCTAAAGTAACAGCCAATCCTGTTATTGAAGTACAGCAACTCACATATAGAATAAACAGCTACCTAAAAGAGTGTGCAAGTCTATGCTTTCATGTTCCATTATTGTTCTGTGTTTAGCCTCACTGAAGCAAAGGAAAAAAATATAAATGAAGCCTGAACTTGCACTTATTAGCAAAAGCCTCCAATCTCCACAACTCTCCAGTGAAAGACAACTTTAAAAAGCTCACTTTTTAAATGAAAGAAGTTTGAATTTAAAAATAAATAAAATAGCTAGTATCTTATAATATTAAATAGCCAGCAAAGTATATTATATTATACTTTCTCAACATTTCTAATTTGCTGCAAGTTTTTTTTAATAAGTATGCATAGCAGCATTGTAACGTTTACAAGAGAGAAGCTCCCTATGGGCTAACGCTCATAATTTGTGGCAGCTTTAAGCATACTGAAAAGCACAAAAGATGTTTTGTATTGTGAAAGAGGTTTATAGCAGTGCATTTCTGCCTAAGTGATCTACAATGGAACCCTAGTGCTAACTATCAAGTTTTTTGGCACTTAACAGACATCAAAAGCTGCTTAATAAATGTTTCTGCCTTAGAAATATTGTTTCAGGCTCCCTGCAGATGACAAGAGACAGGTCCTTTTGGACTGCAGACCTTTTTCCACACACACACAGGAGAGGGAAGAAAGCCTGAGTTCAGGGGCACAGGGTTTCAGATACAATCACAAACAATACACCAAAAAGTGGAAAAGAAATAACTTGTAAAACTTTGTCTAGTTACTATTTCAGTTGTGCACAGTGCCATACAGTATTAGCTCCCTTGCAAGAATTGTACATAATATGACATCAGAAAATAGTTATTGTTATACCCGTGAACTTAATGAAGGTGCCCAATTAAACACACAAACACACCCTTCAGTAGCCTACTCCTTGCTAAAACATTAAGATCAGATTTTGGTAAATCCATACAGAGTTATTTTTGATCTAATACCATTGTATTCTCATGCTCTTACTGCAGCAGCTTTGTTACGTACTGTCATAATGAAATAGTATTATTTCTTAATCTCTGAATAACAAAATACCTAGATCTAGGGCTGCTCTTTTGCAGTTATGTTCCCAAATGGATTTTAAAATACTTGGTTCAAGTCTAAGTGGAAGTTCTTTCCAGTTTCAGAAATCAGAATATCCTCTCAGGCACAGAGCTGCAATAAAATTCAGACTTTTAACTCCTTTCTTTCAGTGGTACTTCCAGTTCTGCACAATATTACAATGGCTTACTAGTAAGTGCACTACTGTCAACAGGAAGAAGAAAATGTATGTAGTAGGATTCCACTGGCAGTGTGGATGCCACTGCAGATCTTTAAAGAAACTGCAGAAGAAAACAGAAGCACTGTATGTTGGGGATAAGAGATGCTTGATTTACGATTAAATATATTTTGGAACGCCACAGCATTTATAGCAAACTTTTATTCAATGATTAAAAAAAAGTATGGAAATTTTCATGAACAAAAAAGTTACTCAATGGAAAATATCTTCTTTTCCCATTTAAAAAGTTCTTTTGCAAGAACATTCATTAAATGCATTTGCCTACAGTAATCAGTTTTAAAATGCACGGGCATTTTTGGATTTCTTGTATACATATATAGCATTTCCATAGTTAAGAAGCTATTATCCTGAGCAGTTTACGAAGAGACATTATTTAATCTAGTTACAGGACATTGCTATAATTGACAACGAGCACAAAACAATTTATAGACTTTAAACATTTAATGTGCCTTTTCATCAAGGAAGGCAAGTGATATCTGTAGGACTGTTTAACACTGCAAGTGTCACTTTAATATAATGTATTTGGGTCTGTATTACAAAGACAAACACAAAACATCTATGGAGAACAGACTTGGAGTACATTTTGTTACAATAAACCAAGCTTGTATTCCATCATCATGTGTGGCTCTCCCATAACCTCACTCTGTGAGGGATCTGGAACAAAAAAAAAAAAAGAAAGAAAGAAAATTAGGTTTCTACGAAGCTACAGAGACAGGCAATAACTCAAGATGATCATATTTCACCTAGATTTCCCTTTTCATACTAATGCTTAGTACAACAATTAGTCTACTGATTTTTGACACTGTGCGCAGCACAGGTCTGTCCAAAGTAATGATCAGATAATCAATACATCTCTAATGGTACAGGTTTTTTGTAAGGGGAAAACCAAAAACAACTTAAGCAAAGCCACACAGTTCTATATATGCACAATCTCCTACAGTCTGAATATCAAGACTGATTTGAGTTTGGTGTCCAAAAAAATGGGACTTTCACGATGCTTTTCCCAAAGGCACTCCACACATCTTTCCAATGCCACTTCTCTGGGGTCTAGCACAGTAGGAGCTCATATTCTAGGCTTTCTGCTAGCTGCGGCATACCACTGAAGGTTTCTCTTCTCCAGCTGACTGCTTAGTTTCACAGACATTCTCACCCTTAAGTATCTATGAGATGTCAACCCTGCTTTACAGAATGGAAAGGCATTCAAACATTAGCAGAGAACGTGCAGGGGACAAAAGACATGTACCAATACCAACGCTATGAACTTCATTTCCATACAAAAAAAGGATTTAAAAAGAAGAAAAAAAGAGTTGTGAATATGCCTTGGAAGCAATTAACGTTTCCTTACGGGTGTAGCAGACTACTTTCCTTCCATAGACAAGGCGTACTAATGCCTTCTTGATGTTCCTCCAGAGACACTAAAACTACCTCATCTAGCCCCAGCTGACAAATAAGGCCTTTCCAAGAGCAATTTTAACAGAGCACTTACCCCTCCTCATTCTATAAATGTATTACAGCTTGCTGTGAGCAATGGAAAACAACCAAGTTCCTATAAATTGTTTTGACATTGTTCTACTCCCCCAATCACAAGAACCTAAGATTCCTTCCCACGCTCCCTATAAATCCATCCCAGAGAAGATTCTGAGGTTTCCCTCATGCCTCCAGACTTTGACCTACCCCTCCAGTATTTCATGTTCCCCCTATCCCAGAGTCTGTCCATTCTCCAGCCCCACCTCAGACTACCCTCTGCTTCCACCCATGGCCTTAACTACCAGCTAGACAAAAAGCAGATTCCTAAAAACAATGATAAAATAATAATAAAAAATAGGCCAGGTTTATTCCATCCTACACAAATACTGACTGACAGCCAGGAACCCACACAACTCCTAACTCTTGACTTAATATGAGGGAGCCTTCTCCCCATCTCTGTTGCATGTTTGGTGTCTCTCTTCTACTCAGCCTTTTTCCTTTTTAATTATAGAACTTGCAAAAACTGTGCGTCTTTGAAACCTCTGTCAAAACTTGGGTAAGTACTTCAAAAGTTTGCTGGGGAACAGGCATCTAGCAAAAGCATATAATCTTCAATTCCTTAAGAAACCCAGCTTAAAAGTAAATACAGGCTTATGCCATATTTCAGAATAATTGCCAGACAACTAACAGCTGAGCCACATTTAATTCTCCATCCTTTCACTTTGGAAATTCAATTTCTATCTGTATTTTACATTTTAAATTTTTATAATCCCTAGAACTAAACAATATAACAGTTCCCAAATTTTACCATTCCATTAATCTCAAGTAATTTTAGATAGCTCACAAAACATTTGAAAGAAAATGTATTTACCATTAAGAATATCCTCAAAACCAATGCATTCATCATTTCCCCTCAGAGTATCCAGTGCTATGTTTGAGCTGTGAAGAAATGGGAGGCGCTGGACCTGTAAGAAGACAGCAAACATTAAAGTTCGTGCAAGTCTGCATTTAATTTTTTTATATTTGGATTTCTCAGTCTCAAGTGACTGTCAAAAGTAACAGGCAAAGTTACTTCTTCCTTTGAAAATAATGATAAAAATAAGAAGGCTACTGGCACACACTTATATTAAAACCTACTATATTTGCAGCTTTCACTGTAGTTATTAAGAAATGTAGGTGTTTTTCTGTTTGTTTTCTGCAACCTCCCCCCTTAGTATTACCACACAGCATGGCTTATCTCAATTCACAACTGCATTCACTACTGATAGTGAAACTCCAGTTATATTATGAATGCATTTTACAAATGCAAGTATCCCGTAGCTGTTCTCTTCACGCACAAAATAGTTTGCAGGTAACTACAGCTACTGGTACAAGGGTGAGAGGTTCCAGTACATACAGTATTCCCCTTCATTTTGGAAAGGTGAAATTAAACCACAAGATAGCTTGTATATCTAACATGAAAGACAAAAGCCTGGAGTGAACAATCTTCTGATCACCAGATCTTTTCCCTGCTCAAGAATGCCTGTACACTGTAGAGTGCCTGTCAAGAAGGCACTCTAGCAGGATCTTTGTCCTCACCTGCCCCATTTTCTGCCACGTGCTAGCTTCTGTTAGGAAAAAGGTCTTTCCTCACAAGACAGCACTGCTGAGATCAAGGGATGTTTTCGTATCTCCTGTCTGCCTTTTGCATCTTCAAAAGAAGAAATTTCTACCAAGTTTTATGCAGCTTACTGTGGCTCACCAGAAACACGATCCACTGGAAGGGAACATATAACTGCTCCAACCCACTTGGAAGAGAAATCTTTAATTGACTTCACAACCTTCAGCAAGCAAAAAAACAGAACAAAATCCCAACCAACCAAAAACCAACTAACCAAGAACCCCAACTCACAATAGTTTACTAGGACCAATGAATTTTCTACGCTTCTAAGGGACAAAGTCAGCCTCCAGCTCCTCTCTATCACAGGAGATAAGATGGGAAAGAAGGGAGACTCAGCTTCCCAAATAAAGCTAAAACCTTTGCAGCTAGCTCACCAAAGAGCTCCCCTGATCTTACAAGGCCGTGGAATAAGAAGGACAGAGAAAATTCTGTTTCATGTTGCAAACTACCTTGATGTCCGCTCCCAAATCACTACCTGCTTTAGACCTTTACGTCTCTTTTCCCTGCAGACGCAAAGATTTCTTCTCATAAAGCTCATGTGTTCCACCGAGGAGAGTTCAAATTTTAGGAATTAATACTGAATTCTCCTGCTTTTCTCCCAAGGCTTGCAGGAAGTTAGTCCACACATAAAACCTGATATGCTTTTCATTTCACCAAGTAATCACTAAAACAACAGCAACTGAAAGGTTTTAGGATATTGACTGTTCTGGAAATTATGAATTGCAATGTTTAGGTCAGTTTTTTGTTAATAACACCAGTTCAGTGTAAAAGTTTCTCTTTGAAAGAGAAGACTGTTGTACTTTAATAGAGAAATATGGCTTTCCAAAAGCTTATTTATCCAGATAAAAATTCCTTCCAGTGATTTAAATTATACCAGTTTGATAAAAACGCCTACCTGTTTCACTGCTCTGAATTCCATCTGCAGCTTTAAAGGTGCATGGAGTCCTTGAATATTTCTCAGTGTGGAAAAGTTTGTTTTATCTTGATTCAACTGGAACTATCACAAAGAACAATTTTTTTTTTTTAAATAAGAGCTACTTTCAAGTACGGTCATAGAAGAGATTGCGACATCCTGCTTAGATAAATATGCTCACTGAAATTTAGAAGTAAAAATTCAGTGATACAGTCGTAAGTGTTTAAGTCACTGAAACTGCACTCAACTAGATTGCTTTTATTATAAATTAAAAGTAGCAATTTCATTTTTTTTTCTTTTTGACAATTAGAACATGCAACCCCACCAACTGGTTTAGTTGTGTACTACTTTAAACCAAGCTTAACTTCCTATTTTTGTGCTAATACTGTAATAAAGTAAAAACAAAGCAGAAAGCAACAATTTATATTATTTTTAGTCACTGAAGACTGTAGTTTAGAACATTCGAAATATATCTTTTCTGATCACGCAGAAAAATAGAGCATCACATACACTCTGCATGACTCAGGAAAACAAAAGATAGCTCTTATCTTACCAGCTGCTCTAAAACCAATAAATAACATGAAGAACATGCACATATCCATTTAGTAGCAAGTTCTAACAATGAAAAAAATGCTGGATCATGAATCCAGCACACACACACACAGACGCAACACTTATGCTCAATATTGCCAAAGCTTGAGTAATCATCTCAGCTTTGGCTTTTATGTTACTAACTACATGCCTCTAAGACACTACTGTAAAGTAAAACAAACCAACCAACCAAAAAAAAACCTCCTTATTTTAAAAGCTGTACTCATAAAGACTGTGAAAAATTCTACTGGTGTGAGATTATCATCATATTTATGCTAAGCGATCTCAGGAACCAAAAGGAATACAAAAATCAATGGCATAACATGCACTTTTCTTGAGATTAATCCATATTGAATTTTCTTTAAAAGTTAACTGAAAATACTAGTTATACTCCTCATCCCAAACTTATAATTTCGGTCACTTTTTTTTTTTCTTTTTAATTAGAAGTAGAGGGTGCTTAAATGGGTAGAAAAAAGATTTGGTTTCTGCTCATGCTACCTGAACAGCCTACCTACATTTATAGCAGTAAAACCATCCACAACTATTCCAGGCTTAAGAAAGTCTTTTTCCATTCAAATGTAAGTGAAAAATATTTATTAGAGAAATCCGCCATAAGTTTCCAGAAAAAAATCCAAAAATAATACATGGAAAAAAACAACTTAAAGATTCCATATACTTCTTAGGGGCCCATGTCATCTGTTTTTATTTTTTTTGTGCATTTTGTTTCGCTAGCACACAATCTTATGTAGGTTTCATATGGCAAAAGCAGTTATAAAAATTAAATTAAGCAGTCAGTGGGGGAAAAAAATAAAACAAAACAAACAATTGTCAGATGACCCTGAAACAATTATAATACACAATTAAAACTACACTCTTGAAGCTGATATCACATTAATATCATTCTTTTAACTGGTGACAACATTAGCACTGCCTAGAGTACATTAAAGTTTGACATCATCATAATGGTTAGCCTAGTATTTTGGAACATTATGTTCAAATACTGCACTTGCTTCAGGACACCAAACTGTATCAAAAGCTTCTGTGCTGACAAAACAGGCACCAGAGATGAGATTCAGCCTAACCAGTTATTTAGCCAAGGCTATGAATCCAAGTTCCCTTCATGGCAATGGAAACCTTTAACCTATGGTCCACAGACCATTCCTAAGCAGTCCACGAGAGATGACGAAGTTGGACAAGACTGCATACGCTGAGAACAATCTGTTTGTGGAGAATTTGTAAATGGGCTTGAGCAATTCACTAAAACATATTTATTCGTTCACAAACTGAAAGTATGAAAATGAAGACATATGGTAAACAAAGACAAAATAGGAAGAACAGCCTTCTGTAGGTGGCAGGTGTCCCTCTCTCTCCCCACTAACAATAGAGGCTGCGTACAGAACTAACTTACCAACTTTTAATTTAAAAAGTTTTCTGAAATGAAAGTTATTGAAATAAAGCCCAACTTGGAAGTCCGCTTAGATACTTGAAGTGGAGAGACACACAAGTGGGAAGTTACATGTTAAACAAATTTGGCAAGAATATTACTGGCATAAATAAAATGTTATTGCTGTCGAACATTTTTATTTAATTAAAAACAGGACCTTACTCATTCCTGGCTGCTGCACAAAGCAGTGCAGGTAACCATACTGTTAAATTAAACTTCCTAATTAGTTAAGAGTGAGGATGACTACATTTGATGTTATACTTGCATTTTTTTCTGACAACTCCAGTGGATGGCTGGGCAACAATTCATTTTTCACGCTTGTAAAGCTAAAAATGTAGACAAAACAATGTAATTAACAGAAAATTAATCAGAACACCATTCTTTAAGTTGCAGTGCAATACTAATTCCAGATATAAACATCAATCCACAGAGACATGAGATTAGCATAATTTCAGCTATTCAAAAATGATGCTTAGTGGCGAAGAAGCAGAAATGAATTCTTAATTATAGCATTGTCAGAAGGAAAAAAAAACCAAAACCTTGTATAAGATTCTCAGGCATCTTCTTTTCCTTCAGTTTTATATTTGATATAAAGGAATGATAATTTTTTCTCCTTGACCCGCTTCAGAAATAGAGAAACATATCAATAAACTAAGTAGGTGTGCAGTTAATGTAGAAGAGTCTCAATTTTTTCTAAATTTCTTCAGACTAAATACTGCACATACTTTCTCCCCATAGCTGTTTCACCTGCATTTTAAACTCCATGAAGTTGTTGCAGATTCAATACCCAATACATGTACATGGTTTTGCCACTCACATGAATTGTTAATAAGAAATACTATTTTTATAAAATTTACTTTCTGTACCAATCTCAAAATCAATCATTTTGTGCAGTTCTATGGCACATTCACACATACATATATATATAAACTAGCACATATTTCATAATGATTAAGACTTTGTCATTATTCTCTAAAAAGGAGCATCAAATGGGTCTAAGTCCATTAACATTATCTACTTCTGGAAGTGATGTTTCACAGAAAATTAAAGCTTGAATGACAATCTGACTGAAAACAGGTGCTTTAGCCACAGGTTAAGAGATACATCTACAAAGAACTTCTTCAAAACCACAAATATTTAATATGTTTTTTCATATATTTTAAGCTTCACATCAACTACTGCACAATTTGAGAAGAAACAATAAAGCACACCCTCTACGCAGAAGATCATGACCTCCAAATGGTCCAGCAGGTGAAAATTCAGTAATCGGGATACTATCCTTCAACAGAGAAGTAGCTCCTCTGGAATTCTGGAACAAAGAGTGACGATTACTTTTACAGAACCAGGCCCCATTTGCCCCTAAACAAATGAAAATTACGAAGATTCTACCAACTTTTTACTAAATAGTTCAAAAACTCCTCAAACTACTCAGGCACAAGTCTTAGCCTTCAGAGTTGCTTTGGGTGGAGTGATGGGGAAAAAATCACTAGGTTAGAATGCTTTCAGAGTCTGATGATACTTAAACATTTCTGGGAGCTGGCTAAAGCAGTTAAAAACCATAATTACCCTTGTTCATTCCCAACCCTGTGCTGCAGCGATGGGTGGGGAGAAGTCAGGTCACTGCCCAGCTGATGGGACACGTCTCAGTATTCCTTCAATCATGCTAGTACAGAAACAATCAATTGCAACCAAACTGGTTTTATCTACCATTTAAGGTTGTCCTAAAGAGAATAAGATGTATTCATCCATTCTATTACATCAGTTAACTGGAAGAGCAAAGAAGAAATGGCAACTTGCAGCAGACGACCAGATAAGACACATCTCCATGGACTTAGTAAGTAAAACCATCTTAACCCGCATCAGCGATTTAAAGCTACAACAGCTGATGACATTGAAGGATTTTTAGGACTGTTGACACAAACTAATCCATCAACAGATCAATTAGTAACAATCTCCGGATGGTGACAGCAAGGAACTGCTCAGCACAGGTGTTTCTTCCATCAGTTTTGTTGGGTCCAAGAGAAAACACATGCTCACAGTTAAGTCTCTTGAAACAATATACTACCATTGTGACTGTCAGTAACCTAAAGGCTATCAGAAAATCCTAAAATGTCTTCTACTGTGTCTAAAGCATCTACGAATTAATGTACTCAATAGTGATCTGATCTGAGATTGCTGCAAACAAAAACACGTAAAAAAGACTATTACCTAAAAGGTATAACAAGAGGGGCAAAGGTTTAGGAGGATCGAAGTGAAAGAAAGTAAAAAGAAAGCAGAAACCCGGGAAGTACTTCCAAAAAGCGAACCCCTCAAATCACGCCAGCGACCAGTCCGGCTCAGGCGGCCCCACCCCCGGTAAACACCACGAAGGCTGGAGGCGCGAACTCCGCCACCCCGCCTGCCGCTCGCCCCTCCAGCCCCGGGCTCCCGCAGTGCCGGCACCACCGGCGGCCTTGGCCTCCCTCTCCCTCCCCAGCTCCCAGAAGAGGGGCTTTAAACCACAACCAAGCGGTCCCGGGCGCCTTCCCAGCCGGGGACACCGCCCTGGGCGGGCCGCCGCCTGGCAGGACGCGTGCCCGCCATGGCCGCGCCGGCCCCCAGTGACTCAGCACAGCGCGGCGCCCCCCGCCCCAAGGCGGCGCGCGGCGGCCGCCGCCCCGCCGACCGTTGGGACCCAACGGCCGCGGCGGGGGCGCGGGGAGGAGGGGAGGGAGCAGGCGCGCGCCTCCCCCCGCCACCCCGGCGCGAGCAGCACAACCGACCCCTCACTCACCATCTTGGCCCGACACCCGCTTCCGCTTCCGCCTCCCCCGCCTCCTCACTTCCGCCCCTCCCCCGGCGCGTTGCGTCACGCGCAAGGAGCGGCGGCCGCCCCAGCCAGCGCTGGCTCGGGGAGAGGCGGGGCCTGGCGGGGAGGGGCGGGGCGGCGGCTGCCCCGCGGTGGCGGTTGGCGGCGGGAAGCGCGAGGGGCCGGCGCCTGGCAGGGCCTTGCCCGGGGTCTGCGGGGCTTCCCGCGCCCGTTTGACGCTGGCCGTCAAAAAACAGCATTTTTGATGCCACCCGAAGTCCCCTCCGCTGGCGCCTGGCTGCCCGCCCTAGCTGTGTGGCGGCGCTGGTTGATGGGGGGCTGTCGCCTTGCGCTTTTCTGTGGCCAAGCTTGTCGCCCCTCAGCAGATGGCGGGCAGGTGGTGCCAGCCAGGGGAGGCGCCTGAGTGACCCCCACAGCGTCACCGCGCTGGTGGCTCGAGAGAGGGAGGGAAGGAGCCGCGCTCCCCGAGCTGAACGCGGCCTTAGGCTGTGTGCCGGCCCCTGAGAGATCTCCCTCTGCGCAGACGGCTCTTGTGGCGCCCTGTTTTGCCAGGGACTTGGTCCTCTGCCGGTGACCGGCAAGGACCGGCCCACGGCAAGTTTATCTTTGGAAAGGTTCACAGCAGCAACAGTAACAACGCAGGAACTGCGTACTTAAATAATTTTGGAAGACTTTCCAACCATCGTTAGAAAATTTGCCACAGATTTTGCTGCGCTGCTCCAGATGTGCATCGAGCATATCTCTCACATATGTCTTCTGAGACTTGTGGTTTGCTCAGCACGTTTCACATTTTGCCCCAGATTGCCCTGCTGCTACGAATTTCATACATGGCAGTTAAAATGAACACTACGTACTGTAGAAAAAGTGATATTAACATGGGAGTTTTATATATATATATATATATATATATGTATTGATAGCACACTCAGCTTTGGATAATATTTAATTACAGAGAAATTCATACCCTTTTATTGTTATCCTCTTTCTTCAGCAGAATCAGGTCACCAGTTCAAAAATCTTTCCGAACTGAAGCTACGGCCCTTTACGTGAAGGTCTTCGGTTTAAAGCAAAGACTTCAAAAGAATAAAAATGTAAGACTGGGTTTTAAAATTATTTTTAGGAAAATGGGTACCACAAAGGCTTCTCTGATCTTGTAATTATAATGGGTACTCGGATATTGTGGTGCTGGGTTCATTATTATAGAATAGATGTGAATACAAAAAACAAATCAACTTCCTGTTTTAACTGCAGCTTACAGAAAAGCTAGGTTTGTCACTAAATGTATTTATTTATTGACTGAGTTTGTTGATCAGGATATGACTGCGGAGATGAAACATCTAACTTTCAAAGTCATTCTTGCAGGACACAGACAGGATACAATCACTCCATGTACCATTATTGACATCACTGCAATCCATAGTTTAGGCTGCATAACTAACATAAAAGAATGCACATTGCGAGAAAGATCTGGTTTTCCTTTAAAGACAGACTTTCACGCTAGGGAAAACTCCCAGACATAAACACAAATCACAGATATGTTTTCTCATCAAATTACCAACTGTTTTAAATATGAGCAAAGTTGGATTTCTTGCACAGCCTGTTTTAACGATCTTACAGTGAATATCTTAGTACTGGATGACTGTAATATCTCTCGTTCCTATGACCGTATCTGTGTCTCCACTGCACGTTAATAGGAATGATAGGAGCAGTTGTCAGGCTGATCAAACTTTTTATCAGAAATGAGAACCTGTGGTGAGCCATGAGCGCTGCAGTTACTGAGAAGCAATGGGTATGGCTACCCTTTCCTGAGCTGGCCTGCTGCCCTGCGGACCCGGGCAGTCTCTCTGAGAACATCTTCCAGGCTGCTGGTAACAAGACGGAAAGTGGGATGCAATGATTGTGGCTGCTGAAGAGGTTTTCTTTTAGACCGTATGCACACCCTAAAATTAGTGTGAAAATTACTGCTACTGCTCTAAAATTATTACCCTAGTAAAGTTTTGGCGGTGAATTTCACATGTTGCTTTTAAAGACAACCTTAAAATTATTGGGTTTTTTAGGAATAAAAGGTTTTCCTTTCAACATTTTACATAAAGAAGGCCCAAAATGTATGCATGTTTTAAATTTCTTTCTGCATGTTTCTTACCTCAGCATTTTTGGAATGTCAAATCTGGTCTCTTTGGTTTAGCTGAGGGACTTCACTGAGATTTCAAGAGATATATAGACCATGAACTCTTGTATGTTTTAGAAATGAGGAAAGTGTTGACTCTTTAAAAATACACACTTGTTTCAAATACCCTTTCGGCAATTCAATTGGCATTAACAAACATAAAACCTCGTTAAACAAGGGTTTAGCCAGCCTGACTTAACATGCATTCCAGCCTCGATTGCTTAGCTTTTTCTTGCCTGGGTGCCAGCACGGCATCATGTCATGAGGGGTCTGTACTTTTGCCGCTGAAGTCTGTGGCAGCGACTTTCCAGGTGGACTGGAAGCTCATGCTGACAGAGGCCCGGCTGGCTGGGCAGAGGCCGGCACATCCAGGCCTGCTCTGCCCAGGATCTAGGGAAGCCAGCTCTACTCTAGGGACTCTACTGCTCCGTAATTTTGAGCTAGTATGTCCAGCTTCTCCACTGAATTAAACGGTACTTTTACCTCTCCCATTCTTGGAACTTTTTTATATATTAAAATCAATAGATGGAAGAGAGAGAAATACCCATTTTTTAACACCATGGGTCCTATTTAATAATAGCAAAAGGAGTATATTGTCCAAGGAAACTTGTCTTTGTGTCAACATTTACGAATACTGATGTAGCTTTGTCGCTTTTCAAAATATAATTCCTTTGCCATATCAGTGGGCAGTCTGTTCTGAGTACGTGAACCTCTACCAGAAGCAAACCTTTATCCTGTGGGGCTGGGAAACTCTTTCACTGGTTTCTGTCAACAGCCAGTTATAACCTGTTAAAGTGAAAGTACTTTTTATTTGTTTTAATCAAATCAAATAAACACATTTTCTTTGATCTTTAAGAAGCCCTTTCTTGTTAACTTGCTTTATACTTTTATGTTTCAGTATTCATTGTAAATCTAATTATTTTAAAAGTTATTTTGTTTTAAATTATTAAACCTTTTCTGAATTTAAGATAAACAAGAGCATGTTTTGTTAAAGATTAAAAATAAATTTCACACAAAACTGCAAAACGTAGCAAAGATAATAATGTGTAGGCGTCAGAGTGTTCCAAAACAAGACTCTCTAGGGGCTCTTCTAAACACATGGCTACGTTAAAACCATGTTCTGAAAAGCCTCAGGAAACCCCTGACTCTAACCCACCCTTTCCTGAAACTGGTGAAAGTATTTAGAAAAAAAGTTACTGTTGCAGAGGAAAAAAAAAAAAAGAATCTCACTTATTGCCAAAGCAGATGATTTTTTCCTGTTTGTTTATTAGCAAATCCACAGCTTGCTGGATTTTTTGGGTCAAAACGTGCTCATCCTCATCCTTCAAATCCAGCAAACAGTCCAATATATGGCAAAAAAGGTCCATTATCACCTCTCTATGAAAGGTAAAACTAATGTGCTTGTAGCTACCCGTGGGTAAGTAATACCAACGTTCCCTTGTTCCATCATTTGATTTATGAATTATTAGTGAATTTTAAATGAGACAGTAATGTCTTTTCTAAAATGTCTTCAGTTGCTGTTTCGGAAGATGAAACAAGGACTGCCAATTTTTTTTCTAAGTCAGGTAAGGTACTTGGAAAGAGGCCCTTGTCGTCTTGAAGCGATAACTTATTTCATAGCTTGTCAGTGCTTTTGTAAGTCTGTGACTGGCATCCGTAATCTTTCCTCTTTGTTTGTAGCAGTCCCCTGCACAGACTCTAAGAAATCTGGGCTTCTGTTTTCCGTGCTCCTTCTGCGGAGCCGGGAAGGCAGGAGGCTGCAACGGGGAGAGCCGGTCACTAGGGGCTGCTCGGTAGCCAAGCTCGCTGCGCCGCCCCTGCCTCCTCGCCACTTGCCAGCCGCCTCTGGTCAGTCTAGCTGGGCATTAGATGCTTGTGGCACAGTTAGAGTAGTTTTACTCTTCACTCGGAGGATCGGCAAAAATAGGGTCAAAGGATAAAAAAAGAAAAAGGTATATGCAAAGCTAAAGCTGCACATGCAGTAACCAGGAGAATGCTGGTGGGAGTATTTCTCTATTAATAGTCTGAATCATCTACTTTCAATATGCTGTATTACACCCGTGTAGCAATATTCATCTTAAATTACTTCTTCAGCCCAAGTCGCATGTTTTACCTAGCTAATGTTCGTGTAGTCAGGACCTCACTGCTCACAGGCAATGCCGAGAATGAGAATTCAGAGAAGGATATTTTTGTCTTTTCTCTGAGTTTGGAGAGAGTGACTGGCCTCCCAGAAGCATAACCATCCTGCACATATAGGTGAGACTAAGCACATTTCCTGTGAGAGTATCTTCCTAAGGGAAACCTTGAAAGCAATTAATAGTAGTCACAGCTGAAAGACTTGAATGGAACATTACTTCCCATTCCTGCTACTGTGCAGGGAAAAAATCCCCCAAGAGCTTGCCAAAATGCCTGACAGCAAGAGGGGAGTCTGAGACTCCTCTGAGTCATAGCCATATCCATTAAACAGCAAGATAATTAGAAGTCACCTTAACTTCTTACAGCTGAAGACGTTTTCCACATAAACGTAGGTATCATTAAAAATAGTGTTTCTTTTCACCGTAAGAAACTGTCAACAGAAAAATTTCTCCACGTTCTTTTTCTATCATTTTGAAAACAAAAGAGTGGCGAAGCTTCTGATCCAGCCACAATGTGCTTCTTAAGAACGCTATAATTAGTCACATAGATAGAATGGTGATGGCTGGTTTAGAAACAGTTAAGGCTCAAATCTTCCAAGGTAATTCTGCGTTGAACGCTTCAGGATGTGAGCCAAAGCGCCTCGTTTTAGCCAGCAGAAGCAGAAGTGGGTTTAGAGCCTCCTGAATTTTGGCCAAGCTTGGACTTAGGTCTGAGTTTGATGACTCACTTCTGATAGAAAATCACAGTTTGTTTGCGTATACATAAACAGAAGTTGTAGCTTCCAGTAAGCAGCCTGTGTGCAGACCCTGGCACTTGTGGAGAGCTGTCCTAAAGTTCACAGGGTTCCACACAGGTGCAATGCTCCAACTGAGTGGACTTCACTGAATCAAGACTCAGGTGAAACAACAATGTCATTTTTGTACAGAAGAATTATTATAGTGTTTCTCCGGGAAGAACTTTTGCTAAATTCAAAGCCATTGCATTGTAAAGGGTGTTGACAGTTAATAAATCGTTTCTATGCAGAGAATAATGTATTTAGAATTCTATTTTTATTTCTTTTTCTGGAAACTATGATTGTACATTTTCCATGGATGATTTTGTTCATACTTCCTAACTGTATGTTTTCAACACAATTGGTTGGACTTTTTTGCTCTTTGTATTGCGTCTCTTAATTCTGAGGCTGTACAGCTATCTGCTTTCTGGAATGAATTACTTTTGTTTGTTGTATTTGTTATATTAACAACTTAAATTGTGTTTGTGTTCAGATTTGTTGTTGGAAGATGCTAAAAGTGTGCTGCTAGAACATTGTTTTACAGTGAGAGATTTCCTATTCAGCTTACATAGCATCAGTAGGAAGTGCCTGTGACAGAAACTGTCAGTGAATTTAAAAAGTGGCAGCTCTATACTTACTCGAAAAAGAACGCCGCCTCAGATAGCCCGTGTAAGTTTATCTGCACAGAGTTATTTCAGCACATGTCATTACAACGTTGTGGAGGTTTTATTATTTAACATGTTGAAGTGAAATTGAGAAGAAAGGAAACAAAGTAAGATAATACCATCAGGCAAATTCTCTATTTTGCATCAAGTATCTCCGAAAATTGCAGCATTTGAATTTTAAATTATTGAGATGAATAATTAGATAGATCAGGAGGAGATGTTGCTTTTTAATAGATGTTATTTAAACTATCAGTAAATCCTAGCGATATAAATTAGATTTTTATTTTTTATTTTTTTTAGTCTCAGAAGAAATTAGAAAGTCTATTTTTGTAAAGGAATATTGTAAGCTGGATTCAGAGTGACCTTGCAGGTAAAAAAATAAAGCAAATATTTTCAAGAATTAGGTTTAGGCTGGAACAAAGAAGATGCAAATATGAACTGAGAAAACTTGTGTGGTTTCTTCTTCAGAAGAACTTTTTAAGTTGTAAAAGATTACCGGAAAAACAAACCCAAATGTTTATTCAAAGGAGCAAACAGTCCTGAAAGGGTTTGGGAAATATATACAGTGGACATTTCATGAGAGACTGTCATATCCTCTTCTGAGAGAAAATTTGTGTGTATACCTTTGTGGTGGAGGATCAGAGTGGGCAGATCAAAGTAATCTAGAGGCTCAAGGGATACAAGAGGAGGGGGAAGGGAGGTTGTCATAGGATCACATTTGGATTCAAGGGCATCTCTTGGGTCGTTGAGTGCTGTCCACTGCTGTTACAAAGAGCCTTGTTATATAATTATTTTCATAAGGACTTAATAAACTTGAATATTTAAGTAAACTTGATCCAATTCCTTTTCCTTCTTCTCTCACTGTTCTTACTAGAATCTCATTGCTCTGGTTAAAAAAACTTCCTTTCTAGGCAGAAATCATTATAATTTATGGCCAGTTTATACCTGTGTGTTCTTGTGACTGCACTGGCCAGTGTAGCTCACATGGTTCTTGCTCCACAGTGCTTAGTCCATGAGAACCGTTATTCCCTCCCTCTAGCCACTCTTAGCTGTTCGGGTCCCTTTTATGAGACAGGCTGTCGGTTCTTCTGATGGTCCCAGTAGACATTCCCTACATATACTCCAATTTTACACTTCTTGAACAAGAGTAATCAGAATTCTGTACAGGGCTTTAGAGGAGGTCGCACCAGTGCCTATATAGCTGCATTAATACAATTCTCCTTGCACAGTCTAAGATCACGTTTGCTTTATTCACAACTGGCTGCTGTCAGGCTTTCTCTTCATCTGAGATCTTTAACTGGCAAGCTCCTAGTTTACAATGGAAATTCTTGTTCTTAATCGCTAATGGATGACTGTTTCATTTTATTTTGTTACATTTCTATTATTCTAATCTCCAATCCCCACATGGGATTAGTCTGATACTCCTCTGGTTTGAGGAGACCTCCTGACTTTCTGGGCTACCGTTCACTGTCATTAGTATATTCATCCTTCTTGCAGTACCGTCAATAATGGAAATTTTAAACAAGACCAGTCCTAAAGCCAGTCCTCGAGAAACTCCACTCTACCCTGATACATCCCATTTCAAGAAAATTCACCATAGTTGTACCTCTGAGCTATTCAATTTTCAGTTCTTCCATTAACACGCCTCTATTTCAGCTTAAACAGTACTTTTTCCTTGTGACACTATATCAAATGCTATACTAAAATTTTTCTAGTTAGACCTGCTGTACTTTGCTATTTTAGAAATCTTTATATGATCAAAGAAGGGTATTGTCTTACTTTGACACAGACTCGCCTTAGAAACTATCTATTTTTCCATCTATGCTATTTTCCACTTACTCAGTGTCTAATTACCCTCTCCTTCAAAATTTATTCAAAAGGCATGTATATCGTTATGGTCAGACGGCTAATTGGTGTTACGTAGAGTACCCTTCTTCTCTTTCTTAAATATAGCTCCTGTGTTTGCTGTTAGCCAGCAGATAGAACCAACACTGACTTTTAAGATTTATTGGAAAACGTTATGATAAGATTTGAAATTGCTATGCTGATTCTTTGAGTCCTGGAGGATAAAGACTATGTGGATGATTACATTTTGCTGGCTCAGCGTTTTTGATTTTACTGCCACCTTAAAAATAGACATTTCCCGTTTTACAGATTACTTCAAATGTACCACTCAGCCCTGCTGCCACGTTCTGCCTTTTCATTCTGCTTGGAAAAGGAGGCAGAGTATTCCGTTTGTGGCCTCTGCTCTAGACAGAACTTGGATTTATGCCGGATCTCATGAACAACTCTTTCTAAATAAACCCATGATTATTATTGTTTCCAAATCCGAATTTCCCTCTAGATTCCTACTAAATCTAATTGTAGTACAAACTTTAGGTTTTGACTTCTATTTGAGAATATCATGCTGACCATCCTGAAAAGATGAAAAAATCCTTTGAAAAGGAAAGGAAGGAAGAGTGTCTGGAGCATTCTCCTCTGGGATTTTTCTGTCTAAAGAGCACAAATAAGGATCGTGCCCTAGAAGATGTGCTGTAGTATTGTAGCGTTTCAGTGCACTGGATTTGCATTAGGAGATCAGAATTTTGTTTTAAGAGTCATGAGGTGACCTGTGGACCTGCTTCACTTCTGGGAGAAATAATGGAAATTATTACTGCATGATTGCTATTCAGTAAATATAAAATAGTAGTTTCAGGCAAGTATATCCAGTGAAAAAAAGCTTTGCAACACTTAGTTTTCATTATGTCCTGAGAAGTAGCACTGAAACTGGATGGTAAGCAGTTTCAGCTGCTCTGTCCCACAGTATGGGAGATATTTCTGAACATGCTTATATTCTTCTTTTGTATTTCATAGCCACTTTTATGAACACAAGACAAGCATTCCAGGCCTCACATGCAGATGCCGTAGAAAGGTACGCTCTCTTGGTGCTAGTCACAAAACTCTTAAAACAAAATATATCCAGTATCGTTCCGAAGTTCTGCATATCTGCATTTTCCTGCCTTTTAAATAAAGAAAACATTATAGATATCAGGTGTATTTTAGCATTTTACGTGACCTGTATTTTGCTCTACCGACAAAATGGTTTGTTCAGCTCCTGTAGTTTTACTTCTGGATTGTCTTCAAAGACAGATTAAAAATTGCACTATGTCTTTGAGATCTCTAACCAAACGTCTACTAAGTGCAGACCACGTGTTCATTTCATTAATAGTCTCAGATAGCTTGTTACTAGTCTGAAAATGAGAGGCGAATGTATTAATCATCTACTATTCTGTTTCAATGCCAAATTTCCACATGCTTTGGCAGTTTTCCTCACAGCCTTGTAAAGTTATTCATCCTTAGTTTTGTACCTAATGTGCTGTGAGTTCATGCTGTCTTTAGTCTAATGACATATATTATTGAAAAATCATTTGTTTGTTGATAGCTTCATCTGCCCTGCTTCCAGCTGCAACTCACACATGTGTGGGGGGGACTCATAACTTACCGACTTTCCTGCAATTTGCTGTCACTGCAGTTTCCAAAAAAGTAGCCCCAGATTCCAGAAGAAGAGGAGAATTCCTCTAAATGCAGATTACAGAGATAAGAAGAATGGGATTATATGTTTGTCCTTCGTTCTATTTACAATTATCTGTTATTAACCACTGTCTGGCATATTTGAAAATAATGAGAAGTGAATGTTAGATGATAAGAAAGAGAAGAGCAGATTTCAAGAGTGTTTCTCTATTCAAATGGTTTTACCTCTATCTTAGCTCCCACCGCCTTTCCCAGCATTTTAAAGCTACAAAGTACTAAATTATGATAGGAAAAACATAATACACTAATCTTCAAAATATTTCTAAAACAGTGTCATCATCTGCAAAATGGAGAAACAAACTCAGCTCAATAAATTTATTGAGAAGTTAAAAGCAACACCAAGAATTACAGGAAACAACTCCTTGAACCTATATCTGTGCTTATTTCGCAGTAAAAAAATAGAGAATATAGCTATTCTGTAACCAAAGGGAGGATGTTAAGTGCTTATTAACTGAAGGTTGAAAGATAAAAAACAGTTTTCCATTGTCTCTGTCTCACATATTTTTCCTGCTTTTCTAAGAATTTTCCTGTTGCAAGATGTAACTTGCTGACTTAGCAAAATATTTTATTAAAATTTTGGAAAATATTTTGTTTTCTGTACAAATTCTATGAACATAACACTGCCAGTTTTTCCTTGAAACAGTGAGAGTCCAGGAAGCCGGTACCTAAGCATGGAGTCCTTCCCTTCATGGCACCTCATTGGGAAGTACCCCTTTCGTTATCTGGGATATCTCTGTAGTCACTTACTTACTTTTTCTTTTCTTGAGTGCAGAGCCTTTTGCTTCTCTTGGAATGCATATTCAGTCTTGGCTTCCCTCCTAACTAGCAGTGAAATCCATATCACAGGTGTATTTTACAAGGTTTTTTTCTTCAAGCAGGAGATAAGCAAAAGAGGAAAACAATAAAGACATAAAAAAAGCATTTGCTTCTTGTCATCTAGGTGAAGATTGTACAAAGACTCATTTATAACAGGCTATGAGCCTTAATTACAAAGTTTATAGGTAGGTAATGTTTAGTCCTCACATCGCAGCCTCTTCCTTCCTCACTAGATCACTGTTGCTTGGAGCTCACAATGTGTCTGCATTTTCCTAAAAAATCAGTGCATCTTCCTCTCCAGGAAGTGGCTTGTTCTTTTATAGCAAAGCCAATCTTTGTCCTCTTTAAAGGCCATATATCCTCTGCTGTCTAGGGACAACACCCCTGAACACATCTGTCTAGACATACCAGAGCTTAGCCTGTCTTTTCTCTTCCTATTCCGAAAAACTGACATCGCCCCGAAACGGACTTTGTAGCAAACTTGGTGTGTCCGAGAAGTGCGACACAGGAGAGTGTTTGTCCTTACACTGTCACACAGTTTTTTCATAAATGCCTGTATATTAACCTTAGATTTTCATATGTAAGCCTGTATGGGGCACTTCTCATTCATTCTTTCCCATGCTATAACACAAAACAAAACAAAATACATCATAGTATTTTTTGAGTAAGCTGGACCCTAACAATTCAAAAATAAAGGACAGCCTATTAGTTCCCTGTTGATTCTTTGTGGTCCACTGGTAGGGAATGTAGGGTGTCTTATAAATGTTATTTGATAAAAGCTGAGGCTAGGCACCCTGCTGTTTTTAAGGCTCATGCTGAGACAAACTGCTGGTAGGATATGCAAGACAGCAGATTTGTTTATCCTTATTTCTCCGCTCACATCCCTGAGCACACATGGTTGCTGTTTTTGTTTTGACTAATTTTGACTTTTTTAAATGTGAGAAAAGTGGTTAAAATGATGTAATCCCTGTCTGAAGCTCGGACGCGTGTGAAAGAGTGGAAATGCTGACAGGCCTCTGGCTAGGGCAGCGCGAATCGATGTCCTCCCGGGCTGAACGCTGTCCCGGCGTCTCGGCCCCACTCGCTTCGTTGGTCTCTGACACGGTCAGGAGGAAACCAGGCCGTAGTGTAAGGAAGCACACACTATTCAAATGTACAGTTTCAGTGGATTCAGTGGGATTACCCAAGACCTTAAATCAGCCCAGAATCTGATACAATGTGAGTGCAATGTATCTGCTGTTCTTATTTACTTGTATTTACCTTACAATTTTCCCTAGGTCCAGTCTAGGACTGTGGATTTTAAGCATCTTAAATTATGTACGGTCACTAAGATCTGCCAATGGCAACAAAAGCTATCCGATTTTGATCATTTCCTCTCCTAATTTCTTCTCGTATGTGCAGATTTTGCTGATTTCTTAAACTTTAAGTCTTTTTCTTTCCCATGCTATTTTTTTCTGTTATGCAGAAAAGATTTTTTTTCATTGATACTAATTATTTGTGTTATTGTGGAATATACAGGCTTACTGATGCTAGATTAGGATTGCATTGTGCTAGGTGATGTACGTACAGAGAAAGAAAAGGTTGTTTCTACCATAACAGCTTTACAGCCCAAGCTTAGGAAAAAAATCAAGAGGTGAAGTCTGTAGACCAGCCCTACCACCTTTAGTCTTTTTGTCATAACTGAGTAAGTAACACAGATTTTAAACTAGAGACGCATTTAGGGATGTAGATAAGATGCTGATAAGAATGCTTATAAGAATGTAAGTAATGCTACAGCAGAACAAATGTACCTTATCTTGAGAGCTTATAGGATCTGTAACACCAGGAAGAATGTCAAAGTGGGGGACATGAAACAGGACTTTCTAGAAGCACGGACAGGAAAATAGACTTGGCAGCAGGTGGCAAATAGGTACATTAATTTGCCTTCGAGAGAATTCAGAAGTTTTATTTCCGTGATAAGGTGTTTGGAGAGTTTTGCTCTGACATGCATTTTTTCTTGCACCGAACTCAGGCTTGTGGTAGAGGTCCCCATCTGCACTTCTGTGAGAACCTTGTCATCGCCTGGCCATCGGTTGGCTGTTTCTATGATACCAGCTGTAATCTTAACTCCCTTACGTTTAATTCCTCTCTTTCATAATTAGCATAATTTATATTCATTCAGTATACCTTAACTGTAACTATTTTGTCTTCATTTATTGTGCTACATGGTTAAAACTTTAAACGAAACCCACTTTAGGTGCCTGCTGTAAAAGCCTGCTTTCTGTGGAGCTTGTTCCTTGAACTCTCCCAGGTCTCGGTATGCCTGATGTTAATCAGGCGAATGCTTAGGGTATGATAAACACATGACAGTCAGCAGTGTGACCTGTCAGTGAGCAGCAGGCCAGGGTTAAATACGGCAATGGTGCTAAAAGTGAAGAGGATAGGAACGGAGGAGAGACTAGAGTTTAGGACAAGGGCATATGAGTCTGAGAAGCAAATTTATACTGCAGGAAGAAGATGGAGATAAACGGAAAGAAAAGGCAGGGCAGGTGCAGCTGGTAGGAGCTGTAAGTGAAAGGCAAGGAGAATGGGGAGTTGAAGCAAGTGGAGTAATTAAAGTAATGGAGCCACTCAATAAGGGAAAGATGGATAAGGTGATGTTAAACAAAGCCTAAAATATATGGTGAAGGTACAATTGCAACTGCAGCATATTGCTCTGCTCTGAATGTCTGAGGTTGCTTAATCTTCTCTTTCTTGCAACTCTTCTAATGCATTCACTTTACCTCCAGCTTTCACAGAGGCTGACTGTGGTCTTTTTAATTGCTGTGTGTATGTATTTGTGAGAAGGAAAAAAGTAAGTGAAATTCTCTCACTTTAGGAGGCAGTACTTGTGCCATGGTCAACTTGTAGCCTTGCATAAGAAGGCCATAGGTTTGAATCGGCAAGAAGTATGTGGGAAATAAAGCAGGGTGCAGAATATGGCTCTACTCTGTGGTTCGTCTAACTGAGGTGCCCTGCTATTTGCAATCTGAAAAAAAAACTGGGGTCTATTTTGCTTCACTTACTATATTGCTTCAACTACTGTTCCGCTGCTGAAGAAGTAATACTTGAGTTGGTACGTGTGGAAAGCACAGGCAGATGGACCATCAGTCATAAACAAAGAACATAGTATCTACTAAACATAATATGGAAGAAGTTATGTCTCGTTGTGGTGACCTTGGCATGCAAAGGCAGTAGCACAAATTGGAGTACAAGGACTTTGTACTTTCTGAAGAACTAGCAAAGATATCCTCAGAGTTCATAGTGGTCAGTGTCCTTGTCCTAGGACAAGTCCAAGGTATTTTTTCCAAACTTGACTCACATTTCGCCTAGGTTTAATCTGAACCATTTTATCCAGAAGTTTGTTTCTTGAAAGGCCTGGGGGAAGCTTAGTGATTGCACCGATCCAGTCTTTCGAAAACAGAGATTAGCATGAGTTTTTGTCAGTGCATTATTGACAGCAGTGCTCTCCCCCAAAAGACCCTCACCAAGTGCAGTTTTTTAGAGACTAAAGAAAAAAAAATTGTCCTACTTCTGATTCTGTTCTGATTAACTCTGCATCTGAAGGGTTCTGGCACGATGAATCAGTTTGGCATCATAACTTCCTGGGTTAGATTCTTCTAACCAAATATAGACGTCTTCATGATAGATATCTACCAGGAACTAAAGTTCCTAGCTGTCAATGACACTTTTACAGCACAATTTGTCTCACACTACGACAGATGAATCAAAACTCAGGGCGACACATCCTATCCTTTGCCTTGCTGGACTCTACTCATGAACTTCATTTTAGTATTACTTGTGGGACTCAGAAATGTCTAAGCATTAATGGATTTATCCTGTCAGTTAGTAAGTCAGCAGCTGATTTATAGTGAGATTAAGTTATTTGCCCCAAATCACAAAGAGCCTATAAAATCTTTTGAAAGTGAAAAGCTATCTCCTCAGCTCCAATCTGGTAGGCTAGATAGAACATCCTTCCCCTCTTCAATAGTTCTCTAAGCTATATGTAGTCACCCTATCTCTCTATGTCATGCAGCTGTGTTAATTTCTTGATTCTGATTCTGAAATAATTCAAACACATACTTAAATGCCACTGAAACTAAACTTGATTTAATCACATGGCTTAGGTATTTCCCTGCACTGTGTCTTGTAAATCACGTAATAATTTAGGCTGGAAGGGATCTTAGGAGGTCACTTGGTCCGAAACCCTTCCGCCACTCAAAATGGGGCCAACTTTGAAATTACATCAGGTTGCTCAGGGCCATGAATAGCTCTAAGGATGGAGGTTCTGCAGTCTCTCTGGGCAGCCTGTTTCAATATCTGAGCAATTCATTGTGAAGAATATTTTCCTTATATCTCAGCAAGATACAAGTCAGAATTACCTTTGCTGCAATTTGCCTCTCCAAGAAGAGTCTGGCTCTGTATCTTTTCTAAAATCATCCATTAATTAGTTACCGACAGCAATCTCCTTAGCCTTCTTTTCTCCTAGCTGGGCATACCCAGTTCATCTCCTCTCCTCATATGCCATATGCTCCAGCCCCCTAACCGTCTTGGTAGCCTCTCCTCTGTCTTGCTCCAACTTATCTATGTCTTGGTACTGAGGATTCCCAAACTGGATACAGAGTAGTTCAGATGCATCTCATAATTGCTGAACAGAGGGGGATAACCACTTTCATCAGCCTGCTGGCTACGTTCTTGCTAATGCAGCCCAGCAGGTGTGGTTACCATTCAGCGCTGCAAGGGCACCCTGCTGCAGAAAGGACAAATAGCAGAGTAGGCATATATTACAAGCAAGTTTGTCTTTTATTCATAACCACTTGGGAGCATCATTTATGCTCATTGTCAAAAGGCTTTCTCTCTGCCATGGACAAGAATAAATCCGGGGTAAGAAAATACCACAAATTCAGCAAATAATACTGTCTTTGAATTTCGTTTCTGAAACCATTTCGTCTTCAAAACCGTGTTTGATTTTTTATTCTTTATTTTGTCAATGCTTAATGCAACATACTGTTTTGATATATGTTTTCCAGGTGTCTCATCTACATGATGAATTATTCTTAGTGCAAAACTGTCTTATACTAATGAGATAATAGCATACCTGAAAGGTGCTGAGTGCTTTTGGAAAAGGGTTGTACTCAGTGAAATTTTGGCAAACTGAGGTATACCAGGCCAAAATTAATTTTTGCTATATCCTATTTTACACTCGGGGGTTCATACCAGGAAAAAAGTATGTCTTCATAACCTGCTATTTATTTGGAGACATGCGGCTTAAGTTTCCTAGGTTAAAGGTGCTGAGTAGAAGATCAAATGATTAAACTAGAAACCATGCTATCGGTCTGTTATACAGGCCCTGGGCAATGACTGCTTTGTCCTCCTTGAAAGCCAAAGCTAGCCAAATAAAGGGAGAGCAGAAGGAGTACACCGTGTGATGTTAAAAACTAACAGAAAAGTATTTATAGTATCTCTGAAAAGCTAACTAGATATTTGGGTGGATAAATCCCAGCAGCAGCAGTGGCTAGGATCCAGTTTTGGCTTCTTAACCACAACCAGAGTTACCTAGGCTGTATGCAGGCACAGAAGACCTATCTTTACGCCTGTCCTTATCTCTTTAGGAAGAGGCAGTGACTCAGACCATAGTTACAGGGAAGTCATCTGGCCATTCGAGCAGCACATGACACCAATGCTGTTGTTCACCTCCTCCTTCCTTACGTTACCTGACCTGTGAGCAGATTTAGTGCTAAATCTAAAGTCCTAAATCCAAAGTATATTATTCTTTTCTAACTAAATGAGAGGCTCAGGCATTTCCAGTTGTTGGGTCTAGAAGCTTATCCTGACTTCACGTTAGAGCAAGACTTTGTAGCCATCTAACCCTCCTGCTGCGCCCTCATTTCCCTGGGAAGGCAGTGCAGGGGTATGGCTGGTGGAGAGACATGGCACTTTCTAATAGCTCTGGATAACTGGGAGGTTGGAGGTGCTGCGGACTCACTGCTGAGTGTACCTGCTCTACAGTTCAGACATAGCCTTTGACATCCACTGGAATACTACAACTGCACGAGGCCAGAACATGTTCTAATGAGCTGTAGCATTCTCCAAGTTGTCATCTAATTCCTGTTTAGTATGTAAAAGATTTTCCTAAATAAATCTGATAACTGCGCAGACTGGGAGTGACACACGTCCTGCTGTACTTTAATACGTGTCCACCACTAACTATTGTTTTCCTCACTTAAGTAAAGTTCCTTCTCTTTTGGATGACTTAGCAGACATTTAAGACCCTGCTAGACGTTTGATATTCGACTTTTCTTTAAACATACATGCTAATTTTTTGGTGATGAGTTTAGTTATTGTTCATAGCCTTTTTTGGTCCTGGACTGACATTTCCTATTGTTTAAACAGCTAATCAGCCTTATTTTATTAGGTATAAATGTATTTCCATGCTTTGACTGGCAAACATTAATCTCTAAACTTCAACAGCATGTAGGAATTTATTGCCCATTAATTGTGCCCTGGGGCATAATGTCTTTTAAAAGTGAAATAACAATCATTATATCTTCTTATAGATATTATTGCAACGCCTGTGTTGTTATAGTATATGTCAAGTTGGCATTGTCAGTCATTCAGAGGGCAGCAATTTAAAACTATACTATTTTTTCAAATAAGGCAGTGTTTCTGATACTAATACTAGCACAAATTATAAAGATACCTGGTTTTTATGCTTCAGTCCAGAAGTGATTGGTTTTAAGTGGCTTTACATTTTGTTTCTAACAGTTCTAATGTTAGAACTGGGTACCGCTCACGTAATTTTACTCTTTACAAGGCTGTAATTTTAAAGCCTTTACAGTCTGCTGCTTCTGTAAGGGCTTGCTTGGAATTGTACTGTATTCTTTTGATATTTTGTGTGTTCTATGTCAACAAAAATGCTTCTCAATGTGTGACTCAGTGATAACACACAGAGTTTTCACTTCACTTTTCAATGATTTTGCCTCTGTGTCATAAATACTGCATGTTTTGTGGGATCTTATTCAGCCACCCACTCTTCCTTCTACGGTTCTTTTCTCAGAAACAATAAGATTAGCCAAGATTCCTTTTCATTGTCTTTAAATATATTCCTTAATGTGTTGATGAAATCATGCAAGGGTTCATTATCAGTGTAGGGCCAATTTAATATCTATTATCTCTATTTTCTAAGCGAATTATGTCCTTGAACAATGTTCCAGGTGGAAAACTGTGAAGGGACTGGAAAAATACTGTGCTCTAAGTGCTGAATACTTTGGTCAAGGACTTCCGATGTAAGTTTCTATATAATCGAATTCATGCATTGCTTACACATTTTGGAATCCAAATGTGATTCCCTTAGAACTCCTAAGGAAATGACTCCATATCTGTGAGTGATTAGATACAATATAGAGAGTGTGTATGTGATTGGAAGGGGAAGCAGTGTCCTTGATTGCACTGTTTTATTCTTTTTGGGCCTCATTCCCAAGCATCTAAAAATATGCTGTGCAGATCGCTTTTATTCTGAGGCTATATCCTACCACTTACTTCAGCTGCCACTTCCTTTTGGCTTACCTTCTTTAAGTTCTGACCCCATAAGACATACTGTTTAAAAGTGCCTCAACCTGAAATATCTAAAACTAGACAACCATGTTGGTAATCGTGTCCTGTTTTTCCAAGGGATGCGGAGCATTTGCACCTTCCATTAACTGAATTTAACAATGTACGTTCTTAGCACCTTGAGAAATGAGGAAATGTGTTTTCTTATTAAGACAACAACCTTAGCACGAACTTTTTAGCCTCTGTGTCACTTTAATAAGTCTCTGACACAAGATAAGACCTGCAGGGTGTGCAAGGCATAGAATTTGATGTAGAACTCTATCTTAATCCCTCAGAAAAGACCTGTATCAGGCTACAAAATAGACTTTGTCTTTGTTTTCTATCCAGGAAATGAACATTTCACTGGTGAACTTGTATTCCAAATAATTGTATGTTACTACCTACCTATCACGCTGCTGCTCTGGTAGGCTTCTGAGGGATGGGTTTTAGTGGGAGAAGGCAGGCAAAGCCAAACTCACTAAAGGTCTCCCAAAGTGCTTGTGGAGATGCTACACAATAGTACATATATTATAATGCATACAGAAAGGTAAAATCATCGTAGTCAAATAGACCTCAAAAGATGAGATGCATTATCTAGAGAGAATGTGAATAGGGAGTGAAGTCATACGGAACAGTAAATAATGCAGTCAACCTGCAAGCAAAAATAATCTGCAGGGCATATTGTGACTTTTTAAGAATATTTTTCACAGTTTCCTCCTCCAAACATCAACATTTTAAATTGAGTGGAAATGTTTCAGCTTTCCGTTTAGATCAGTGGTACAAGCAAAAACATTTCATCAAGACAAAAAAGAGATTTCAGTGAGTTTAGAAAAAAGTTGCGCATTTACAGCGATGTTACAGCAGAGAATATCAAATCTCACCTGCCCTGAGGGATACCTGCGGATGAAGCTTGGTGCAAGGAGATTCTGCACACAGTAGACGGGGCTGGAGATTCTGCACACAGTAGATTGGGCTGGATCTCATGCTGACACCAAACAGGGTTGGAGCCAGATAAGTCGGTAACAGAGTGCAGTGATGCTACCATCAGGTTGTGTGACATCAATGTGTACATTGCACCAGGTAGTGTTAGCTGGGACACAAAACAAGCTGTGGTTCCCTGATAAACCTGTATGTACTTCATTTTCATTCTTATTTTATTCTGGTTTGTTTTATTTTATTGTATTAAATATTCTGCGTGTCGAAGATTAAGAACCTAATGCTTTTAGTAGCAGGAAAGGGCAGGGCATTTTTGTAGTCAGTGTGTGGGCTGGCATGGAGTTTTTACACTTCTTCTCAAGTTTCTTCCTCATCAGCTTAAGAGTTTCCTCACTTTCATTAATGTCTCTGTGTTTTACAGTCAATGCCTGCCCCTTCCCACTATTGTGGTCTTATCTTCTGACATTACTGTCATCTTTATCTTCCCTGCTGGTGCTCTTCAAGAAGTGATGAAGTAACAGCTACAGCATTTACAGATTATCAAAGATGATTTTGTTGCCTAATTTTATGGGCAGCTTACAAGACAATCTTTGAAAGTCCTGAATTTCAAAACCTGGCACTTTCTGGATAATAGATCCACTTAATAGGCTTCTAACTAGGAGTATCAAACACCAGTACTTCACTTTTGAAAATCCCGTCTCTAATGGGCGCATCAATTTACTGACCGCATTGACACTGTATGGTAAGGTATCACTTCTTTGTATTCTCATAGGGTGTCTAGATTGATACTTTTCTCATGATCTGAGTATCATCACATCAGTAGATCATAATCACTGTATTAGCGGTGTTTTCTGTCTCTTGCACAAGAGACATCCCATGGTGATTTGAATTCAGCCTGCTTCCTTTTTCCCTTGTGAAGCATGTGAAGGTTAGTAAAGATATTAATCTCTCTTTTAAGACTGATTACTCTAACATTACTTGTATTCACCAGCAAGTTCCAGTGTACTTGTTTGTTTCCTGAATGAGCATTTGACATAGAATAGTTTGATCATTGTAAGGATACAGAAGTCCATCCTATAATGACTGTTTCCTTCTCTATAAAGCTACTTTTCCAGTTTGGGGGTGATTCTCACAGCTCCTCCATTGAAATCAATGGACCCAGAGGGAAGTCCTCTGGTGATCCAGTCGAGTCAACTTGTGGTTATTTGCAATAAAGGGGGTGAGATAAACCGGTTTAAGTTACAAGAACCTAACCTGTCAGTTCGGTTACAAGAATGTACAAGTGAGGATGCAATGGAGAAAAGGAAGGCCAATGCCTCTGATTACGGAGCAGAATGATGCCAGAAATAATGCTGACCTAATCTACTGCTTCCACATTGTAGAGTACCCCGTGAAAGAGCTCTGAACACAGAGTGGCTCACGCAGCCGTCTGCCTGTGCTTATTTGCTGGCAGGAGCTGAATGCCCACTCAAGGGTAACTGAGAACTGGCTGTATGGTGATCTTGGCAGGGAGCTGATGCAGAATGGATTTCCAATGCTGTAATACTGATTAGAGAGACACAATCGTGTACTTAATCTAAATCACGGTTGATAGTGCCAGAAGTAGTTTAGATTAGGTATTTTTTTCTGAATTATTACTTCAGTTTGGCCAAGTGCACAGAGCTTTTTGATGGAAGACAACTCTGTAAGAGTATATTAAAGACAAAGACATCTTTGGACGATAGTTACGTTGCTTAAAGGAATTATTTGCTCAGAAAAGGGCATTGGATTATTTGGAAATCTGTACTGTCTAATTATTTTATATTATAATTCAGAAGTTAAGATAAAGTGGAGGGAACTCGGGATCAATATTACTGTTATTGAAATTAAACCCAAAGAAGCCCATTTCTTCTCAACATTTTAAAAATACTTGTCAATGCTGCACTACCTTCTAGTCTTCACGCACTCTTTAGTTGAGATGAGTTTCCAGCTGAGCAGGAGGGGTTAGTGAGTTCGTAACTGTTCATTGCCAATTTCTGTATTTGCTGAAATCTGAATTTGCTGTAACTTGCTTCATTTATAATGCTCATGCAAGTTGTGTTTTGTCTTTCAAGAGCAGCTGTGAATCTGGCCAGATGAATAAAACCATGTGGAATAAGAAAGTCCTGCAGAGTTAGGGAAGGTAATTCAATAGCAACGTAGGTCTCCAATTATCTCTAATCTCTCTTGGTTGGAAAGCAGTGAACGTGTTTTTTCTTGGCCTTTTCTTAAAAAAAAAAGGCAGTTAAGTATAAATGATTGCAAGTAGTTAGATGTTTCAATAAATTATATTTGTATATCTTTTGATAATTTTTCTAAATATTCTTGCATTTGGTTCATAATATCTGTCCTGCAAACTCTACTTACAGTGCTTAGGCATATGTTATGAACTGCTATGGCTAAATGAAATTTTGAGTTTTGGAACAGGAAAACATAATTTATTGTTTTGCCATCTCTAAGAAGTTTTGGTTATCTGCACAGATGAGATAATGGCATAGATTTTACAGTCTATTCTTCATATTTCTTCTCAGAAAAAAAAAATCTGAGAAAAGATTGGTTCATCTTCCTGCTATTAACCACCAAATCATTTCAAGAGTATTTTCAGTTGAGTTTTGTGAAATTACTATTTAAAACGTTTTTTTGCTTTGAAAGCATTAGTTTCCCCTTGTGTTCTTTGATTCTGATGCTAGTCTTCTTCTGTGGTTAGTTAATGACTACTTCCATTTCTATGGTGATGGTGTTACTATTGTTTTTATGTCTTTGTACCTCAGGACCGGTGCTGTCTATTAACATATCTTATGCTTTCTTTTCTAGTTAGTAGCTGAAAACACCTAGCAGAAAAGCATAAAATTATGTATTGCTGTGTCCTACAGCAGTGGCTGTCACACAGCTTTGAGGAACTACTCTGTAAAGACATTTTAAAAAGTTTTAACAGGATAAAATACTTACAAGGTTAAAATGATTTATAACCTGGACATTTTTCTCCTATCGTTTTAGCAATTGGAAGGAGAGACTGAGGAAAAGATAATATTGTATTTATGATACCTTAGATTGATGATGTGGGTTCTATGTTCTGTTCTATCACTGACTTTCCATATTATATGGACAAGACATTTAATTTTATTGTTCTTCCACTTCCTGCAAAAAATTGTAAGATGTCAGTGCTGACATGGCACATCCCTTTTGTTTGATGCTAATAGCTTTGAAACTATAATAAGCAGTCTTGATTTTCAGGCAAGTAAATCTTAAGTTTAGATAAATAAGAACAGTGAAGAGAACAGAAAAAAGAAGCTTCATCACCCTTTATAGATAAAGATGCAGTTAAAAGTCTCTGCGAAATAAAAACTAAGCAGTAAAAAAAAAGAGAGAAGAAGAAATATATGGAAAATGAAACCAGAGAAGCTATGATCATTTGTAAAGGAGAGAAAAGTGAAATGTTCTATCAGATCAGCAGTCTTCTAACTAGCAAATTTTTGCCAAACAAGTAAACAGAAGAGAAACTGGAAACAGTAAAAGAACTGAGAGAGAAAATAGCAAGAACACTTTCAAAAACTGCCAGCTGAAGGAACAAAGCAAGAAACTATGGATCTATAAAAAAGGAAACACTCTGTACAAGACATTGTAACGTTTCACATCATAATTGATGTGAAAGGTGCCAAAAGGACTTTAAAGTTAGGAAAGATGCAAGTGAAAAATAACAAGGAATCACTTAAATATCTTGCTGGTAGCACTGAGGATAAATCAAGTCTGTGTTCTCTGAAATGAAAGAATGCTGTAAACGCAACGGCAGAGAAAGGTCACCAAAGTGACTCTAGCGTATGAGCGTGTGTTACACTATTCAATGACAGAGGAGTCTTCTGCAATTATTATCTGAAGCAGAATGAAAGAAGTAACTGATGCCAAATAAGGGAAGCGTAGACTGAATTTCAGCGTGGAAGATGGTAATATCTTCAACCACAATTTCTCAAGCTATGTGTTAATTTTGGTCCTCAGAACAATAGACCACAGGACAATTTTAGTTTTCCTGTACCAGCAAAGAGAACACAAACACATTCTCCTGCACTCAAGCAGGCAAGTAAAAAGTATAAATGGGAAAGAAAGTAAAAGTGGTTTAACTTTTTCATTGAATGAAACGAAAACCACTATAAGAGATTCTCCTCAGATTTTCTTTTCCTCTAAAAGGCTGAGTAACCTTGCTTTAGCAAAAGATTGACAAACGCTGCAATGGAGTGTTAAATGGAAAACAAAACAAAACAAAAGGGTTCCTCATTCTTCATTCAGTTTATAGAGCTAAAGAGACCATTCAGGCAACCATCATGCCAATACATTTGGAAACATCTTAGGTGAAAAAGTATACATTTGTAACAGTAAACTTCATCAGGGCTTTATATTAAGGTTCAGGAAGCACATATTACATTAAATTAAGATTTCAGCAAATACAGAAATCGATATCAAACAATTAGTTACCTCCCTGTTTTGAATTGTTGCTGACTTCACTGAGAAAAAAAAAGCATAGATGGGTACAGAATAGGCCTTGATAGAAAGTCTTCATTGTGCTGGTGATATAACTCAACTAACTAGCGCATGAAGGCAAGAAGGCTTTTCAGCACTGCAAAAAAGACAGAAGAACCAACACCATAAATTTTAGATTCATTTTCTCAGAAATGAAAAAAAATACAGGAAGAGTGTGAGTTCACATGCCTTCCAGGAAGTATGTTACAAATTGACAGAGAAGCAGCTGCATTCACCATCTTCAACAGGACTTTGTTGCTGAAATACACCACCTAAGGGATTTCCAGCTTAAGTGCTGTTCCACCTTTTACTTAGGGGAAAATTCAGAAAGAAATTAGAAAGCATGTCTACACAATACAACAGAGTCTGGAAGGAATATTTCTGAGGTAGCGAGGATAGGCCAAGGCCATGCAACAGTTTTGCATCTTAGCCCAGAAATAGCCTCGACCAAACCTGAATGTACTGTTTCCAGATCCAGGCTGTCCCTGTATTAGCCAGCTCAACTCAGTCAACTCCTCACTACTTCCGGTTCAAAGGTTAATACTAGCGATAAGAGTTCAGGTTTGTCTGCGTCCATTGGTGTAGTCATATCTTTTAGTCAGACAGACTAAAGCCTAGTTTGGTTCCTGTGCCTCGTATTTCTTATTAGCTCATTCTAGGCCTTCAAAGGTGTGCAGACAGTAGAAAACATTAGGCACGGGAACTTCATCGAAATCTGGCCCTAAATGCCTTTAAAAGTAAATTCCTTAGACAGTATCAGATATTAAATGGTATTAAATTACAATAACCATCAGGAGAGTTCAGAAGTGTCTTATCTTTAACATTAGCCAGAAAATGAGATGGAAATCCCTGAGATGTGTTAAGGAGGAATCAATTCAGGGGATCAATTCAGTTCTTCAGACATTAGCATCCACAGTCTTTCTAGAGGCCCTAGGAGATCCCTCTTGGACTCCAGTCACTGCTCTTGAAAGGCCTGCACTTTCTGTACCCACACCACCCCTGGGTAGATGACTCACATGCCTGAGGTTATCACAGATGGGATTAGATACGTATGTGACAGCAATGAAACTGAGCCCTGTGTGTAGGCCCAAATGGTGGGGCTGCTGAGGGAACGTGAGGAAATATCTGCCTAAAGGAACTCCTTTCCTCAGCGGGCGGGTTCAAGGGAAGAATATTTCAGATCATGGAAGGTTTTCAAAGAGTCCCCCATCCTGAATAGACAGGGCTGGCAAAGCCTTTTCATTCCTTCGTTAGTACGTGGTGATTGAGAGGACTAGTTCAGAAAAGGGGTTGTTTCTCTCACAGAAACACTGCAAATTTTAGTGTATTGAGAACTTCAGGATCCTTAGGTGGGAGGAGAGACAGAAATTCAAACATGGACATTCCCTGTGAAGTGTAGAACTGAGCATCCAATTTTAGATCCATATATTTGGGTTGGACTGGACAGGTGTTCTTCAGGCATCTGACCTTTTACTTCCATCATGCAGCTGTCTTCCAAAGCAGTATGCTCTTCTGGTGATTGAAAACTCTTTCAACTACATTTTTAAAAGTTTGTCTGCAGGAATATCAGTGTATTTTGTTTTGCTTTATCCTGCAGTATTCTGTTCTTCATTTCTGCAGAGAATGTTCATCTCTTTCCTTTGCAAAATGAAGAAAAACTGATAGTTTTTTGTTCTCTATAGTCATAAGTTTCACATTCCAAACTGCTGTGTAGGTAGGTATGAAAAGGTAAAAGTTCTTCAACAAAATCAACTTTCCAAATGAGTTCTTTTATGCTTAATACTCAAAAGAAATGACCTACAGTCTCTGAGCCAAGATCTATCCACAACTTCATGAGACTCGGAAGCAGCATGGTTCAGCAAGTTCTGCTCTGAGTAAATTCCTTGAAAAACATCTGCTATAAGATAGGCAATCATACTTTGGCAATGACAGAGGAAAAAAAAATCCAGAAGTATTTGGTGTCTCAGAATGAACATGAGCCATCAGTATGAAACTGCAATGAAAACATCACATACTCAAGAAAAATTAATTAAAACCAGGATAGGTGTAGAGCATGGCTACTAGTGCAATCCTGCCTTGTAGGAGGTAACAATAAGAGTAAAAATAAAGCTGATTTTGCATATAAAATAAGTCTTGTTGCATCTAAAATAAGCCTTTATCAAGGATAAATACCATCTGAAATAGATGACATTTAAGCTAGAAAGACAATGTCAGCATATGAACAAAAGAATATAAACTTGGCATGAATTCACTTAGGCTGGAAATTAGAAGAAATTGTCTAAAGTAGGGGAATAAGGTACAGCTACTTTTCTTTAGGAAAATAGGAACAGGAAAAAATCTAAGCAATTAGCTTGGCTTTCCAAAGAACTTACAGTTGTATAACTAACCTATGTGTACCTACATCAAAAAGCCCTTTTAAATCTGTTATCCAGTTTTAATTGAAACTGATAGAACAGATTATAAAGGTAATTAAAGTCCTACAGGTTTCATGAAAACAAGGGCCAAGTAAACTAGAGAGAACCTGTAAGAGAAACTACTGAGGGAAAGGGTTCAGTGTGAATTCATACCTTATTAGTCATCAGAGAACCCCTGAGTTCACGAGAACACTTAAATCCTTATGAGCGTTCACCCATGGGAAAAGCATCAATCAGAGCTCACACATTTTCTCAAACATTAAAACCTCAAGCTACATAGGAAACCAAGTTTCCTTAGCTCCTGTGGTCTCAGCACTGCATTTCTGATGCTGGAGCCTGATACGTACTGAAAAGGATTGAATGATGTGGCTGTCTGTTGAAGGGCAGGTTTTGATGACTTGACCGACTGAATTCAGATTCTGGCTCTGTCTCTGATGTGCTGTGTGAAGCTGAGCACACTATTTCATGTGTGCGCTCCTAAAGTTACAATACTGCTGTGAATTTACCCCTTACAAAGTAAAGAGAGACCAGGACCTTCACCACCTTCACCTGGATCATGTTTTAAAGTGTATCAGCTAGAACTGTTATTGACAGCATTTTCTGAGTCATATTAATGATGAACAGTTACAGATTTGTCCCCATCTAGATCCATTGATTACTTCAAACGCTCTGAAAGTGTTTACGCAGTAGGTACTATGCTAAGAAATAGCACTTAGAGAAGGAGAGATTATTGGGTGCTTTTTTTTCTGTTTCATGATTATGAAACATTTCTGTAGCAACTTCAACAATAGCTTTCAGAGTACAGGAAAAGCAAAGTGTTTATTTTTAAGTGTTCATTTGGTATATCCTATCCCTTAGGGTTGTGCCTATTTCCTCTCTTAATAAGCCTCATCCACCTCACCAAAATGATGGATATCCTAACTTTATTCCTGGCTGAATCCAATCTAAAGTACTAGTAGAGAGGCTAGCTGTTTCCCAAGTTCCTAAATTCTCAAGTGCACATTGTATCTGCATGCAAGGAGGGAATCCCTCCCATTTCCAATCTGTTCCCAAATGGCCTGGAAAAAATGAGGCCAAAAAAGCTGGACTGAGTCGTTTTTCCGTGGCTTTGTGATAGAGGCCCTGGTGCCCATCCTCTAATAGCTGGTGATCAGCCTTCGTCTGAGGGGAAGGGGAAACATCCTTGTAACGTAACAAATTTACTTCTATTGTCAAGCCTCAGAAACACTTGAAAACACAAGGCTGCTAGTGTGCTGAATGCACTGTTGTGCTCAGTGAACTTCAGACAATCTTCCCGTTGTTACCACTTCTGTGTTAAAATTACTCACTGTTTCTCACCATATATTTAGGCTATAAACTCTTGCAGGCAGAAATTTTTCTCCATTATATTCCTTCCCGCAACAGACTCATTACTCCTGACTTGGATTTCTGAGTACCAACATAATACAAATGTTGGATAGTAACAGTAACAACAACAGCAGTAATAATAAAGGAAATGTAACGCTTTGCATACATCAAACTGTAGGTACTTACACGATCTCTTGTTATACAAATTGTGAACAACTTTGCAGATTATCAGAGGTATTTAGACAACTACATCGCTCATTCTAATGGGAGTTAGGCACTTCAGTGCCTTTCAGGGTTTGTGCCTCTGGGGCTTATTCTAGATAACAGAAGTCTACGGCACAGTCTGTGGGAGATAAACTTGAATTGCCTACATCTAAGGGCTGGGGGAAGGGCAAGGAGCTCCACTGGCAGAAGTAGAGCAGCTTTTCCTGCCTGCAGTGTGCCTGGCCTCAGTGCAAAGCCCAGAAAGAGCCCTAATAGCTAGCATGCTGACAACATCAGAAGCTCCTGTATCTGGCGTTAGGTGTGAGCTAAGGACCGTAGACCGGAGTCAGATACCAGAGTTAGGAACTACCGACCCGACTCCGTGTCTCGGTGAAGGGATACCAGGCAGTGTAGAAACAACTGTAATGTCAGAGGGCCGCTACCAATATTCAGCAGCATTCGCAGCCAGCTGTACTCGTCGCTTGCAGACTGCTGCAAAACTAGATGATCTATTTTGCTGTGGTTTTTTGGAGGGGCGGGGTTGTCTTGTTTTGTTTTTCCACAGCAAAGAGCCACAAAAATTGGGCAAGATTTAGGATCTTTTAAAAGAAACCTGCTCTTGGACATGTGGAATCCAGTTCTATTTTCGTATAGAAAAGATTATGTTTATTGTTGAAGGTTCCCCATACCCGCTTCCCCTCAAATGCCTTTAAATCAAGGTATCTACAAGTGTAAAGAGAAGCATTAACTTTTCTTTTTGACGGCAAGCAGGCACATTTAAAGAAAATGATTTGCATTTTCTCTTAATGAGCCACTGTCAGTCATCAGTCAGTCAAAGTAATTCCATCCTGCAGATAGACAGCTGCCAGAAAACAGTCAAAGTAAGGATCTGACCCTGCTGCTCTTGCTGAACATAGACTTCCCTTGGAAATGGGTTTTGTGTCCCATTAAGAAAGGTAGGAATTCGCTTTTAATAAGAAGTAATAAGAAAGTTTTCAATAACTATGTTAAGAATAAGCATTGTTCTTTTAAGAGATATTTTAAGGAAAAATTAACTTGCTAAACACATTTAACAAGGCATAGCAGCAGTAAACAGTAACATCGAATGAACCCAAACGTTCAAGGCTGCCTCTTTTGGCCTGATGTGATCTCTCTAGGGTAGGAGTGGAGTGTTTCAGCCTTTATTACTTATCGAAGGGAAAGAAAGCCATTATATTTTTAAAGCCTCTGACAGGAAAGCATGTCTCCCGAACTGCCTCTGGAAACGCCGCGGCTCTTCTTTAGATGTTACTTATCTTTTCCTGCTAAGAAACCGCTGGGACTTGCATCTGGCCCGAGCGCAGCGCATCCTGCGCTCTCGCCAGCGCGGACAGCGGTTGCCCCGGGCCGGCAGGACAGAGCGAGGCGGGCAGCGGGGCGGCCCGTCCCGGGCGGGGCGCCCCGGGGATGGGCACCAGCCTCGCCGCAGGCGATGCGCGGCGGCGGCGGCGGCGGCGGCGGAGCGCGACGCGCTTCTGGCTCGTGTCACCGGCAGCGGCGGATCGCGGCGGGCGCCGGCAGCGGCCGGGCTCCAGCGGGGAGCGGGGCTCTGCCCCCGCTCCCTGCGCCCGGCCCCGACCTGGGGGACTTGAGCTCCTTCCCAGTGACCGAGCCGTTATAAGTCATCTGCATTACACCGGGGGAAGGGAGGGGGTGCGGGAGGGGGAAGGCAGGAAGAGGCTCTTAATCCTGGTGTCTTTGTTCCGGCTCGCACACATCGGAAGCCGGGCTGAAGCCGTGTGATCGCTTTTTATGGAAAAGGAAAGACATTTGCAGGCACTTTGGCGCATCCTGGCCGCCGGAGCGGGACGGGAGCCGGCAAAGGGGCACGGCGAGGGGCACCCGGGGACCGGCCGGTGCTGTCGGCGCTGCGCTCCCCTCTCCGGCCCGGTGCGTCCCTCCCAGCCCCCAGCACACACCCTCCCCGCTCCCCCACCCCAAAAGATCAAAAGCTCCTTGCTATTGCAAAAGGACTATTTTCTCAGGCGTCCTTCCCCACCACGGCTTTGTGAAAAGGACAATAGACTCCTGTGTCAGTGTTGTTGGCACCAGCCTTGCATAATACAGGAAGCAGCATTTCCTTTCGGGGGTGGAAAATTAACTTGGATCGTGCGTTTCTCTTTTTATTGCTGATCGTACACACCCCGGGAAATTCGGCTCGCTGGCTCTCGGGAAGGGAAGCGGCAGCAGCGTCCTCCCGCATCCTCCCGGGGCAGGGGAAGACCCGAGCGCGGCTCCGCGGCTCCGCGGCTCGCGGGCAGGACCGCCGCCGCCGCCGCGGAGGGCGCCCCACGCCGCGCTCCGCCCGCCCGCCGCGCTCCGCCCGCCGCGCAGGGGCGGCTCCGAGGCCGCCGGGCGCGGCCACCCGCGGGCCTCCCACGCTGCTCCTACCTGCTGGCCTCGGGGCCATCCATCACCCCGCCCCGCTCCCCCACCCCCACCCCCCCGAAGCCAAAACTGCAGCCTTTGGGCTGAAAGCAGAGATTTCCTCTTGGGGTGTAACCTTTGGCGATCCCGTGGGCTAAGGGTGCCCTCAGTGAATGGCGCAGGTTTCGGCTGCTGTCAGTGGAGCATCTCTTCTCCTGCGCTGCCCACTTCTTGCTCTGGGTTTGTCCCCTCTGTCCCTCAGCCGGCCTTGGGCTCAAGGCAGCGCAACGAGTCACAGCATCCTCTGCTACTCTGCATAAAAACGCAGCCTGGTTACCTGCCTTAGAAGAAGAAGCAATATACAAAAGCCTATGTCTTGCTGGGCGATCTTAACTTTTTGTTTGGGAGACTTTAACTTTTCAACTTAGCCTCTGCTTTTTTGACAGCCCATGCTACCTGTAAAGTTTAATTTCATGAAATAATCTTTAAATAGTTTCTTCCAATGATTTTAGCACTTGAACAATGCCTGTTCCAGAAAGATAGCACATTTGTTGATAAAACATTAAAATACCTTTCTAAAATACCTTACCAGCTGTCCCCATGAGATACTTACAGGGATACAATCTCTACTCTTACTCAGTTTAAGCAGACACAGGCCTACAGGCCTTACTGTGGGGCAGATTTTACTTCAGCAGAACTGGGCATGGGTGTGTATAAAGTATAATACACATTCCACAATGCGGTTGTTCTTTAATACAGTCTTCATTACCTTGCAGTGTTCAGGAAAATAAGAGTTTGAATTTGGTGCCTGCAATTGATCCCAGCTTTCATCTCTCTCCTCTGTCTTTCCCTTACTGGAACTGATAAAGAAGTCACTGGAAATCTGAGGATCTCAAGAGAAGACCTGCAACCAAAATCTTCTGATCTGCTCTTTTTGTCTTTTTTCTTTTGCTGACAAGTGCCTAAACCTCAGCTTAGATGTGTTGGTAGTTTTGTGAGGTAAGGATGCACATAAACAGTGTCAGCAGCTCCCAGTACTTGTGAGATTAAGTTATGTTGCACAGATCATTTATTCTCCTAGACCTGTGCTGGATCCTGTCTGCCGGACCTGGTGAAAAGAGAGCATTCCCAGACAGGCTTTAAAAGAACCAGATGGGCAGCTCTGAGGCTTGCGGAGTCAGCAAGCAGTCCTTCTCCCCCCCTCTCCCCCCAAATTATGCTGACCTGCCAGTTATGGTTTTCCTGCATTGAAGAAACCAAAGATATTAATTTCACAGCATGGAAATAACACTATTGCATCACTAAGGTAATACCTCATGCGTCACCACGAGTATCTCATAGAACTGGAAGTTAAACAATCTTCTAATTTTTCCCGTCAGTCGATTTTACTTCTAGATTTTCAGGGAAATGTTTTGTGGAAACGATAGCTATCTTACAACTGCTGTCCGAAAAACCCCAATCATGGCTACAAAATAAAAGGAAAGACAGTCCTAGTGCTTTAGAAAGGAAGTTCTTTAACTTCCCTCAGGACAGTAAAGCTCTCTTTAGCCTTCCCCTGTAAAATAACATCCTTGCTTCTTGCAGATGGACCTGGCATTAGATCTGATGTGGTTCTGGGCAAACATTGCAGCTGGCCTTCTGTCTTCCCACTTGTCTGGGGAATGGCTCGCAGTGCTACTGGCTTAGCCTCACTGGATCTCACAGGGGCCAGAGCTCCAAGCTTGCTCCTCCCTCCTGATACTGCTCTGCTTGCGTTAGTGTAAGTGAACCATTACACAGTGCAGGGAGTACACCAACCCTACCATCTGGGGTATATGTGGTGTAACCATATGCACTATGCCAGTGCTACAGGACCTTGACAGTGTTGCACGTATCCCACATTTCTCAGTGTGGCTCCCAAGATGCTCCTGTGAACATCATTTCTGTGGTCAGAAAACTGTTTGCTTTTGTTCACATTTTCTATCTGATTTGTTCCAAAATAATCAGAGCATAGGCATTCATGCACAGCACTGAGTCACCAGCCTCTCTGCAAGCAGCAGCTCCATGGGCTCTCAGCTTGGAGTCCTGGATTGCATTATGATGAGGGAAACACTAAGCCTCTAGGGGTTAGTGTTTGGGATGGTAAGAGGAAAAGAGCTTTTCATTGTAAGGCTAGTTTTCTTTTCATGGCCCAATATTTTCTTGGGTAGTTTTCCCTTTTTGACATGTTTTGGTTTGGTTTTGTGGTTCTTTTGCTGACCTTCTGGTTGTCTTTCCCACTGAAACGCAGTGACCTTGGCCTGAATTCACAGAGAAGAGATGCAATTGATTCTTTCATGTGGTCTTGCCTCTTTCTGTGCACTTATCCTATACGTTCATGTAGTGACAGCTCCAGAAATGGCATATATATCCTCCCAGACAAAAGGAAGAAGAAATCATTGGGGATTGGATTTCAGAAGCCTGGGAGATACAGCTGAACTAGCTATATCACCACCACACTAACCCAGCTATTCAGAAAGTAGGCCATTCCCATATTGATGCAGGTGTGTATGTGTGTGAGTGAGGTCTAGCCCATGTACACGTGCATATAGTAGAAATGCTTACTAACAGTCTTCCATTGTACTTGTGTTTTTCAGGGACAAAAAATACTGTTTCAGTTTTTTTTCCTGTTGTGTGAAATTTTGCTGAATAGACTTGTAAAATCAATTGTATAATATTTTGAAAGAAAATGTGTATTGCACCAGACTTAAGAGGGAGAGGGACTAAAGAGGGACAAAATCATGGGCGTTCTGCCATGTGGACCTGACGGGAAGGGGGGTAGGCGGGTAAATCGGCAGAGCCAAAATTGTGTTGGATCTGTCAGGGAGCACTGTGGGCCAGCTGCTTGCTAAGAGAGGGTGAGCCAGGCACCATGTGCGATTAGAAAGGCCGACGGGAGCAGTCACCCCACCTACAAGGAGCTGGGATGTGAAGCAGCAATCTGGGTGAGGATCGGGTCCAGAGACTGAGAGTTTGCTGCTCATCGGGCAAGCCTGCTGTGAGGAGGCAGATCCAAGGAAGCCTAGCTGGAGGGTCCAGGTCAGGGTCAGATGTGCAGAGGCAGGACCCTGGGTGCAGACGTAACTGCTCCACAACTGCGATGTAGCACAGGTGGGAGCCGGTGGTACAGCCTGAGCTTGAAAGCAGCTTCCAAGGGAAAGAAGGTTCAGGACCTTGCTCCTAGCTTTCTTCACAACAGTTATTGTCAGCAGAGGAGCTGACCTCGGACTAAGCCAGCCAAACTCCTTAGCTCAGCCAACGAAACTCCTGGAAGCGGTGTACGCTCCGAGCCCTGACAGGGTGTTCTGCGACCTGCACCAAGCTAGGCTGGAGGATTACTGGAGCTCTTAACTCATTAGCTTCCTCACCTCCTAGTAAACTACTAGGAAAACCTGATTAATTGCTCATGCCAGTTGATTAACTGTAATAAGAAATAATGAGCATCAGTAAATTATGTGCTCCCGTGGCCTCTACCTTCTTGCTGTGGTTAGATAGCTGCCTTCTTTACCTACCCCTAAGGTCGACTTAGTTTTGACAGTGCTCTGAATAGTCATATCCTTCTGTGAATGATGGGCAGCAGTGCTGTGAGATTGTCCTAAAAGGACTGAATCTTTGTTGCAGCTTTTAGTTATCTTACTCCACACACTGACCCGGCACAGAGCAGAGAGGCTGTAGAGTGTAAAGTAAAGCTCAGTCTTGCTGAGGGAAAGCACAGTCACAACCATAGTTGATGTCTTTGCCTGTGCTTCTATGCATATGCCTCATATATGCATCTGAGCAAGTACAAGTGGTTGTCCCATTAAACACTGTAGTACAGAGAAGAGGTCTTTCAGCTTTCTCTTCTTACAGTGCCGGAGAAAGATAAGGAACTTTACTTTCATTTAAATGAAACTTTGAATGTAGTACGTCCCTGCTGTTCATCCATGATTAATCCAAATAACAAAAGCAGCTAAAATTGGGAAGATGACGGTAAATCAAATTGACTTGATAACATGCTTCTCAAATTCTGTCCCTGACTTAGGGAGACGGAACCAAAGGAAATTAAAATAATGGTGACTGAGAACACTTCATTGACAAGGGACAGGGGAAGAGAGTTACAGGAAGGTCTTGGGCACACCCAGTCCATCTCGCCTAGGATATTGCTGCAGGCTTCAATTTCCCCAGGAGCTGGATGAGTGTGAGACGCTCCAACACTCTTCCAGCTATCACAGTTCACTGTGTCTCCCTTTGTGTGGCTGTGTTGTAAACCATACTAATGAAATTATTCAGGTTGAAAATGGCCCTCCATAAAAACTGGGCCAGTGAAATCCCGGGTTGTTTCACCAAACTGTTTTACACAGAGCTCTGAAAACAGTTGTGCCAGTGCAAAAGAGCAGCAGTGAACTGTAGTGTGGGGAGGAAGGGTGGACAAGGAGCACTGGATCCTTGCCTGCCAGCTCTGCCACTGAAAAAAATGTAATTTTTTTGGATGATTAACTGAGATATGCCTTTGCTTAAATTTTAGCTCCTGGGAGCACCCAGTCCTCTGTTAAGAAGTCAATTGGTAGATGCAGATTCTGCAGAAGACCTGCAGAGGGAGATCCAATCTACTTTGCTTTGATATCTTTCCCTCTCTCCCAACAGTGGGAAACCTGGGAATGTCTAGCAGGCAATCTAGCCTGCTGTTGTGAGGTGTGTACCTCTGTGCCATGAGCACAGGGGATCAACAGAAATCATTAGGTCCTTCAGTTCTCACTCCAATCCACGTAGTCTTTTCCTGAGGACAGGCTACTGCTGGTGCAGATGCTGGTAATAACGTTTTGTGTAATGCTCTGAACACTGGAACTGGTATCTCATGGAGCTAATTTTGAGCATCAGTGCAAATAAAAAAATTGCTACCATGACTGGAAAGAGTCAGGTCAGGCTGGGAGGGTATCAGCTGCTGGTATGAGTGGGATTTTCCAGGCTCTTTATTTTTTGCCACGTCCACGGGAACTGTCCAAGCTATTCCTCCCAGGAGACTTGGCTAAAACCTTAACTCAGGATGTGCCAGGTGTCCTGCTTCTAGCAGGGAATAGGATCCACAACCTCAGGATGTGTCCTAGTGACTTGACTAAGTCATATCCGGGTTGAGACGTCTCTCCACCCCACCTTGCTCTTGGGTGGTGTCTGTTTCTTTATAACATGTGCGTCTATTGCACAAGGCAGACCCAGGAAATGGGCTTGACCCCTTCCTCAGATGAATGCCCTAATTACTTGCCTTTTCAGTCAAATGTCCTATTGCTCGCTTTCTGTGGTGTTCCAATGAGTCTTGAAGGCCAGGGAGGGGGAAAGGATGCATATTGAAGAATTAGTGCTTTTGCTATCTGATAACTTATTTATCTTAGGGCTAGATGTATGGGTTGTTCAACCAAAAGGCTTGGCAGAATCATCTTACTCTAAAGCAGGGTAACATTCATGAACAATACAACGTACTGCTGGGCTGCAAGTGAACCCTTAAAACTGATGTCTACTGTGAGGGCTATTTCTTCTCCATCTTTTGCAGCTTCTATAGCGCTGGAGATTGAGCAGACAATCAGCCTTGCAGGAAAGATGTTTGTCTGCTATGTTTCAAAGAGGGCTTACTCTCAGCTGTTAAATTTGGCAGGTTTTCTTTCTAGCATTTGGTAATAATTTTTTTAGCAAATGTTAGAGAAAGGAGATTTCCCACTTTTCACAGCCAAAGGAAACATAATGCCCAAGGATAAGACTTGTCTGCACATATGCTACCTATTACTTAGTGCCAAACCTGAGCCTAAGATTCTGGTGTCAAGAGATCATATTGCCTGCAAGATGTACATTTGCCTGGAATGGGTCTATGGTTGGCCCATCAGCATTTGTATGGCCACAGCACCTAAGGCACTCTTCAAAATTAGCTCCCATCCGAGTAGCTATTGCAAGTTATGTCATAGTAGATACAAATAAGATCTTTCAAATAAGTTCCATGCTGCCTTCTCCTTCACCATACACTGTCCATCTGTCCAGATGCTTCAGCCTCTATGTTTAGAAACATAGATGTAGGTAGATGTGCCTTTCATCTACCTCCAGGCATATGCTTCCTATGGTGTTTTCATTCTGCCTTCTGAGAATATCTGCTGCCTCATTCTTGTCTGTATCTCCCTAAGGGGGTCTTTTTAATCTTCTTGCAGGCTCCACTGGCTTTAGTATATGAACTGGATTGAAGGGTTATGAACAGATCTTCAGGTCTGCCCTTCCTGTTCCTCAGTCCCTTGGGTGGATCAGGAGCTGATGACATCCGTTAGAGAAGGAAGGTGGTAAGTCTTGCCAAAGTGTTGTGGTCTTTGGAGGGCCATGACCAAATGCAGCTGCGGTGTAGGAGGTGTGAACAGGGTGGGAGCTGGTGTGGCATAGCTGCAGAGCTCATGATGGGGCCTGCATCATCACAGACTCAGCATGTACTCAGCACTGAGAAGGTCAAGGGCAGGGACAGAGAGTTCCCTTAGCTCCTTCCACAGGGAGCCCTTGCTCTTAGGGGGTCTGAGCTGTCAGGATGCCCATGGTCCTAATTCTGGTTAATCTATCCTCACTGGCTGACTGTTTTCCCAGTTGCTGTCCTCTCCACTGGAGGAGGTGATTTCTTATGAGTCATCCTCTTCAGGAAAGAAATTTTGGGGCTCTTCCCCCCATGGTGTAAGCAGATGAGGGGGAAGGTACCCATAACTATTTTATTTTCAAGGTCTCAGTTGGAGGCAGGATGATTGGAAAATATAAGCTTAAATTCTTAGCTTAGGGTGTCACTTATGAATAGGAATCTGACAGAAGCCTGCAGGAAATATTCTCACCAACTTTAAACTTGAAAGTTAAACAGTCCTCAAGTTAAAAACAACACCAACTTCTCATCTTTTTTCTTGCACAGGATGGTCTGGTGGGACACAGGAGATCTGAGTTCTATTTCTAGCTTCTGTCACCCGCTTCCTATGACCTTGGACTGGCTGCCTAACCTCTTTATGCGCCTCCATTTCCTCCTCTGTGAAATGGGGATAATCACATTTACCTGCCTCATGCAGAGACTCTTGAGACTTATTTCATAACATAAAAACATAGGAAGGGCCATACTGGGTCAGACCAAAGACCTCCTTCGCCCAATAGCCCATCTCTGGCTACAAAAGGGAGAAAGTGGAAACACATAGTGTAGGTTTTGTTGTCATGGGCTCCCTCTGGTCTCTCACAAAATAAAACAATCATGGAAAGCGTAAGGTAAATGCATGAGGAGGAGAAATACATTTCCAGCTTAGTCCTGGAAGTCATAGGGTCGATGAAGGCCGCCAACAGCACTGGGCACACTCCTGGAACATCTTTAGCCCGTGCTGCCTCTTTGCTGCCCAGAGTGCTCCATGCTGCTTGCTGGGGACCCCGTGCTGACCCTCTGGGGGGAAGGTGGGGAGAGCAGCCCCGGGCACCTGGCAGGGCTGTTCCCGGGGTGCTGCGGGTGCACGGGGTGCTGCCAGGCTCCCCGAGCGCCCTGTCCGACAGCACGGGAAAAGGTGGGAGTGCCGGTCTCACCTGGCCCTAACTCCACGCTCCTCACCACGGGAAGCACCGCTGGCTCTTTGCGGTGCAGGAGGCCGGCGCTGCGGCACGGGACGCCCCTAGCACTTCTGCGGGGAACCCGTCTGGTCTGGAGGCACGAGTGTGTTGCGCGCCTTGCCGGGCGGAGCCGGTCGGCCCCGTCCTACACCGCGGCGCCGACGGGGGCGGTGAGCCCCTCCGGGACCCCATCCCGGTGCGGGGCAGCCGCTGGGAAGTCCCCAGCGCCGGGCCGGGCGGGGCCGGGCGGCGGCGGCGGCGGGAGGGCACGGCCGGCTGGAGCCGGGCGCTGCGTCGGGGGCGGCGCGGGGCCGGGAGGGCTGCGGGAGCGCCCCGTGCCTGCCGTGGGGCGGGCGGGGGGTCCCGTGACGCGTCCCGGGGAGGGCGGAGGATGTGGGCCGGGGGTGGGGGTGCGCGGTGAGGGGTGGAGAAGTTATAAATCAGCGGGGCGGCGGCTGGCTGGTAATTGATGTCGGCGGGAGGTGAAGCAGGCAGGGCGGCCGGCTGCGGACACTCCCTTTTCCGCGGGCAGGGGCGGGCGGGGAGGGCTCGGGGGCTGCTGGATGCTGGTCCCGCGCCGCGCTGCACCGTTATCTCCGCCGCCGCGGGAGGAGCCCCGGACGGAGGAGAGCCCGTCGGAGCCCAGCCGGCGCCTCTGCCTCGCTGCCGTCGGCAGGGGAAGAGCCCTGCGCTCCCCGCGGGCAGGACCATGCCCTGCCAGCTGCTCTCTGGGACCGTGCTGCTGGGGGCCGCCCTGCTGCTCGCAGGTAAGGCCCCTGCCCCGTCGCGGGGCTGCCGCCCCCCGGACCCGAGCCCCGCTGCCCCTTGCCCATCCTGCTCCCCCCACACACCCCCGCGGGGATCTCCGCGACGCGGCCCCACCGGCTCCCTCCTCGGCGGGGTCCCGCACCCTCCCCGGCCGCCGCTTCCCACCTGCCTCCCCTCGGCACCCGGCGGCTCCCCAGAGCCCCCGGCGGGGGGGAGGCGACGGCCATCGCGGCTCCTCAGAGAGTCGGGAAAGGCCGGATCCCGAGGGGGCTTCACCCTCCGGCTCCCGGCCGCCTGCCCTGGGGCAACAGCGGGAGGCGGCTGGAGAGAGGCGCGCCGGGGCGCCGGCGGGTGCGGAGCCTCCGCGCCTCTCCCGGGCAGCCAGCGGTGCCGGCGGGGAGCCGAGCGGCCGCGGGGGGCCCGACCAGCCCCAGGCGTTGTCCCAACCGGTGCGACAGCATCACGGAAAGAAAACAGGTCTAGGCTCCAGGGCAGGCTTTTTTTCTTCCCCTCTTTGTTTCGAAGTGTCAGCCTCTCCCGGTTCTACCCGTTAAGTAGGAAAGGAAGGTTACCCATTTCCTTCGCAAAACACACATCCTCGTGGCCGCCCCCGGGCAGGACCGCACGTCCGCGGAGCACCGGCCGGCGCTGCCTGCGCGTTAAGGGTGGCCGCGCTGGAGCTGCCTAGCGCGGACGCGCGCGGAGAGCGGGAGGGCGCTGCTCGCCGGCGCTGGCCTCGCGCAAGGCTGCGCGGTGCCGGGATAGAGGAGCGCACAGATTTGTTCCTCCTAATGGAGTTACATTTTACTTTGGGAGAGGAGCTTGCCCTGCTAGGCCGGTGCGCCGTGAGCTGGAGCGTGTGCCCGCATGGCATTGCTGCTCGCCGGGGAGCAGGGCTGCGTGGGGCCGGGCACGGTGCCGGTCCCGCGGGAGCTCCTCGCTGCCGGTCTGCGGAGCTCCCCGAGGGGCAGGTCTGCGGCCCCGGCAGCCTCCGCGGGCAGGCGCGCAGCATGGTCTGGCCTGACCGAGCTTGGGGCGAGGGCAAATCCCGCCGGGAGAGTGGGAAAACTGAGCTCTCCGCGGCCGTCACCGAGGCCAGTGACCGCGCAGCGCGGCGTCTCTGTGGTCAGGGCTGCGGCCACCCGACCTGCGGCGCTCCCCCTCACAAGTGGCCGAGGGCTCGGGCTGCTCCTCCGCGAGTGCCCGCGGGAGCGGCCCCTGCGTGGCGCGGAGCGGAGTGATGCCCGCGGGAGGGGCCCCTGCGCGGAGCGGCGCGGAGCGGAGTGATGCCCGCGGGAGCGGCCCCTGCGCGGAGCGGCGCGGAGCGGAGTGATGCCCGCGGGAGCGGCCCCTGCGAGGCGCGGCGCGGCGCTCCTCGGCGGCTGCCGGTGCTGCCGGCCGACAGCAGCCGCGTCCCGGGGCTGCCCGGGGTGACCGCGAGCAGGGGCTGCTCTGAGGAGACGTTTTCCTACTCGGGAAAGGCTGATTCATCAATTTATATATATATATGTATGTGTGTATATATATTTGTTTGTGTGTATGTGTGTCTGTGTGTACATACATTTTCCCCCCCGGGAAAGTGCTATTTTTCCCGTATTATTTATCCCTGCCAAGGAGGTTCTCATACCCAGGATGAAGTAGGCACAGGCACGGGACGCCTGCCCTCGGTACAGGAAATGTTAGTTCAGATCCTTACTAGGCTTCCTTCAGAGCATGGGCTTGAACTCCAGTGTCCGGCTCCCACATGTGCTCCTGAAGTGACCAGCTACTCTGGGGCACTGGCTTCCTCTTTCCTGTTGGAAAGGTTTCCCGTTGTGCAAATCATGACAAACCACTGCCCAAAGAGAAGATGAACTCTGTGATCCAAGGGCTGTGAGAGACTGGATCACTTTCCTGTTCCCCGTGCTACCCAGGGATATATACACCTTAGAACAGCTCCAGTGGGAAAAGCTAAGCTTGCTTAGTGGAAAAGCTGGTGCTCTGGGCACTGGACTACCATGAGGTACATCCTGGGACTGGCTCAGGCGCAATAGGTGCTGGAAGAGTGCTTTGTTGTAGTTTGACTGAGTACCTTTGCAACCTCTTTGCTGGCAATTCCCTCCCTTCCCCCCAAGTATGATAAGTTAAGGTCCAAATCAAGATTAGGACTTTCTTGAAATTGTTCATCTTGTTACAATTTGTTTTGCTGAAAAGGAAATTGTCCCTTGCACAGCTTTGTCTAGGCATTCCAGATAGGTTGATCGTGCCTCTTCTGAGTCAGCAGTAAAACTCTCCGTACTTGCATTTGCACCTGGCATTTTAAAATTACGGGTGAAGTGGCGGGATGTTTTATACCATGCATAGATACTCACAATACTTCTCTTTCCATGTCATCCTCCTACACTGCTTGTTTGTCTAAAACTGTTACTCAGGCTGGTCAGCGCTTCCCCTTTCAAGTGTTCTTGATGAAACTCGATTCATCACTGCCGTGCGGTCCCCTGCTGTGGTTTAATCTCGAAGGGCATCTGCTCAGCTCCCATTGACCAACAGGTACTGGAGTACATTCACAGAAAAAGTCAGTAGTTCAGGAGTTACTGCAGACAGTTTCATAGGGAAGGGACAGAAGGAAGTCTTTTAGCTTGTATATGTCTAAATTTAAATCTCCCCAAAGCAGTATGCAAACTGCAAGCCACGAGACTTCCCATTTCAAAATGAGATTAAGGAAATCATATTTCTTTGACTTGTGAGTGCTGGGAACTTTAGTCCTCTGATATTTCTATGCATATGCATATTTTGTGTTCTCCGCTGTGATGTGGGAAGGAACAATATTTTTGTATCTGTTCTGCATAGTGTTTGGATACATTTGCTTTATAGTTTGTATATATTTAGTCCACAAATTATATCGAATACATTTATGCTAAAGCCTGTATACATAAAGGTCAAAATGAAGACTTTGGGGCCGCATTCAGGTTTGATTACCCAGTCCTAGACTGTATGACAATCAGTTAATCAGTGGTGTTTGGGAATGAGACGGACTGGGATTAAACCCTAAAAAGACCAGATTCTGCCGTCTGGAGCAAGGACAATGTGGCCACATTTCCAGAAACATGAGACAGATAAATCAGGTTTATTTTCAGCTGTCAGCACATGAATGATACCTGACAATTATCGGTGAGGAGATAAATCTAATCTAACACAGTCTTACCCATGGACAGTCCTATATGAATCTGAGATATCCTGGTGGGAACCAGATACATTAAAATCCTGAGTGAATGATGGATTTTTCAAAATCCTGGTCAGCTGAGAAAAAATGAAGGAAGAAGTTCTAAGTCAAATCTAAATAGCACTGATATTAATTTCTTACAATAACTAACCTGACTTCCCTAAAAGTGCTATTCAGACTGAACTTCATTCATATGTAAGGTTTCTACTTGATTTGTGTACTCAGCTGAAATAGCTTTACAGGCACATAGTTACAGTGGTCTAACTTGAGATTAGGGATGGAAGTCTTCATGGAGCCCTGAAAAACTGGGTTTCCCATGTCTTCTGGACTTTTATGGGAAATGGAGTCCCTTAAAAATTTAAAACTGTGTTCACAGAAGGCTGAGGACTTAGAGCCTAATGTGTAACGCAGATTCGTAAAGCAAGTATACATTGCGTTTAAGTACCAAACTTTCTGATATTACTAAAGAATATCACTTAGCAGTGTTTAACCAGACAGATGTCTTGCTCATATGCTCTCACAAAGCTGGATTCATTCGCATACATGTGGCTGTAAAGTGGAGTGATTCCTTCGGGCTAAGCTAGCATATTCTAGATTTATAGTTCACATAGGAGGAAATCAGGACTAAGCCTCTAGTGTGGTAAAGATCTTCATATCCAAAAGTGCCCAATGCACTTAAATCCTTAAAACTTTCTCATTAGGGAGATTTAGTTTTGTTTTTAACATGCGAACAATAACAAAATAATAACAAACAAACTGAGCCTCTTTTTTTTCAAATGCTTCAAAGACTTAAACCGGTAGCCCTTCACACTGTGTGGGTGTACAGGACAGAAGGAAATTGCCCAGATTTTCAGGACAGTTGCTGAGTCCTCATACTTTAATGTGGTTTGGAAACTTCAAGCGCAGTGTTTATCAAGTTGCTACTTTTTGTGTCCGACTGAGATTGGGAAAGGAAGAGACTCAGCAGATGAAGGTTAAGGTTCGGCATTTCAGAAATCTGTGTCCAGTGGGGCTATGGTGGGGCTTTATCAGCAAAATTCTTCCTTTGAATCTACTCAAGTTAGGGGCTGAGACTTCCTATTGCAGTTCCAGAGGGAATGGAAAGAGAAACTTGGCAGGAGTGCAGGGCAGCTCTGCCATGAAGCCTAGGATGGCCAGCAACCACAGTCATCTCTGCTGCTGGAGGCAAGTGCCTCTTACTAGTATGAGGCCTCCATGCAGCAAGCTACTCCCTTCACAGACTTCCTTTTTCTTTATATCTCACCTCCTACAACAGTCTGTTTTTTATCTTCATATCAGTATTTGTAAGAATGTCCCCACATTTGAGCACAAGAATTGCACTCATGGACAGCATCAGACTCCTTTCTGTTTGACCTTGTGATGTACCTTTACTACACATATTCCTTCAGCTAAGAAACAATTTTCCCCAGCATTCCCAGCTAGGAATGGCCTGATTTCTTAATATACCATGTGGGAACTGTTCATCCTAAAATTGGTTTAGTGATTGTCATGAAGATGCCCGCACAGTTTTCTCTTACTAGAATACAGAAATTCAGATTCATTTGCCTGTTAGCACTGTATAACACTGTGTGATTAAAAGGAAAAGTTAGATATCCTGCAAGAAACAGTTTGAACAGTGAAAATGTTGGCATTAGCGCCCAAAGCCAAGCGTGGCACAACATTGTGCCCATTTTGACCAGCAGAATGAGTTCAGGCTGCAGTGAAGCAAAGCTATAACTAGTTGAGAAAAACGAGAGGGATAAAAAAGGTTTGAAACTACATGTTTCAGAGGTGCTTTAATCTGCAACTTAAGTCTTGAGCCATTGGGATGTATGGAGAAACTTGAACTGGGAGTGTGGGTGACTGGTTCTTTCTGTTCTTCTGTATTGAATCATGTATCCAGGAGGGTTGTGGTTTTTTTATTTTTTTGTTTTTTTTAATGGCATGGTGGGTGGAAATATGTCAGCCTAATGATGAAGAATAGGATCATTTTGCTAATGACACATCTATACTATTCAAAACCATTATAGATTCTTGTGAAATAGTTATCTCATTTGTTCTTCTTCTTTTGCAGATTTATTTTGAGTTTTGTGTTAATAGAGAAGCAACAGATCCACATTCATGCCGATCCAATTTTGCTGTCTCTGCAATTTTTCCATCAAATGCTATCTGGTTTTTGTTACCAAAATCAATCTGTCCATATTAACAATGTTAAGTCACCCTGGCAAGTACCTATTTAGACAGAGACACAATCCAACATGATGACATTGACACTGATTTGCATTTGCATGATTCCAGTATCTTTCCAGATGTGGGGCTGCTCTTTAAATATTCATTGATACATGGCACTAAGTATTCCTAAATATGATGCCTTTTAAGCCATTCTCCCTCTTTTGGAGCTCCTGTGGCACATTGACATGTATGCAACCATTAATTCCATTTGAAACAAGTTGTTTCTGCCTGTTAAAGCAGGGAAGGATGGGGAAGTGGTTAGAAGGAAGCTGTTTCTAGGATTTTAGTTGGCTGAAGATGCTGCGCTAATGTGGCAACATGATTTCTACGACATCCCCGGAAGCGGGGGTGGAGAGGACAGGGCACTGTGGCCCTTGCAGAAGCCCAGGACTGATGAGCAGATGTCTCTGCTCTTCAATGTTCCCTTGGGAAGCCTGTGTTCTGGGAACAGGACCCCCTGCTTAGTGTGTGGGGGCGCGGGGAAGGATGAGTGTAAGGGCGCTTCATGAGAGGAATTTCACAATTTCACATAGTTCACTTAAGCGTCCTTCCTGTGGGATTCTTTTCTTTCATGGAATGAAGGAATTCATTCCTTTTGTTCCCATTGTTATTTCTCTGTAGAAGACCTCTCATCAGGATCACTGTGGGCTAATGGTAATAGAAACATGGGAGCTGCCATCCTGGATCAGACAAGGGCTCTGTTTAGCTCAGTGTCTTGTCCCCAGTAGTGTCCAACATTTGATCTTCAGAGGAAGTTCAAGAAACCCTACAGAAAGCAGTTATCTGATACAATTCTCCAGAGAGAAGATAGGATCTAACACCTACTATTAGCTATTAAGAAATTATGGGATTGAGGGGCAAGGAAACTAAAATTAATGCCTACTAAAATTTAGGCTTTCTTGATGTTTATGTTAAATGGATATGAAGTAATGAAATGTAATCCCACGGTATTATATATTATATAGAATTCTCTTTATTTGTTGCACTGGTAAAAGTTTGGGGTGAAAATCTACCTTCCTCTGTTTCATGCAGGGCTATAGTGTACATTAATACTCATCTATTTGTCAGATTTATCAGATAAGAACCAACGATTATAGTTTACCAATGTAAATTGAGCATAGTCATACTTGCCAGAAGCTTTCTGCATATACACCTACTACAGACTTTGTATTTCAGATGTCATTTAAAAGTAAAATGGGATTAGTCTCTTGGACCATTAATCAGGCTGTATTTTTTGCATGTTGAAAAGCCAAATACAATCCAATTTGCTGAGACAGGCCTCAGTCAGTGCTGTCCTTACCTTAGCTGGTTTCGTGTTGTAGACTATCTCTGGTTCACACAGCCAGTAAAAGCAAAAAGAGTTAGTGACCTGTTTCAGGCAAAGTGCTTAAGGCCAGTCCCTCCTGCCAGCCCACGGTGAAAGGGAAGACGTGTCAGTGAAGAAGGTGGGAGCCTGCAGTGCCGGGCTGCCCTTCCAGAGCGCTCCCAAATGCAGGGCCCGGAGGAAACGGAGCGAGCAGTCCCCAGATAGTGGCAGGCCTCAAGAGGGGGCTTACCCTCCACTTTCTTGTCTTACTTTTCTGTTCTTTATTAGTGAAATTTAACTTGTGGGAAAAGATGGGCTTAGAGGAAACAGGGGTGTCCTCTGTACGGACTCACGTCTACTCAGCTCTCTATCTTGAGTTGTTGTGTTGTGATTGTTATTTTCTCTTGTTCTCAACCCGTAGCCATTGCTTACAGCTCTATTTCAAAGGTTAAATGAAGGTGGATGAAAGTAGATTCCCAGCTTTGTCCTTTTCTCTTGGAATGTTACAGGACAGTTCAGCTGTAATGATGGAGCATTGGAAATAACAGCTAGCAGCCTCAAGCAAAGTGGAAATCCTGCAACTTCACATTAGATTTTTTTTTCAATTGCTATTTATTTTTGTGTGCATAGCTTAATGAACGGTACAGTCCAAAATAGATTTGGTAGACCTATGCTGCTGGGTGAGCAGGCAAGTTCCAGCTGGCAGGTTACTGGTAGTTAGGTGGTTCATCTGCTTAGACATCTGTGTGAAATAGTCTCGCAGTTCAATGCCATTATATTGCTTAATTTGTCCTGCAAGGGAATCTATAACAAATCTTGAGTTGAGATCAACTTGATCTTTATCAAGTTGGTAAAGAAATTGAATTCACTCAAGAAAATTTCTCTCTTTTATCTATATAGAAATTTTAAATGATTTTTGTGTCTAGTTTTAATGTACTTGCTTTGTCTTTGCACCATATTAATACATTACTACTGCACTAGATACAGGAATAAACTTTCCTTAAAATAAAAATATTGAACTGATGATTACATGCCTGTTATCTGTCATGGTGGCATTCAAACAGAAGTGCAATAAGTGATGATGCATGTCAGCAAGTGGATCTGATTTCTCACTAAATGTAATATAGGTTGTGCTACTTGTAACAAGGTAAGCAGTACAGGCTTACTCTTGCAAGGAGGGGTAAAACTGCTCCTGGGAGAATTGCAGTGGCCGGTCATGCAGCATCGCTTTCTTGTTGGCACACGATGGAGTGACGACTGCCTCTAGTGCTGCAACGGATGGGGCAGGGTCTGCTGTGCCCGGGACCCTCCCACAGGGACTCTCTGGAGAGGCTAGGATGGGCACATTGAGCTGGAGGGGATGAGTGAGCGACACCTGTCTAAGCTGAACGTGGCCTTGGAAAGCACCCCTGCAGCCTGGCTCTACTGTCACTAGTCCTTGCTGACAACAGTCTCAGCAGAAAGACCTGTTTTTTAAGCTGTTCATTCACTCTATTCAAGAGTGAAGACCAGACTAAGGACAACATAACTATGACATTTCTCTTGCTTTTCTCCATGTGCACTGTGTGTGTGTGGATTTTTTTCCCCTTGTTTTGGTTTATCAATGTGATGGTTATGAGAGGGTTCATGATGGAGAAGTAAGACTGTACATTTATATTCCCATTTTCAATTCCATATACTCAATAGGCAGAACAGAAGGTTGTGTTTGTGGTGATTTTGCTTCTTTTCTGTAATTCCTTCCTTCTAACTAAGGAAATGAACACCTTTGCCACTCTAGACTGTGGCATTCTTAAAATTGGATGGATGAAACAGAAACTCAGATTTTTTTCTCTCAGGCACCATGAATGTTGAATTTTGAAATTTATTTTTAATTGGAACTATGTAAAGTGCCTATGCCCGTGCACAAAAATCACTTGGTGACCTTAGGATGGACAGACTACAAAGTTCGGATGAGCAGGTGAAGCAAGGTCCTTCAAGCAGATATCACCTGGGCACAGCAGGCAGAGCTGTGTGACCTTGGTGTCTTTGTGCTTTCCTCAGCTGGCAGGCTGTGAGAGGAAATGGTGATACTTTCAATTAGTAGTAACTGGGCCCAGATTTATTTCAAATAATCAACTGTGTTTTCAGCTTGTTAAATTTCTAGACATCAACAAGGCAGACTTGGTGCTCTTGAATAAAATGTCTTTACCACAGGCTTCTGTAAGCACTAGGCTAGGGCAAATATTGGCAAAGTATTTGACAGTTGAGTGGCAAATATTGGAGAAATACATACTTGTTTATATTTACAGTTGTTGGCCTTATCAGCATGGTAGGGTGTACTGCTCAGATGTGTTAATGAAGAGCTATCAGAATTCCTCTATTTTTAGCTAGCTGGTGTTATGTTTTGCCTCCACAGCATCTAATCTTGTATCAGTGTGTATACTCATATGCACAGTAAATGCATAGCCATAGTAAATAAAACCCTTATCACTTGCTCTGAAGTCCAGAGCCGAGAGAGGAAGGACATCCTTAAATAATAGGCATATATGTCTTCCTGTGCCTGTGCAGATCTTCCCTGGGCAGTAACTTAACCACTTGCCCTGCTGACTGATTTTTAATTTCAGGACACAGAGGCAGGGTCAAGGCATTTTAGTCTGTGCAGGACTCTTCTAATCTACAGTGATAAACGTTATGCTTTTCAGACTCTATTAGGGTGCAGAATCATACTGCAGCTCTGCTCTCTCATCCGTTAATTCATTCATTTTCTTGGCTGACTGTTATGTCCTAAAGGGACTTTAAATTCTTAAATTGTAGTTGAGATGCATCAGAGTTAAGCATTCAATACAGAAATCATTGGATGAGCTCTATGGCATGCATTACGCAGAATAGTAGATCAGAAAATCAGGGTGTCTCTTCTAGACTTGAAAGGGACGAATCTGTGAATGACAATTTTTATGTGACAATGTATATTTTCTAAATAAACACCTTCTAAGAATTTTCTTGATCTTGCAAGCAAACGAGAACACATTTCAGTCACAATAGAGGCTTGTGCAAGTGAAAGCTCAATTGAGGAGGGAGACAGCCTGAACCGTTTCTTCTATCCTGAACCGTTTCTTCTATCCTGAGCGTGTTTCTGTTTGTCGGCTCTGTATCAGCGCCCACTGTGCCTATCTTTGCACAAAAGCAAACAGGAAATAAGGACAAAGCTACCTTATAGTCCAAGGACCTATGTCTGTTAACCCTTGCAATGCCCTGTAGGCTCTTATCCCCCTGCAAAGTTCTGTTTAGACCAAAATGGCAGTTAATTTTACTGCTTTAGATCATGAGTTTGTTCAGCTGGAAGGCTTTGAGCATTAGTTTGGGACACAGGCATGCCTCCTTGCTCCCTCACAGATGTGTTGTCTTAGTTTCTCTTCTGCAGACTTTAGATATTGAGGTCTACTTCACAGAACTGCTGTGAAATTAAGTGTACTAAGGGCTGTGAGGTTTTTTTTAGTATGGGGGCCTGTAAGACACCTGAACAACCTGCAAGTATGGTTTGGAGCCTTACATTGACTCAGGATGGCTCATGGTTCTCAGGATGGCTCATGGCTTGGCATTGCACATCTTTCCTGGAGGCTGTTTCTAGGGACGGGCAGCGGAGACAGCGCTTGTGGCAACTGGCCTCTGGGTGCAGAGACCTGACTATACTGCCTGCTTTGCCTCTGTTTGAGCACCAGAAACCCAGGCAACAAACAGTAGATGATGGCTATTGCTGCCATGGAAAGAGAAGAAGAGCTTCTCCCATTAGCCGCTCTTTCCAGCCCACCATCAGCAGACAGAGAAGTAAAAAGCTTCTTTATCCAGGATAATCCCTTCACCCCTCATCCTCTAGTCCCATGGCAGGAACAGGTCCGCCTTTCACCCTTTGGCCAGGAACAATCAATTTTTTCCAGTCACCGCTTAGAAATTTTGATACAACTGCCTAAAAGCTTTTTTCTCTTATAGATGCAAGTATTGATACTGACTGAGAATTTCAGCGTTGATTAAACTAAAGAGGGCCTGTTGGTCAATATTTGTCCTTGTGATCAGATGTAAATCAAAGTTTACATGGTTCTTCAGAGCTCCTTTGAAGTTCCTTTCTAGGAAGTTCCTTTCTAGGAAAAAGAATAATTTAGTGGATAGATACAAGTGTTTTTAACCAAAAATAAATTATATTTACCCACAGAGGGGATTGAAGTTTCTTTAGAAAAGATGGTTGCCAGGAAGAACTCTGATATTAAAAAAAAACCTACCGATAGCCTAGATTTCCTAACAAAATGGAGTAAGGCAATATGCACTCTACTAGGTTAGCTGGTGGCCTTGTTCAAGTTAAGGTGCTACAGATCAGGGTCAGCTTATTGCTTTCACTGAAGGCACACTGAAGGTCGATCCCCTGAATGACTACCAAGTATTTTGGCTAGATTCTGTATTTGCTTATTAGTTGCACTCGTGAGGGTATTCCTTTTCTCTTAAATAGGAGGACTCGTAAGGAAATGCTCATCAGCAAGAGTAAAGTCCTAGGCCATGTTTGAAGTGAGTGACCCACATTTTAGGGAGCACAGAGAGGTGAAGACCCTATAAAAAACTCATGCACTCTCCTTCCAGTTTAGGATTGTCCTATACAAAATATATTTTTTGCTGAATGTGTTTAAATGGGGAGGAAATGATATTTGATGGTAGAAAACACAGAGGGTCAGTTATGTTTAACAAGGCTTAAAACACGTGCAAATTCAACAATGACTGAAACAATTACTTCGTGATGGATAACTTTATTGCCCACAGATGGTACTTTAAACCCAGAAGGTCAGATTCTTTGTATACACTGAAGTTGCAAAGATAAACTGGTCGTTCTCCTTAACCTCTCATTGTGCAGGTGAAAAAGATTAGTCAACATGTTCAGGATAACTGGAGTGGTTGACAGATTGTCACTCAGCCTTAAACTATGAACAAGATAAAGATGTTAAAAATAAAAGGCCACTAAACCTATTAATTTCAAGGAAGTTTATGAACATCGTTAGTGTTTTCTTTAATAAGAGACAGAGCTAGCCTGTGGATTGACTTTCTTTACTTGAAGGTAACAGAGATATAAAGTGCATATTTCCTTAAATGTAAAGAAATAGAAACTATAAAGAACAGAATGGAGATAATAATCCAGAATATGATCCCAATTATGAGTTCAGTAAAACTATCCTTTATGGTGAAATCTAGGTTTAGCTAAAATAAGTGGAAAGACGTTCACATGTATGTGGTTACTCAGATGTCTGTAGAACTGGGAGTGCAAATATGCCCTGTAAATCTCATATCATATTGGAAAAAATAATGCATGTTAATTGTTTTATCTGTTTTTTTTTTTAATTACCTGTAATCAGTCTTCTAGCTTAACAGATAATTCAAAATTCTATTTTCACAACTCAAGAAAATCATTGCCTTTTTGGCCAGGCGGAAGATAATTGAAGAAAGTTTATTCTTTTATTCCTTTGCAGATGACAGTGGTATTTACTATATTAAACATTTCATGGATCCTGTCCTCTGCTTCTTTAAAAAATAATTTGTCCCTCCCTCATTTTAGTCAGACTGGCTAACCTTTGCAATCTAAGTTGATGTTTGCTCGTTAATTAAGTAAGCCTATTGACTGACTTTCACATGTATCTAATGAGCCTTCCAAAAAAAATAGAATATTCAAAAAAATCACTCCTTTCCCTGTGGGAGGAGATTCCTCAGTTATCAGGATTAATTAGTTCTCTTGTCACATGAAAAGAAGTTTGCACCCCCCAATGTAGGTCAGTATGAGGGTAGGTTGCTGATGGTCGCTTAGTGACAGGCATAATGGTAAGTGAACATGTCCTGTTGAGCTATGACCCTGCAGAAAAGACAGTGTCAAGTAGAATGCCCAGAGAAGGTACACAGAAGGCATAATCCACTTCTAAATATTGACAGTAGGAATTTTCCTGCTATTCTCCTCCTTTTTCTTTTCTGGTAAACATGTCAAACTCTATTGCATTTGTATCCTACATCAGTTTTGTAGCATTTAGAAACGTAAGAAAGCTAATGACCCATGAAAAGATAGGATGTCAAATAAAGCTATTTTTCTTCAGACTTAACATCTTGCTGGTAAAAGCATTGTCCTGCATCCTTGAAAAAGCACAATACTGGCCAGAAATAGGATTTTTTACTTCAGCTTTTTGTAGGTAGAAAACTCAATTAATGACTATACAACAAATCTGCTGTGTCCTGCCAAACGCGCTGATGTTAGCTGATATGATTAACCACTGGGATTAAGTGTCTAAAACGTACTTGAAATCAATGGCAAAACTCTGGCTTATGACAACGAGAGCAAAGTTGGATCAACACTGAGCACTGCTCAATATTCCACCCACAATATTTACAAGTACAGCTGTGTCTTTTAGATATATGTAATATGTGTAAAAGGGCAAAAGCCTGACAGATATTTGAGCTTCTTTTTCGTCTACAGGATGGAGTGAAAAGGTCTTTTTTTTTCCTTTTCATTTGATTTTAATAACACTAAAGCAGTTCTGACATGCACATTTCCAGGCTATCTTAATTTGTTCCCTTACTTTAAGACAGACCTTGAGATTTTTATAAGGACATATTTGCCTATATGATCTTAGAACTACCAAGACAAAAATTTACTACATTTATAATGCTTTCTTGCCCAAAACATTTGGCAGACTTTAAAAACCTCAGCAACCCCCTTTCCCAGGGTGGTCTCCTTCCTGGTCCTGGCCTGGGTCAGACACCCATGCATGCTGCGTTGCTGGGTGCTGCCCTCTGCCTCCTCGCCCTTGATCGTGAGCTCATGGCCACAGCCCTCAGAGAGCGTGCAGCAGTTTTGGGGGGGCCGTGTCAGGAGCCATCACTGCAGATCAGCTGCCCCACATCGCCCTCTGTGCTGAGGAGCTGCTCTGGCACTCTCCCCAGGCCCTTGTCTGTGATTGCACCACCTACACCAGATTCACGCTCTGAGCAACCTGCCTGTCCAGCTGTAGCCGCTGGGCTTTGATCCACATCGGCTCCTCTGGCAGGTCCTACTGCTATTTTTTTCATACGTGTTGAACTGTCAAGAAACACCATTGTGCGCTTTCAGCTTTGCTAGATCCTGAAAAAAGGAAGAGTTCAGGGGAGCTTGCAGCCATGTTCCTCACCTTATGTAAGAAATAAGTTTCTTAAAAGCCAGGTAGAAACTTGGCTTGGGAGAACATCTGAACCTCCAGTTCTAGGATGATAAGAGAGGTGAATGAAATGCAGGAACATGGTACTTTCATGAAATGGTCAGATTGTTCAATCTGAGGACACCGACAATCCCTCTCAACCAGCATGCCTGGATTTCTCTTCACAGAAGCAGAGCCGAACTCTTGTAACAGCTTATCTCAAATTCTCAATATTTAGCTTTAGCAATATTATTTCAGAACTGAAATAATAGACTGTGAGCATCCATGAGAGACTATCCCATAATGGCACAATGCACCGTTTGGCAAACCCAGCATCTCGGGGTTTAGATTCTCAGTTGGTAGGTGAGAGAAATCTATTTGCAAGATCCCATATAACAAATTACTTCTTCACAGATTTACTGCTTTTTCTCCCCCTCTTAACAGCCAGCAAAAATATGTTCATTTCAGTTTGGAGTGTGATTATCTAGACAAATCACAGAGAAAGTATGTATATTTGTAAAGTATTACCATTCCAATTTTTACTAATATTTGTGGCACAGTTCAGAGCACCTTTTTTTTCAGAAAACTTGTTATGCATTTGCTTAAAACCTGTTCAAGTGAGCTATGTTTTTAGTATATGTATATGTTTATCCTTTAAATGTTCTTTTGAATAGGGATGAAAGTTTATATATACAAGAACACTTCCAGATCCATGGCTTGAATGAGAAATATACAGGACTAAGTAGAAAAATGAAACTAACTTAGGTGCTGAAAGGCAGTTAGTTAAAATTAACCTTTACATTGTATCTCCCTATAATGTTAAGGGAAAAAAAAGGGTGCCAAAAAGCATCAATAAGCAGGTTGGGAGACCTAATTAGGTATTTACTTCTCTGTATTGATCGTGTTGGCTACTCCCAGAAGGTGAGGTAGGCTGCTTGGCTTCTTGTCTCCACCTATTTTGTAGGGAATTGTTAGGAAATATTTAATGGCAAATGGAGCACAGCACCACCACCACCACCACAACAACAACAAAAGAGAGAGCTGAGGGCACTGCCTCCTTTCTCCCTACCTTTTGCATAAAAGCTTTGTACTTAGATGTATTTCTCCAAAAGTGGAGGATTCACTTGTAGGCCTTTCTCAGATTGAAGGAGTTCCAGTCCACATCTCAGAATAAACTTTTAATATCCAGCCTCTAATCTGAAGCTATGTGCACTGCTAGGTGAAAGCTGCTGAGTTTGGAGCAGCTCATTGACTCAGGAGAGTTTATACTGTCAAAATTTAGTTACCTATCCTGGCCTCCAAAAATTCCTTCTATAGTCAATGAAAGAGATAGGACTTTCCAGTGGGTTATTTACAGCATCCAAATAAGGTTCACTTGTTTTTACTATGTTTGATGCATACAGCTGTTTGTATTCAGCTGTGGTAGGGAGCTCTTAGAATGGCCTAAAATAGCTGAACTGAAATTGTACTTGACCATGTTTGAGTGGAAAATACACAGCACAGTTGTTTACATGACGCTACTTCTTTCATGCATTGACAATGACAAACTCTTTCAGAGTAAAGTGATCTGGGGTACTCTCAGATCTGCCCTTCTACTACTGAAATATTCACAAATTACACTCACGTCCAGATTTAGACCAAAAGTGTTTTTCAACTTTAACTGTTTCAAAATATTTGCTTGTTATGTTCCTAGCTTCTGGAACACTGCTGTCAGTGTGAGGGCAATAGGATCAAGGATTGTTTCTTCTGTAAAGCATGCGTTTCTGTCTTTGACATGAGAGCTTTTGTGTCTGTAGCCTATTACTGGGCAGAGAAAAAAATGTTATGCCTTTCCAGCACTTGCTGGCTCAATGCAAGGGAAGGGAATATCCTGTGATCCTCTTGCCTTCTGTTCATAAGGTTGTCTCATGGACTTCCTAAAAATTGCCTTTACACAGCCTGTGAAAAGTGTGCCTGGATGTTTATAAGTGTCCTAAGCCACCTCACATTATATTAAGCCTCTGGGCACCCAGGGTTTTATCCACCATGCTAGAAGGCTCTGGCTGTGACTGAGGCCGTGTTTGCAGGCTTGCTTGCTCAACTCTGCTCTGGAGTTGTTCCTGTTCTCAAAATTTATTGTAGAGCTGTCCAGCAGCCTTTTGACACTACTTTACTTTGAAGAAGCTTTCACCTACTGAGGAACTGTAGTTAACAGTGCTATACTGTTCGGTTAAGACGAGTAGACCTTCAAATCCCTGTTCACTCTTTCCAAAGGACTTCCAACTTGGCAGGGCATTGTTTGAGTCAGAGTTCAGTATCTCAGAAGCCAAAACAGGGACCTTGCCATGGGAGGGGCCAACTTCCGCTCTTCCCCTTCAAGAGGTTGTCATAGTGGTGTTTGCTAAGGAAGCACAGCCAGCAGTGCCTGAAGCTGTGAGGGGCCAGGAGAACCACGCTCACATGGTTAGAGGTGTAGCCATGAAGTCTAGAGGTTGTTTCATGGTACAGTCAGTGGAACAATTGGAAAGCAAAGGCACCGACCAAAACCTGCATAGCTTTCATTTCTCCTTTCTTTCCTGAGTGATTCTTATGGAAGAGTCAGGACAGCTAGATTTTGCTCACAGAAAGAGTATGTATGGTAAGGGGGGTGTGCTGCTTTCCTTTACTTTCCCCTTCCAATGTAACAGCCTATGAACGTAAGTGGATTAAATGCTGGGAGCTGATTTACCATTGTTACCGATTTTCTCCTTTGCTTTTCTAGGATCTAGTTCAGGATCAAAATTAAAAGTTCCTGAACTGAGTATAAATGGCATACAGCACGTCATTCAAGCAGGCCAGACTTTAAATCTCACATGCAGGTAAACAGATGAATTGGCTTATGATAATTTGACTGGGAGTTTATACACCTGACACTTTCTTTTTTTGTAACTGTAATTAGAAAAAAATAAAACCTTGTGTTGTGGGGAAAGGTGGGGAGTGAACTTCAATGGCAATTGTTTAATAGTTCTTTGTTGTTTGTTGTTGTTTTTGGAAAATAAGATAAAAGAGAACCCCAGAAATAGCCTGATATAATAAAAAAGAAAGCTTGGGAACTGGAGCTATATAATTGCAGACCAACATAATTGTTTCTGCTTCCTTATCTGTATTTGCAGGGGGGAAATGGTTCATTCATGGTCTTTGCCTGAAACTCTAAGTAAGGATAGCAAAAGGCTGAAAGTAATTAAATATGCCTGTGGAAGGAATGGGAAGCAGTCCTGTAGCAGTCTGACCTTGAGCAGAACTCAAGCAAGTGACACTGGAAATTATAGCTGCAAATATCCAACAAGTGCTGTGAAAAAGAAGAAGGAATCTACAGTCTATGTATTTGTTAATGGTAAGACTATATTTTTTAACACTTCTTGGAACTTTCATTTCAATACAGCAAAATGGGTAAAACATGCACTACAGCTATGGTGAAACACAGGGTTCTGAATGATGTTTTCAGCTTTGTAAAATTTCATGAAAATTTACCAATCTATGTATCAAATCTGCTCTCTCATGGCTTGCAAATACAAATGTTAGTGTTTTATCTGTTATTAAAAAAATGAGAAAAGAAGAAGATCAAATCCAACCAGTCCATCTGAATAACTAGAACTTCACAAGGAAGTAGCCTAGAAGTGAATCTGTGAAATGGGTATTATAGAAGTCATGTTTTACAGAATCAAATACTGACTGATGAAAACTGTATACCTGGTAGAATCTGCTTTAAATTGTCCCTGTATGATTGCAGATTTCTAGACAGTTGAAGGATGCTGATGCTTCTTTCCAGATCACAGAATTTTCTTATCCTGTGGAAAATTAACATTTGCTTGTTAGTTTCATTCAAAAATGTATTCTGCAGTTTGATTGTAAAAATCTCGAATAAGTGGAACCAAGCTAAGTACAGAATTGTGTTCAATAACCCAGTATTGTGCAATATGTAGGAAATGCTGGAATTAGGTCTGCTAAGCTATAATAGAGATTGTTTGCTGATCCTGTTTTCTTCCAGGATATTAATCAGATACTTCTCAGAATAATTGAATTCAAATGAAATAATAAAAGAAGAAATTATAAACCCTCTAGATTTTGCATTTAATTTTGTACCTTAGTCTTTCTTGATTTTGCAACAAAAAGTTAGTAGAATACAGTAAGGTGATTCACAGATTTTGGAAGCCTGGATTAGAGAGAATAAGCAACTGGAATTTTTCCAAGTTATGTGTCTACTGCTTCTAATGAGTTCACATCAGTGAAAAAGCAGAACAAAGTGGACCTCTCACTACGGTGACAGAAAATAAGATACCATTCCCTGTTATTGTGTGTTGCTGTTCATCCTGCTTTTTTATATCTGAAACATACCACAGAGCATTTTGTCACCCAGCTATTTACCTATGTGACCCTTGCTGTTCTAATTCACTGGATATCCAGCTACAGATGCACCGTGAAAGCATAATGCAAGTAGGTTATTCATTTAGTGGCCAACATTTCCGCTGCCTAGCAAAACTTATGATTTTCTTGGATGACTTTTTCACGTTTCCCACTGTGGAACCACTTCCTTGAACCTCCCACCTTGGACCTCATCTCTAGCTGTGATCTACCCACAGCCCTCTCCATTTACTACATGGGAAAAGCAAGAATGGCTGTGATCCTGCCTGAGAACCTCTATGCTAAAACGACTTCACAATGTATGAGATTCCTTCACGTTCTCTTCATCTCTTTCTGTTTTGAGGTATTAATTCTTTTGGATCCTGAATTATTACAAATGGAAGACACGATCTTTCTAACTCTTCGCTGCTTCCTGAGTTGTGTGCTGCTTTCTTGCCTTTGGAAGACAACCTAAATCAGTTATATGAATTAGGGTTATATGCCCAATGGATTCACATGATGGAAGAGAAACGTGTCGTTGGAGAGCCAGAGAAGTAGTAGTGTCTTTGGTGAACCACCACCCCTCCCCCACCCAAAAAAATCAGCTAAAGCAAGTGCCTAAGTGTCTTAGTTATGTTGATTTTCACGGACATTCAGACACTAATTGTTGATATCACTTTTGAAAATAGGATTTACATCAAGCTTCAGTCTCTTCCTTACCTGCCAAAAAGAACCAATAAAATGTTGAAGAGACAATCTTGTGTCATATTTAGGCATCTTTGGCATCTTAATTTTCTGAATTTGACAATCCTTTGGGTTGAAAGTCAATTTTGTAGCACTTAAGTGCTGATCGTGTTCTACTAAGCATGTATGTGAGTTTGGCAACCTACTGAGGATGAGGGAGGCTGCAAGGTAACTGCTCATGCAATGCCTGTTCAAAGTGTCACTCTATTATCCCAAGGTGTGGGAAGATGTATTGATCTTCCAAAAATTTACAGTTTCATGAAGAAATGCTGAGTAAATTGAAAATAAATAAAATTCTGAGTACAAAAAAGGGACGCTACTCAGCACTTCTGATCAGTATAGCATTGGCATTTGGGAAAAAAAAAACAACAACCAAACACACCCAAAAAAACAAAAAAAACCCCAAACCATCAACACCAACAACAAAAACTTGAATCTCTGAATATAAGTCATTGTTTCTGAAAACATGCATGAAATTCAAACATCTGGCCCAAACGGGGGTGAGACGAGGATTAAAAAAAATCCTCTTTCAAGACTATCTTTCTTGATTTTAGCTTTATTTTAAATGGATTTTTGGGTGCTTGGGAAATAAACATTTGTAAAATTTGGGTCACTCCTAGTTTTGTATTGCTTCCTGTGGCAGGACATTGTGTCAGTCAATTTCCCATATCAGCTCCATGTGGATCACCAAGGTGCCTGATTCCCATGTCTTCTCATGCAGCAAATGAGAACAAATAGTTGCTATTTACAAATACAGAATCCAAATCAGGAAAGTTGATATTGTTTGTACAGGAAGTCATCACTTATTGTTTTAAAAATGTTATGCATTTCCGTAATTGGAATGATACTGAACATGGACTGGATAAAAAACAATAAACTCATTAAGTTCTTTGGTTCGGTAATGAAAGTACACTATGTCAGAAGATAAGCTTATATAAACAGAAATAAGATGTAAGGCAATGAAAGGGAGATTGAAAATCTCACGTGCCCCAGTATTACTTAAAGCATTTCTGAAGCCCTGTGTTCGAGTGATCAAGAACAGGCAGGCTGATGACATTTCTTGCAGGAGCTAGTCAAGACACCACCCCGCTTTCAGCTGGAGAGGTCACTAATGAGTTGCACAGGGGAGCGAGCGGACCGCGTGTGCAGCAGGAACGCTTGGCCACACACAGTTCAGGAATTGAGGCATCAAGCGAGGGAAATGAATTCTCTCAAGAGCCTTGGACTTTGCTCTAAGAAAACTGATGTCTTGACTTCTACCATGAGCCATGGGAAAAATCTGAAATGCAGCAAAGCTTCTTTGCCAATTCCTTCACTGTCTCCGACAGAAAACTGCTCTGATCTTTGTCTTGTTACACAATTGCAGCTTGGTAGTTAAATGGAAAGATTTGTAATGAATACTTGCTGTGTACATTGGAGTAAGATGCGGGGAATTTTCTGCTCAAAAAGAGATCATTATGGAACAATGACATTTAAGAAACACCAAATTATCAGCAGGCTATTTTGAAGCCTACATAGATTTCCCCAGGGACAGTGCTGAAGGCTCGTCTTTCTATCTGCCTTTGTTCTGGTAGCTCCAAGACTCTCTTCCAATTGCTGGAGCTCATTTATTTTCTTTCTTCCTCAAAAATGTGCAGTTCTCCTCATTCTTTATTCTCATCAGCTCTTTCTTCTTATTCTCTTATCACCTGTTCCCGTGGTAGAATAGAGAAAAGGCAATAAATTCAATTACATTTATATATCAAGGTTATATCTTTGTGGGAATTTAAATGAACTTTGACTCAAGTTCAAGTGTTGCTACTACTTGTGATAAAGATAACATCAGACTACGTAAGAATCATGTTTCAATTCTACTGCAATAGAGAATTTTTCTCCATGTGAAGTTGTATCTAGCTTTAGGGTATTAGCTCATTCCTCAGTCAAATTTGTACCACTTCCTATCCCTCCTTGCACTCCTTGTGCACACATGTGCTGACCATCTGGGTGCTCTTCCTTGCAAAGTGACACATTTACTGGCACTCCAGTCAAGCACCATTCAAAATATTCTATCTTAAAACTAGCTCTCCAGACTAAGCCAGTTGTATATACTCTTATCTATACTCTTTCAAGGCCTACCAGAGAGAAAAAGGCACCTTCAGGTACGTTCTTCTCATCACTGACTTCAGATAACAGGCTTAGATTAGGTGTCTTGCTTTGAGATGATTAAAGACAGTGAGAAGAATCAGAGCGGGGTAACTTATCATAATAGAAGTGCTGAGAACCATACTTGTAGTTCACCAGTCCCTGGAATCTCAGATATGTCCACTAATTGTGGGTATTTGTCCTGAGATGTGTCTCAGGTTGGACAGTCCAAAATAAAAGGCTTTATCATTAGTGAATACTTCAGATTATAAGCCTTTGACATGACCAAACACTTGGGGTTTTGAGTGCATTTTCAAACTCTAGAGTTGCCTTCTGCGAGTGCCGAGCACGTGGATTCTCCTTGGGAGGTCCAGTTGTTGAGAGACAGCTGGATCCAGCCCCAGAACTGACATGGATTTAACATTTAACTTGAATAGATTGACTCCCATATAACCCGAGAGGTATTCTATCACAGAACGGGGAGGGCATCAAAAGAGTTCCCTGAAAGGCTTTGTCTTTAAGATGAGACACTTCAAAGTCAAAATAATTCAGTGAATGAAAAAAGTAGAATGACAAAACACCCTGAGAATCAGCAGAAAAGGAGATTTTTCTTGTTCTTTTTCTCTTCTTCCTCTTACTCAGAAATAATACACTGATGGAATAAGCTGCTGAGGCCTAAAAAACTCTTCCTCTCTCATGCTTTTCATTCTATCTTTGCTTTTGGCACAGTACTAACATATGAGTAGTACATTTTTGGCTAACACTGTCAGAGTCAATAATATGATTGCACTTCTGTTATGAAAAGGAAACTAGTTGAAATTAAACTATGCTACAGCTGTATCAAGTATGTGGACACATTTTTAGTGTCTAATGAAGTTCCTGTTACAAACCAGAGCCCTCTAGGATTCGCTGACATAAATCACCTGTAATTGCTGTACTCATGAGTAATGTCATTGAGTGTACCGACTGCACACTGCAGCATGCTGTGTAGACGGAGCCTGTGGGGAAGTCTCCAAGGCTGCGCACTAAACTCACTGAGGTCCTGCTTCCTCACCAAGGCTTCTCGCTGCCACTGAGACAGAAATACATTTCAAAGACGAATCGGCAAGAGGAGGCTCATATCTGGAAAAGTGCTTCTAATGCCCGTTAGCCTTTCTGGAAATAACTTGCTCAACATAGTAATTGCTCTGGAGTGAATTCCCTGGCTAATATGGGTAAGAATATTTTTCCTTAAGAATTGTAAGCATGTTTTAAGTGTGTTATGGACTTACACGATTGATAGTATAGTACTATTTGCCCTGAAGGAAAACAAGCAAACCCTATCTAGAAATCGCCATACAGTTATGCTAGTAATGCTTTGTGTTTGAATGTGCTCCAGACATAAAATATTGCCCTCCTTTCTATTTTTTCCCAGACTTTTGTGCTTATTAACTTAAATCTTGTCCTTCCTCAAGGTTTAGAAAGCATTTGAACTAGAAGAGTATTATTTTACAGGCTAAGAAGAGACAAAGGTGGGAAAGCCCTTGCAGAAATCATTTTAAATCATTTTGTATTGTACTTCCAAACATACAGAAAAGGATTTATTTCCTTACAAACACAGACATCTACTTGTGAGCAGGTTGAATAAGCAACTTTTCTAAAGCATGATTCTTCTCGTTCTAAAACAGATGTCTAAAATAGGTTAGCAGAATCCCATGCCAGAATTCCCCTTTTTTCTCCAGGTACTACACAAGCACTTTGGACAGATACAGATGTAGATGTAGAAGTGAGATAAAGTCCACTCTCAGTGAGCAAGGCTCTACTTCAATTAATTTTGAACAACCCTACTGATACAGCCGGGATTACTAAATTTAGACAGGGTGAATCAGTGCAAAGGAAAGGGGAATTTGGCAATTGGCCCATTGACTTTAGTGAGGTTTACAGGTATGTATCATAATAGAGTTTGGTCCTGTTCACATACATGGGGTTTTATGTGAACGTGAGGAAACAGTTTAGGCTCTTCTGCCCAACAAAACCTTCATGATAAAACAGACGTAAGTGGGTATTTTGGAGGACTTTTAGAGGACAAACTTCTAGAGATCTCAGGGAACTCAAACTTTCCTACAGAGACTTTTCTTCTCACAAATGTTTATGTGAGTACTCTGACTTACATAGCTGAGATTATTTAAAACAAAAACAAAAAAAACCAAAACCAAAAACAGTAGCCAAGAGTGTGCAAATAAAGAATCTCATCATCTTTTCTGAATCTGGCATTTCAGTGTTGGCTAGTTTAGTTGTTTGTGCAAGCCCCATAAATCTGGTTACTGATACAAGACATAATACTGCTTGTGTTAAGTCTCTTATCAAGATCGTATCTGGCTGCCAACCAGCTTAATAAAAAGCTGCTATTTATGTTTTTTACAATATACCAAGTGACCTTCATGGATTTTGTGATTTCATGAATGCGCTTTGCGGTTTCATGTTGACTGTGAGTGAGAGCTATTGTAAGGAACACAGTCAAACTAGCACATAGTCATTAGCTCCAGGCACACCAAAAAAATAAAATAAAATGACTTTTAAAGTAACCTTTAGCATATGCAAATATTCTGGCTATCCATCTTTTATCTCCTACACTTGCAGACAGCTCTGAATTAAAAAACAAAAACTCAAAAAAAAAGGTCAAACCACTTAGATTTTCCACTCCAAATACTGATGGAGCTGAATGTGCAACTCTGACATGGTTTTCAAGATTGGTCAAATACTCTCAGAATGGTCTGTTACTTCACTCGTTCCTTACCATCATCTTTAAAAGGTATGGATCACCATCATGTTCCTTTTATGCCTAGAGCTTTCTGAACATAAAACTGAACAAGTCAACAAGGCCAAAAGAGCAGAGAAATTTCATTCCGGAAGACTGCCAGTGGGAGGTGAGGAGATTCTGGGCATGCTCTCAGCCAGGAAGGCTGGCATTTACCTCCACCCAGGAAGGAACTGGGGGGAAACGTATCAGCAGCCACTGGCAGTAGATAGGGGCGTGATGGGAGGAAAAGAGGAAGAATGAACTGAGGTCTGCTATTATTTGAGGAATAGAATGACTCCACATCTTTGGCTTACCCTGAGTCCTGTGTTATTGTGGGCTGGGCTCTGCCTGCTCCAAGCTGGGAGAACCTGCACCAAATTCTGGTCTTGAAGTAATGAGTGTATCCCCTTATGGCCATTAAGAAGAAAGAAGAATAAAATCAAAGGGAATCAGGAAAAGCCTCCACACTCATTATGAAAACAAAACTGTGCTAGGAAACATGATGCGTATTCCTTTTAATCAAAAGCAGGAAGACATTTGGAGCACTTGGAGCCATCGATTGCCCTCCGGTCCATGGCGGAAGTCCCCAGTGATGTCAATGGGAATTCTGCACGCGAATCGCAGGGGCAACTGAGACGGCTCAACATGTCCCGGTGCCTTGGTGTACTGCTGCAGAGGGAGCGCACTGAGGAAGGCTGCCACTGAGGGCTGAAACCTGCCGAGAGGAGTCAGGGCGTTTGGTTGACTTTTATGCAGCGCTTCACTGACTTCTCCAGACGTGAACACACATTTCCAGTGAAGAAAAAAAAAAAAAAGGGGCGTTTTGTGCTCATTTCCTGTCCCTGCCTTCGGATGGGCAGGAATCCTGTAAGATGTGGGCTGCACAACCCCCACCGGCTCAGTATTGGCATTGGGCAGTGGTGACACTGTGTCTGCAGACCGCACCGGTAATCTCCAGAGCAGCTCTTCCTCACACTTGTAATGATCTGGAGATTATGATACAGGAAACTACTTTGCAAAGCTTGCTGGTTTTGGGCAAGAGCTCTTAATTTTGTGACAAGGATGAATGAGTCTTTGGGGAGTAGTAAATCCGTTTGTCTGGTGATGTTAAAGGGCAGGTGACCTCTTCCATGGCTGCAGTCCCTGAAAAACAAAAAAGGTTCTTTTCGCCATGCTACAAACAGGTTCATTCTTGGTCTTCCCTTGAATCATATTGCAAAGGAAATGTTAGACTAACAAGTCCTTAGGGTATTTTTTATTACATATGCATCCTCTATTACTCATAAGTTCCTTTTGCGATCTCAGTGAACATTTAACACCTATTATTAAATAAAGCATTGTGATAGTCTTTCATTTCAGAAACTTTGTGTAACAATTGCATCAAACCTCAGTATAAATTAGAGTTGAATTTGCTTCTCTTTCTATTTAATATCTCAAATAAAAAATATTTTTGCATGTAAGAAGTAAAGAAGATCTTAAGGGCAGAATAGTTTTATGACACTGGGAAGTGCAGCTCCTACTTTTGAAAGAGAAACAAAAGCAATGTATTTAAAGAACTGCTTCAGCCAAAATAGATCAGATATGCAGAAGTCTGAGACCAGAAAATTTCAGTAAAGTACTACAATTTAATTTTGTATAAAGGGTTAGTTCTTGTTAGCTTTACTCATTTCTTTTCTGAGAAAGATTCCCATTGTTATTTTTAAGATTTTGACTGAGTGAAAATAATAGGATTTGCCTGAAAAAACACTGGAGCTGAAGATAAGTATGGAATTAAAATCTAAATGTTCTCCTTTTTTTTCAGAGTTGAAAAGCCAAACTCTTATGTGAATTTTGAGGTAGCCTGTCTGCACCGTGACTCAAACTAAACTTTTCAGATCTGAACACCTGCAAAGAAGATTTGGAGTCAGTTAGTGGCTTGAGCCCCTCTTTGTTAACTGGTACAAACAATAGCAGCAGCAATGTTCCCTGTTCCCAGTGCAAGCTATTTATGACAATGCCCTTTGTTAAAGGGATTGTTCAAGGGACAGTAAATTACTCTGCCAAGCTTTAGTTACTGAGTTGAACGAAATAAATGTTTTCCTGGCATTTTCATTTACCTTGTTACTTACAAAAGAGACATGCAGGTATTGTGGTAGTGGGAAGGAGAGCAATGATTAACTCCTGCTAGTCTGTATTCTGAGAGTAAGTAGTTGACTATGTGACTGAATAATCATGGTAGAACACTTCTCCTGGTGAAGTTAAGATGAATTTTTCCATTGTTTTCCTTGCAGGGAGCAGGGATATGTCCATGTAAGGGGTTTCTTGATCAGTGAATTTCAGCTCACATCCCATCTAATTGCTTCTCCTGGTGATAATAAAATAGAAAAGCCCTGTAACAAGAAACTGCTTTACTCCCAGCAGTAGAAATGATGCTGTAATGGGAAAAATGTACTTTAACTCCCCTATATCTTGAAGGAGATATCAAAGAACTGCTATTGATAATAAACAAGTCACAAATATATTTTTAAACACTCCATAATTTTGTACTGAACTTGTTTAGATAAAAGTAAATAGAAGAGTAATACGAGGACTCTCTAACTATCATTATGGATGGAGTGAATCAGTTCCTTCCTTCTAGGATGCATTCATGGTTACATTTTCCATATACTGTCTTAACATTTCAGATATTAACCTTTTCCTTTTGTCCTTCCTCTGCAGATACAGCCAGTCCTTTTGTAGAGATGCACAGTGACATACCTAAAATAATACACATGACCGTGGGAAGAGAAATGATCATTCCATGCAGAGTCACAGCACCAAACATTGCTGTTACTTTAAAAAAGGTACCTTAATCCAAGCATACTCTGAAAGGGTTATTGTTATGTATGGATGTTGCATACTTTTTTTTGTTTGCAACACTATTTTAATGGTTTTGAAATATTTCAACAATTAAGCATTTTTTAAATATAAATCCTAGGTGTCAGTGTGATTAGAAGTATTGCAACTGTGGGGGCTTGGTCTCATATCTGAGAAAAGAGCTTCCTGAAATCTCCTGCACTGGATGGGAATTTTCTGAAGCACCTTAAACATTTCATACCATTGCAATAAAGTTTTGCTGAGAAAGGATTTTTAAGCGCAGAAAGGGACTTTTTTTTAGGAAAAAAGATGCACTCCCAGCTTTTTTCCTGCCCTTCCTTCCCTTTCCTCATCTCCTGTTCTTTAGAAGTAAGAAAGTGCAGGGCCTGGAGACCTGCTGGGGTGGTATAAGGCATTTTTTCAAGCCTTTATCCTACCTCAGTCCCTCTAGCAACTTTGCTACTTCCTTTTCCGTATGAGTGCATTTATCATCAGACTGGGGTGGCTTGTCTTTGTAGAGAAGATAGTGCACAGTTTAAGGGTGTGGGGCAGTTTTAGAAAATCTAGACATTTTTCATGTGGGAAACCATTTCCTTCCTTCTTGTATAAATAACTCTCAAGGAATCTAACTGACCTATATGTATGTAATAAAGTGCTGGGTATAAAGATGGAGAATTGTACTTCTTCCTTAAAGTTCCTTTTGTTTGGTTTAAAAATTAGGTGGAAGTGCCAGTGATGTTTTGTTTCTAAACAAAATGAGTTCTGCACATAATGGCATAAGTGTTCAGCATCGTTACTAGAAAAAGAAATTTGTCTTTCTATAGAATGACATGCAGCAGAGAAGCAATACCACTGTAAGATGCTTACCCAGATCAATGGAAGCCTTTGATTCTTCTGTAACTGGCGAAATATACACCAACCAGAGACTTGGTCCTGTGTTTTAACTTGATTTGGAGGTTTACAAATTTTAAACAGTCCTGCTTTGCTAATATTGGTACCAATTTTGCCTCTTGGTTTCCAACTGTTAAATCACATGAATGAAGCCTAAATGCACAGAAGAGAAAGTATTCTAATCTAGGATGTTTATATACACCCCTCTCCAGCAAGATATGGACCAGAGGTGGATATTTTGCACAAGACTGTGCGACTGTAGCATCAAAAGTAAATGATGTTTGGCTCTTTATATGGTCTACATTGTAAAGTAGGATCTTATTTGGGCATTGCAGTGTTAAAAGTCTCTGAAATGCCTCTGAAATCTCAGCATATTGAATTGCTAACTGAGAAAATTCCTATCAGATTTCACTCTTAATAAACATTATAAAAAATTAATTTCTTCTCCTTATTTGGAGGAAATTGAGGCACGTCTACTCTCTTGTTTTATATGAGCCTGCCTTTAGCTTGGGGTTGTGGTGTAAGATGCATGTGCCTTTATGCCATCAAAACCAGATGTAATACTTTGGGAAGGAGAAAGAGGAGGTGAAGTAAAGGCTTAACAGAAAAGTTTGGCTGCTTATATGTTTTGCATTCCAGGAAAAATAAATGTGTTCCCTAATCCATCCTAGAATTTCCTGAATTATGTAAACTACAATGCGTTGCATAATAGCTTACTTTATTTATCAAGCTGTGACACCTATGTACGAAGATTCCAGCAATTTTTTGCTCACAGAGCAATTAAGAGACGTGTTAAATGCATTTCACAGCTGCAGGCAAACTACTTCTGGAGAGCTGGCAAAGAACTATCGTGTGTTTTCCATTTAGCAATAAGGGAAGAAGTCAGTGTCCCCATAATGCAATCCCCTGGAGCTGGAAAACCACCCCCAGCATTAGAGTCATTAGACTCTGCTTTCTGTATTGCCAGGAAGTCAAAATATGGAATAATTTCTGTAACCTCTCCCTTCTGAAAGAACTCATTGGTGAAGTCATGTGAACATCGCCTACAGCATTTTGTTTCTATGTAGTGCCACTTTTTAGTTTTAGTAGACCAGTATCAGGAAGGTTTATTATCCACAAATGATTTTATTACTAAAACTGTATCTTTACTTTAGTCGATCCTTCTGTGATGTTGTGTTGCTCTGGCTGAATATCTGTACAAATTGCGCTATATAGAATGTCAATCTACGCACAGCATAGGAGGAGCCTTAAAAATCAAGAGGCTAATAAAACAGGGAACTGAAAACAGGGATGGAGATTTTCATTCCCATTTCAACTCCAACCTTCAGGTCCAAATATAACCTATTTCTGCAGCAGTTGGTGCAGTGCACTTACTCATCATTTGATGGCCTGTGAAATTAATTGATAGTTTTGATCTATTGCTTAATAGATAAATATCCGGAGTTCCTAAAACTGTCATCCTCATCAATATTGTTTTGGCAGCTTTATTCAAGATCCTTAAGAGAAGATAAACTTTATTACAACTAAAGTATGCACTTCCCTTGCTTCTTCATTTGCTTCTGTCTTGCCCAATTGAGAAATCATCATCTTTTTTTTGGTACGATGGTTTGATCCCTTTATTTGATCTTCTTTTGGATTCTGTGCCAAAATTCAGCAATGACCTTTATAGGAATAGAAGCAAATAAGTTTCAGTATAAAATAAAGGGACTAAAAAGAAAAAAACTCAGGGATGTTGAGAGGGTTACACACCTGAACTGTCTGAATTCTTAATAATGCTTCATCATCCTTCCCAAATTGGTGGAAGGGGAGAAATATAAGAAAAGATGAGCATACAAAACTCTAATGCACATTTTTACTATATTTTCAGCTGGCTCTTTCCAATATAATCTGCCTTTGGAGACGTGGGGAACCCTACCTTGACTGTGTACTCTTGACCATACGTATATACCCAAAACCTTGTGATAGTACTGTGTTAATGCCACTTGGTACCAAAAAGGTTCAGTTGGTTGGTGCTGAGCAAAGGAGGAGGCACAGCCTATACCAAAAGAAACTGAAGTCTAATTTGAAACAAAGTGCAAATAAGGTAAAAGGCCAAGACTCAGTTGGGTGCCACAGTGATGTGGCTCATGCAGATAAGTATGTAGAGAGCAAATTCCTTGTTTACTGCAGCCATCACAACAAATGCCTTCTTTGAATGCCTTGAGCATGTGCTGGTACCTATAGGTAATCTGTTGTTTCAGCTGGATTTATCCTCTGCTGTTTTGGTGGAAATCAACCTGTTTCAGTACAGTGTTCTTTTATAGGTTTTTTACTTCTCTTTGTGATGCCCAAGTGGCCAAGTTTTTGACAGGAGCCTGAATGACCTGAACTATGTTGACCCTGTTTGAGTGAGTGGCTGGGCCAGAGGACCTCTGGAGATCCCTTCCAGCCTAAATTACTGTCTGATTCGGGGATCCTCTGATCTATACCATCCACACAGCAATCATCATAATAACAACTCCATGCTCTGGGGTGACCTGAAGCCAGGGTCTCTCTGTTTAGGGCAGAGCAAAGAAACTGTGCTTCTCCAAGAGTGGGAGACAGGCCACCTGAATCAGTGGAGCTGGCAGAGGACAGCAGCATGGCAGAGGGCCAGATAAGAAGAAAAGTCAATTAAGGAGGGGAGGGTAGAGCTGTGAAGGGCCATAGGGGTGAGAGCAAGCTGTTGCACTTGCTCTCTTCTGTGAGAAAATCCTGATATTTCTACCCTCTGAAGGGGCTTGTTGCGGTATCTTGGTCTTTCTTCCACTGATGTAACCAGATGTCACAGGGTATCTTTTGCTAGTCATAGTCTTCAGTTTTCTAAAGTTTTCCTTAACAGTAACCAAAATGTGTCTATTTCTGCTTTTTTGTGCATCATCATTCACATCTCTGTTTTCAGCGGTGTCAGGTGGGTAAACTGTGCATCTAAGGATTTGCCTCCAGGGCAGATGGGCCTTTTGGATGTACAAACAACTGACTATATTTCAATGCCGCAAAATGAGATAATCTTTGTAAGCACTGTATTTCCAAGATCCAGACACTTCTTGGTTGCTCTGGTTACTTTCCCATTTCTGAGGTGAGGCTAATACAAATTCATTAATTGATTGATTAACTAATTAATGTGAAGTGAGTGCCTTCCCTGGAAACGTCAGTCTGTGGAGGCTCTGACTTGACTTTCTCTTTGTGGTGCATATGAAAACCCGTAGATGTTTTCAACCTCTACTGAAATAGTTTGGTTTTCACCAAAACAGCAGAAGACAAATCCAGCTGAAAGTCTTGAAAGCATAACTACGAACTGGCTAAACAAAGCTCAGATATTTGCTTTATTTGGAAACAGGAATGGCAATAGAGCTCTTAAAGCGCAAGATATGGTTGAATGGTAGCCAGCCAGCCAGCTATAATGTAATGGACTTTACTTGTGTGTGAAACACACACCTCCCCTGTGATTTGCATGCTTATTATAGCTTCTTATCAGCTGTTGTAAAGATAAGGAATTCTGCAACACTTTTGTGCTCACTGTAATTATTGTTCATTTGATTCATCATGCGTTTCTGTCGGAGGAAATGGTGTGAGATGAGTGGAGGTGATCTCAAGGGCAGTCCTCAGCGTGCGTGGCACAGGCAGAGTCCAGGGTGTCGCGTTTTGGAGAGAAGGCGTGCCATGCAGGAAGGTGCTGGGCAGTCTTCCCAGGCACTGGCAACTGCTCGTAATGGCTTGCCGGTAGGAAAGAGAGGGTTGGCCAGCATACAAGCTCTCTGCTACAAGAAAGGAGAAGAAAGAGATGAAGGGAATGTAGCAGGGCTGGGAGCACAGAGAGAAAGGGGTGATGAGGTGCAAGAGGTTTAGCTGGCCCAGGTGTGGGAGTGCATACAAACGTGCTTTGCTTAGGGCACTAATTCACCCAAGCTCTGCTATACACAGTCTTAAAAAATATGCTGCTTTCACTATAAAAAATTTTTACAAAAGCAGAGTCACAGCCAGGCTTCATATTCGTGGCCTTTTGCTGATCTCCATGCTATCCAAATGGTGGCATTTGTTACATTAATAAGGCTGCATAAGAACAAAAGAGGACTGATGTGAAAACAAGAGGTCTTACCTGAACATCAAAGCATATGTCATACTTTGCCTTTTCAGGCTTTTTAATATATCATTAAAATTGGCTTAAAACCCAAAGGATGCTTAAGTAAAATATCACTTGTACTGTTGACAAAGTGGAATGCTTGATCTCACAAAGCAATATGTTAATCTGTGTTGGATTTCAGGTCTTAAGTTTTAAAAACATCTGACAGCTTTGCACTGGTTACTGGTTGGGTCCTCAACTTCAGAGGGACCCAGAAGTGCCAAAATTTTAAAACATGCTGAATACTTTTCCTCTGGAAATGTGGTGTATATAGAGTGTTTCAAGCATCTTTTCAAAATCTCTAGTCGGTGTAACTTTCTTCATTCAGGTTGATATGTAGTTCTCAATAAAAGTGCCCAAGGAAGCTTTGTGGACTAAAAATTTGTGTTTCACATCAAATGTAATGACTTTAAGATATGTATGCACTGTGATCTGTCGGCTTTAGAACAAGTGTTCATGTCCTTTCCTTTTTTTTTTTTAAAAGTCTAGTTCTTTAGACAACATAAACATGAGAAGCATCAAACTGAGTTTAGGCAGGAACTGATAAAGACACAGAAAGACAGCAAATCAAGTCCATTTGTCACCTCCATTGGAAAATGTGTATTTGTGTCTCAGTGGTAACACCAGGATACTTAATTGCAAAGGTCCTCTGAGACGAGCATTTTAGCTGCCAGCTGGGAGCCAGTGGAATAGCAGCCTAAGCACTGAGACTAATGATAGTGTCAATCTATTGTGTCATAAATTACATCCTGTTATAAATAATGAAATCTTGGAAATAAATAAAACATTCACATTCTTCATCCAAATTTTTCTTCTATTTTGTGATAAAACGTGACTTGAAAAATCTGCATAATTAAATGTCATCCTTTCTACTTTGATTGGCATTTTTTGTATTTTTTTTGTTCCTTTTTATTAGGCTGTTTTGATTAGAGAGTGGCATGAAGATAAGTTATTTTTGTAATATATATTTGCAATTTCAGATTCCACCAGAAACCCTAATTCCTGATGGCAAGACAATAATCTGGGACAACATGAAAGGTTTCAGGATACCTAAGGCAACGTACAAATTCATAGGGCTCCTGAGCTGCGAGACAACTCTTGGTGGACACAAGTATAGCACGAAGTATCTAACTCACCGAGAAAGTGAGTAGCATTCACCAGTCAGTGTCTACCTGAAAGTACTTTGTTGCTGTAAAGTTACTCATTTTAATTTCTCTTCATGCCATGCAGCCAACACAATTTTTGATGTCCAGTTAAGCACCCCGCGTCTAGTCAAGTTGCTCAAAGGAGACAGCCTGGCAATTAATTGCACTGTCACTGCAGCCTGGAACACGAGAGTGCAGATGACGTGGAGCTATCCCGGGGAGGTGAGTGCTGGGGTTGAAATGAAGAAATCATGGGGGTTTTCCTGTCCATTATGCTGTATCGACCATCCCAGGAGGAATTTTTCCTCTAAATGCTTGCCATGGTTTGCATTCCACTGTTGTGACCCTTGCTGACATATCTTTTTATGTCTTCTTTTTTTTTTTTTTTTTTTGGTGTGCTTAACTGAACAAGTAAACACATTTACACAATGAATTCTGGTATACTGCATAATCACGACTGAACATTAGACTTGATTCATCCTTAGGAGCTTCTTTGCGACCTGGTGAAACAATAGGAAATTTATCACCCGGGCCCAGGCAGGAGCTCTCTCTTATGACAAAAAAGTTTTCAGTGAAGCTGTCTTTCTCAGCACATTCATTTGAAAGACTGGCAGACAGTCAGGCACCTGACTCAAGCATGTTTAGAAAAGATATTTTGATTTAGCTAGCCAAAATCTCATTTGTTAAGTGTCACATGAACAATTCTCTTGTTTTGACAACTACAGGAATGATCTCGAATGTGCTTCTCCTCCCCCCACATTGAGAGCATCCTCATAAATATTTGTCGCTTATAGAATAACTGCCAGGGAGTCCGTGTAAAGCCGATAAGAAATTTGACATTAGTTTAGGATTTACAACTCCCATTCCTTTCATGTCAGTTTGATTTATGCTGGTGATTCAAGTTGAGATCATTTATTATGTCACTCATTGTGCCTAATCACAAGCTGAAATTATGATTACATTATATAGGAAAGATTAATGCAATCACTTCTTGTATACTGTAGCCATTTTCCCTGGGACTTTTTTCACCTCAGAAACAAACAACTTAGCAACAATAAATTCTCCAAATATATTATTTTTGGTTATTATTGCCTTACCAAGCCCTAGCTTATCACCACACTTGTGAAATTCTACTTTGTTTTTATTTGGATGGCAACTGACGGGTGCTCAGTGTTTATAACACAACAACAATGTCCTGGGTTAAATAAACTTTGAGGCCAAAGGCTGAGGGGGAGTTGCAGGAAATAACTCCTCAGACTCACATTATCTTCAGTTCCACCCTGTTATTCTCTTGCCAAATCTAGTCACTTTTCCGTCAATAGCGTTTCCAGAATTCTCCCCTTCTTGTGTTAATGCCCTCATCTTCTACACGTCTGCTGCCTACGGACACTGAATCCAGGCCCCAAACTATGTGTTTCTCTAGACACATTGGCTCTGGGGTTTTTTAAGCAATGCTGGAACTGGAGGAACGGGGCGGCTGAGCGTGTTGGTATGACAGACCATACAGAAGGGATGATCTTCATGTGGGAAGAACTAGTTTGGATGTTATTGCAACTTGAATGAAAATAAGAGTGAATTGCCATATAGAACATTACTTCTAATTTTTATTTTTGACCCTTTGGAGATGTTAGACATCTTTTGCATGTATGCACTTACAATGGGATCTGGATTTTTTTAAGGGTTGGAGGCAGTAGAGTAAAAGGAAAATCTTAATGATCATTATAATTGATTTGACTGAAGTCTTTCTTGTTTGTTTTTGTTTTTAAAGGCAAGGAAGAGAGGTTCTATAACCCAGCGTATTGACCAGAAGAATACAGAAGCCAATATTTTTTACAGTATTCTCATTGTTGACAGAGTGCGTGACATTGATAAAGGCCAGTATACCTGCCATGTGAAGAGTGGGCCATCAATCAAATCTGTTAACACAACAGTCCTTGTTTATGGTAAGAAATATTGTGTATTTGTAGAATATTGAATGCTCACATGTGAAATTCAGTCATACAATATCTTTAAATCTTGACACAGAGTGCATGTGAATTTATAGCATAGTAGTCTTGGGTACAAAAAGGTGGGAGGCCACAGAGAATATGCGTCTTTTGTTCTAGGATTGCTTTTTCTTGTTGGCAGTAGACTTGTTAATGAACAGTTAGATCACTTTTGTCTGCTAAGTACTGTGATGACCCTGTACTCAAGTCAGTTCTGACAGTAGCAGTAAGTTAAACCATAGTTTCCAAATAAAAATATACAAGCTTAATTTAAATAGAAGAATTCCAGTTTCTCTTCTGCAGTATTCATCCCTTGTTTCTTAGTTTGAGTGAACAAACGTTTCGAGGAACAAATGAATGAACTTTCCCATTGTTTGTTCATTACTGTTCAGTGTGAAACATGAAGAAATAGATACACGTACTCTACACAGAGCGCATACCCGCTAGACTATTCAAAAACTGAAACAAGCACAAGATAGTGCAACCCAGTAATGTGGTTTTGCAGTGGGAGACTTAAACTAGTTAGTTCTCTGTGGTCTGCTTGGGCTGCTTGGGCTTCTGGATCCGGAAGTCCATAAGATCTGGAGATTCCTGGTATGATTTCAAGCTTATGTGCATTGGGACTCCATGAGAAGCTACATTCTTCGTGGCATTCTGCTGCAATTAGGATGACCCAGGATCCTTGGAGCTTCATTGGTATTAATGGTAAAAAGCAGGTGGTAGGTTTCCCCTACGATGGATGACCCGTGGTCAGAATCTTGATTTTTTTTCCAGGTGTTTGGTGAAGCCTACCTTCTTTCTCCCATCTTGAAGTGTGCACTAAGCACCAGATGACAGTACTCACTGGGAGTCTTTCCGTTCATTTTCTCTATTTTAATCTTAGTCTAAGTAAGTCACTCAGAGCACAGGATGAATCATGATATCCACTTCTTACATTCTCAAATAAATAAAGCCTGAAGCCATCAGAACTTGATTTTATAATTAAATTTAAAATCAAAGAAGCTGGAACTGTTGAAAGTAATGAATAAACCCTTATTCTCACGGATACATTAGCCTATGGGATATCCATATTAGTAAGAGTGAGATTGTATCTTTAGGTTTAACTGACTTGGAATTCAACTGCTGAGTTATCTTGTGCATGTTAGTTTCAATGTATGCTGTAAATGCAACTAAATATTGCACTTATTTGATGGATATCAAAAATCTATGTACAGTCCATAATATGATTAAATATTGCACAGTGGGTACTACCAAAGGACACTCAAACAAATTTTGAATATTTTTACTTTGTGTAAGTGCTTTTTGGGAAAAAAGTTTTGCCAATGTATTATAAAAATATTGCGTTGTATTGCCTCTAATGAAACCAGACAACTTGCCAGCAAGTTTATGGGGCAGTCCAACTGGAAAAGCCTAAATTCCAGCAGGCTGAGATTGTTCCAGTGAAGTGATGAAGATTTGTCTGTTTGATGAAACAGCTGTTCATCAATGATAAAGAAAGTTTCTGTCCTTCCCTTCGCTGGCTCTCTGAAGATCACTCAAATCCTCTCTAGCAGAATATTTTATTTTGAAATGTTCATTGATTCTTGCCTTTTAAGGGTGAAGGGGTCATCTGTTCCTCTAGTTCAGCTTCTCCTGCACTATGGACCAGCTTATCTCAAGTAGATGCACTTGTGTTGAAACCAGTGCTTTTTTTTTGGACTGAAACAAACTGTGCATTTGGCTAGAGTGTACCTTCTGCAGGCAGGTCCATGGCCTGGGAGCTGTATCTTAATTTCCTGTTTACTTGTGGTAAACTTCTACATTTTATAGATCTCTAAGAATTTTGGTTTTATTCTTGGTGTTGTGTGACCACCAACATTGTTAAAGACCATTTTTACTTACATGCCTGTTCTTTTAGTATAGCAACTCTTTTTGCAGGCTGAAAATCAGTAATATAGGTACGCTCTCTTTTTTTTTCCGTTTCTTTAAGATAAAATGTTCATTAATTTGAAACATCGAAGAAAAACTGCGCTGGAGGCTGTAGCTGGAAGAAAATCCTATCGTTTGTCGGTGAAAGTGAAGGCATTTCCCTCACCAGAGGTTTTATGGTAGGATAACAGTTACTTCCACATATAATTCCACACAGGGCCTCTTCTTAGAAGAAAAATAATACCTTGGTAAAATACTCAAATGAGATCCCTCAACTGACACCAACTGGCATTAATATTGTACAGTTTTACTGGACCTTTCAGGGTCTTCCTGAATTTTAATAATTTATGAAAATATTATTTCCATTTTGCAAAAGGAAAGAGGAAGCCCAGATTGTTTAAAACTCCGATCCTCAAATACGTTAGATACCTGTTTCCTATTGCAATCAATGGACACCATTCAGTTAAATCTACTGCTCTGAAGTGATGCACTCAGGTTCACTCAGACTCATATATGAGACCTGAACTTATATTTTAGACAGTGAGAGAAAAGAAAGCTTTCCTTAAAGTGACAGAGTTGAACCATACAGCTGTGTACTTCTACAAAAGCAATGGAAGCTGGCTTTATTATATGGCGATCCACGGATTTGAGGGACTGGAGCTTTCACTTTGGCTCAAATACTACATTAAGGAAACTTTTAAACAGTTTTTTGTATTAGCTCAAGCACCTTTATATAAAACAATGTTATCTATTCATGATCTCAAGGCTTTTTTGTTGTTTAAATCATTTTAAATAGCAATAGTTCTTGCTCAATTCATTGCACTTTAACAAAGGGTGTGTGACAAGACTGATTAAGAAAACAAACCAAACACACATGAACAGCTAGAGTTCACATTACTCCCAGACAGAATTTATTTTTGCTCCAAACATTTTGTTTTGTTTTACTCTCTCCTTTGCATTTACAGCTCCACATGGAAAATTAGACGGAGAAAGTGGAGCTGATATTCACCATTCATACAGTATTTTCCATTCCGTTAATGTTTGGGCTTCTTGACTACTCATACAGCTCCAAAACTTCTGAAATGCAGAAAATTCCAACTATACATAAGGGTTTTTTGTTTTGTTATGGTTTGGTATTCTGTTTTTTACTGTGAGGATGGTCAAACACCAGAACAGGTTGCCTAGAGAGGTTGTAGAGAGTCTCCATCCTTGGAGATATTCAAAGTCTGACTTGACACAGCCCTGAGTAACCTGCTCTAGGTGATCCTACTTTGAGCAGGTGGTTGAACCAGATGATCTCCAGAGGTACCTTCCAACCCCAACCATTCTGTGATTCTTGAAATGCAGATACAGGGTAACACTGTCCATAGTCCTTAGACCAAATTTTCAGTGCTTTTGTAAGGACTGTAAGACTTTCTTGCAAATATTTACTAAAACATGGAATCAATTTAATTAAGTCTATTATCATATTGAAACTCTATTGCACTCTTCTACTGATACCATGCCAGTCTTCATATAGCAAGCTATTGAAATGTGCTTCATGCCGTATTTTAGACATGGAAAAAAAAATCTGCTTATTCAGGAATCTGTGTGTGAGCAACACCTAGTACTTTCTGTGTTGATTTTCTGTTATCTTTAAAAACATCCACTTGATAGCAGGATATCTGATTCTTAAATGTTTATCTAATCTACTTACTCTTCCTCTTCCTAAAATCACAGCTGTGCTTAGGCTACTATAATACTTTGTCCTGGGATGTAGTCTGAAGTCATAAAGAAGAAACAGTTACTATTAGATGATGCAAACTTTATTTGCACGAACGACTTTTACCCAGAATGTTTATCTTGTAGACTAAATGGAGACACAAACATGGCAAACTGAAATCTTCAGAGACAGAGCTGCAATTTTGATTAACTCTCAAACACTAGAGAGTTCACTACACTATCAGATCCCTATCAATGTTAACGTATAGAATAGTATTCTTCGAAGTACTTTATAAATATTAGCAATCATCTTATCTGTAAGTGAAGGATAATCTTCTGGTAAACAGAATCTCAGACCATAAACTTGATCCTCGACCGAAGATTGAGAAATGTCATGAAATGGAGTAAAACAGGCTGTTTAAGCAGCACTGTTTGTCAAAATGTTGCTTTCTGGAACTCTATTAACAGGTTAAAAGATGGGCTACCTGCTGCTGAAAAGTGTGCTCGGTACATGGTTAAAGACTATTCATTAATCATCAAGGATGTTGCTGAAGAAGATGCTGGAAACTACACTATAATATTGAGCATACGGCAGTGGAACTTGTCTAAGAATCTTACCGTCACTCTAACAGTAAATGGTAAGTTTACAGTATGTTCCCACTCTTCTCCTAAACATGTGAATGCCAGATTTTCAATGAATGCTTGATCGTGCACAGCTCAAGTAGTTATGACATTTCTCATTGATTTTCATGGACCCAAAACCAAGCCCCACGCATGGAGTGATAGACCCATCCTGGAATCAGTGGATGGGCACTGGTTTTCATTAGAAGGGCTGCTGTATTCCATGGTCACATACTTGTTCCTGATGACTTAAATGTGTTAGTAACTGCTCATCTGACTCATCTTAGTCCTGCTGTTTTGATTTGTTCTCCTGGGATTTTTCTTACTACTCACCCTGCAGGAATGTAGTATTTTCAGGATCATGCAATACATTTGAAATGAGCTGCTTTTAATTTTTTCCAATTTTTACCCTTTACAGTGAAACCTCAGATATATGAAAACGCTGTGTCATCATTCCCTGATCCCAATCTGTATTTACTGAGCAGCAAACAAGGGCTAACATGCACCGTTTATGGTATTCCTCAGCCTAAAATCACATGGGTGTGGTATCCCTGTAGACAAAACCATTCTAAAACAAGGTAGGACAGCTTCCTTACTTGTATTTGGTATGTCTTCCCTTACTACTACACTTAAATATTTCCTTTTACAGAAATTAAGCTTGAAATGGCCATTGTTTAATTAGCAGAGTTTGTATATTTTAATCAATGTATTTTTTAAGCAAAGTATGTAGGCAAAATGTAGAGTTCTCTGCATCATTATTTGAAAACGGAGGGCAGAGTCATTGTTTTGTACTGATACTTACATTTACAGTTCATTTCTATCCACCCATTGCAATGCTCAGAGGCAATAATTCCATTTTAATTTTATGGGAGAAGTCTTGTAGAGAACATCTGGTAATGCACACATGCTTTCTAGTGTTGTCATCAATGAGGAGATTCGCCTGTGTTTTGTTTTCTGAGTTTTTTTTTTTTTAAATTCAACAGAAATAATCTAAAAGCTTTTTCTATTGTTAAGGTCAGATCTGTCTTATTATATGTTGTTGACTCATAGATTCAGTTCACCAAGCCAAATGTGCCCAGCTCTCTCCAGATGATATTTCAAAAGAGTAAACTACAAATGACATCATCCAAACTTGCTTGATATTGATGTAGTGCTTAACTGATCCTCGTTAACGTCTTTCACGTTCAAGCCTTCTTTGGAACTTTGTTTCATGTGTTGACTCATTTATCAAAAGCTCTTCTCAAATCATGAGTCCTGACACAGTCTTAATAATTAACACTTGACATCCACTATTGAATTAATGTTAAGATACTGGTGGAGGGTTCAAATATCAGCCTGTTTGGAACACAGCACCTCAAAGACATTTAAGCACCTAATGAAAATTTAGGAGCCAAAGTCTCTCTACTTTCAGTTGAAGTTAATCTCTTTACATAGGATTTACCTTCTTTAACACCACCATTGAGTTGGGTTTCAGCGCCAACCAACAAAACATTTAAGCACATGCTTAACTGCAAGAATACAAGAAACCCGATGAATTAAATAAGGCAAACAGCTTACTTCAAATTAAGGATGTTCACAAGTGCTTTCTGGATCAGTGGAAGAGTGGTGAGCACTTCTTAGAAGCACACATTATTTTTGCCATTATGCCTTTCTTTGGGATTATGCAAATGGCAATGGATTTTTGTGCCCCTCTCACCAAGAGGTGGCACTAGCAATCTCTCCTTTTGCTCTCATAGGTATAACCTGAAATTCTCCATTTCAAGGACAGGTGAGGTCAGTATTTTCTCTATCTGTTATGTTACCCTAGAAGCAACCGTTGAAAACTTCTGAGTAATAACTTAATTTTGCTTCTAGGTAAGGTATAAGACGAAAGAAATCACAATGTCTTTTAAGTAGAGAAGCCCTGTGAAAGGCACATAAGAAAAATTTGAATCTTTTAGGGTTTTTTGAGTATTTATACATTTCTGCAAAGTCTGAATTGAAATCACAGTGTGGTGCTGATAAACCAATTGTTTCTTGTTCTTTGGGAATTTGAGGTGTGCTCTTCCATTGCTTGTAAAAAGAGGGAAATATATGACACAGATCTGCACTACAACACAGAAGATCATGTCATCAGCAGTAAAAATTAATAACCTCAAGCAGGTGTTTAATAATGTGCTAAACTGTGGACTCAATTAAATGGTAATTAGAAGTGTGTTTTAACAGGTGATCAAAGGAGAAATGTAATAATTTAAACATGAGCTATTGGCTCTGTTACAAGCTTGTTTCCAGATACGCTTCCAAATTTCCTTCATAATTGTTCTGTTACAATTCGTTTTGACCCCCTCCCCTTCCTTCTCCTTTAAATGCGCATTGAAGAAGTAGAGTCTGGAGAACACAGTTTGTAATGCTTTGCATAGGATGAGTTGAATTACTCCCTCTGAAAAAGAGGGTAACAATTAACTATCACATGAAGACAGATATACCTGAATGATTACTTTTTGTCTCCTGCTCCAGGAAGGGAGCAAAATGGATTAGTCTGCTCATGCTGACATCTATGCCAGTTTAGGTATTCTCACTGGAGAACCTGTTAATTCCAGCTATTTTCCTGTACTGTCCTCCACACAAAAGGACTGAGTAGTGACACAAGGGGATGTTTGCTGAAGCAATAGATTAATGATGCAGGTACCTTGTGCAGCAGACCAAAAATGAATCTTATTTTCCCATTAGAGCCCTTTCTTTGAATTTACCTGCCCAACATTAGGTTTTCAAGGCTTTGCTCTGTTTGTGATCAGCAGTGGGCAGTGCCTATTTCTGTGCACAGATGTAAACATTTTCGCCTTAAGTCGATAACTCCACACAGCTTGCCGTGATTCATTGTATTACAGCAGTGATCTTGATCAAGTATCAGGGTCCTAGTGGACACTGCATACACTCAGAATAAGAAGATGCTCAGAACAAAAAGATGCTCTTGCTGGAAAGACCTTGCACTGCATGCTTCTGTTTGCTCAAAGATTTATATATGTGCTTAACTTTATATCACTTGAGTACTATCACTGAAAAGAAGGTAATGATTCACAAAGTTGAAAATCAGATGTTTTCATTTTTGAAGGAATATAGACTATAGGTTCTTTAATGGAAACCATTACTGAAAGCCAGAGTACTCTGGGTGTCTCTTTCAATTTCTGTTCCAGACAGTACTTCTGTTTCAGAAATCTAAAAATATCTCAGTGAATTCTATTGCTTTTAAAGAAAATGCATATTATATTAATACTTTGAGATTAATATAATACATAATATTATCTAATATTATCTAATATAATAACTCTCCTCTCCACATCTTTTAAGCCAATAATAGGAGGCCAGCCAAATAGCTTCCTTGGTTTCTTCATAGCAAATTTTTAAAAATGCTGTAAAATTGCTTAACAAATTTGTCTTTTTGGAAAGCAGAGAGATCAAAAATGTAATTAAAATTCCCTAGTCTTTATTTTCTATTAAAATTGCTCTGCTCAAACAAAACTTTTTTTATATACTCTCTAGGTAGCTGGACTGATCAATAGAAAGATTAACTTGTGATGTTCAGCTCAGCAAGGAAACATACAAAAAAAAAAAAAAACGGGGGCAAAAAGCAATGTTCTAGGTTTTATTTTAAAGCTTGTTGAGAGCCAGAAAATTCAGAAACAGCAGGCAAAAGTAAGTGGAAGATGAAATGAGAATAAAAATAAAACACAATAAAAAAAGCTTAAATATTAGTCTTTCTTAAATGACTATCATTTTTCTCTGAGGAACTTCTTCTCCAGTGTTAGCTTACCCCAGAAAAAGCAGCAGATATGAACCATGTTCCAAGCTGGGACCTGCCGTGGCTGACCAGCTATTTCAGTAGTTTTTCCTTGACTGGGCAGCCCACAGTTGTTCAGTGGTTATAGCAGAGGAGAATTTTGTCCCAGAATATCGATTAGCCTCCCCAGCCTCACTGCTACCACAGTGGAGCTGTTCCTTCTGGCCTCATCTTCGCTGAAGTTTGGAGTGTGTCAGATCAGGTGCATGGAGGGGCAGCTGCAAGAGGGTTTGCTGTGGGTCTCTAAAGGCAGCAAGGCTGGTCTCCTGCCCAAAAAAGCATGACCTTTGAGTGTCTCCGTGCCTGGAACTTGCTTGGCATTAATGCTCCTTGACTCGAATCTCTTCACCAGATTCATGTTTATCTTGAAGTAGTCTGGCAGAGATTGCCAAGAAAAACACATGGACTATTGATATTGTTCAGTGTCACCACTGGCTTCCTCAGCTCTCACCCAGTGTCATTTGGGGGCAGTTTCTCTTTCTGGACATTTCCACACAGGCAGTTCAAGAAATATCTCTATCATGCTCTGACCAAGGTTTGACTGATCAGCCCTTCAGAAACTGCCAGAAGACGCAACGCTGACATTTTATCCCGGGTGTTTCAACTCTCCCAGCAATACTGCCTCTCTGTCTCCTTGAACTATCAGTTATGTTTAGCCTCAAACTAAGCATCAGGTTAATAACTTGCAACCCTGCCATGATGTTAATCTGGAGGGTTTGGGCTCTTATTTTTTTCTGTGTGTGTGAGAGAGAGAGAAAGAGAGAGAAAGAAATACACCAGTATTGCAGTGATATCTACAAAAACTGTCACTGGAAAATAAAGTTAAGTACATATATAAAGTCACTGATTCTCCTCCCCAGGCTGTAGTGTCAGGATATGAATTCTTCTCAGTGATAAAGCCACCTGAAATTATTTCTGCCTCCACTTCCAGCTTCCTCTCACTTGCTCCCACTCCCTTCATTGTGCCAGCAAGACCACAGGCAGCCGTGAGATAGACTGTATTGGAAATGAAGGGGTTGATGCCAGAACCTGAGGACAAAAATGGGCAGCAGAGACCAGGGTATTGCTGGTGTTGCTGCCAGAGACCTCATCTCAGGAAATCACAGAGTTCGTTACGCTCTGGTGTGGATCCATTGTCTTCAGTGAAATTGCTACTGATTTGACACAGAGTGATAGGAAAGGAATATTACCTCCTTCCGGGGCTAGTCTACAATGTTAAGGTAGGGTCATGTAAATTACTTTCTGCATAAATAGCTCTCCAGCGCTGCAGAGGGAGGAAGAGGAGTGTGCCATGGATCACAGTGAGGCAAAACCTCGATGTTTTCACTGAAACCTCTGCAGAGATATAAAAAGTCTGAAGCTACATCATGCATCATGAAAGTTCATAGCCAGACTCCCACCAGCTTCAGTGAAAGAGGAAACAGGCCATGTGTACATAGCAGTCTAATTGCATTTCTGCATTGTTTATGTCAGTGTATTAATAAAGGATGGAAAGGCAGAATCATTAGGATGGGCTTGGATAGATTATCAGGGGAAACTAGGTTTGGAACATCAGTGAGGTATGTAAAATTAACAAGTAAAGAACAAATGTTAATTGTACTTAATTAGAAATGTAGTGAACCACCGAAATTTAATTGTGGATGTCTGCAAACACTGATGCCCATTAGTTTGTCCACAGTGACTGTTTTTGTTCCCCATGCCACCTTCTATTTTCGGGAAGGGGAAGTCTGAGTCCTTAGAGCTGGTAAAAGTAGGTCAGACGCCATTAATAAACAGGTAGTTCAGAAATGCCTTTGTTTAAGTTGACATGTGGCCAGATCCTCAGCTGTAAATTCACATTGGCTGAGGAGCTGGCTGGTGGCCTTTGTGCCTTCCATTCTCTGTTACAAGAAAATCCTCTTACAGCGATCTGGTAATGTAAAGGTACTTAACACGGGTACATTAAAAAAAAAAAAACTAGTTATTTTCTTGTTTTGCTGAGCTTGTGGAAATAGATTGCTGCAACTAAGAATCAGGCCCTGTACTTTTCACATGTCTTTCTAAAAATGCAGAGGAACATACACCGGCTTGTACACTGTGGCAGTGTCAGCTGCAGAGAATGTGAGGTCAAAAGAAAGAGGGGGAACTGAAATAGCTTCTGAGTTACCTCAAACTGAACACGCAATGTGCTGAAGCATCTTGTCGTACACTGTAGCTCTCCAGTATGAGCCCAAACTCAGCGCCTGTTCATGAACACCTTCTATCATCTGAAAACAGCTAAGACTGAAGAAGTAGGACGATACCCTTGTCCTCAATCAGCAAGAGGCGAAAGACCATTTTTAATTTTTTTACTTACATATGGATCAGGCCTGACATATTTGGCAAGCTTATTTATCTATACACTACCACACTATACACCTAGTACAGTTTGCCATAGTCCTCAGGGTAATGTAGTGAATGCACTGATGAATCTACTGTGCTTTTTGTAAATATTTTCAAAGGTTTCTTTATGGCTCTTAGCTGAAGCAAAAGCTTAAGCATTCAGATTTCGGTATTGCTACTGTAAATCAAAGTTTTTTAAGTTTAGTAGAAAATGTTTTAGCAGAAAATGCATTATATCTTTCAAATTAGTCATTGGTCAAACCGAAAACATGAGGAATACAGTAACATCCAAAAGGCAGAAGTGCTCTGCTTAATATCAAATTTTTAACCTTCACTTTCCTATTTTTTTTTATTTGTCGTCCCTTATAACCATTTTTTCCCTCTACTTTCTTTTTCTTTAGTTCTCTTCACAGGCTGGTCCCTTGGCTTTATTAGGGACAGTCTGGCACCCGTTCTTAAGGAAGAACATACAGGGATATCCAGACCGTTGGCAGTGATCGCTTGGGCTTTTACTCACTTTAGTCCAATATACAAAAAATTTGAGTGCATGATGTTTGGGACGTAGGAATAGTATATCCGTGCTGGAAGGTGTTGTGAGCGAGTTCCTGTGTGCTGGGTGGGAACGGCAGAGCCAGTGGGATGCCTCGGCGCACAGCCAAAATCCTTCTCCTGTGCTAGCCATCCAGGGCACTGACAGCCATGGTTTTTGGCTGAGGAAGGCAAAGGATCAAACTGTGTATGTGCTTAGGAGTGACTATGAATGGAGGACTATTACTGGACTGAGTACTCCTTTTATAAAAATATACAAACTTGAGTTAGCATCCTTTTTCCTTTTACGTCTACTCCTTTCAAGGGTACTTTGCAGAAGGCTTTGAACAGACATGAGGTAAGACCTTACTCAGAAAAAAATACTCAGTTAAAAAATAGGAAACAGAAGTTAGGAGGGAACAGCCAGTTCTTGCAGTGCAGGGAGGCCACCAGTAAAGTTTTTCAGGAGCTGGTGCTGGGATCTGTCCTTGTCAATATGTTCAGAAATAACCTGGAAAACATGGTAAGGACGTGACAGAGTTTGCTGATGATACTAAGTTATTCAGATTTGTTAGGTTGAGGGCTCATTGCAAAGAAATGCAGAATTATATGAATCTGAATATCTCTATGATAAATAAAATTCACTGAAAATAAATGTACATGATCTACATAGGAAAAAATAATCTGAAATTCAAATGTAAAATATTAGATAGGTTGCTGACCACTACTACTATAGAGGGAGATCTGAGAGCTGTGATAAACAGTTCTGTGAAAGCGATCACCATCAGGAGCAGCTTAAAAAGCAAACTAAGTGTTAGGAATTATCAGGAAAGAAAGAGCAAAACTGAGAGCATCGTGATAACTCTATATAAATCCATAAATTACCCACATCTGCTCCATGCTGGGAGCATTTCTGATCCTCCTCTCAAAGGATGCAGCAGAACAGGGGTGCAGCACACACGCAGTTTGATCCTTTGCCTCCCTCGGCCAGTGCAGGCTCTGAGAAGGACAACAGGAAGGATCAAAGGAATTTATGGGAATGAGAGGAATGTATGAGGAAGAAGTAAGGAGGGAGGTCAGGACTCTGAGGCCTGAAAAAAGGTGACTTAGGGGATAGGCAATAGGGATCTACAGACTCATAAGGGCCATAGATGTCTGAGGATCAGTTGTTTAAGTCTTTTCCAGTTTAAGAAGTAATGGCCATTAAATAAAGCTAGGAGGAGCCTAATTTAGAACAAAACAAGGGGATGGCTCTCCATACAGTGGGTAGCAGATCTGTGAGACTCCTTGCCAAAGGATTTTTTGAATTCAAAAAGTCTTTCACAGCTTCAAAGGGAGAGCAGACAAATTCAGGAGGAATCCACTGGGAGTTAAGTGTAAAAACGGCCTCTGCTGCAGGAAGGTCTTAAGTTGATAATAATTGGTGACTGGGGGAGTGTTAGGAGGAAATATCTGAAGTAAGTCTTGTTCTTACTCATCACTAACCATCTGCTTATGGCCATTGTTGAGACAGGATACTGGGTAGATGGATCCTTGGTCTTCTGTCCACGTCTGTCAGTATTTTCCCTTTACTTCCTGTTTTCCCTCTAGTCGACTCCCCTCTCTCCTTAAAAATGTTTCCCTCCATTCTTTCTCACCTCTTCCTTGTTTTCTGCCTGCACTTTCAGTCCATGGCCCCAGTCAACCCAGAGGTGCTCTCAGACTGCTATTATACTGTTGCTGAAAGTGGACCATCTCGAAAAAAACACATCAGTGCGGCAATAGCTCTTTCATCTCCTCTGCCAGTCACTGGAAAATTGAATGGATGTTAATTGTGCTTCCAACTTGCCAGAAAAACAGGGAGAAACCGTTCCTTTACAGAGCCCAAAGGATCCGGTCAGGATAGCAAAGAAAAGGCAGGGAATTTCGGCTTTATGAGAATGAAGGCTTTGTGCAGACCTGGTTCTTGGAAAATTGTAGATGTGAGGTTATGCCTCAAAGTTCAGTGAGTTATTTGGACTGACTTGTGCAGGGAAAATAGCTTGCAACTGCAGGGTCTGCATGATGTCCTGGACTTTATATATGGGGATAATATTTGAAAACAGAGAAAACAGAGAGTAAGAGTGGCCATTGTATGCAGACTTTTCCTGGTCTCTCTCTCTTTAAGCTTCAGACTGACCTGCCAAGTCAAAAAAAATCCTCTTTCTTTGTGGACTGCATAGACCATTAAAACGAAACACTTTTTTCTCAGCAAGAAGCTCCAGGTTCTTGTGATAACTTCATGCTTTGGGCCATAATTCTATAATTGCAGCCAATATTCAGCTCCGCTGTGGAGAAAGACAGTTGGTGCTCTCTGAGAGAGAAAGTGAAGGCTGAGTCACAGTGACTGTACAAGAGATTAGAGTAATTGCAATCTAGCAAAGGAGGGAACGGAGGCAGACAAGAAGGAAGGAAGGAAGGAAAGATTGGCTGAAATGTGATCGGGTGCTGCATCTATGAAGACTGCTATACAGTGTGTAGCAGGAAACAGAGGGTCAAGAAGCAAAATATAATTATCTGATAACAAACTCAAGGTGAGAAAATTTTAAGTCACCTCAAAACATGCAGAAAAAATGAAAAATTACTTTCAAATGTTAGCATGTTCCCTAATGGTCCAGTGGCCTCAAGAACTGGCAAAGCAATTGGAAGCACAATTTTTTTTTTTTTCCAGCAGACCTATGCCCATGTCATCTTCATGTTCTGTTGTGGATAGCTGGTATTGGGCTCAGGTGAACAGATTTAGAAATGGTTTTTCTGTGGAAATGCTAGTGTAGGCTGATGAAAGGGTAAAAGGTGTAATAGGTAAGAATGCTCTTGATCTTTCTGCTTTTTTTGAGATAATTCAGGCCAATCACCCTTCTGTGGTAGCATACTGGTATAGTTCAGGAAAAGCCATCATGTTTGGAAAGGATAACTGTGAAAGGGAAGTGTCATGCAATTATCTGGCTGCACACAGTTAATGGCAGGAAAGGCAGTATGCAGCTGGCAAACACTTTCTTTTTCCACAGAGCCATGGCCATATGCAACAAAGCCATGAATATCATATATCCTACTGCTCTTAATGATGTAGTACCAAAGATACTCACCAGGAGAAAGAGCATCTGGGACATTTGGGATTTTCCCTGGAGAATGTACTTTCCCTCCAAATATCCCTCTCAACAGAGCCGTAGATCCTACAAAACAGAAAACAGCTCAATCCTCGCTTTGGCAACTGTGCAGTGCACTAAGGATCCAACCCAGCCTACTGCATAGACATCACCAAGAAATTCTCCAGCTACCCTGCAGCTCATCAGTGAATAAATTCTGAGCGTGGCTAATAATGTTCTTTGCCACAGGTCTGCCTCTGCTCTGGGGACTGAGAGCAAGGGGTAGGGGTAGAAAGATCCTGCCTTCTGGGAGTTGTGAGGTGTCCAAATTGACGTGGATTGGTAATGTCCCATCTGTTCTTGATGGACAAGTGTTGACATTGCCATGGGCACCAGTGGGGACCAATGACACTGAGAGCAGAGAAGTAAAGGCATTTGAGCCACTCTCACAACTCTCAGCAGAACTTTTCGCCTGACCCCCATTGTTAACCTCCAAACCAAGCATAAATAGACAAACCATACATATGGTACAAAAGGTATCCAGCTCCTACCATTTACAGAAGAATTCCTCCAAGCCCACCAATCTGCATACTTCATAGGTGTATGTGTATTTGGGAAGATACCTGGGGTGAACTCCCAGTTCAGTTGGAGCTAACTGGAGTTTTGCCACTGAATGCAGTGGGGCCAGGATTTCAACCTTTGAATGACTATTTTTGAACTGCAGCAAGAACGCTTGGATGATAGCTCTTTAATAGACAAGTGCATTATAATGTTACAGCCAAAGGTAGTCAAGCACGCTGGCCGGGTTCCAGTACAAGTTCTCCCCCTCCCCCATAAAGCACGTTTCACAACCTGTACATGCTCCTTGTTACTATTTTGCCTCTCTGTTTCCGGCCTCAAAAGTGATTCAGTATTTCTTAGGACACGTGTCTACTCCAGCCCTGTGCTACCAATCACACAGCAGGGAACACTAACATGTAGAGAAGTCAAGACCCGTGTCATTCCAATTTTTTTATACCCTCCAAGTGGAAAACAGTTCCTATATATTCTTTACAATTCCAGGAATTTCCAGAGTTCCTGTCTTAAAATTAGTGTTGTCATTATCTTATCGTTATCTTGAGAGATGTGCGTCAGCCTAACTTCAATTCATAATACTGTTGCTCAGATGTTGCTAAAAATTATTCAGTGTCTTAAAACATGGTAGAAAAGAAAGAAACTATGCCAGTTCATCAATCAGTCTCACAAATGATCACCCTCAGTAGCAGGATATCCTTCTCTTGCTCCTAGTGCCAGTACAATCTCCAAATTTTAACTCAATTAACTAGAGTGCGACCAAGACTGCCAGTGGCTTTGCCAGGAGGCATACTTGAGAACTGAATGGGATTTTTCATGAGGAAAAGGCTGTAAAGGCCTCTGGTGTCACGTTAGAGGACTGGGAGAGAGGAATTGAAGAGATAAGAAGACAGAAGACGGTGAATGTTTTTCCAAGTGATATGAGGATCTAGTCTTTTACACTGATATTTATCACTGCGTTACTGGAACTGCAAATTGTAGAACTGTCTCCAGGATGGGGAAGGAAGACATGTCTGGGTACAAGCTGGGTCTGGGGCTTTCCTCTAGGACTATGAATAACTAGATAAATCTTTTACCTCAGCCTCTACACTCCAGTATAAACCGCTGGGGTGATAACAGAAGAACCATTTTTATCTTGAGATCAGTAGTTTCACAGGCAGGGCTCTAGCTTGAAGCTGGTTTGCAGTTTGACTCCAGTTAAATATATCAAGATGACATATAGTACACTCTTACCCTGGAAACTTTTCCCCATCGATAGTTATAAATATACCACACTATTGTGCTTGGCATGCTGTATGCTAATAGAGGTGAGGGCTCTGAAACTCATTAGGAAAGGGAGCGGGCTGCAGAGTGGAGTGAGGACAGCATGAAGCTAAGGTTGATAACCATGGCCTTGTCCAGAATAGGCCATGGGAGTTTTCTTATCTCACTTTGGCAGGAGGTGCTGTTAGCTTCCTGTGCGAAATCAGGAGCATATGCTGCTTTCCTCTTGTTGTTTGGCTTCCTCCGCTACACAAGACGGTTCCCAGCACTGTGATTATCTTTGCATCTTCAAACATGGCACACTCTGCTTCCTCAAGAGCTTGATGTATTCTTAAGAATCAGGCTGGCTCCCCTCCCCCAAACGACTTCTCAAGGGCTGCTGTGTGTGCCAGCACCACAAAGCAGAGTCCGTTTTTAAAGCTGGACTTCTGGTTGCATAAAAATCCCAGCCCTTTCAAAGAAGTGTAAATTCTTAAAGCGAAAAGCAGTGAGTAAGTCTGCCGATGGTCTCGAGTCAGCCCTTTAGAGAGCAAGGAGCTTCTCCGACCCCGCATGCAGCCTCGCAGCGTGCGCTCTGAGCTTCCTGCGGCTCTGCAGTATCGGCTTTGCAGTTCTGACCCCTCCTCCCCCCTTTTCAAAAGTGCTTCTTTCAAAATCCACAGGAGAATTAATGGCTTCTGTTTTTCCAAATGAATAGCCTATTTCTCAAGCTCTTGACACAAAAGACTCAAGGGTTCCTCCGTATGCGTGCGTGCCTCTGCGCATGTGTGTGTGTGTGTGTGTGTGTGCGCGCGTGCATGCAGACAAACGCACGTGCAAGCACGCACACAGGCACATGGAAAAAACTGCTTAGAGGATGAGAAACCTGCGTTTGATATCTCTGTGCATCTCTCCCTGTCTGCAAAATAATGGTGAAAAGACGTTCATTATTTCACCTTTTTAGGCTGTAAGCTCTTTGGGGAAGGAAGAGGTTATATGTGTGTCTGTACAAGTGCTGAGGGTGGCATGATTCTGATTCTTACAGCCAGAAAGAGAAGGATCCTTAAATCATGATCACTCTAATTCTCCTAGCACTAGAATTAGTCAATGGCAGAATTAGTGGTAGATTACACTGATCTGAGCTTGCATAATATGTATAAATATATATATATGTGCACACACACACACAGAGTATTTATTATATAGGACCTCTACATGTCTATAGTAGGAACCACAAAGTAGGACCATGAAAGGATTTGCAGAAAAGCAGGTGTAAGGACTGCTTAGAAATGTACTGGCAGAATCTTAGCTTGTTTATCAACCTCTGTGCACGCTCTGTGCTTGTTCACTAACCTGGCAGTAACCCTGCTGTACACGTTCCTGAATACACAAAACAACGAGGCTCATCCCAACAACAAAATATTTCAGGAATTCGTGAACGCCAGAGGTATCTGGAGCAAGATTCAGACGCTCAAAATTCGGTGGGATTTCCCTACAAGCACAAATACAGAGAGTGCTTGTTACACATAGGAGACCCTTGGTATTTTAGTGAGTGAATAATTTGAAGGAACTTGTAAATTCTTTATAAGCCATAAAAACATGTAGCTGATGTTATCTGAGGACACATACAATGAAACTTCAACTGAACTAATTAGAAGATGATTGTGTATTTTAGTCCCAGCCAGAGCAAATTTTTATACTTTCATTCTTTTCTACTTCTTTCCAAGCATCTGTGCTTAACACAAACATTTGGTTTGATGACTGCATCTAAGTTTAGGAGATTTTTTCTTTTTCTATTACAAAATGCCTGTTGTTAAGAGCTGAAGTCAGATTAGGAGACATTTAATTACTCCCATTTGACCCTTGCCCATCTCTAACCAATGTGTCTGGCGTAAGCAACGGCCTCCTGGCACTGCTGAAAGCAGCAAGAGGCAGGATGACTAAGTACTCCTCTAACTAACCAGCTCAGGAGACTGAAGATGGCTCTTGCTCTGTTCTTAAGCTAAGTTTGTGTATTTGAGCTTAAGGTGAGGAGAGAAAGTGTCTTGTTATATATCCAAGGGATGAGTCTGAGTCTTGTTCTAAGCTTTCCCTGGCAGCCGTGCTTCAACTGATCTGTAAGTGCTTGCTGATCAAGCAGACTGTTGGAGCTGAAGGGGCACAGTACGGTGGTAGTTACATCTCCCACTGTGTACCGCCAGCTATAGAAGCTGTTCGATAATGTATTCTCAGCTTGACTTTGATTCCTTTTTTTTTAAATTAAAGCCATGGGCAACAGCTATTAAGTAAGTGTATTCGATTTTCTACTATAATGGCATTAGCATTGTAATTGGCAGTTTGAAGATAATATGGTATGTGCAGTTAGCAGAGTTCACATATGTGCCTCCAGGGCTAATATTTCATCTTGTGTTTTACATGTGTTTTCATTGTTATTGTGCTGTTATTGTAATTATGATGATAGTTTGTGTTATGGTATTAACAAGTAATCAGCACCCCATTGTATTAGGCATTAACAAGCACATAACACTGTCCTCACCCCTAAGACATTGCAACTCCTTTTCAAGGACCTACAAGGAAGAATATAATAATAAGTAAACCTAAGGGTCACAGAGCTGAAAGAAATGAGATTGGAGATGGAGAAGTGATTTCTGAATATGCATTATACCTTCTCCCAGTCCTTTTCCAGAACGTGTTTCTCAGTAAGGACGTTAATTGCACAGAGGACAAATTTTCAACATTGTAACAAAGAAACATGAATATATTCTGTAAGGAAAAATAAAATTTTCACCTATCTGAAAGGATGAAAATAAAAAAATGACTCGTTAGTATAAATGAAACGAGATTCTGGAGCCTCTATCTTTCTATACAGAGATTGCTGCAATATCCAGTCACAAGGATGCGTCTTTGGTACTGCCTATTTTTATGCCTCTGATACATCATGAACTAAGTTCTGAAATCTGCTATGGCAGGGAAAAGTCACTGGCCCACCTATATTGACATTTCTCCTGAGCTCTTACAAGACAAGACTTTTTAAAAGCATTAAATGTGCAAAATAAATGGGATCTACCTCTCTAAATAATTTTTAATCTTTTTTTCCCCCCCATCTGAATAGATCAGCTGTCTTCATACAGCTGTCTTTCACCACTCTGACCACAACTGTTTCTTCAAAACTGGCTTTAAAACCAGGGTCTGCAATCTGTGAAATAAATGATCGTGTGGTTAGGGCTTTCTTGCCATGCTGTTGCTCCCTGTCCTCTCTCTGTGCATGAATGACCACGGCCTGCTCCTGTTGTTTGACTTGTTTAGCTCACTGAGTCTCTCAATACACATTAAGAAATTTAGGCGGACGATTATATATCTATGCTTGTGATTACAGTCCAAGTAAGTTTACATACTGTCATTTCTTTAAGCTGTAATATCAGCTAACACACTGGTCAGTTTGACACAACGCTATACAACTAAAAGCAATCACATAAAGCTAGCATATAACGGATACTATAAACAATTCAGAGTTTAAGCAAACTGCACAGTTAGCTGAAGGGAAATGAACCTCATTCTTTGGTCATGATTGCAAGTTACCCAGTCACCAGGCTGTAAAGGTCACTTCTGCAAACAACCCATGTATGTATGTCGGAACAACTTGATTATGGATGCTACAATTGTTATCTTTAAAATCCATGGTAGATCAAAGGAACATACTGTATTTGAAAGAGCTTGACCCTGGTGAAGGGTTAAGTTCTACTATTCAAGCTGGAATTAAAAAAGCAATAACTAGATTTTGGATAAAAAACAAAACTAGATGTCCTGAAAGAACAATAGGGATGGACAGAATTTAAGAAGCATTCCAACATGCTTATTTCCATGTGTACCAAATTAGGCTTTGGGAAACAAATTAGCTCTACCATGACCACACCTGAATGTTCTGATTATAAGCCAATTTGTTGTGTAAGGCAAAAACTTCTTTTTCCTGAAATTTCCATTCATTAGCAAAGAATCAAATTCTTTGATTTTTTCAGGTAAAATGAACATTTGAATCTCTTTGGCAGTTAAAGATAGTTTTTTTTAAATTGTATTTTGATAATTTGAAAGATTCTGCATATTTTTATTATGCATCTTGCAGTCATTGAATCACAGTATTGATAATCAGAAATGAGAACTCACATCATTTTCCATGGTAACAAAAAGAACCTGCATATTATGAAATTTCATCCAATACGTTATGGAATAGAACTTGAAAAAAATTTAAGTTATCTTGAATTTTAAGGCTGAAAATAATGCAAACTCATACTTAAAGCCAAGCCTGAACTCTCATAATGGCTGAAAACTCAGGAGCGTTGGAAATGGGACATTGGTCTCGCATAGCCCTGTATTTAGGTTCAGATTATAAATTCTAACCTGACTCTAAATTTAACCTATGGTGGGTTAAATGTTAACACTGATGCCGGGGAAATTATATTTGGGAGGGATTGCAGAAGTGGATCTGATTTTCAGGCTCCAAACCTCAAGATTTTATGAAACGTAAATATAGTTGCCTAGTGATCACAGCACCTGCAGTTCTCCTGGGTGATCATTGGCTCTAGAAGAATTGTTTAAGCTCATGTATTGAATGTTTCAGTCTATTACCAAATCAATAAAGACTCACCTAATTTTTGTTGTCTTCAGACATGGCTTTTGCTCCTATACCGAAGGATCTTTCATCTTGAAATCTGGCAGCAGCATAGGAAACAGAATCCAGAGCATCACAGCACGAACGGCAGTAATTGAGGGCAAAAATAAGGTATGATTACTGGGAGAAAATAACTCTTTTGTGTGAAAACATCAGTTGAAAAGATACTTCAAGCTGCTATTGAGTGAAAAAGCCAGTATTGTTACATTGTTAACTTTTGAAGACCTGCGTGCATGCAGATAACTTCTGCACATGCAAAGACAGAGTTCGGTATTTATCTACTGAGATGCAGAGGTGAACTTATCTCTGCATGCAGTCATACTACGGTAAGAGAGATGACAGGAGAGTGTATTGGTGGGGTTCAGCACATTTAGTTACTTAGAGCTGGTCTGCAGTATCTTGGGGCAACTCAAGAACACAGGCATAGAGTTCCAGGCCATCTTGTCTTCATTTTGTGCCATTGCACAATTTCCCGCTGTTTTTCTTATGAGAATAAAACAGTTTACTCTCATTAGAGAATTTATTCACAGATGTGGTCCAAGGCTGCTAGATGATCAGATCTTCTTTTACAAGAAAAAAATTTAAAGGAACAAATTAATCTGGATTGTAGATGGAAAGTTTTTAAGAGTGATCTCAGTTAGAGACTGCGTGGTGGGATTCATCCTGTCTGCATTAACTATCTCAATGTTAGGTGTCTAGTCAGAGTCAAACATCAGAACTACCTTTATGGGTCGTGGTGACGTGCAGGTACTGCTGAAAGATGACTGATCCGGTCCTGAGCTGTTGTCTAATAGTGGAGAGAGAGCCAATGAGATTAGCTTGCCAAGAGCTTTGGAAGGTTCTACATCAGTTATAACCTTTAAATCAAGATGTTTTCCTAAAAGATGCCCTTGATCACCTGCACTTTATTGGATTCATCATCAGAATGATTTGATGTGGTTGGGTAGGTAACCTGTGCTGTGCAAGCGCTCTGGCTGAGATCCACAATGGTTTGCCACTATCACAGGATCTGGTTTCAGTCTAGTTTGATTCGTGGCAGTAATGACTAACATGATTATAGAGCTGAAAGCCTACCTTATTCTAGACCTGTAATTTTCTAGCATCCTGAAAAGCTTCTTGTTCTTCCAAGTGAAGGACAAAGGAGATATTAGGTCTTCTTTTCTTGATGGATGCCTTCAGCTGTCTTTAGATGAAAATTGGTATAAATTGTAATTACTGTCATGTTAGGTCCTTTTCACACACCACAGCATAAACAGGGCTTTGTATGCAGCCAGGAATCAGGCCTGAGAGTGCATTTTCTCCTGCTATTGTATTTTTTAGGCGTTACCACAGCTGTTCATGGCACTGTTCCAGTGCATGGGAATGGGGTGGGTCCCTGTGAGGCATGTGCTCTGCTTAGCTGGCCACCTCTACATGGTCGAAGATCAAGGCGAAGATGGGAGCAAACAGCTTCCTAAGGGAAACTGTCATAGGAAAGCACAGGGAAAATGAGATATAGAGAGGGATTTGAAGGAGAAAAGGAGAATTATTTGAGGTAAAGGAAGACAGGTGGTATTCCAAGGAGGAATGATGAACATAAGGCAACGAGAACCAGTTGTTTTCCAGAAGGCATCTAGCCATGCTATGAATGAAGTCCTACCTGCCCACAGGATGCAGAAGGAGCCATCTAATAACCAGACCTCATTCTCCTTGTGTGCCATGCGTTTTGGAGACAGCAGAAGAGGAGTGGCTGAAATGTCAGAACAAATTCCAGGCAACAGTGAACAAGTTCCTCCTTGGAGGAAGATGCTAACGATGGGTCCTTGCTGCAGGACTGCAGATTTTGTTCGAACACTGTGGCAAGCAACTGTTTTTTAAAAAGTACTCAAAAATGAATCAAGGGATGGTCCCTGCATAGGTAACATAGAAAGTTTTGCAATGAAACTCAGTGGTTCTCCTTGGTATTCCTTGTCTTCATGCTATTTAGCTCATCGCAGAAAGGTCTGTCCTACTTTATCCGTACTAGTCTTTACGGGGAAGAGGGGGTTAGTGAAATAGTCTTTTTGCCCATCTTTTTCATGTTTTTTGGTGAAATGCTGTTAGGAAAAATGTGGTGTGCAGACAGAGCCTTCTGATCGACTTCTGATTCACATGTCATCCAGTTCAGACAAAATTCTTCCTCATCAGCTGGGATATTGTAAGAACGTCAATAGCAGTGAGCTCACTGAATGCAGCATGTCATCACAACTGTGTGGCTCTGATGAACTGCTACTGTGAGCAGTTCTGCTACTGCAAACAGCTATCAGCAGCTCTCTGAGGCCCTTCCACATCAATGGAGTCCTCCTATCAAAACAGAGTGTTTACCCCATTTCCACATCCAAGCATAGCAAGCATGGTAAAAAAGAGTCTTAAAGCTCAGTGGAAACAGCAAAGTAGTAGAAGACAAAGCAGTAGGAAATCGATGAAGACGCTCAGTGCTGCACAATTAGGTTAGAATAAAAGGGGAAATGGAGGTGACCAGAGGATGAGATTATTGTAATCAAGAGAAGAAATGAACAAGGAATAGTCAAAAGGTTTCCTTTTAGAAACCAGGGTAGCCATTTTCACCTTACTTAAAGATATAGTGCCAGTTTCACTGATTTCCAGAATGTGCAACGTCTGAGTCCCTCAGGTCTGGCCTTTTGCCGTGGTAGGTAGATGTTATTTGTTTGTCTGTGGTTACAGAGGTAGCCACAAGTATATTTTTTAAATTATAGAAACCTCAGACCCTGTGTCTGTATGGTTAAATTAATGCAGGAAGCCTGTGCTACACTATTCTTTAGTGACAGAGAGAAACCGTGACGACGACAGTGTATTAGTAACATTTCCGTTGAAACCTCTCTAAACGGACATTGAGAAACCTGAGTGGTATAATGGAAGAAATTTGTGACATGAGCCATAATACTTAATCATGAGACAACTCTTTAAGTGATTTGATTCCCACACCCAAAGTTTCATTCTAATTTTGTTAGACGTTTTCAGTGACTTCCTACAACGTTACACTATTCTTAAGTTTATCACGTAAACTGATCACAGAAACTCTTGTCATTCAGCTGCTAAAAAACATCACTTCACAGCTTTTCCAGATAAAATCAACTGCTAAATATAACTCATGGCTAATACTGATTATTATTCTTAGAGTGATCAGAGTGATTAAAATGTCAATTTGTGAATGACCTGCAATAAGAAGATATAAAGAGCTGGCGTATTACTTTGTATCACTATAGTATATACGTGTTGTCTCCTGTGTGCATAGACAAACTTTTCTTTATCAGTAGCTGCAAAAGAAGGAGTTAATACTCCTTGTACAGAGATCCCAGGGACAAAGCACTGTAGGGGCTGGACAGAGACCCTGGGGATGGAGAATGCCTGGAAGGGGGCTAGGAAGAGGAGTTCAGGTGAAAGAGACTAGAAGGTAGTGGCTAAGAACAAATGATGGTAAATTCAAGAGAAAGGAGATGGTAGACAGGTAGGCTGAGGGGGTACAAGGAAAAGTCGAAGCAAGTGGGTCAAAAAAGCTTGGTTTGGAGAAATAACACACTAGAACTACGTTCTTCAGAACCTGAAATGGAACATCTGGTCCCTAAGTGCCCCATTCATCTGCTGCTAGAAAATATTGGTATCCCACTGACAGTAGCAGGTATCGCAAAAGCGAGGTCTATGTCATAGTAGGTCCCTCCAGGAACACTGTATAAAGAATATCAATCCATGAAGTTGTGGTTTATCATAATGGCTTTATACACATATTTATTCATCCACAGCTATATCACTACATATATGTATATATATATATGCATATACATTTGACTCTGTTCTCCTGTATGTGTGTATATATAAGTATATGCATATATCTATCTATAGATAGGTAGATATCTATGTAGATATCTATCTATATCTGTATCTACATATATGCCTATGTCTCTATCTATATCTATATAAATATCTATATAGATAGATATAGATAGATATATAGATGGCCCTATTTGCCATTGCATAAGCACCTTATTGACACAAGTTTGTAATAGCCCCATCCCTTGTGACTGACAAAGCCGCTTGACTTCAGAGAAAATGGAAAGTAATGCCCCTGTTAGAAGATTCTGAAAAACCAAATCTAGACTTGCTCATGTACATCTCTGATTTGACTGACAGTGGTGGGTCAACCTGGCATGTGCTGACTGTGGATGGTATTAAAAACTGTGAACTTATGTAAAAACTTATGTGCAACATAAAGGTGGAATGCAGGGTAGTTAAGGGAGTCAGTGCACCACAGAACTGACAGGTAAGGTGTCACCATGGAGAATAGGATGGGTCTCTCCCTCCTGCACCTTTTATGTCAAGCCCTGAACCTCTAGCTCTGTTCAGTGTCCCATTATTACTAGCTGGAGAAAAGGAAGCATTTGTTGTGTCTGTTCTCAGTCTCTACTGATGCCAGTTTTCTGACCAATATGTCCATGCTGATTGGCCAGGTGGCACCCAAACCAGAAGAGGTAGCTATTTGTCTCACCCTGCAACAGCGCTCATTTTATTTTTTCTCTTGTACCCAGCAGCTGGTTTTCATGCAACACATAAGATCTTATTAGCTTTGAGAAGTCTGTCAGTCTTAGTTGAAATCAGGCCACAGGTTCAGAAATCACTGATGATGGAGGGAAGGAGAGGGCACTGGCAGACAGACAGTGTGATCACGTAAGTCTAACTTTCTTAGGAAGGCAGGCTAAAGATAGCACTGGGAGTTTAGCTTCCCTCTCTTTCAGCACATTGTAACTTCTCTTGGGGCCCTCCTGAGTGCTACTAGAATTGCTGTCAGCACTTTTAAATAGATCACTTCAGAGGTGCCAGCTGAGCCTAGTGCTTGGTAATATTAAAACCAGCAGAATTTGGCACCTGCCTCTGCTGAGCTGTAACTCCTTCCTGCTCCTAAAAGCAATGACCTCCTTTGGGGCACGAGACAGGCATGAATCAAACAGTACTTCATTCTGTGTAGAGCACTGAGAAAGTACAGGGAGCGCGTATGGTGGTACTTAGCTGTTTGTATCCTGATGTCCGTGTGAGTCAGCTGGATGCACTCAGTCTCATGGCCTGTTCAAGCAGGACAACATGCGATGCAGTGAGAAAATGCAGCTCTGCTTGCTAAACAACAGTCTAAACTGCAATGAAGAAGGTACTGTCCTGTGCTTAATGTCCTGCTACTAGAGATATGTCAGTGAGAGTTTCTTCTCTGGACATAGTGGCAGTTCTGAGGGTGAAGCATGTTGTCCATATGTTTTGCACTGATGCTCCTTGCCAAGATGTGAGGCATGCTGATCATAGAACATTTTTGGCACAATCGGAACAATCCAGTGGTGTGTCGCCAATATTTCAACATGAATCTTCCTAACTAGTCTTTCCCCTTTAGCCTTAGACAAATACAGTGTGCATGACTGCTTGTAAGGCAGTGGGAGAGCATAATATCATTTGCTTCCCAGTTTTTTAACGAATATATTTTCTTAAAAGCATAACTAGGAGGGTATCAACAACATTTGGCAGACTTGCACTAATCTGCTCAATGCTGAAAGGGCAATATTTGTCTTTTAAATATATGGGCTGTTCAGAGGAATTGGCACAGCAGTCCCTGAATGGAGCATGTTTATGCATGTGTCTGTAGAGGCCTTCTAGGGGAAAGGAAAGAGTCATGGTACCAGCCATTTTGTGAAATCTTCACTTGTATGGCTGCCATCAGCTGGAGCAGTCACAATCCTTTATTTAAACTATTATGGGAAGAGTGAGTTTCAAGGAGACACCTCAGGGAAAGATCAGTCCATCCTGCTTCCAGAGCACAAAGACTGATTGTTGGCAGTTGCTTTGCCTTCTCTTTTCCCCACTCTTTTCCTCATCAGTTTCCATTATGGACAACTCTGCAATTTCCTCTTCCATATCATGGTCTGTTTTACACCTCTTTTTTTGCTGGCAGAAGCAGCAGCAATACATGATTCACTTCCCTAACCCCCCACCTCTGAAATAAACCTTTAGCACAGTGCTTCAGGTGAGGTGAGTATAGAAAGGAGGAAGAAAGGATCAGAGCTTTCGTGGTAAATGAGGTTTGTAGATGAATGAGTACATTCAAGATGCCAAGCATGCCTGGAAGGATTTGTTATATTCTATCTCCTTATGGTAACTTGATTCAGACTTTCTGTGTATAATGTGGTTGCCAGTCCAGGGCCTAAAACATCCTTATGATCCATTGACAAGATGGACGATGCAAACCTGCAAGAGCTGTTTTTTCTCTTCCTCCTTTTGTAGCAATAACTGTATAGAGGCACCACACAGCACACACTGATCTTGAATAACCATAATTGCTCAATAAACAAAAATATGCCAGGCTTAGTTTTGTACATGCTGCTTCTCTGGTGGGTTTTGGCTGGCATCCACAATGCAGAGTACAGTCTGTACCACTGGAGGGCTCACAAACTACTTAAAGAGATGTTATCTTATCCTTATGGCTAATTTATAAGCTAAAAGATGTGTGCATAGACATGGTGTTGCTAAAAGATTCTGTTCCGTTGCAAAGCTAGTCTTCCTTATTCCTAGATGCTATGGTTATCTCTGTATTAGTCAAGTAAATGTACTGATGACTGCTCCTTGGCACTAAGGACAGCATGTGTAGAATGGCCAGCGTTCATAACATTAATCTCTTTCATCCTCCAGAAGAGAGTGGTTGCTTGAAGGCTGCCTGTTGGGAGTGTTGGCTGGTCTGTGCTAGAGGAGTATTTGGGAGGATGCAAGTCGGTCCAAACCAAAACAGTACTGGGGACATGTTAACAATTTAACACTGAGTTTTGGTGCCCAGGAATGTTTCCTAGTGTCACGTAATATATGAGGATAGACATAACTTATAAGCACTCAGATCAGTAACTACATTCATACTGCTTAGGTGCAAGCGTATATGCAGACCTCAGTCTAATAAAAGTAATAATCACATCACAGTGGGCCAGAGCAGTAAAACGCAGACATTATGGAAAATTTTCCATTAAAAGCTAATACCTGACAGTATCAGAACAATGCACTCTTTGAGACTACCCCCCAAAAATCCTAATCATTATTGTGGGAGGAATATTTGCTGTGTACTGCTCAGGCTCAGAAACACTCTGGTTCATAGTGTAGTAGGATAAAGATCAGGCACCCTGGAGTTAGAAAGTGAGATCCTCATTTTCCTTTACTGTGCATTTTGTGTCATTATTTCTATCTTTGTAAAGTTGTTATGAGGTCATATGAAGAGGCACAAGAAAGCCTAATTTTGTGGTGGAAAGTCTGAACTGGCAGAAGCAGTGTTTAACCACCCTCATTAGCCCTCTGGCAAATGTTACAGGACTTCCTTCTATTCCAACTAATGTTGGCAAAAAGGGCTGCAGGAATCCTTCTCTGATCCCTGTGTCCACACTTTATGAAATAATGTTTAAAAACTGGATGGCATTCAAAGAGAATGACAAAATATATACAGGGCTGGACCCATGCTTTATAATTAGGAATTTATAGAGGTCAGTCTACTGAATTTAGCAAAACAGGATAACTTTTTTCAAGGGCTGTAATTATCTATCTGGTATTATTGAGCCTCTTTCATCTCATAGAAAAGCTAAAAAGGTAAGTTAGAAAAATTCTAATTGAAAATGAGATGTAGCTTGTTAGCAGACAGATAATTGACCATTGAGGCAGCTTAACAGGGTAGGCATGCCATTAGCATGACTTTTAGTCTTGAATTTGCCACAAGGCAGCTTTCTAAAACAAACAATCTAGCCAAAACTCCACTATGTTTGCTTGAGTAGCAGGAAAAGTACTAGTCTCTCTCTGTTAAAGAATATTTTTGGATACCAGGAGGTCTATATTATATAGGGGTTACAGCAAGGGGTTTGGGGAAGGCCATAAAGTCTCTGAATAGGAGACATAGAAGCAGTGTGAATGCTGAGCCAGTGTTTATAAAGAAATTCAGATAACTGGTCTTTATTTAGCATGTACTCACCCTCCTGAGCTTGTGTCTGGACTCCAACAATCAAACAGACTTAAAGGAAGAATGTGTTAATTGCAGAAAAATTATTTTGAAAGTTTTTAGAAAAAAAAATCTCAAATAATTCAAAAAACGAAATGTCATGGCCACACAATTTCCTTTCATCACTATCACAGTTCTGGCTGTAACTCCCACCAGTGCGTGTTTTGCAGAAGAACTAAGGCAGAGACACAAATATAGAAAACCAAGACACTGTGGCATCCAACAGCACGTCCCACTGCTGAGACCCAGGTGCATGCCCCATGTCTCAGTTGCGCATTAATGTGGTGCCAGAGTACAACGTAAAAAAACCCAAGAGATTATTGTTTAATGATAGAAATATTGAATCAAAGAAGAGGAGATAATCCCCCCTAAAATAAAGAGCAAATGTCTGTTTTGCCCCTACGCTTTTTTGCCTGACAGTTATAAGAGAATGAAAGAGAAATCAGATGTGTTTAGTGCCAAATGCAGCTACTCTTTTCCTAGAGTTGTCCAAGTGTCTGAGTTGATCCTCACCTAGTCCCTTTGCTGACTGGCTGCCCTGCAGGCTGGTCGTCCCCTAGGGTGAACCATGTTCTGTAACTTATCATTACATCAGCAAGAGATAAATCAACCTGAAAGACACATACAAAGATTTTTGGTTGTGGTGGCTCTGATAATATGATGGTCTCCAGAGGAGCTTGTTTCTTTTTATTCTTCCATCCTTTCCAAAAATTTATATGGTGACATCTCCTTTACTTAGCCTCAGTGGTGCTTGTCACCCAATGAATGGAGAGACTGAATCATAGGAGTGAGTTAGTAAAAAGAGAAGGGAAGCTTTTAAACAAGTTCCTAATCCACTGAGAGCTAAACCTCTTCTTTCTTTCGCAGACTGCTAGCACTCTGGTTGTAGCTGAAGCCAAATCTTCTGGAATCTACAGCTGTATAGCAGCCAATAAAGTGGGGAAAGCCGAAAGAAACGTGAGCTTTATTGTAACAGGTAAGATCTAGTACCTACTAGAGATAAACGTGTTCCCTGGTCCTAGAATTGTAATTATCAGGCTATCATGTTTTTTTCACATCCTAAACCATGAGAATTATTGTAATACGAGCACTTGTAAACTCATACCATGCTTTTCAGTGTTTCTGGAAGGGTTTTTCACAGCAGGCGGTCTGGATTTCTAAGAAGGGAATCAAATCTGACGAATGACTCCTTGCATCAAGTATCCCAGCATGTCACAAATCACTCATAAATATAGTGACGTGTAATTTGACCTTTTATATCATGTAACCTCTGCAATCATCCTGTACGTGAAGGGGTACTGTATTCTGACCAGTAAGTCAGTATCGTCTGTGACATGATCGGTCTCTATAGGCTGCTTCTGGAAGGTCTCACAAACCAGCAGGCCTCACGAAGGTGCGCTCAGAGCAGTGAACGGTGTCTGCAGGCAGTGTGGTGCTAGGAAAAGGCCTGTGGTGGCACTTGGCAGCCTCTCACAGCTCTCAGGCACAATGGCAATTTATGGGCAGAAAAATTTATGGGGCAAACTGCAGAATTTTATTCCCTCTTCTGAAGAAGACCTTGGATGCAGCTTGGGCCATAACATTGAGAAGACTCATATGTGTTAGCTGTGTATATGAATATGTTTCCATCAGTGGGTGTTTATAAGTGTTTGCAGGTTCAGAAACAGATGAATAAATGGTTTGACTTCAGGAACTGCTGAAAAAAAAACTGATGGGTTTTGTAAGAATGACTACTGCATGATGTAGCAGCATAATGTCTACAGGTGCTATTACAAAGGATCTGTTTTCTGGTGTAAGATTTCATTCTGATTTTGTTTACAAAGTGATAGTTCATGGAGCACTTAGGCTAATGATAACTTTTAGGATAGGTCATTAATGTAATCATTCCTAAATATGAGAGAAGACAAAAGGTTACAACATCTCGATGTTTTAAGGTCAAAGTCATAATCCTGAAACTGAAAGGGAAAAATAGGTTTAATGTTTTCCTTTTATTTTTTGCTGTTTCTGTAACCTGTTTTTGTTATCAATCTCTTACTTATCATTCTGATGACTGATATTAATGAAACTCATTCTGTTACTGTACTGATAAATATCAAGAGAGAGTAGACACACAGTTACTAGAATTGGTTTAAAAAAAAAACTAGGAAAAAAACCTCCCTGTAAGTTGTCCTCTTCTCTTAATTTTATGGACCAAAACTTATGAATGTTCTGATGCATCCACATTTAGAAAGTGGCAATTATCTATAAATATAGAAATCTAGTAATAAGTATGAGAGCTACTTATTGAAATATAAACTGGTAAGTGACACATAGGCAGGCTGTTTGTTAAAATATGAAAACAAGAAGAGTCTCTTCGTGTGCTATTGAAGGATGTGACAAGGACATTTGCCAGCTTGAACATGATCGCTGCCCCAGTTCTAGAATCACAGTTTTACCTTGATCCTTACCCTTAAATTGTGTCTGTTTGGACAGAAAGCTAAGCAATGACACATAGTTTTCCATAAATTAATGTTTTAATGGAGCTATAGTCTCATCTTTATGTGGGGACTTCATATGCAACTTTGAGCAGTCACTGAAAGCCACTCACTGAGATGACTGATTTTTTAATATGCAAGATTCAGAATTTGATGTTCTCTAGCTCTTACTCCTCAGTCTTCATGTAAGACTCTGAGACCAAAGGAAGCTGAATCTTGAAGGGTCCAATTTGCAATACCCAAATCTTCCTTTCAAAGTTTCTGATGGTGTTTCAGATAATTTAGTGCTGTGACATGAAGGTGTTAGTTTCCCTTCTTAGATCTCACATTCTTAGATCTTAAGCAGGGGTAGAAGGAAATCCTTCTCCTTGATACCAAAGCTTGCATGTAAACATGCAGAATATTATGACTTTCCTTTGAAGACTCTTGTATTGGCTAGCGTTCAGAAAGAGGAGTGGTTGCTTTATTATGTCTTGGAAATTCTTAATGTCTTGACTGGTGGCAACCTTTCTATATAGGGTGGTGATGTTGAAATGCGTTTGTCCTTTGAGTTCCTGGAGCTAAGTACTTCAATTGTGTGACATGGAAAGTCCTGCTCATCCGCTGATGTTCAGTTGCACTGACTGAACACAGCTTGTTTAAACAATACTGCTGTTTTTTTCTTAAAAAAAATCAAGTTAGGTTCATTCTTCTGTTTTTTGCAGAGAGTGCATCAGTTGGGCTTGAATGATGTAGTCATAATTCTCCTCTGTTAGGCTGAGACCAAACTGCTGAGGTTTGGTAGCAGGCTGGGTTTCACGTCAGCTGAGAAACAAATGCATCATTCCTCCAACCTTTGCTGAAAAACACACTAAGAGAATAAAAAATGACAGCCAAAATGCTGAGGGATGTGGACAAGCGGGCAGGTCACTGAGGATTTTCTTCTAATGAATCCAAAACTAATACTTCAGATCTCGGGTGACAGCCTGTGTTTTCTCTGGTTTATATGGTGTGGGGGCTACTGGAGCCACGTGAAGTCAGCCTGAACCACACACAACTGAGTGTAAGAGAAGAAAGTATCTAAGTAGGAGAAGGGGATCCCTTGTAGGAAGAGAAGCTGCTGCTATCCATAAGAGGGGATGAGCCAGAAAGGACCCTGAAGAGCAGGCAGAGATAAAGCCTAACCTGACCAGGAAAAAGCATTTCCTTGGAGGCAATCTCATTGAGACCTTGTCTTAAGGATAAAAATAAGCATGTACTGCAGTGATGTTGCGGTGCTGATGTGAGGAGTCTCTTTTCTAGGCCATGATTCTTCCCAGCTGTGGCAGAAACCTTTGGGAAGGTGGTGGGAAGGGCAGTGCTCATCCTAGCAATCCCAGTTTTGCAGTGACATGTTCCCTCCCTAGAGGGAAAGACAGCAAGGAAATAAATGCAAGGAAATGTATCAGAGAGGTCCCCGGAAGAGCAAGCCTTTACTTAAGTTATTGAAGATCTCTTATTATTTCTGGGCATGAAGTGCAATTTGCATGCATGTTTCTGGGAGGTTTCAGGGTAGTATAATTTTACACTCTGTGCTTGAGGCTGGTGGACATGAAGTCCATGGGCCCTGGAACAGCTTTCCTCTCCTGTTGTCTCTGCCAAGTAAAGGGTGTTTTGGGGGTATTGTCCTACTGATTTAATTATAAAAGCAAATCTTTGTTTACGGCACAAATGTAGCTGTGCGTCTTATACCAAAACAACATAGAAAGGTGATTTCTGAAAGCTCTCCTACTCACTGATAATTTAACAGCCTCTGTAACAATACTTGTATGCCAAATTTAACTGTGGTAGCCCCTTTTGCTCCAGGCTGCCCCTTTCCCTACTTTTGGGGCTGTTTTGCTGGCACACAGCAGGCCCATGGGTGTGTTTGCAATTACAGAGGGTGAAACAGGAACAGCTCTGCCTTATCTCCCTGGTTTCCCAATGTCACTAGGCGCATTTTATTTTGAGATTCCTGATGGTGCTTGGCAAAGATAAACAAAATCTTCCATCAGGAAACCTGGGAGCTATTTCCACAGGAAGCTCCAAATCACTAAAGTAAATAAAACCCTTTTACATTATTCCCAGCCACATTATTTAGCTAGTCTGAGTCTGCAACAATTGATGAGAGGTGTCATATATTAGGGACTTGTAGTCCTTAAACATATGATTTGCTTGGAATCCTGTGCATTTTGCTTTTGTCCCTAGATTTGTTCAGAAAATAGAGTCTGTCTTTGCAGAAGACACATCTAGGAAAAGTTCCAGACCTGACAACATGGAAGTAGCTGCAACTATATTATACTGTTGGCACGTTATCCTTTTATGCTAAAAATAGTTCAATTGCTCTCAGTCCCAGGAGATCTTTAGTTTCATCTTAAGAGTTTTGCTTGGCTCTTCTGAGCTTTTATCGAGTACTGGCATTTTCAAAAGCCAAAATTTGCAGTATTTCAGACCAGTACCCTGGCTTTCCCAATATATATCAGAGCCATTTCAATTCAAGCATGAAGAAGACACAGCAATTTCTTAGACCCAAATCATTATCCACAATCAAAAATTCGGCCCATTCATTGGACTGAAGTATATCTGAATTCAGTACTTTTTAACAAAATCAAGCACAGGATTCACTTCATCTAACTTAAGCCTAAAAGTTAGGTATCTAGGTTCAAGTTGGTCATGGAGGATCATTTCAAAATTAAGTGTGAGGGATCAGGATCTCTGGAATTTAACTCGTCTTAAGGCATATGGTTTGCATTGCCCCCTGGATGTGCATATGTCACTCCATGGGATATAAACTTTTGCCCATACAAAGAACAACTATCTTCAAATAGATGTCTGCATTTTGATAGCTGCAGCTAAATATCATGTTTCCTTCTGTAGGGAAAGTTTTGATCTTAGTAGCTCTTTTGCCTGACACTTATTTAATTGAGATCAGAATCTGTCCCCTTGTGCCCTTAGCACATCAAAGAGGACTCTGATGAAAGTCACGTGCAAATAAGTTCACTAAATTTCAAGTTTTTCTTATAGATTTATTTGCTTAAAGGCAAAAAAAGGATACCAATGAAATTTAAGAGGAACAAGTAAGCACATAGGCTTTAACAGCCAGTGTAATATCTTAAGGTCGTGGCTTCCACCCATTTAATCTTTGGCATATATGGACACCAACAGGCACACACTTTGTCTTCACTTCACTGCAAGGATGTGACGAGTTCACACCACAGAAGTCAGACCTTTCTCTGGAAAGCACCTACGGTTTGAGGGAATTTCAGTCCAGGCTCGCAGGAGCTCATTTACCCAGTATTTAACGCTCAGTGCTTAGTCTAGAAAAGACAATACTCAGGGGAGCAACTGATGACAGACTTTCTATAAACAGAATATTGTTTCAAAGGCAGTAGTGAGCACATCTTGTTCATGGGTACCCAGGGGAGGCAAGGCAGCTTAGTTTTCGTTGTGAAGACTTAAGGAGTAAAGCTTTCTGCTAGATTGGTCAATCAGGAAAAGAGGTTACAGAGAGAACATGGGGAGTGTTATTCACTGGAGACTGGGCAGAGGGCTGCAGGGCTGATTCACATGCGCTTTATGGTGCCTGGGTACAAGACGGTCGGCTGATGCTCCTTACGCTTCTCTGCTGCTGTGATGCTAGACCTGAACTGACATTGATAAGCCTGGAAGTGATTGAAAGTCTATGTTCAAGCGGTACATGCTGTAAGAGATAAAAAAGAAGGCATAATTTCCCCTTATGAAAGATGAAACTGTTCTTATGATTCGGAGTCAAGATCACAGCCAAGTGCCCTAGCAATTAGGAGGTAGAGAACAATTGAAAATAACCAAACTCAGTTTCACTTAAACAAGCAGAAGGAAATGCCTTTATCAGAATATTGGCTACAAATAACCCAAGAGAGGTTGCAGACAAGGGGAAAGACTTGGAACTGTTTTCTGTCTGGAACTTGCTTGTACTTTCACTTAAGCCAGTGGCGTAACTCTCTTACCTGAGGGCTGAGCCTCAAGTGGAGATGGCGGTGAGGTAGTCAGCAGTGCCCTGAGTCTGTGCCCTTCTCCAAGTGGAGGAGGCTGCAGTAATGCTACAAAGACCTGCAAGTAGGACTTTTCACATTGTTGGCTAAATCAGTTCCTGCCTTGACTATCTTCTATAGATGATTTTTTTAAAGCTTCAGTCATACTTATGCTTAGCAAATGGTTGGTGTAATGATCCTTGATTTCTCTCAAGTGGAAATATTACTCACCTATACTTAATGCCGAGTAGTCTGAACAGAGTGATCTTATGTGCTGCCTGCAGACAGCTGGTCACCTAGGTCAGGCGATGTTTCTGCTTTCCTCTTGAATGGCTGAGGTGTTTTAAATGCATGATGAGTAAACACCTCTGTTCCAAGGGAAAACTCTGGAAAGTAATCACAGACTCACTAATTTCTCAGATTTGAAGGTGCTTTAAGAAATAAACATCACATATCTGAATACTCGTGAATAACATGGAAACTGTATAATCAAGTATGATGAACTAGATTATCTTCCTCTTGTCCACTTAAGATTCATTTTCTTTCATACAGTGCATGAGCTGAAACCGAGATCAGAATTTCTCTCCTTTTTCATAATCTCAGCATGTTCTCTTTAAATAATTCTGCTTTTGGTACCTTGCCCCAGTCTGTCTTAACTTGGTGGAGATAACATTTGTACAAGCGTACTACTTCCAAGAGCAACTTTAGTTTACACCAACTGATGCCCAAGCCTGAGTGTTTTGTAACTCTGTGGCAACTTAGAGGAATAGCTGGAGGCCAGCCTACAAAATGAAAGATTAGAGACGTCAGCAGGAAGACAGCAACATTGATTATTTCAAAGGCTTCCCGAAAAAGGGAAAAAATAAACTATGTTAATTTTGGCTCGTTCATTTCATAGAAACTGAAAAGTGTTCTTGATTTTTGACAGATGTACCGAATGGATTCCATATCAATTTGGAAAAAATGCCCATTGAAGGAGAGAATTTGGTATTGTCCTGTTCGGCCAACAAATTCCTGTACAAAGACATTGCTTGGATTTTACCGAGGACAGTAAATAATCAAACGAAAGTAAAAAAGTCTCTCAATAAGGAGTACTCCATCACCCTCACGCTAACCATCAAGAACGTTTCCCTGGTGCACTCGGGCACCTATGCCTGCAGAGCAAGGAACATATACACGGGGAAAGAAGTGCTTCAAAAGAAAGACGTTACAATCAGAGGTGAGCACTGCAACAAAAAGGCTGTTTACTCTCGGATCCTCAAATATAAAAGCACAAGGAATGATTGTACAACACAAATCAATGTAAAACATTAAAGGACTCATTAAACAGTCACAGGTGTCTCATATCATCTTGATTTTTTATTACTGTTGCTACCTTTCAGGCCCTGAGGTGGTGCACATTCCCCCATGGGTTGGACGTAGGAGGAGTAGCAAACAAAATCATAACGCATGAGCTTCCAGTTCAGTTCAGACGGGTGTTTTCTGCTTTGACAAAGCACGTGGAAGTTGGGGTTTGGAAGATCCCCTGTGCTACATTTTTGCATGTTGTTATTTTTGTTCTTGCTGTCTCCTACTGAGCAATAAGGAAAACTTTGGATCAATCTTTTCTTCCACTTTGATATCGGCCTCGTCAAAAGTGTCAAAGCTGAACAAACTGATTAACTTTAAAAAACTGCTGTTTTCAGTCAACAACGGACATTTAATAAGTTAACTTTAATGTGCAAAATGAGCACAATTCAGTTTGAGATTGACTGGACTATATATTTTTTATTTTAATCTGATCTTGATGGACTTATAAATATTACCTGCTGAGCAAGTTCTAATGCTTATTTATTTGAAATTATTTTCTACACTAAAGTACATTAATCTTAAAAAGTATCTTCTACAGGAAGTATGCAGGGAAGAAATAAAAATGTTGGTATAATGCACAAACCTATCATATCATTTATAATGACGATTTGAAAACTGGCAGACGTGAACTGTGTTTCTCCAAATAAATCCAGGTAGACTTCCAGTTGCTGTGTTGGACAATTTTTAAAGTCAGTTCTGCACTAATGTAAAAAACTTTTGAGACAAGTGTGAGTGTTGTTCCTGACCTGAAGATACAGGAATTTGTAATGTTGTAATTATTTTATTAAAACAGATATATTACACTAACCCGACTGATAAGATTGCAGCCAGCACAGTGAAATGTTTAACACAATCTTAAAAATATAAATTCAAAATTAAAGCCACTAAAACTATTCCTTGCTTTTGGTATGCAAATGAGAATTGGATTTCGTATGGGGATTAAGAATCAGACAAACTGCTGAAGGAGAATTAAGGGCAATCTAAAACTTCCTTGTAAGTGTTCCCCCCCTTTTTTTTTTTCCTTCTTCATGGTTTTGCTATGAGACATTTCTGTGTATTATAAATTCTGTATAAGGAAGAAGTTACTATTTTTAATAGATCGGATAACTTTATTTTTTTACAATACATAGCTTATATTATTTTTGGTTACATTTATGATTGATCATTTATATAGCATTTACATAAGCCATAACAAAACAGACCTTAGTGACCAAAATAGCTACAGCAAAGGAACAAAGTGGCTGTGCTTTAAAATAGAGGGTGACAACATGACAGTTTCTTGTGCTTGGGAACTCACCAGACAATTTCCTCCTTTAGGTATCAAGACTGTGTCCCACGGCTAAACTTGCATTTCACGTGGGAATTGCTTTTGTCAAGTGTGAAAGGGTAAACAATAGTATTTCCCCATAATGCCAGTTGCATGGAGCCTAAAATGCTTAGAAAACAATTGATAACCTGGAAGTTGTCAGAGTAAAGAAAAGAATAATCATTTATATCTTGAAATGTCACCTATAGCCTGCTTGTATACAGTAGCTCTTTTGTTCATTATTAGCGTGATGGCTTCCAGAAACAATGTGTTCCTGCAAAGGAACCTGGGTCTCTCTCTTTTTTTTTTTTTTAAATATGCTTAAAAAGCAAGTGAAATAGTTGATAATCGCTTTAAAATGGGGCGAGTGTGCTCTGCAGCATTTGCAAGTCCTCAGAAGAATTACAATACAGAACCTCCCCCCCGGCCCCCTTTTTACAAGGGTATTTTGTGAGAAGACATTTGATGGCAAGGTGGGCAGTGATGACAGGACATTATGAATTTTCAATGGCCTTGACAGCCACAGCATGGTAACTTGTAGCAGGCAGTTGCCAGGCAATATGAAGTTTGGGTCACAAACTGATGTGGAAATTAGACTGTTCCTCTGCGAAATTGTTATGCAATGATGTGTAACACATTACTGGGTGGATGTCTTGCCAGTCTGGTCTTGATGGGTGCTCAGAGGGCCATGCTGTGTAATGCTGTGTTAAAATCCCTGTGTGACTGCCCGTGTTGGGAGGCACAGAGACACCTCATTGGAAGTATTTGAGGAAAGTAGTTCTTGGAGGCCAGATAAAAACTGCTGTCACTTTGGATGTCCTTAGGTAAATGGAGAATCTCATGAATTTTTGGAGTTTCTCTACCTTCTGCTGTATAATATAATATTTAGGAAGAAAGGTGTGAATTATATTTCTTTTTTTTTAAAGTGTTAAAATTAAAGCATGTATTTATATTTTTGTACTGGTTAATAAAAACAAGTGAACAAACAACATACAACCATAAGCATAACAAAGGGCAAAAATGCACGGAATGGAGTGGTATACCCCAAAATTAACAATTGGGAATGTTTTCCCTCGTTTGCTTTTGGAAACGGAAATTTTTCCTCCTCCCTGCCCTGGGTTCACTGGGTGCTCTGAAGCCAGGGGTGCTCCTCAGTGGCCTTCTGCAGCTCCACGGGGCCAACCTCTGCCTACAATGAAGTTCCCAAGGGTGTAACTGAGGTGTAACTGAGAGCAGAATTTGGTCGGGTCTCTGGAAAAGCAGCACCCATGGCCTTGCAGGCAGGCATGGGGGCTGAGGGCGATGCTGGCATTCAGCTTGGGGCCCAACACCTCGGCTCTGCCCGCGCTGAAGGCAAGTGCAGGCCCTTGTCTTCAGGGCAAGCAGAGCCAGGGTGTGCTTGAAAAATCTCCCTTTTGGCTTCACTGCAAAAAGGACCCGGAGAAACAGATGGTTTGTGAGAGTAATCCACAGATTGACCAAATCCATGAAAAATCGGCTGATTGCAGCACAGAAATTTATGAGAGTATGTGAATGGTTACTGGATCTAATTTTCAAGTAAGAAAGTTTTTCTTAATATGAAAATCCATCTCTAGTGTATGGCTATAAACAAATTAAAATTAATCGCAAATAACCCACAGAACGTGTGATTTGCCTTTGTTGTGTCATCTTGTCCTCCTTCTTTTTGAATGCCTGGGTTGAGGGGGGTCCAGCAGGGACGACTGACAAATGTGAAATGTGGACCTCCTCTCAGTTTGCGTATGTGAACGTGTGTCACTCCATGCCTATTCATAGACAGATTGTTTTGTCACGAAAGAGAACCATGCAAAAATCAAGGGAGATATAAATGACAGCAGGGCAGCTTTCCTGGTGGCAGGGAAAAGCTTGTTGATAAAGTCATTGTGTAGGTATTTGATGAAGAATTTACTTCACAGCCTCTCTCGTGAGCTTTACTGTTTATGAAATGAAAACAGACTGTCTACTACGCTGTAAACAAATAATAGTGTTGCCCATGGAAATTACAGACTTGCAGCACATAAAAGACCAGATTAGTCATTGAGGGTTCGTGACTATTGTGGAATTAATTTCAAGGCATACAAGCATGGCAAAGATGTCCTATTTTAGAAATGTTGAAAAGCTTTTAGTACTACAGGGTTCACACACACTGGATAGACTGATGCTCAGTTGTTTTGGAGAGTTTTTATTGGCAGCTGGTAATAAAATGATTGTGAAGATGCAAGTGTCTTACCAGATAACAGAGTCAATTTTTCTGGAAGTACAGTCCAAACACAGAATGTCAGAAGTTCAGCTGATATTATACTTGAATTTGGTGTGTTGGTGTCTATTGTGCTCCAAAAAAAAAATATTTCGCAAAAAGTGGTTTATTTTATTTTATTTTATTTTATTTTATTTTATTTTATTTTATTTTATTTTATTTTATTATTAATAGTATTATTTTATTTTATATCTTATCTTGTCTTACCTTTTGTAACATGTGTCTTACCGCAGTAGTAAACACTGGCAGTGTCCTTGAAAGGGAAGATTGCAAGTAATCAGTTCTTGCAAAAACAGAGAATTCAAGGGAATCTGTAGTGCATCTGCATCTGTGAGTTTGTTCAAGGATGCACTGGGCTCTCCATCTCTACTTTTAAGGGACAAAAATATGAAAAGGGATCATGTAAGAAATTGCAAATGTGAGAGAAAGTTGTAGTTACATAATGAACATAAGTGTGGCAGATATCTTGATTTTTATCAAACGAGTCTTCACTGTGTAAAAAAGTGGAGGAAGAGTGGGCAATGGCTGAAATGAAGATGAGAAAGAATTGTTACTTTGTTTTTTCCAGGGATGACTTTAAAGTGATGTTTATAGAGTGTCTTTGGGATGCTCTTCTGTTCAGTTGGGTGGCTCTTGAGCAGAAGCAGAACTGATGGACTTCTGATATTCGCTGTCACTGGATGTCATGGAAATGTGTTTTATTACATCACATTTGTATGAATTTAAGGAGATACAAGTGAAACAGGAGTGGTGGTGTTGTGGTGTGTGCACTGCTAGGACTCACTTTGGCTGCTGCCATCAGGGTATCCAGCATTTCTGAGCTACTGAGGTCATGGGTACCTTCCTCAACAACACAATTTTGTCAGTTTTGGTGTGGCTTGGATAGGTCTTGTTAAGTTCAGCAAGACTTGTGAAACAGAAAAGTGGAAGAATTTGAGAGATGTAACACAATGCTTTTGTGCTCATGGTTTCTGGTTTTGGATTATGTGAGTTTACTGAATAGGATTCATAACAATACTCTTTAAAGTAAGTAAATGACAAAAGTCACATTCATGGATATACTGGTGTATAGGAATGTGTAGTGCTATCACTGACGCAGAGATACTCTGGTCTAAGGATGTTCTGCTGACTGTTAAAATTTTTCATGCCATAGTTTGTTTCTCCTGGTTATGCAAAATTCTGAGCTCTCATAGAAACACATTGCTTTTGGTAAACAAATATGGTTGATAATGGAATTGAGGAAGTCTTCTAAACAATGTCAGCATTGAGTGTTGAACCATTGGTCATCATAACCTGCTATTGCTGAGTAAAGGGAATGCTTTGTACACACCAAACACACTTAAACAAACTGGAACAGTAAATAACATCTGTGAACAATGAACTTGGTAGCACACCTGCACCAATCTCTAACATCAGTAAAATGCTGGTATGGAAGATAATTTAAAACCCTCAGTGGCAGGAATGTAAAATGGAGATGTTATTTTGTCTTGTAGCTCAAGAGGCACCAGCCCTGCTGCGGCGCCTTACGGATCAGACAGTGAACACCAGTAACTCTGCAATGTTGGAGTGCCAGGTTCATGGCATCCCAGAGCCACAGATATCCTGGTTTAAAAACCATGAAGAAATACAGCAAGAATCAGGTGAGAGCTTTATATGCTTCCCCACCTTTTACAGCCTTTTCATTGTGCTTTGTCTGTCTCAGGTAACCATTCCCACAGTCATCTTTTACAGGTGGGCTGACGGCAGCACAGCATGTTGCGTTACTCCATCTAACTTCAGAACCTCTCCCAGGGTAGAGGTGTAGGTACATTAGGCCCCTATGGAGTCAGTGGGAACAATATGTCTCTCAGTTTGCATCTGAGAAGAATAATCTCTGGAGAACCCTATTTCTGTCTGTTTGCTATAGAGGGAGCCTAAGGATTAGGTGTCTTGGCCAGTGTACAGCTAGGCAGGATAAATCCAAGCTTGAACAACATGCATACAAGTACCAGGGGAAGTCTGTGGTCATGCATGTAAAGCCTGCTCTAGATTCATAGGCTGACCACCGGACCAATTCCATATCTGGGGTCCCCAAGCAAAACTAAAATGCATCTGCCTATGCCAGGGGAATCTAGGTTTCATGCGGCAGAATGGAGTAGCTTCTCAGGTGTTATGCTGCAGTTACAAGAAAACCTTGAGAGATGTTTACAGGTGTGTTCAGACTGTGGCTTCAGAGATCAGTTAAGGCTACAGGTCTAGATCTGACCACAATTACCGAAGTGTTCCTTGGAGATTTTAGGGCCAAAAGGTGGACATTTTTGATGGAGAAAAGGTAAAACTTTTCTCATGGGAATTCATCCACATCCAAATCAGAACCACACAATGAGATCGTGTTAAAGACTCAGCAAAAATTTTCAAGTAGTTTTAGTCTGTAGGAACTTGTATCCTTAGTCTGTAGTAGAAACGTTTTCGAAAATTTTGTATTCAAAATTCTGTCCTATGTTATCTGAAATTATTGTAGAATGAATAAAGTAAATCAGGAACATTTCTGAGTATTTGTGAAAGTGAGTTTTAGTCATGTGCAGACTTGCAGCATAGACACTAAAAATAATCTAGAGCTAGATTCTGTGAAGTTCTACACTGACCCCGTGGTTATAATGTGAGTTATTCACACCATCATCTAGAAGGAAGGTTGTGTATCTAACTTGGGTGTGATGCAACACACACAAGGTTAGGAGCCAGGAAGATGTCTCTATAGGGTAAGTCAGAGCACTTGAGTTAAGTGCCTGAAATAGGTGTTGGGAATACACTTCAATGGGATGGTAGTTCTGCTTTGGCGCCAAATGCGTAAATGTGTACTTGACTACACATTTCCTGCCTACGCTGTGCCTTAAAGGCAGGCCTGAAGCCAAATCTGCTGCCTGCCTCTGTTCCTTGCTAGCTGGAGGTGTTGAAAACTTTGACTAATTCCTATATTTTAGGATACACCTAATGGGACCTTTTTGGCACTAGCTGGCCTCCTTCCTAGAAGGGGCCTAGTGTGCCCTGCCACATGAGCAAATGAAATTTGTAGCAAGTCTGAATTTAGGTTGTCTGTAAGGCCAGGGTGGATGCAGGGAGCTAGGTCTTGGAAGTGCTCCAAGACTCAGGCTGCTTCTGAGACAGACCTGCTTTGATAAGTGTAGTGGTAAGTAATCAGACCACCCATGTGTTTAAAAATTGGAGACATACTGGAGAAGTCACTTGCATGGAAGTCTAAGCACAGTGCTCTTCACTATGCTTACTATCAAGTGCTCCCAGGATCATTCTCTTAGGCTGAGCTTTTTCGTTCACACAAGTGCTTTATAAACACTAATTTCCAAAAGTTTCCCAAAACATCCAAGTATATTTGGCTTTCCTGCAGATAACTTTGTGCTATTCAGTCTGTGGTTCAGATTTCTTTTGAGAAGAACTTGAAGCAGATATTATTACACAAGTGGCAGTTTTTGTTTATATCCTGGCTCCCACCCATTGCAAAATCTTTCATTTCACAGGAATAATTTTAGGGCCCGGAAGCCGAATGCTGTTTATTGAAAGAGTAAAAGAGGAAGATGAAGGACTTTACCGGTGCATAGCCACCAACTTAAAAGGGTCTGTGGAGAGTGCAGCGTATGTCACAGTACAAGGTAAAGCATGATATTAAATGGGAGCAGCAAGCTTGCCAGAGTGATGTTCTTACTCAAGTTGGAAAGGAGAGTGTATGACTTGTAGATCATGTGGTGATCTCTGAAAGCAACAATTTGAAGGAAGTCTTAGCAAGGGAAATGTACCAGGTTGGAAAGGAAGCCTAACAGGAAATGCTAACTCAGAGCATGTTTACACTGACCTAAAAAGAATTGCTTCAACCCAACAAAGATCGGGTCAGGGTAGAAGACAAATGTAAATTTAGTATCATCAAAACAAATAGAAAACAAAATAAAGAACATGCTCCTACCCACTCATTTTCCCATTTCAGGTTAATTCCATCAAAATTAGAGGCTTTAGATATTTTTCCATTTGTTTATTTTCAATGTAAAGTGAGCTGCCAAATCAGATCAGAAGATTTTAGCCTAGCAACATCTATAGATGCATTTTGCAAAGGTACTTAATATAAGAAGTAGGTATAATATAGTTCTTACTGTTACCATTACTTGAGTTATTTTGCTGTTCATTTAAATGTACAGCATTGTCCTCCTGACTTCTGCCAAGCTTGGCTCAAAGCTGTGGCAGTGACTTCCCTTGAGTAATTATACATTGCATAAAAATCGGATTTATTTGGTGACTTTTCAGTTTCATCGAATATCCTTTTGATTCATATACTATGAGACAGGACAAGCAGATTGACATTCTCCATATATATGAATGCCATATATAAATTTGACGTATCCGTATTGATCTCCTGTATTAGGTAAATATGCATTTGGTTTCTCTTTATATAAGGCATTTTGACTACTAACAGGTCTCTCAGGCAGAGATTATGTCCTTGTGGGTGTTCTCATACAATTGCTAAATGTGTCTGAATACCATTCCTGAATATTTGGATACTACCCTATAGCAGAAGACAATTACAGCTAGTAAATCAACATGGATTTTCTCGAACAGCCATCTCAGCTGCTTCTCTCTCAAAAATGCTTCTTCTCTCTTCCATCTGCATGAAGTATGAGGGACTTAACTGGAGGTTTTTTTCATTCATTCCTATGCAGCCTTCACAGAACTTGAGTATCTGTCCCTCTTTGAAGGAATTGCAACCTCTCAGTCCATTTTTGAGCCCAGAGATGTGGGTTGAGGGTTTTAATGTGAGGCTCACCTGAGGCTTTACCACTTCCTCAGCCTTCTCAGAAATACACACCGTATAACTGCAAATGCAAATAACAAAACCTCTCTCTGTATCACTGGTTCTCAGAGTGCAGTGCAACAGATCAAAGAGAGCAGAGCAATGCCTTGTGTCTATGGCTATGTTTAACAGATTGGAAGAGCAGTTTGTGAATGAGTCAGGAAGGAAACTGTCTGCTCTTTTTATTTCCTCTGAAAAAACATTCTTATACTTGCAGATAAAACAATGTGTTATTTTTGTATCAGAGATGGATGAATGGATGGTGGAATCCAAGGGTCGTCTTTAAATAATCACAGACCTTGTTTAGTTTGGAAGCCATGCTTGTAGGACTTTCTAAGGAGGAGAGGAGCAACATTTTTGGAAATGTCAGAGCAAGCTGTCCATTTGCTCTTGGCTGAGGAACTGAAAAGGCAGCAAATCTCAAAGGAACAAACAGGAACAGCAAATGGCTGCCATAGCACCCAACAAAGGAGATAAGTAGGTTCTTAAATACATATTGATGCAAGTTTTTGAACACAGGGAATTCAGGCTCTCTTCTGCAGCTCACCTTCAGGGCCATGCCTGGCCACAAGCTGTCTACACTGATCTTCAAACAGGAAACTTTTCACTTAAACCCTTCCCTTTGCTTCTCCACCTGGGGAGTCTTGCACACTCCCCCAAGGAAGCGTCCCTCATACATCTAGTTACAAGGTGCGGCAGCATTTGAAAGGGGTGTGTTGGTGAAAGAAAGAGGCATATTTTACAGCTCAGGCTCACTTATGTGCCTTATATTAAAGTTAATGCTTGACAAATTTATGTGATCCTTGCTGACAAGAAAGGAAAGCATCACATTTTTTGAACACTCATTCAACAGTACTAATATTATGAAAAATGTGTTCGTTTTTTATATAGTTATCTGTTTGTCTGTCTATTTATCTACGTTTGCATCTCAAAATGTAGCTTAGACCTTATGGTCCACTCTGACTCTGAAGTTACTGGGAATATTTCAATTAATTTTAACTGGAATTCCCTCAGTAACTGAATGAGATTCAGTCAGCATTATGGGGATGACTGTAAGATAAAAGATCCCCGTTACTGTACATCAGGGGTCACTCAGACTGCTGCAGCAGGGGTTGGAAGTGAGCCCAGTCCGACCTCCAGTGCAAACCAGGACGATTGCCAACCCTAGATCAGATCATCTATGGCTTTGTCTGGCAAAGTCATGAAAACCTCCAAGAATGGAAAGGCCACAGCCTCTTTGGGCACCTATCCCAGTGCTGCACCGTTGCGATCGTGGGATCGCAGAGATAAAGCAGGGCAGACCACATTGGTACAGCAGGTGGTGAACAGTGAGACATTTTGAGCACAGCAGAGAGTGCTATTGGTGCCTCAGATGTTATTCTTTTCCTGATCTGCAGCTGACACAGAGCTGCACCTGGACATTTAGAGCCTAAAGTCCTAGGTGCTAGTCCAAACCAGAGACCATGACAGCCCAGCCCTAAGCAGAGAAGTCAGCTGCCCAAAGTGGCACTCAAAGTACATGATACTCTGTTCGTGCCTGAAAGGATCAGCTGGTTAGTATAGGGTATCTCCACTGAAGTCTGCTTGTCCCCTGACTTCGTGGTCCTGAGCTGCTCCTGTCACTGCTGAGAGAGAGGAAAAGGAGGTGGAGGTGGTACCTATTGCTTCCGCTCCTCTCCGGCCCTGCTTGACTGCTTGACCTTCTCCTTGCCCCTCTGTAGCGCTCTGAAGACATACAGCAGGGAGTGAAGGCTCTTGCCAGGAAGTCTTGGAGAGGAGTAGGGCTTCTTGTTGTAGAGTGCAGTGAGGCAGATGAGGCAGAGCTGCACAGGGGGGAAGTCTGTGTGTATTGGGGTGACCGGTGGATGAAAGTCCTGTGGGAGTGAGGGAGGCTCCAGAAATACTGGGCAACAGTGTAGAAAGACTGCAGGCTGCATTTACAGTCACTCCAGACCTTTCTCATCCTCAGCCCTTTTGTGTGCACCCTTCACTCCCTAATTCCTGTAGACCTCCTGACTCTCCTTCCCTACCTGTTTTCCCTCTAAGCAAATTTTTTCCTACTCAGCCGAGAGGCATTCAGCCAGTTCTGGCTGCAATGCTTTTCACAAGACTGGGAATCCCAAGTTTGATAACCTACCCCAATCTCAGCTTGGAGAAATGCACTCATTACCTAAATTCCTGCTGATGTTTCAAAGACAGACCCTTCGCATCTCTTCATTAACTCCCTCACGGCACACAGTAGCCGTTAGAAAGTTGCTGCCGTCCACCTCGGGACAGGCTGTATCAAACCTCATGGTTTTTGTGAGTCCTGTCATATGGAGCAGTGGCAAGAAATGAACCTTCAGTCCTTCCAGATTTTACTGAATAAATGTCAGAAACTGTTACTTGCCATCTGCACGGATACTCTTCAGAAGCAAGGGAAGAGTATACATATGCAAATAGCAAGCCTGATGCCAGAGGACAAGCGAGGTGTATTAGGCAGCATCATTTTTGCCCTTATTATGTCCCATATTTAAATTAAGCCTTTAAAAAATACTCACACTTTTCAAAAACTAACAGTTTTTATTCGGGGGAAATAGATACTTTGTACCTCCACTTGTAGTTGCAGTAATATTTTTGCTTCAATGAGCTTTATTCTCAAAGCTCCAGGATGGACACGCCTGAGGAATCTTAAATATAGGGCATGAGCACAAATCTGATTATCATTTTTAAAGAGGGAAGATATTATGCTAGTTAAGCCACAGCTACAGGAAGCAATTCAAACTGTGAACAAAGCTCTGTAGCCTTGCCTAAAACCAGGCAACACATCCCTCCTGACTACCCAGTGAGCCCACCAGTGAGACATCAATCATTTCATTTTCATTTGTCAGGAGTAATACTGAGTTGCCCGGGGTTTGAAACTGTTGCACGAACAGTTGACAAAACCCCTGTGAAACCATGTTCAGAATTGCTCCTTCTTGTCCTCTCCTGCTCTCTCTGGAGGGGTGTCAGAATAAGAGGCAGAGTATGAGTTTTTTGCATTCGCTGCCAATCAGATGGAAGGCATACTGTGGAAGGTACAGTATTTTGACACAATCTTCAAAGCAGCCTGCTCTGAAACTATTCAAGTCCCTAAGTAGCACTCTGAAGACAATTTTATTTTGAATTTTTTTTTAGCCCTGTCAGTGGGCTGTAATATTCTCCAGATTTCTCAAGTTCATGTTTTCTTGCTGCTCCATTTGTTGTTGCTGTTGTTGTTGTTGCTGCTGATGTTGTTGTTTTTCCCTTTCTGTGTTTAATTTGCTCCCTAGTTTGGAGAGCTCTCCCAGTCTCCTAACAGCCTGATTCTGCCAGCCACTGCCGGGGATGGGGAAGGTGGGGTGCCCTCACGGGGAGCCTGGCTCCGCACCCCAGGAGTGCACCCTGGGGCTATCTATGCTACTGGATGGACACAGGACTTAGGACACCCATGCCGTGCTTTGCCTGAGTTGAGCTCAGCAGCCTGATGCCAGGCCTGACTCAGTCAGACCACGGGAATGAGAGCTTGGATGCCCTGACATCTATAATAAAGCAGGAGTCCTCTTGAAATTGGCTGGGACTGAGTGTATCGGAGACTGCTGCTCCTCTGCCAAATACGGTTGGATTGGCCAGATGCGTTTCACTGTTATGGGGTGAAACTACACGCACAGGCCCACACACATTCTCATACAGAGGTAATCAGGCTAAAAATACTCCACAGCTGAATTTCCACCTTAAAAGAAAATGGAAAGCTGGCTGGCCATCCTGCACCTGGTTTACTTCACCTCCTACACCTCGAAGAAGGGCTGAAATTTTACCAAAAAACTTACTGACAAATCTAGCACCTTTTTGCTGCGTTCAGTACAATGGCTTTGCTGAGGAGACCGTTTTTTTCCAGGCTCTGTGAGCCAGTCCAAACAGAGATTAATACCCCATTGAAAAGAAGCTAGTCCTTCCTGGTATTTTATTTTAATGGCAAACAAACATAAACTGCCCCTGTTTTCCAGGTCATTTTCTAAAATGTTTGCTGCTTGATTTTCCCAGGCACATCGGAGAGGTCAAACCTGGAGCTAATAACGCTGACCTGTACCTGCGTGGCTGCGACGCTCTTTTGGCTCCTGCTGACTCTCTTCATACGCAAACTGAAGAGGGTAAGAACAGGCTCAGAGCTCCTGCCTCCATCTGCCTCCCCTTACTGATCATTTGCTCATATTGGAAAATTCCTCCCAGATCACTGGGATCACTGAGACTACAAAAAAAAAAAATCTAATTCACTTACCACTCACCTTAGTTCACTGTGCAATCAGCCAGGCCACTAATGAACGGCCTGGGAAATCATGACTCTTAGGGCTAAACATGAGCAAGCAAAGAAGCAAGGCACTGGGCCTTAGGAGCACTTGGGTGCCTAATTCCCACCGAAGGCATCCCCATTCCCCTCAAACCCGTAGGAGTTTGGCATCTTAATGTCTTTGAAGATCTGAGTGAGCAGGAATGACAAATCTTCACAGAGCCCAATGAGGTCTGTTTTACGCACAGTGTCTGGTATAATTACATCCCTTGCAAAGTGATGTTTTACTGAAGTAGCTGTGGTGGTGCAGTCCCTAGCACAGATATGCCTGTATCAGCATGAAAACGCCAGCTGCCAGTGTAGCTGACCCTGCTTCTTGTTCAGGACTGACTGTGATGGTTTAAAGCTCCTTTATACTGACAAAACTATGGCTGCATTGCATGGTGTGCATGAACTCCTACACTGAGAAGTTAAATCGCAGCAGCTCTCTTAAGCAGAAGATACAAATCTTCTGTAGCGTAGGAAGATCTCAGAGTAACTTACAGGAGTAGGTTTATCTGAGGAAGGGGAGGCACTGGAGTGGTGGGGTTACCTGCGGGAGATGAGACAAGGATCAGCTGCACAAACCCCTCTCCCACAATCCAAAATCTCAGCGGTACTGAAGCCCGACTTCCCTTGGCTTCCAGCGCCCCTTTGCTCAGCTGGAGAGGTAACCCCAGGCTTTGTGGCACTGGGGATCAGCTCCCCGTCTTCATAGCCACACATTTTCCAGCTGGTAGAGCCTGATGACAATTATAAAAGGTCGACTGTGGTCTGCAAGACTGTTTTATCTGAACCTGGATTAAGGCCTGACTGTATTTTAAGTTTTATACTGAGAACTTCTAGTGACTGAACAGGAATGCAGGACCAGACCTCTAAACCAGGGCTGTACGGCAGCAATCATTCTTTCTGCCTTCCCACTACCGCAAACTTTCCTAAGAAGAAAGGAAGGGGAGTTTTGGGGAGAGAGAAAAGCAGAGGTGAGCTGAAGCTGCAGGGAAACTTCATAGATATAGAGAAACTGCAAAGCAAGTGGGACCAGTTCTGACCACTCACCATTAAAGACAGAGCAAATCATAATAGGACTTCAAGACCATGAGCTCAACACTTGGAAAAATGTAAACTGCTGTAGAATTTTATTTTCGTTTTTGTTTTTGTTTTTGTTTATTTTGGTTTTTATTTTGTTTATTTATTTTGAAAACTTAGCATTTGCTTGTTAGATTATTAAAAGATAATAAAAATAATCATTCTTGCTACAGAGCAAGGAATTTTAAATACATGACAGTGACGAGCCTTTCCAGGTAGAGTTCTATTTTTAGGGCCTTCTCTGTGTTTCTGTTACCAACCCTTACTCTTAAGGACATATGTCTGGAATTAGCTCTAAATTAAATTTCATATATAGATGACTTTACCACAATGGAAAAAAAACAAAACAAAAGTTTTGTGCTCCCTGAGAAACAGAGCATCTTCTTAAAGCCTATCTGTTACCTATACAGAGACAACTGATATACTTAACACTTCTTCATCTTTCAGAATGTCGTTTCAAGACCCTTACTGTGCCAAAGGTTTGGTATCCAGTGCAACTGAACAAAGAAATGTAGAAAGCTCTGTGCACCTTCCTGCTCCCCTACTGCTCTTCCTAGGGTTGGTCATCTCAAAAGCTCTTCTAAAGCGACTGGCTGGAGCAGTCCAGTATGGATGTCTCTATCAAAAAATGGTGCTTTTTGGAGCGCTACACACCCTTGTTCTATCCATATCCCATGTATCTGTGTCCCACCTGGGGACAGCAGATGGTCTGGAGCTAGGCCTTATGCCATGTAACATTTCCCCAGTCATCAGTGTATTCCTTCTTGGGACTAACTTTCTGGGTAGTTGGGATGGTGAAAAGCGACTGAAACAGGAGTTATTACCTACCATCATTTTAGTGTAGACATATTTGTAACCAAAGCATACAAACCTAGCAATATCATTTTCAAACAAATGCCTGGAAATACCTGTATGAGGAACATAGCTCTGAGATGTAGAGGAGAGCTGAAAATCAATTTGAGCAAGAATTAAAAATATGCAATATATATGTGTGTTGGTGTAAGTGCTCTTGTGTTGTTTTAGTGAGTCTGGAAAAAGCAACATGAATCGGTTCAGTTCAACACATTTCACATAAATTCCGGATAATAGCCAAGAACCTAGAGCAAACACTAGACCTCTTTTATGGAAATATCAGCACTTCCTGTGTCAAGAAAAAGCATAGTGGATTAGAATGCCAGTCTAGGTGCTCTTTGAAGGAAAATATTTTTCAAAATGGAAAAGGATGGACTGCAGAAAACTGAGATGAGATTTATCTTTCCTTACTTTCCTCATGTGAAATGGATAATCCACATATTCAGTAGAAACTGATTTTCTGGAAATTTTTTTTGAAATGATATATTTGAATCTAGGAATTTATTAATTAACTCCATCAAACTCCAATAATTTCAGTAAAACTGTCAGAAATGATACCTAAGGAATCAAAAATTCTAAACATTTATAAGCTGTTTCCAAAATATATAATGTCTAGTCTCCTGGCGACTATTCTTGCACAACTCCTAACCACATCTGACCTATCTTTACTGGGTATAAGGAACAAATAAACACAGGCAGTTGTACTCCATCTGTTGCATATGGCCACTTCTTCCTTTGCACAATCATGAGGGAAAGTTATTTTTAACGACAATGTTTAGTCGCTTTCTGAAAATATTTCTCTCGACTGTGCAGAGGGACTATATCAAAACACTATTAAGTGAATACAGATGCACATGGATTTTGCTGGAGAAACTGGTATGTCACATATGAGGAAAGGCAGAAGAAGGGGTTTCTTTTACATAGAAAGGGGCTGCAATATTGAAATAAACCAAGGGGAGCTCAACTAGATCATATATTTGACTGTGAAACATGCAGCCCTGAGGGCAGAAATAGCTTGGAACCCTTGATCCAGGCAAGGTGATGCTGACTGGTATTGTCTCTCTTTAATTTTGGAATGTTCTTTGTTTTATAGCCTTATTATTCTGAAATCAAGACCAATTACTTGTCAATCATAATGGATCCTGATGAAGTCCCCTTAGATGAACAATGTGAACGTCTGCCTTATGATGCCAGCAAGTGGGAGATTGCAAGGGAAAGGCTTAAACTAGGTAATATTAGCATACGTCGCATTGGGTTTGCAACTATTGAATGAAATGTATTTGTGTCTACAGGTAAAGAGGAAATGGAGATATTTTAGACATGCAGCACAATGTTCTGCTGGGTTAGGTGTGAGCTATTCAGTGAAAAGTGTTCTTTTCCCATGATTGAATTATAGCGTATAGAACTGACTGGCTAACTGCATCTATCTCACTTTCTGTGTATTCAGACTCCAGACAGGAAGACTAAAACACAGCCAATAACACTGCTCTGTATTTTTTTTGCAAACTGAGTTGCTTAAAGTAGACAATAAAAACAAGGCAACTGAAGAGGTTCAGATCAGCCCTCTGGCCTGGCTGCTTCTCTCTCTAGATTCAGGAGCCTGACCTTTGGCACTGACTATAAATTTCTTCCCTTGTAACCTAATTATGTACTCATTTGGAAAAAGACCTGTGCAGAAATGGGTCCTCACAGATCTTCCTGTACTCCTCCTACTTTCTTCCTTTCCTCTTCTCTCCAACCCACTCTCTCTGTTTTTCCCCTGTGCTACAGATTTATAATCATTCTTACTGATAAAGTGCAAGAATGTCGTACACAAGTCCATGCATAAATAAAGATCCATGGAAACTTTCAACCTGCAGGTAGCTTGCATACAGACACTCGAGAGAAGGGCATGGGTTTGGAAGCCTTCTTGACTTGCTTAGCCTACTGCGGTGCTGACTGGGAGGACAGGAGAGTAAGAACCAGATTTGGGAGTTGAGCGATCTCTCCAGAAACCACACAGATTTTAACAAGAGGTCAACATTAAAATATCAGTGATAAACTCAGCCTGTTGCAATAGTGCTGTTTGTTCTTTCAGGCATGCATTAGATTAGCTGCACAGCCAGGGCTAGAAAATCCCTGCTTTTTAGCTAGGGGCTGTAACAGATTCCTCCTGTCCTCCAGGGTTCAGGGACAGAGGAAGATCAAAACGTGTGCACAATTGGGATCACATTTAATTTGTCCAGCAGAAGTCATAAAGTGATCAGAGGTGGATAAAGACAGCTGACGTATATTGCTAGTGACTTACAATTGTCCCACAGAATTTTGGGAATGCTGAAGCATAACCTTGTGCTGGAGTATCTTCTTGAAATAGTTTTCTCACCGTGACGGACCAAGAGCTCCATGTGCAGACAAAGTGATCTCTGCTTTATGTGGTGCTCTATTTGTGTGTAAATCAGAAAAAATTCACAGAAAGAATCAAGCAGAAGCAGAATGTAAACACCAAGGAAAATCTGCGTCTTGCAGGGTTAGTGTTTGGAGTCTGGAGGTGAGGAATGATGACCAGAGAACGAGTTAAATGTGGAAGAACTGGTGTAAACAAATAAAGAATGCTGACAATGAATGAAAACCAGATTCTGAGAAGCTGGGTATGTGCAGTATGCTAGATTAGCTCAGTGCAAGTCCTGCTTACATGGCAGTTGGCTCAGTCTTTGAATAACCTTGGCAGTCTCCTAGGATTAGTGTCTCACAAACACAAAATATGCTTCTATGTATTTTTTTAACATATTTTTACTCAGAAATGCAAATCCTTCCAGCATCAGATAGATCTGTTTTTCTTTTTCCAACTACTTATCCTCAAGGATACATATTTACTGTAACCTTTGTAAAGTAACTCTCTCCTTTTAGCCTCTGCCTCCTCTCTTCCTCATGCACACACACATACAGCCCATTGATGTGATGCAATGCTTATATAACAGGATTCCCCCTTCATCCGTAAGAGCTACAGACATCACAGAAAATTTCATATGGGCAGCATTGAAACTAGGATAATTATTGTTCAGTTTAGATTAGTGTGAGCAAGATCAAAATGCCATATTTTCCTTAGAAAGAAAAATTCTGGAGGTATAAATCATATCTGTGTGGTTGGTTATAACCCAACAGTCCAGCAGAACTTTTTGTCTATTATGTATTTCTCACCTTCCTCTTGAGTTTGACTCTTCTAACTTATGAGAGCTCATACACCACTAAAACTGTGGCACATATTGCCGCATGGCTCTGATAACGAATACGGAGGTGGTAAACAGGTTCCTGAGCTCTGCTCCCTTCTAGTGCTCTGCGAACCCATAGTTTGTGACACAAAGCAGAATGTTTTCCTTTGTTCTTAATGTACAGAGCTTTCATATTTAACCTAACGGAAAATATGAAGCCTCTAGTTTGGGGAAACACAGATGACTCAAACTGTGTCACAGGACCTGAGCAACAAAAGTACATTTTGAGCCCCCGCCTTCCTACATACAGGGAGAAAGATATCTGCAGATCCTTTTTTTCTAATGCTCCAATCCAGCAACGTATGTGCTTCAATACAGGCCTATATTTAAGAATCCTTTTAAAACTGAGCTGAAGTGGAAACCTCCTGATTCAAAACTCCTCGACCAAGTGATCTGTTCACTTTAATGGGTGTGAACTGTCCCAAGAAACTGAAGTCAAGTGCAGGAAGTTTAAATAGTGTGTTCTGCTTCCTGGGTCTGGATGTAAGTGCTGCAACATTTCATAACTGGGAGCCACTCCAAATGCGGCTGTTGTAGCTGCTTAAGATTTGTGACGAGGTGACTGCTCAGAGGGTTGGACATCTTGATTTTCCTCTGTTTAATTGCTCTGTTAACTAATTTTGTAATTACTTTGTGTGTCAGCATAAGAGGCTTTTGCAGGGGCAATGTGTTAGAGTTGGGTTTGATTTACAATCTGCATATTAACTGTGGAGCTCCATCTATGTGCTGAAAATCTGGAGTGGTCCTGTTCTGCACTAACATTTAGTATGGTCCAAAACAATAGTGGAGCAACAAAGAGTAATACATCAAGTGTTATTACAGTTTCCCATTAAATCATAATTGTTGTTTAGAGAAGGAAGTGTTGTTTCCAGTGCTCATTCTCATTTATGAAATGTTAGCAGCTTTGCGCAGCTTTATGAGCTAACTGGTATGTTTTCCAAGTAGTGACTAAGTAAGCTATCTTGATGTGGGAAGTGAGTTAACACTGATGGAAACACATTAAAGCTATGGATTAAACAAAGATATAGTGGGTGTTACATTACCTCAAACTGTAACTTCACCTTACACAAACCACAAACTGCCAGTCCATTAAGAACTGTAAACATCAATTCACTAAGAAACTTGAGACCTTGCTCTTAATACTGCTTCTCTTATATACCCACTAAATGAATAAGGTATATGCAATAACTGAAAGAGGAGGTGACTGTAGACCTTTAAAGGTGTACACTGATCCACTTGTGTTTGTGTCAAACTCTTAAGCCCTTTGGGTCCCAATGCTCAAGTCTGTTGATGTTTTTCAGCCATGCAGATTAAGTTCTTCATGGCTTTTATTTGCTGTAAAGATGCAACACTTTCACACATCTGGGGGGAAAATAAATTTCTGGGGCTTTTTTGGCTTTGCATATTCCATTTCAGGTTTCGATTGCTTTGATGACATATGCTGTTTGCCTTCTAACAGCAGACAGACTGAGAATTACAGTTTAGAAATATGATTAATATACAAAAGGTAGTATCTATTTAATTTAGTTTAGAATTGATAGCAGTTCTTTCTCCCTGCTTCTGAGTGTCTGGGTGGGATTCATATCTCACTTTGCTTTAGACATCTACAACACAGATGTCCAAGTCAGAGCTAGTCAGACAGACACCTTTGGAAGTGGTTTGGCTGTTCTATTTTAGATGTTTATCATAGGATAGGGAAATTGTCCTATGGTTCTGGCTGTGTCACATGTACATGTCTGAGAAATAGATATGGCCTTAGTGGCATATCTTATTCTTTAGTTTTATATGAAAAGCTGGCCTTTATTTTCTTCTCTTTTTCTCTACACTACAAAGCCTGCGGTTATACTCTTGCTAGCCATGCGGGTGCCTAAGTTCTGCTGAAGGTGAAACACAAATACAAGCAGAAACGAGGTACTTGAATGTAAAATTAATTGCTAGTTAATATGCTGACAGGATCTCCCTGATCAAAACTCCATCAGCCACCTGAGAAGGGAGGAAGTGGCCTGGCCTGTCTGCGTGAGTGCAGCGTCCAAGAAAAAATGATGTTTCCTGCCTCAAACACTAGGAAATCGAGAATGAGGATGTGCAGATCACGAGATTTGCCTAAAGTATCATGACCATTAAAAAAATAATAATAATACTCTTGGGGTCTTACCTGGTTCTGAATATAAAGGAAAAGGACACTCAGTTTTTACTGAGATTCGCCAGGGGATTTTACTGAGGTTCACTGTTTTTTCACGAGGATCTCTAGGTGCTTTTTCTGAGGTCTACTCAGCAGTAGCACAATAAGGATTTCACAGTGCAAGTGTCGGTGTCTGCCATTGGACGTGTGGAAGCATCGTACCCATCGTGAGATAACTTATCCTTCATCATACCAAGTGTCATCTCACTGAATCCCTTCAGACCTCATTTCACAAATCTGAAGGTCTCATTTGCTCAGATTTGCAGCTTCTCACCTTTATCTCCAACCACAAGAGCTTACCAGGGAAGCACATGAGGGGTTTGCTTGTGTATCTCAGGGGTTGCACTGTGAGGCTGCTGCAGTGTCTGTGGAATGAAGATTATTTTAAGGCATCTTCTGGGAGTAGGCAGGATTTCATTTGTAAAATTTATCAAAATCTGTAGCAATCATCTGCAGCTCGGTGTGCGTGGGAATTTAGGCTGTGGCCCCAACGTGCTGCAGACATAACTAGCACTGTCACAGCCTGTTGCAGGTGTGGTGTGCTGAGTGAAGACAGGAGTAAATTTTTTGCTGGCAAAGCTAAACTGAAAAAAGAGGGTCAGAAGCCAGTACGCATCCAATGTGAATGGTTGCAATTCTTTAGTGTTATTTTTAGTCATTTCACTTATTCTCTTCAATGACTCTATGTCTTCTGGTTTGTCTGCTTAGTCTTCAATACTATTTAAAAAAAGAACTATATGACCTGGCAGTTTGGGAATATACATTTAGGAATCATTGTAGAGCACAATTTTTAATTCATTATCAATTAAGTCATTTACTGATAAGATTTCTGTCTTAGCAGTGTGTATCTCTCCAATTTATTTTCTTTACAGGAAAGTCACTTGGACATGGAGCTTTTGGAAAGGTGGTACAAGCATCTGCTTTTGGAATTAAGAAATCGCCGACTTGCAGAATAGTTGCTGTGAAAATGCTGAAAGGTATCTTACTGCAAAGCTGCACTGAAAAGAAGATGAACATCAATATAGTGTCCCACTTTTTAATATGATTCTGTCAAAAGAAAGAGTGTGTAATGTTATCCCTTACCATTAAATCTCTGAAGCCTCCAAAATGTGCGCACCAAGATTCAGATCAGCCTAAATTTTCCAGTGAAATGGTGGAACGATGAAATAAAAATGAGGTTCACAGTAAAAAGGATGATAAAATGTTACATGGTGTAGGGGGAGGTTTCAGATGCACTCAGAATAGGATTACTTAATTTTTTCGGAAAATCTGGTTCCACTACTTTAAATACCGGACAGAATGGAAGACTAATTTTTGTAGGCTCAGCAAGGATAGTTAGATTTCCTGCATATTCTATGTTGTATGATTATGCTATATTGACCCAATACTGAGCACAGTAAGTGAAATTTAGTTGAAGCATAAGGCACGCTCCTTGATTTGACTACACTCAGGTGGAAGATTCCTTATTTCCCTTGGTCATTAGTTTCAATGATTAATCACCTCACTGTTAAAAATGGGCACCTTATGTCTAATTTGCATCTGCCTGGCTTTAGCTTCTGGTTCTAACTTCAGAACCATTAGATTATATAATGCCCAGTAATTTTTCTTCATGAAGGTCCTTCTATAAAGCTAAACAGATTGAGTTGTTTAAGTCTTCAAATTGCTGTGCAGGTGTGTCCTTTTTGAACCTTCCGCAGCCTCATTGCTTGGTGGTGAGGATGCTGACACTCAGCTTGTGTAAGGGATTTGGCAGTGCTCTTCATACACCAGTGCTCTTCCCGCAGTGAAATCATTTCCCAGCTATTCAACTATTCACCACCCATTTCTCACTGGAGCAGAAAAGACAAAGACCCTAATCAATTTGAAGAGGTGACTTGGGAAGTCAGCAAACAGGATTATGCTTTGTAGTAGCCTGCAGCAGCAGCGGCTGAATTCTGTAGCCCAGAGTCCTGTTGATATCCATTCCTATGTATTTAGCTTTTCCTTGTTCGTATATCTAAGGATCATATCAGGCTTTTTGCATAGCCCTGGGAGCTTATGCTGCATTGTTTATCTGTCTTAATCCTTGAACCCTTCTCAGAGTCATTCTCTGCCAGGACACATCCCGTATTCCGTAGGTAAGGCCTGAATCCATCTTGCTTTCAGCTGGCTGCATTTAAACGCGGATTGAGTATATCCTTCTTACCCAGCAGCTCCTGGCTTCTCTGCTGCCTACTTGCTTATCAGAGTTATTAGAAAATCTGTACTTGTTATTTCCAGCCCGTGAAGGGGCACGTACAGTACTTTCAGACCTACAATGAGCCTCTGCAGAACCCAGCCTAAAATAGGCTTCATCAGATCATATCTCATTGGCAGCAACCTGCCAGTTCTTGCACCTTTTAGAGTGTGCCTTATCGATATTATATCCAAAAAGTTTGTTCTACAATATTACGTCAAATGCTTTAGCAGAAGGTGGTACCTGCTACTATGATATCCAGGATCATCCCAAAGGAGGAAATTTGCAGCTAAATACTGCATTTGAGTGTCCTCCAATCTCTCTTGTTCCAGAAGCACAGAAATGCCCCGTTGGTTAGTGTCAAATGAACAGCTATATTTGGAAAACGGGAAGGAATTAAACCTTTGGTCCCTGTCCAGACCTTCTGCAACAGTGGGGCAATAACCATCGGTGATGCATCCCCTGTCACTGTCTCACTGGTCTCTGTAGATGGCCCGTCTGTCACCTGGGTCATTGTCTGACCTCTAGAAACTGAACTGTTTTGCCACCATGCAAAACATACAGATATATGGGCTGGCAGAGAGGTCTGCCAAGTTCAACATTTCTTTATGTACATCAGTGGGCTTCTTGTGCCAGCCAGCTCCGTAAAGCCAACAAGAGTTGCTCCTGGAATAGATGAGCAGAAGACAGCCACAAGAAGCACTCGTGGGTGGGATTCATATGACTGAATGTGAGATGTGTGCAGGGGAGATGCTTGCACCTGACCTGGTCACCCACACCTTTTATTGTCAATGGAGAGAAGCAATGCTTCGTCTCATCCTAACGCAGATCCCTCCATTTGGTGAGATGACCACATGTTTTGCTCTACTATGAAGAGAGCCTGTGGTGACTAGGTCATGTGTGGGCATCTTCACTATGGGAACCTGAAATTAGGTGAGACTTGTCCCATTCCTTGCATCCTCACTAGATGATTGTCTAGGATTATCACAGTCATTCAGGGGATTTGTCCTCACAGTATTCCCATGAGGTGCAAGAGGTGTCACCACCTACGTAGATGAATAGTACGTCACTGGATAGATGACATGTTTTGTGTGGGGTCACCAAAAAAAAAAACCTGTTTCCAATCAGATGATAAAAGCAAGCCTTTTAAGACCTAGCTCCATGTTATTTCCACTGATCTGTTCTTCAGTGTCACTAGGGTGAAAAAATCTTTCTGGATCTACCCAAAATGATTTTTTTCTTGTTTTCTTACCAAAAGGAAATTCTACAGAAAAAAACAATTGTTTGGCAGTAATGAAAATCTTCACTCGACAGCAGGTAGAATCTTTTGGGTTCAGTTGTGGGTTTTCTTACATCACTACTATTATTATTAATATTAATTATGATCAGGAAGAGTAAGATTCAGTCACCTAACTTTAGCCATTTTTAAAATTTAGGTGCCTGGTCTAGGCTAAGAAAAGTCTAAGCTTCCTGTATAATGAACAGAATCAGACAAGCATTACCAAAGGCTGGTTCATTTCTTCCTAATGTAAATTGCTAAAGCTCATAACTGAATCAGCCTCTGGAAATGCCTTGCTCTTGCCACTGTCTTGTTGAGAGCTTAATTATTTCAGGCTAGTGCCTAACCCTTAGATGGCTGAAGCTAGGTCAGCTGAAATCTACTGTAGATAGAGTTAATTAAAGTCTTGAAATCTCTTTTTATTTTTTCTTTCAGTTTTTGGCTGAAACTACAAAACTATTCATGTGAAAAAATTCTCTCAGTTCTAAATATAAAAGGGTCTCCTGGGAGGAAGTTGAGTGTCTAATTCTTTTTATGGGTTTTATTGCAAGTAAGAGGATGCTGAGCAGGGAGAAATAGAAAAAGAACATCAACACATGGAAGTGCATCCAATAATGGACATTATTTCAGTGAAAAGTGACAAGAAGTGGTATAGCTCACCAGGACCAATACACTACCATTTCACATTGACCTTATTTTGCATTTACAGAAGGGGCCACAGCAAGTGAATACAAAGCTTTGATGACAGAGCTGAAGATCCTGATCCACATTGGTCATCATCTCAATATTGTGAATTTGTTGGGAGCTTGCACGAAGAACGGAGGTAAAAAAATCTGCACTGCACTGAAAATATATTTGAATCACTTCCAAATAAGTTAGTTGGCCACCTTGATTTTTGACCAGAAGTCAAGTTAGTGGCTTGAAGTATTGGAGCTCTTTCTCTGCTTGGTTAAAAAAAGAGGAAGAGAAAAGAGATTTCTAGTCATCTTACAAAGTGATTAAACCTTTTCTCTTCTTAAATGCTCTTTTGGTTTTAACATCAAAGTGAATAAGGGGCCACTTGTTGTCCTCTGTCTCATCTCCTTGCTAACCTCAAGTTAAACATGATCTGGAAAGACTGGGAGCAAGGGGTTCCTTGGGATCAGCTGCTGGCTCAGAAAGATGAATCACAAGGCAACTTTGGTAAAAGCCTTCAGTATAATCCACTAAGAAAATTAAAAGGCTAATATGAGAGGTTATTTCTTCTAGATATGTCCCCTTTTTTAGTTTAACAGGCACATGTGGGTTGCAGGACTCCAGTCGGAATTCAGACTGCCCCAAAGAGGAGATGGAGGAACATGCAGGACCCATGTCCATGACCCAGATTTCAAAAATTAGGCCCTGCCCTAATTTTCAGAAACTCTGTTATTTTGCTAACATGCTGAGTGTCCTCCAAACAGCTTTCTTCTTCATTAAGGAGTATTGTTAATTATTCTGGATTCCAGTTATAGCTATGGGCATGAAAGACACCTCTTTTTTTTCAGAAGTAGTACTCCCCTATATTGCTTTATAATGCTCAAAAGGTATTTTCCTTTTTCCTAGGGCCTTTGATGGTGATTGTTGAATACTGCAAGTATGGGAATTTATCAAACTATCTGAAGAGCAAGAGGACTTTTTTCTGCTCCAACAAGGTAAGGAGGCAGTCGCCTCTGGAAGGATTCACCTTGCCTAATGTACGTGTCTGTAACGTAGACATCAGCCTCTGAGCTTGTCACCTTAGATTCTCTGATAGCAAAAAGAAAGAAATAAGTGGTTTTGGGTGCAGTTCACCTGATCTATTTTAAAAGTTTGGTGTGGGATGTGTTATACCAAGAAAGGGCTCATTTGTCTTCACTGACTATGCAAGGAGCCTGATGTGACTAATTCAAATGGAGACATCTACAGTGAGAGGAAGTGAATCCAGTCCAAAGCGTCCCCACATGCTCTCTCCCCTCTGCTGACAAACCCATTCCTGCTGAGCTTGGGTCACTGCAGAGGCTTGTGTCAATGAAGCCAAAGGAAGTGGTTTTGCCCACTGATTCCGGTACCGCTGGGAACACAAATGAAATAATGTCGTTTAAAGCTAATGTTCCAAGACACCCTAATGTTCAGAGATTTACAAATAATCTTCCTATTGTGTGAGGAGAAGGGCTATCAGGAATAAAAGAGATTAGAGTCTTGTCGTCACATCCCTCAGCCCTCTGAATCAAATCTGCTATATATTCTTTATTACAAACCCAGACCTAAACATGCCAACTCTATCTGTACTTGTGCACTTTCAGCAAAATCCCCCAAAGGATTAAGGGATCTGACATGGGATTTAGGACCCTAGAGCCAGAACTGTAGTCCTCAAAACCCCTACTCAGCTGTGCCAAAAACTCGGAGGCTTCTTAGTTTTCGTTCATAACAGTTCTGCAAACTCTGCTGTAGGGCATCACTGGGAGGGCCTCCATCTTTAAAAGGCTTTGACTGAGCCTACTCCCAAGGTTGTCCACATCGGACTCTGCATAAAAACTAGCAACTGCCCTCTTCAAAATATGGTTGTTCACATAATCAGCCCGCAGGTCGGTGGGGAGCACAAATGTGCCGGGCTGACCCTTTGCCTGGGAGGATTCACACACTTCTTTCCCTTGGTGAGGGGACAGCCTTGACTTTGCGCTCTGGCACTGCTCGGAAGGACCTCTGAGCTAGCAGGAGGGAGCAGGGGCTCTGCATCAGCATACTCGAGAGGCTGGAGTATTCACAGGCCGAGATGGAAGGGCAGAAGGGGCAAGGGTATGGCCCAGCAGCGAGGCTGCTCTCCGGGCAGCAGTGGGATAACATTTTCCAAGAAGTGTTGCATGTTTCCCATTAAATCCTCATTGACCGTAACATTAAACCACTGGATAGAGGAGGTGGGGAAGACAGGCAGCCTTTTCCCACAGCAGCCACGCTTGCCACAGTGACGTCGGGCTCTCAAGCGAAGCGGGGAGATCGACCAACACATGTCAGAGGCGAGCATTTTCTCCCAGCGGAAACGAGGCAAAAGTCTGATTTGGTTCCTACCCCGTGCTCTTCCGTTGGTTTGAGGTAGCACCTCTTCTCCTCTGTTTATTTGAAGGACTCCTCTGTGCAAGTAGAGCCAATGAAGGAGAAAAAGGATATTGAGCCGGTAGAAGGCAAAAAACAAAGGCTGGCCAGCGTCACCAGCAGCGAGAGCTTCGCAAGCTCGGGCTTTCAGGAAGATAAAAGTCTGAGTGATGTGGAGGAGGACGAGGAGGGTAGGTATTAATTCCTTCCTGTCCCTACACGGTCTGTGATATTTTTACAACATACTGTGCATCTCTGAAATTTTTTTCCTCATTTATCACCCTAATAAACATCCGTGGGAGACGCTCACAGGGTCATGTCCAGCGGGTAGAAGATTTAAAAAAAGATTATTTCCAGGGTTACTAAATCTGACAGGAAAATGTGTGATTGTTTCTTCTGACTGCTCCTTATCTTTGGGGAAAACACAGCAGTGTCCAAAGTGCGGGGTATAAAGCAAGCACTATTTTTGTTTCCAGTGACAGTGGGTTGACCTCCAAATACTATTCGACAAAGACTGAATTTATGAGAGTAGTAAGATCAGTAAGAGCAGGGAAAAATAACTGCCTTATGAGCAATCTTTCTAACAAATGGTGCACTCAACTGTTTTCAGATTCTGACGAGTTCTACAAGCTGCCTCTCACTATGGAAGACCTGATTTCTTACAGCTTTCAGGTGGCCAGAGGCATGGAGTTCTTGTCCTCCAGAAAGGTTGGTTTTATGCTTGAGTTTTTTCACCGCAGAAGAGTCAGATTCGGAGGTGAAGTGATGTCTACGTTTTAGTGACACCTTCCTTGGTAGAGGTCCCAAAGGAAGAGCAGCTTTCCTCTTGGTGTTCTAAATATAATGGTGTGTTTATCCAAGTCTTCATACTCCATAAACACAGGATTACAGTGGAAGGCAATGGGTCAAGCTAATTCATTTAGATAAGTTCTTTTTGGTGGGTTTTTTTTTTTGTAGTTTCAACATGTATTAGCTATGGATCCCCAAACGAACTGGTGCTTTCCTTGGAAACACCAAGGGGCTTAAAGATTTATGACTTTCTGAACTGGAGAAATACTTTTTGTAAAGAACTGCCACTGTTTACAGTAACTTCATGTAAACTATAGTCAACTTCCCTAAAAAAATATTAAATTGATTTCTCTAATAATAATAATAATTCGAAAAAGGATATGGGAGAGAGTCAGGAAATTTGTGGGCAGGATTAAGGAAATGCAGTTTGATTGTGAAACTATTTTATTATAGTGTATTCATCGTGACCTGGCAGCCAGAAACATCCTTTTATCTGAGAACAATGTAGTGAAGATCTGTGATTTTGGCCTCGCAAGAGATATTTATAAGAATCCTGATTATGTGAGAAAAGGAGATGTAAGTCAAGATGCTGTTTATTTATCCAGTTGTTTACAACATATCATTTCAAGCTGTCCACCAAAATGTTCTGTAGACTTTTACATTTCCTGAACTTAAAAGAGTTTGAAAGCCATCACAGTTTCTGTGTAAGGACGAGCAATTCAGATGCCTTGTGCATCCAGCAAACATTTCTGTCCTCAAACATAAGGCCTGGAAATGCTAACCGTTTCACAGTTCTAGCCTTTTAATACTTTAGCTATTTTTTAGATATTAATTTCTTAGCTGGCTCTGCAATATAATACCCTTACTAAGCAAACTGCCTTCATGGAAACCAGGCCCTGCAGAAGAAGGTGTGTGTCCTTCCATCCACCCGCACCATGAGCTGAGCGGCTCATGCTGCCTCAGAACAGCTGAGCAAAACTTGCTTCCTCGGGAACCTATTTGACCTTCTCACTTTCCCAGTAAATAGCAGGCAATAAGTCCACAGGCCTGCAATGAACTCCGGGTCAGTAACCTGTGCCTGCGCCCGTGGATGTCCAGGGAATTTGGTGGGGGAATGAGAATTCATGCAGAGATTCTGCTTCTGGATGTCTCGCTCACCTGCCACCTACGCCCTCATCTGTAAATAGCTTTAAAGCCTTACAGCACTACATAATAGCTGTGCAGCATTATTCATATGACTTGGGTAATGCTCAGGAGACACTAATAAGCTGCGCTATGGGGACGGCATACATTGCTGACACAGTCCTGGAAGAGAGGGCCTGCAATTTTACCCAAGAACATCTCTGGTACTATGACAAAATGATTTACACTTGGGGTATGATTTTCTCCCCTGTCCCTAGGATGCAGGCAAGAGACAACTGTTCTGATATGTCCCTGCAACACTGCAAAAAAAGGCCTAGTCACTCTTCTCATGGGTTTCCAGTTTATGGTTCTTTGTGTCACGTATATTTTTTAAAATATATTTAGGAAGGGGAAAACAACCTTTTATTCCAAAAATTTGTTAAGACAGTGTCTGAATGAGTATGTGTTTATTGTCTGCAAAGAAATCCCACAGGTTCCTTCTTGAATAGTAATTATTTATATAACAATATATAATTGATTCAGCTGTGATTAAATTCTTTTCATCTTTGAAAATAATAGCAAGGTTTGTCCCTTTCATTTCAGGCTCGACTTCCTCTCAAGTGGATGGCTCCAGAATCCATATTTGATAAAATCTACAATACAAAAAGTGATGTGTGGTCGTATGGAGTATTGCTGTGGGAGATATTTTCCTTAGGTACGTTAAATCTGTATCCTGGGAGCTGAGAGCAGTGGACAGGGTTGTAGTAAGGGCTTGACCTGATGATCTTTTCAGTCTATGGAAAAACATCCATTAACTTTAAAGAGCTTTTGCCGTGTCTTTAATAAGGAACTAACTAAATCAGGCATTGGTAGGGTGTGGGGATAGAGGGGAGCATCATTTGTATCACATCACTGGGAACTGAAAGGGGCTTGTAAGAGCACCGGTAAGACGGAGAACAGCCTGGCCAAGCTCAAAGCCTTCGTGGACAGCAAAATTATCTGAGCATTTTTCCACCTGTTTCTTTCATGGCCAAAACTTAAATTTCCATCTTTCTCCTGAAGAAACCCTTTGTGTGGATACACCTAGGCAGCCCGGCCTGAGTGGTCTTGGCTCTCTCTTTGACAGATAGAGTGCAGAGTTATGGTATCAGAGCTATGGTATGGTTGACAGGAAAATAAAGCAAATTTTTAAAGTCTTATAGTGTAACATGGAGCCTGTGGGCCTTATTCAGCCTGCCGTGTGCCATCCAAGGTAAACCTAGGGATCTCCTCGGGTACAACAGGGCCAGCATTCGTGGTGCCAGGGCTGTGCACTCAGTACCCGCTCCCTGGAGAGAAGTAGGGCGGGTTTCAGACCTCTTAAGTGGGATCCCCAATTCCGGCGTATTTGACTTTTCTGCAGTTGTGACCAGCAGCCAGGGACAACTGTCACACAGTGCTTGCTGGAATGAAGGCAGCGCGCTCGGCTGCCTGAGTATAGCATTGAATATGCAGGAAACAAGAGCTGACCCTAAATATAAAGCTCAGAGTCCACCCTCTCCGCCTGGCGTCACAAAGTGGATGCTTTTTTCCCTCAAAAGCTTCTCCATTTCTCTGTGGGAGCAAGTAAGCGCCCAGCTGGGAACACAAGGAGGTCTTTGAACATCTCTGAATGTGTTAAAGGCATCTGAGACGTGTGACAGCAGACACCCTCCGTTTCCACTCCGAAAATCAGCCGGCGAGTGCCCCGGTGCCAGCCCTGCGCCGCGCACAGCTGCTTCCCTCACACACGAGCCGCTGGAAACAGCAGGCAAACAAACAGCAAAACAGATGCCTTGGGGTGAACTAGAGCATGGAATCTGAAATTAAAACCCCGAGCACAGCTTTTGTTTTTTTTTCCTTCGTTTTTGTACATTTGAGATGCAGGATACAAAACGTACACTGAAAGGGAACAACAATGACCGTCATAATAGAAGAATCTTAATTGGGTTCAGCACAGAGGCTGACAAAAGAGGAGAACAGTAGAGGAAACAATACTATACAATTCCTGGGACAATCAATCATTTATTAGTTTAAATGCATGTTGCTGGTCAGGCTGCCAACTCTTGTGATTTTTATGGTGAGCCTCACAATATCTGCTATTTTTTTCTTAAAGCCCCAGCTGCTGGAACGTGGTGATTGACTCTCAGAGAGTTTTTTGTTGTTGTTGTTCTTTCCTTTTCTCTTTTCCTTATGCTTTCTTATCAGTGGAAAAAAGACCAGCAGCATAATCAGGCTACTGATCTTAAAACCACAGAAGCCAGAGAAATAATGCAAATGCACCATGATTTGATTTTAAAGCATTATTTTATTATTTTCAAGCTGGTTTTGAGTGTTTGGGATTTGTTAATACCGTGCTTACTAGAAATCAGGATTGTCCCAAGTATGAAGAGATCAGACTTGGCTTTTGTTTAAGTACTCTTTTTGAGTCAAATTCATTTTTATTTTTTACATTCAGGCCAGGTAAATGCCACTGATAGTCCTAAGCTCGATCCTGCCAGTCTGCAAGGACCAGGACCTGGCCTGACTTCAGCCGCAGTTCCCCTGTGGCGCCCGGCAGGGTCAGACCCTTGCGGAGGTTTCCAGCCTCTGGATGCAGACGCGACAAATCCTGGGTGTCGCAGGGGTGGGGGAATCCGTAGCACCTGGGTTAGGTTTCATGATTATCTGTCTCAGGTACCCAGCCAGGCTGCCTTTACAGTCAGTGCTGAGAAAAGGGATCTCCAGAAAGCATTTCATCTGACTCCCAGACGGATGTCTGGCATAGGTGAGGTGAATCACCCCCTGGAAGTCCCTGTTTTTCCCCGCAGATTGCGTGGGGAGCGTAGCTTGTCTCGCACGGACCGTAGGAACTCGAACAGTGTCTTACCTGGCTAATGCTGGGGGAGCTGACGCAACACCAGCCTCGTGTGCAGGGATGGGTCCCCTCCTGACTCAGGAACCTGTTTTCACTGTTATCCCTAGGTGCCTCTCCTTACCCTGGAGTCCAAATAGATGAGGATTTCTGCAGCAGACTAAAAGAAGGCACAAGAATGCGGGCCCCAGAGCAAGCGACAGAAGAAATGTAAGATGCCTTTCCCTGCTTGCTTGTGGCGTACCCCTCCCCTCCCAGGCTGCCTTGCAGGGTGGATGATGTACGAGTCTCTGCCAGAAATCTTCTGCACAAACATAAGAAAAAATAACCCAACGCTGCCTCATATCTTCTTGCCATCATTAGCACCTTCTTGACATCCCTCCACCTTTAGCCCCCAGCCTTCTCTCCAGCTAAAAGGCTGTGAAGAAGGCGCTGAGCCAGGCAGCGCTCTTGGCTGGAGGACACGGCCCCAAGCCCAGGGCACCACCTTTCCTGAGCAGGCTAATAGTTCTGTAGCCCAAGCCAGACCAAACGCATGCTACGGAGGCTTTGCGTAGGGTTTGACGAGGGAGTGTGGTCACAAGGAAAGGCCAGGCGCTGGAGCAATGCAAGGTCAATGTCGCCTAAGCTCATCATCCTTCGTGGCCAAGACCATTTTTCAGTTTTAAGGTATGGAGAAGCCTGTTCTTAGATAGCTTAGGGGAGGGCCATTAAAGTCACAGCTGAAAGAACAACTCAGAGGAAGAAGGTTATTTGTTCTTGTCCAAGTTTAATATTTATTGATGTGCACACCAGTAAGTGCTGGAGGAATGTGCCATTATTAACGTTTTCTTAACTTAGGAAGTGACAGTGCAGTTGCTTCCTTGCAAATAACGGTGGTGCTGAGGGCCCACCCTTTCCTGGTGACAGCGTCTGATGGCAGAGGAAGGTGACAGGGACCTGCCAGCTCCAAAATCATTTAGTCTAGGCTGTTTCTGCCTGAGGCTTTCAACAGCTACCTTGGCCACGCAGGCAGCAGCCCATTAGGAAAACCAGTAGCTCCTCCCTAAGGGCTCCATGCGGCCTTTGCTCCGAGTTACAAGGCTCTGAGCGCAGAGTTGCACAAATCATTCAGGAGCATGGAAATGTCATGTGCATTTTACCTCTTCAGGCAAAATTAAAAACAGGTAGGTGTCTATGGTGCCGTTTTGAGCGCTACATCATGACTCTAAATAGTAACACTTCCCAAAAATAACATTCTAGAAGAAGAAAAAGGATGCAAGCCAGCCATATCATATCTGGGAGTGTTACCCATTGGCTAATTTTATTATCCTAGTGACAGTTGATAACAGCTTTTTTTTTCTCTTCCACATATTTTATTGCAGGAAGGAAAGCTAGACTCAACCAATACAAGGAAGTGACACATTCATATAAGTCATCTTAGGATGCCTTAACTTAAACATTGCCGGTTAATAGATGCTTAATACAAAGGTTTAGCATTTAATTAGGAATAAAAAAAAGAAAGTATGACTAATTGGCTAAATTATTCTTCTGAAGTGGGCTTCCTGGTGTCCTGTGGAAAGCAATTTTTTTTCTTTTTTGTTGAAAACATACTCTTTTACTTTTAGTAAGAGGCCTCGGTAGTGCTGGAGAGCATCTTTGTAAAATCACACAGGCTCAGGATTTAACTGTATTGCTGATACGCTGTCAGACACTGCATTGCCCTGGAGCTTTAAGACCCACAATGTGCTCATTTTGCTTTTGTCATCATAGCTATCAAATCATGCTGGACTGTTGGCGAAGCAATCCCAACGACAGACCGAGGTTCTCTGAACTGGTGAAAAAGCTGGGTGATCTTCTTCAAGCAAACGTGCAACAGGTACTATTACAGTACTAACTATGTGTGATGACCTTGGTAAGGGCTGCAGGGTGCACTTTCTCAGGAATAACAGTTTCATTTTTAATATGCATTTAGGAAGGCAAAGACTACATACCCCTGAATACTATATTTACAACTGAAAGCGTGTTTCCGTCTGCACCCATTTCTTTGTGCAATGAAAACGTATCTGTTACAAGCTCAAACTGTGGAAGCACTGAAAACATCAGGTAAGATAAGGACAGGGTTGGTTTGTTCCTTCCTTATTGCAGCTTGTTGCATTGCCTGGTTCAGGCTTGGGTATAAGAAAACAGCCGGAAACACCCGACACAGCCTGAATTTTCCAACATCTCCAGCGTCTGATTTGAAATGTCATCTTTTTTTTATGAGAGAATGACTAGAAATCACTTTTCGCATTCAATTTCAAAGTGGCATCTGATTCTTCATTCTCCCCCCCGCCCCGTAAATCTACTTTGTATCATCTAACAGAGGTGTTGATATCACCTTTGCCGTCAGCAACAGCTTCTCAGTTCAAAATCCTCACCTGCAGTTTACTCTGGGGTGTGCAACATTTTCTGGGCTGGGTAACGTCTCGGTATTCTTCATTAGCAGGCGTTCAAGTGGAGCCACAGAGCGGCTCCTCGGTCCCTGAACCCCATCCGGGCGGGTTGGGGCGCTAGGAAGAGGGGTTGAGAGAGGCCGTGAGAGGCTGGTGAATGAGGTTTGGGTAGAGTCTGGGGTAACAATTCCATTTGTATAAACTACTTTGGTGATCAGTTAAGCAAATACTTTAAGAAACACAGGAATAACCAATGCTTTTCGCTTACACACTTCACACTCTCACCAGGAATTTTTCTCCCTTTTCTGTTAAATAGATACATAAACACTTTCAAAATAAAACCACCTCAGCGCATAAAAACATTTGAAGAACTTCCCATCAAGGAAACGTTTGTGTTTGACGTAAGTGATTCTTAGGCCAAATAATATATAATTTATTTATTTTTATTTACAATGACAGCTATATACAAAGGAAATCAAGACAGGGGTTTGCTGCTTTGCCAGCTCTGCTGAAATGAGGTACAAGATCAGCTGTGCTTGCAGTATCGTGTTATCCCACTGGCCTTCAAATGGGGGACAGTGGGTCTTTCATTGTCTGTGCCATGGGCCACAAACACTCCTCCCTTGCTAAGAAACGGCCAGTGTCAATAGCCCCACAAGAGATGGCTGCCAGAGTCCCAGCTGGGTCCCAGTGCCGTGGAAGAGACACTTAAAATCTCTTGGATATGTGCTTCCATCTGAATATGAGTGCAAAAATGAGAACTGTGGGTCTCGTTCCATCCTAGGTCCTTTCTATGTGCATGCCCTGCTAGCAGGCGGATGAGCTGGGGAAACATCAGTCGACAGGGCACACGTATTGTCTTGGGTGGAGGTGGGCAAGGGTCAGCCGTTGGAGGAAGCTTTTAGTAATCCAGACAACAGTTATAAGCATTAAATGGTGGGGGCAAAGGAAAAGCATGCTGGTTCACTGAAGGCTGGCTAGTGTCTGGCCAGAGCTTCACTTATGACGCTCTGCACCTGCATTAATGCCAGTTGTTCGCTGCATCCCAAAACAGGGACCATTTGGAAAAGCAACATTAAATTCCTGGGCATTGTGGCACTTAAAGCAGCACATAATCTCTGGGTCTTGCAGATCTCTGAGCAAAAATGACAAAAACGATGTCGCAAATCTGACCAGATGGGAATTGACTTTATTGTAAAAGTAACTTTCCACAGTTAACGTGTAACAGTTAACATGTTGAGTCTGTCTTTTTTTTTTTTCTTCAAGGATTACCAAGCAGACAGTGGGATGGTGCTAGCTTCAGAAGAACTGAAACGCTTCACATGGACAGACAGCAAACAGCGACGGACGCTCTTTGGGTCTGTACTTTATGTGCTTTTCTCCTCCTGCACGTTGGAGGGCAAAGGAGGATTCAAGGTCCTTGTACTAAATCAGGCCTAACAGAAGTAGCTGAGGTGCCCCAGTCTTAGCAAATGCTTTTGCTGATGTGCGTTCTGCTTAGTCGAGCAGAACCTCGACTTCATTCAGAACCTTCATTCAACCTGCCCTCGCAGCTAAACCTCCATACACTTTACACAAAAAAAAAAAAAAGAAATAACCCTCAAACCCATCAATGAACATCACCGACATGATTTGTTATCACTCTTTAGCAATCTACCTGATCATGAACTTACTGCCAGGCTGGGCAGGTGACCGTCAGAGAGCACTAATCCAAGGCACTTGTGCAGAACTGTAGGAAACAAGTCCTTGGCGAGGGGGTGGAGGAACGTGTGGCTAAGAAGGATTTGCAGTTCTTTCTGTGCGTCCCCAAGGGCATCCCAGCTGGGATGAAGCTCCCAGGGCTTGTTTTTGCCCTTCTTTTCCATGACTCAGCTAAGCATAGCCCATTTAAGACCTATGGGCTCAGGATGCTAAAGTGGCAACTTTACAATAGATGGATGTGAGGGCCTCATTTCTCTTCCTGCCTTTAAGCACTTAGTATATTAGGCACCTTCCTCCACCTAATTCCTGACAGCTGCCCAAGCAGGGAACTGGGCTACTCTAAGGAATGCATTGCACTGACATGAACTCTCCGTAAATGGGAAATGTTTATTTTCTCAGTGCCGACAGTGTCTCAGTTCCCGGGCCATTATGAAACTGGCAGTGTCCGTGGCTGGTTTCGGCTCTCTCAGCCAGCTCAGGGATTGCCCAGACCCAGCAGCTCTTTCATCTTATGCTGGCATTAGGTCAAGGCCATCCTGCCATTCTGACCGTATTGAACCTGGTAGCGACCCGGAGCTGCGCAGGCTAGGAGGTGTGGTATTGTCGTGAACAATTGAAGCTGGCTGAAATGTGCAGTCAAGGTGGAGAAGGCTGGCTTTAAGAAAAATTCCAGTGACTAAGTAAAACAGCATTGGTTAAGTGCACAGATATACAGGTGTGAGAGCATGCACACAGGCTCACTCGCACGGCCAAAATACATGGCAATATAGGGTAAACGTGCTACTGGCAAGAGTATGCAATGAAAGCACTGCCTGTGCATGGCAAAGCCAAGGTTATGCAAGTCACTCCAAACAAGTGCTAGTAAAATCTTTTTCCTGCTTTGACCACTCACATTTCAGAAAAGAGGCCTGTAAGTGTTTTTATGGCACTCCAATTTCATTGAGGGAGTTTCTCATAGTCTATTTTGAGAAGCCAGGTATTACAGTACTTGGAATGCGCGTGGACTTTACAGGGCTCCAGAGGACACAATGCTTCCTAAAAGTGGTTTAACACATCTTTTCTCTGTGTAATTGTGACATGTCTGAAGGCTGCGGTCAGCAGCAGAGTAATCTCCCCAAATGAAATTATAAAATGCCTCTTTCTTTGCGTGGCACAGAACACATGGTGCGTGCCCTCAGCAGCTCTCTGACATTGCTTTGAGGAGTATTTTCAGCTGTATAAGGAAAAGGAATGCTTAAATGGGAAAAAAGAAATCTGAACCCAACTGTAGCTGCTAGAATGTAAATCCTTGAGGAAACAGAGCAGTTCGCTGAGCACACAGAAGGTCATCTGCCCTGGAAGATAAATTAGTGGTACTGCAGCGCTAAGCCAAAAAGCATTCGTGTCTGCCATTGGTGACCTATTAGTGTAAATACACTCTTAAAATAAAAGTGTAGCTTCCTAGCTAAGCATCCTTTGCTTAGGCTGAATTGGAGCAGTAAATAAATACCCCTGAAAGTAGTAATATATGAAAACTACATTTGTCCACTTCCCAGACAGTGGGCAAGGTAAAGCTCCGAAGGGAGGCTGACCAATGTAAGCTGATCTAACCAAACGCATGGTCCTGCTTCTTCCCTTGTATCCCACACACCCTTGCTCTGTGGTCCTGCCCCCTCTCTTGTGCTAACGTTTCTCCTCAGCTTGCCCTACAATAAGCTGGTTCCCGTCACTAGACTACCAGAAAAATAAGCCTCAAATAGACTCTCAGCAAACAGTAGTGGCTTGTTGTCAGGGCAGCTGAATGCCTGTGCCGGGATGAGGAAGGGCCCTCACATTTTATCAGCAGTTGCTAGATCACCTTCACTGTAACACCAAACCATGCCCTAAGCACCTACTTTCGTGCTCACTGTAAACCTCAACATCCTCCTTTAGGATGCAGACGCAGACAAACACACTCGCACCAGGGAGTGCTTCCTGAGCCCAGGCTAAGTGGCGCAGAGTGACTGTGTCCACGTTGCTCCTGGCTTGCCTCCTCTGGAGGAGCCTGGTTTGGTGCACAGTACAGCAGCACTGAGCCCTGGATCTCTTTGGGCAGCCGTGTTTCTCTGCTACCCAAGACGAAAAGAGTGGGGCCTGTGTATTTTTCTCAGTTCAAAGTTTCTGAAATAACATGCAGATCAGCCAGGAAAGATGATGCATTAATAACAGAACAAAGGTGTGTGCATGCCCTGGAGCAGGGCGTTAGAGGGATGACACCTGAGATGGCAAAGTCTGACGGGACAGTGCTGAAAGACTGTGTAGGGCGAAAGGAGCCAAACCTGATACATCTTACCTGTACTGCTTTGTGGGAGCAGTCACTGCAGTGAACTTGTGCCAGAACTGCTCCCAGAGTTGGTGTCAGAGGAAACTAATCAGTTCACTCCAGGAGAAAGCCAGCACATGCACTAATATTCACCCAGTGTGAACAACTAGGGCACCATCAAGATGAAAACAAGTGATACTCTCAATGCCATAAAGAGAGGTAAGCCTCTCCTAACATAAGGTCTCAAGTAACAAGATTCCAGTAGGGAAGTTGTCAGAGGGAAAGGCAACAGTCTTTTGAGATCTGCTCCCTTGCAGATAGAAAGGATCCCAACCGCATCTCTTCTCCAGTACTGGTGAAAAAGCCTAAGCAGAGTAAGCCAAAATCCTTTGGCTGGAGCAAACCCTTGAATCTAAGCAAATTGCTACATCAGTGAATTTGCTGAGAACTCCACCATTTTTGAGCTGGAACAAAAATCGTGAGAGCCATAGCCAACTTCTAATCTCACTGAGCTCTTGAATGCAGACTATTTGCCAGGAATGAAGCAGCCATTTCCTCCAGCAAGCAATCCCAATTAAAAAGCAGCCAGATCCAGTTTCTAATTTACATTCACCAAGTAGAAAGTAGACAGTCCACAGCTAGAGAAGCCTTTACTGACCGTAAGCTCGATCTCCAAATGAAGTCTTTCAGTGCTAAGCCTTACAGACTCCCTGAAAGCTCTCCTTAGGAACGTATGCCAAGGTACACCAGTGCACCTGAAGGTCCAGCTTTATTTGTATAAAGTTTTATTAATTAGTCTAAGTAGAAACCAAGTCTGGCTTAGAGGCTTTATTCCAGCTCTGTAACATAACATTGCTTCAGACTTTTCAGCCAGTATTGAAATATGATGTATTTGTTTCTTAAGGCATTGATCTTTCTAAACATGCTAGGCCTAAACTTCAATTACAAAATAGGGTCTGTGACTGCAAAAAACTATAGATTATCAGGATGCAAGAGACAGACAAGGAATAAAAGGATCAAAGAGAATGATGATGTTAAGGATCATAACTTCAATGGTCTAGCTGATGCTTTTTGAGTGCTTAAAGTTCACAATAATGGCAATTAGGCAGATGACAGGAAAGGTTTCCCATGCACACTCCACTTCTGCCAGCCCACTGCTCTCTAAGACTTAATAGGCAATTACAATGTAAATCACAGAAGCGTTTCTCTTTAAATCCATTAAATCCTTTAAATCCATTTCTCTTTAAAACTCTATCTACGGACAAGAGTATGGGTGGTCATCTTGGGAGCACCCTCTAATTACCTATAGATGTCACAGATAGGACAGGAGACCACACTCCTTACAAAGCACAGAGGCTTGTGAGTTAAACACTTTTAGATTTCACAGCTGTTTGAAATTGTTACTTCTCCATTTCCTAAATGAGAGGCCTTATGCTACTTTACTGGTTCAGTGCTTCATTTGACAATCAAATTGTGCAAATTAAAATAAAAAAAAAATAAAACCCTGGGCTCACTGAAGCCTCAGTAGATAACCCTGTCTTCTCTGAAATTCAAGACTATGACTGACAATATTCCTGACCTTATAAAAGGAAAGTGGCAGAGTGCCCCTTTACTTTATAAAAGCAGTGCAGAGGGAATGTAAATTTAGGCATTGCAGTCCAACATATGATTAAGATTTCATATATAATCAATGATGGCTAGTGCCCTGCCTTGCCCTTTGTCTACAGATAAAGAACTAAGACATCTAAGTTTAATGGTGTGAAAATTCTCTTTGCCTTAATTTTCTTCATCACTGAAAGAGCCTTTTTGAGCACTGCCCTCTCAGAATAAGGGTGAGAAAGTGCTGCAAGGTGAACTATGTCCTAAAGAGTAGCTCAGCTAAGAAGACACTACGGCCCTCTTGTAAAGGGCACCTTGTAAAAAGCCTCCAACAGGATAACTAGTCCTTTGTGGAACAGCAATACTCTTTGATTCAAACCAGCAGCTCATGTCAGCTGCAGAGAACAGTCTAGAAGAGGAGATAGCTGGGTATCCTGTGCCCTTCCTTACCCAAACATCAGTTGCTTATCTTAAAGACTCACCTAAGCTCAGGCTTCAGGTACATCTATGCTGGTAGCTTCCCACTTTTGCCTCAAGGCTTGAGGCCTTTGGTTGCTTCACTCTTCCCACTCAACAACAAGAACAAAAGGTTCCCTTAACAAGAACATTTAAGTGGGGGGGGGGGGGGAAGATAGATCATATCAGAATCTGCAGCTCAGCAGCAGCACAGATGCTAGACACTACATGTTATTCTGCTGTGCAGTAAAGTTTCAGTCCCTAGCTCTGCCACAAAAGGCACTTCAGCTGTTGTTCCAGGTCTATCCTGAATTCACACTAACAAAAAATAGAGCTTAGGTGATCAAATATTCCCCATAAGCACCATGATTGTAGTATTTATAGTGAACACAATCACTTTAATACAGGTGCTCTGAACAAAAACGCTCTGACTGAGGGGATTTCAGGGGGACATAGCAAGGGTCTTTTGGTCCTCTGTTCTACTCTCCCTCGAGCAGTCCCATCCATATCAATGCTCTTCCCATCATCCGAGAATAAATAAAGCAGCTTCTTGTGATATGGCTTTGCTCGAGTCATTAAACGGATGCCCTTGCGCTTTAAACACACTAACAGTGACATTGCTGTTTTACAGGGTGAAAGGTGCCAGCAGGAGCAAGGATTCGGTGCTTTCTGGAATAACTAAGCCAAGAAGCTTCTGCAGTTTCAGTTGTGACCAACTCAGTGATTCCAAGCAAAGATACACTTACTGCAACACAGTGCTGGAGAAAATGAAAGTATGCCATTCTCCCCCTCCTGACTACAACTCAGTGGTCCTTTATGCTCAGCCACCCATTTAAGTAGGCCAAGATATATGCATCTTATCGGAAAAGGTTTTTCTAAAACACTGCCAATTTAAACATTTTGACCTGAATAATTTTACTTATCCTACAATTAAAAAACTGCCATTGGCTTAACCTCAAATGACCTGCTTTTTCACAAACTGCAAGAAGCATACACAAAATATAGTAAGATACTAATGCTTAGGCCTCAGCTTTCCCAATGCTGACCACCAACAGCTGTCACTAAAATTGCCTGATACTTTTGAAAACTCGAATGGCCATCCATCATTACAGACAAAACAAGCTCAGTGTTTAGTCCTTGGCAGCAGGATAGTATTTAATGCTACAGTCACCCGGCCTCTGTTCAGACTTGTGCAACACTGATCTTCTAGTCAGGAGCACCCTGGAAGATGCACCCCACTGCTTAGACCTATGGGTAAGGCTACCTGTGTACCGCTGAAAAATAAAGGATTGTCTGAAAAGAGGTAGACAAGAAGGGGACCACATTCTACAGTTTTTAGTCAAAACTCTACTTTGAGAAACTTGAGGGAAGGCTAATGCTGTAGGGAATCTGAATTAACTAGCTGGGTATGAGGCATTAGGAAGGGCTTACTCCTTTGGGTAAGAAAAGGGGCAGGGGAGAGCCCTGTGAGGCCAGGATTTCAAGCACAGGTGTCGTAAAACACATTTGGCAAGGATATAAAGGAACTAAGATCAGAGCCAGGGGCTGTAATAACAGGGACTGCAGATCAATTCACTTTGGTCAAGCCTGCTGAAATCAAGTAAACGTTCTTGAAGTTTTGTACTTTTTCAATATGCCAACATACACACACTGGAAACAAATAAACTAGACATGTTAAGCCAAGCTTTGTCCACGAAACCTAGTGGACCTTCTAACATTGCACTGATTATATTTTATTTATGGGAATCTGTCTGAAAGGACAGAATGGCTACTAAACTGCATAAACCTTAAACAAAGGATTGATTATTAGAGAGTTTGAAAGGTTTAGTTAGAAATAAGACAATATATTGGAAAGTCAGGGCAGCTTTTCTATGATTACAGTTGAATTTCCAGGTTAGTTAAGAGTATATATGTACAGGAATAAAAGTGTATCATTTATTTGCAACAGAGTTTTATATAGCATCTCAGAAAGGAAATGTTTTTCATTTGAAAAGTGTAAGGATGCACTATCCCCCTTTACCTTTGAATGCGATAGTAAGACGGCTTTTGGCCAATTAACAGTCGCACTGACGTTTTCTGGATCAACAACTACTACCCAGTCTCAGTTTCTTGGGGTCCGCTATAAACATATTTATTAAAACACTACTTGCAACATGGTTCTGACCACTCAAAACTCGGTTTAGGGGCTGTGAGTTTAACCCACCACTAGACATAAAAGCAAATGTCCTTTTTGTATTTACAAAGATAAAAACATTCTTGTATACGCAAGAGAAACATGTACTGCTAACTCCTAAGCTACAAAGAATCCATTCTAGATCTTCCTTGCCAAGAGATCATTAATTTTTAACTATAATTTACTGCACTGTCTCTTGCTGGAGAAGTGTATTCTATCTTGATCAAAACAATTGGAAATTAAAAGCAGCGTTTAACTCCAATTCAGCTGAAATAACTGAGGGATAATGCATCTCTAAAAGGAAGCGTTTGCACAGTGTAAATATATAAATATGCTTTTTGTGCATAAATATTTAAGAAAATTAGACTACAAAAGTTACTTTTATATGAACTCCAAGTTTCTTTGGATGTGAATAACTTACTTTTATCTTACATTTTCTCTCCTAATATAATGTATTTGACTGCTAAATTCATATAATAAAGTTTGCTTTTGAAAGAGCGTACACAGATCTGCCAGGCTAATTAACCCAGTAAAGATAACCACAATAGACAATCCAGCTTTGGGCAGCACTAGCATGTACATCTGTCCATCAATCTATCAAATATGCATGGAAGGTACCCTACCCACAGATACAGTGATGGACACTTGCATTGCTCCCTATGTAAGTGAAATACACTAGATTCAGCATACTTCAGAGATACTTACTGCTGTCCAAAGGAGGAGAAAAAAAAAAAAAAAACAACAACACACACCACACACACCACCACACTCTACTGTCCAGGAAAATCGAGGTTTCATGGTGGAGAAAAGGAAATCCGTTGACAAATAGCCATTTAGCTGCCCCTTGGTCACTTCTGCAGCTAGAACATCTGGTATAGATGAAAGGACAACAAAAGAAGCTACAGTATCACCAACTCAAAGCCTGTTCTGAACCAACTGTGACATGAGTTACTGCATCCAGCCTGGTAGGTGTTTCTTCTTCTTCATGGGGATTCTCCGAGTCCCTGCCCCCAAAAGCAGATCCTGGCGAAGCTGCCTCCACTTAGATGTTCAAATGAGTGCTCTTTGGTATATAACATTAGATGATCTGAGTGGATCTCCAAGTCATGCTGCAGATATGACTATGCAAAAGCGCTGGAAGGAAACTGCGAAGAAACTTTCTCCAGAGAAATAGAGCGTTACGGGATTACCTACTGCTGTAGGAGGTTCTGTATCTGTTGCTATACATTGCTAAGAAAGACTGGAGACTAGATGAGTGCACCAAGCAAGCCTGCTGCAACTTCAGTCTCTATATAATGTTTCTAAATCAACAATGTAACTTAAGGGGCAATAACTCCATATGAAATACATGCAAGAAAAATAATCGACAATATCACACATCTTGCACAAAATTTCATGTAACATAAGGATGGTAAGAGTTGGATGGTACAGAAGATTTTACCCCACCTGTAAATCACCTTGCCTTTGGTGATGAACAATACAGAATAAATAATTCTGGGCACTGAAGCTGTCAATCACTCCATATGCAAGTTTTCAGAGACACTAATATACCTTTGGGCAAAAAAGCTCAATAAACATGGCAGTTAGCGTACTTCATTTTAATACAGTTTTCAGAATTAGGACTTGTCTAGTAAAGTAGAACTGATTGACAGAAGCAGTTACTACTTTGAGTTGGGAGTTAAGGAAGTGTGTATTACTATACTTCTCGTGTATAGTATCTATAAATTTTTGGACATCTGATGTGCTGTAAGTGGTAAACATTAAACATGCTTTGTGAATCATGATTGTTTAAGCTCCACACTGGAAACAAAGAGTGAATACCAAAGAAATACGATAGAATGAAATACAATTCCAGCACTAAAGTTGTGATGAGGTCTATCCGATTTCTGTACTTCACATGCTCAGAATAAGACTATGTTGTTTCTGGTATTCTTTATTAAAAATACTGCTGTACACATGAAGAATGAAAACAGGATTAAAGATGAGTAACACATATTGGGATCATGACATTAGAACTTAACATACTGGTGCTTTTTAGGGGAAGCTGTTGACACCTGAATTACTGAAACAAGGGCAAATCAAAAATACATAGGTACCCTCAACAAAATATTTACAATATAGTAAATACAGCAACAGAATTTAAAATAGGTACAAAAATTAAAATGACCAACATCACGTGATTTCAAAGGTTGTCCCTTCTGTGCTTTTAGCTGTAAAAATAGGAAGGTCAGAATTAAATTTCCCATCTGGGAGGGCACATCCTAGTGGTGCTTCTTTTTAAACAGAGATACACAATTCTTCCTATGAATGCATTAAACTACAACTTTAGGACAACCTTCTAAATGGAATTAAAATGGGGTAGAAGAGCTCTCCCCCCAAAAAACACCCAAGCTGAACTTCAGACTGTTCAAATCATTCCCAAAAATGGACCAAATGAAATAAATAGAAAACAAAACTTTTTTTTTTAATGTATTACCTGACACCAAATATTTTCTGGCTGACATTGTTTATGTATGAAAACTTATTAGCTGTCTACCTTTTTATTTTTAAACCAAGTCCTGAGGTTACTAGGGGCTGAAGCAAACTGACATTATGTAAGTACACACACGTTTGCAATTTAGACATGTCTCGCAGAGGGCGATTTGCTGGTCTAAAAAGGATGAGAATTCAAGCCCTATTTTACCCCTGCCTTGCACTTTCACAAAATATTGGTCCACAAATTAAATTTTCAAAGGTCCCCAAACCCCACAACCAAACAGATGATCCCCTTTCATTTTCAAAGAAAACAATACTGGAAAAAAACCTCAGCCCGCTTATAAATTAAGCATTTCATATTTCTTCTAGAATACAAGTACTTCTTTTTTGTACAAAAGAATTACAATATGATTTGTCAAAAAACATATAAAAAGACAGCTGCTCTTCCTCAAATACATGAGCTAATGATAAAAGACTGTTTTGCATGTTCACTTCTCAAAGTTCCTGTTCCTTTTACATTAAAAAGAACATTCTGGCAACTGTTATCGTTTGAATATTAAACATTATGTTCCTTTTAAAATTCATTCAATCAAAAGCAACAATAATCGATTTTAACTCAACAACTGATGCTACCTAATGTGGATTCAACCACATTTTCTAAAATGTGTAAAGCATGTCCCTAGTCTTCAAAGCTTTCGATGTGAAGAGAGTTGCTTTTCTTGATGCAAGTCTCGAGGCGGCGGATCATTTTAAAGCTTATAAAAGTGGACAGAGAAATATTAAAAACTTCTCTGAAAACTACAAATATTGAGAATTATTAAAATTGATGTCAGTAACATCAGTTGCAAGTGCTTAGAGTCTGTCCTGACCTTTTGAGTTTCCACATTTTCTTCATGGTGAGCACCCAGTGCTATTAAAACATTCAGTGCTGGGAAAGGATAGATACAGTCTTCACTACTGCTTTAAGAAAGGAAATTCCTACATATTTGATTTGGCAGTCTTCAGTATCAAAGTGTAGGTGTTTAACTACAAATCCCATGAATACCCAAGTATGGAGACAATTGCATGTCCAAATATTAGAAAGTTAATTGAGGAGGAAAATTCCATCCAGACTTTTGAGACTGAATTACTTCATGAATATTCATGTGTTGAGTATTATCAAAAGTAATATTACTTTGGGCTAAGCAGTGACTGCAAAGGCACAGCAGATCATTATCCCTCCAGATTCAGGCTGTAAAACTTGAAAAGCTCTTGATGCCAGACAACTGCTGTGTTTAGTTAATCTTCTTTTAACAGTGTCTTTGTATCTGTATCCAGTGTAGCGTACCATAATAAAGCTGTGGTTCAAAGAACAGAACTTTATACAAAAATTATATTGTAAATAACCTAAAGTAATACACTCCTGAAACTTCAGGCATTTAAACACAATTTCTTTTAAAAAAACTATTAAAAAAATTGCATAAATGTAAATGCTTCTGACTAGCACGAAAACGTACAAACAGTTTTTAAAAGGCGCTGGTTGTGTTTAGAGCAAATTTGATATGCTCCTTAAATTATAGATGCTTCTCATGATGCTATTTTCGTCACTTCGCTTAGACAATGTTTAAATCAAATGAGGGGATTTTTTTTTTCTTTTCCTCTTTTTTTTTTTTTTGACAATTCTCTGATACTTCACTTGATTGGTTTTAAAAAGTTTCATCTTCTGGTTCGTTTCTTTTTTTAAACTAACAGTGGGTGGCATACAGAGCTTGCATACAACACACTTTTACAGAGGTTACAAACTAAACAGTAATTGATAGAACACAATTTCTATTAAATTATTTACCTGGTCCTTTATGCTATTCTGGGTGCAAATAATATCAAAATGAATAAATTTTGCTATATCCTCAGTGACAAAAATGTATCCCAGAAATGTCCTTGCAAAGAGTTTCCCTTAATAAGTATACAATGTGGCAAAACTTCAGAGATCAGAAAAGTCTTAAAAAAATTAAAATTAGTGCATATACAAGTGGAAAAAATAAAAGCAGGAACATCATGCACCTGATGTGTTCCTTAATCTAAAATAAATTCTTCACAGATAAAGCCTCCAATGGCAGCCTTAGCTCTAGGATAAGTGAAACATTCTTCCCTTCAAGTAACAGTGTACCTGACTGAAGTGCAAGCAGCTTTGCTCATCTCCTGTTTGTTTCCCAAATGTGAAATGAGATGACAACAACAATTCAGCTGTAGTGCAATTTGCTATTGGTTAAGTTCCTCAGCAATGTCCTGCATGCTTTCAGCAAATACTACAACTGACCATTTGCGGCTGCAATCAGTTCTTGAAAAGTATTTTCAAAGCAGCGTTTTAAATCGCTGTAAGTTACCACAAGTACACTCTTCTCATCTCTGGAAATGAGGCTTATTTTTTCTGGCACACCAGCATCTAACTGTAACAAGAATGCAAAAGATAAAATAAAAGAAGTGTGAAAGAAATGGCAAAACATTTCCCCAATAACAAAAGCAATCGATTTCTTGGCAAGCACATTGTTTTGGTGCGGCTCAGATCTGCTAACAACACAGAAAGGAAGGATCTGAGCCGCACCAAAACAATGTATTTGCCAAAAAATCGAGACATTTTGGTCTTAACCTGATGGACATTCCAGACCTTTGGATTAGATTACCGTTGTTTTCTTCCCTTTTCATAAAGCTAATAACCCTAAAATACTATCTTCCCTGGATAGAGAACCTAGCATAATTTCCATATAGTTCCTGATGTACAAAACATGCTCAACATTACATTTCCATGTGATTTACCATATAATTCACAAGCCTCCTGGGAAGCTGGTTAAATTATTTCTTGCCCATTCTAAAACAAAATAATGAACAGACCAGCCCCAAGTAGCCTGAATAATAATAGAAACCCAAACCTCACAGTTTTGGCAATACTGCAAACAAACCGGTCCCTATGTCTTTGATATGGTACATTTCTTCCCCTGTTTCAAGAAAAACATCACCTAGTTCCAATTCATAAACAAATAGATGATTCAGGGTTAAAAAAAGATTAAAAGTCTGTTCAATATTCATTTTCACGTTTTTTCCTGATTTCTCAAATTCAGTATGAAAGTAATGCAAGAATTGAGCTGCACGATCTTCCAAGTGACTTCCATGCAACTTGCAACACTAATATTTCATTACATTTCCTATAACAAATGACAGAGACATTTTTTGTCTATTTAAAATATATTAAAATATATGAAGGTACTGCTGAATTCCTTTCATTAGAAAGCTTCAGAAACAGGAAAACAGTGATTTTGGATGCATATGTATATTAGGCATGTAACCTTAATCCTAATTCAGAATTCAGGTATAGATTAGTTTATCTGCTGAGGTCCCTCCCAACACTGTCTTTATGATCTCTTCACTTAGCAAGATGCGTTCATCAACGGGGAATTGTCAGACTCTTACAAAGCAAAATTTTCCTAGCTCTGTTTCAGTTGGTATATTGATATTTGCAAATATTTGACACTACAAACTTTCCTGTCCCACGAGGCAGAGGTAAGTGGGATACAGCATTATTGAGACAAGCTTTGGAAATACTACTCCAGCAGGTTTAAATAAAAGTACTGTCATGCTGTAATGAAGAGCAGGAAAAACAAATAGATTTTACATTGAGCTCTTGCCTGAGCTGCTGTCTGAGGCAATATACCAAGTTAGAAATTTGCATTTTTCTTGTAAAATAACATTCTGAGCAAGCACAACCCTAAAAGCTACAACTTCCCAAATTTAAAGTTTCTGCTTTATGAATAACTTCAGGACAAAAGAATGACAATTAGCTTTTAATTCTTGTAGAGTACGATAGCACTACCAATCTCTTTCAACATCCATTACAAAATGTTATCAAGATGAAGATAGCTTGTGAAATGCTGTCTACTGTCCACATTAGCATCATGCAAGAAAGTAGTGAATTATCTCAATGAAACTGGTAGGTGGAAGACCTGTACTAAGAAAGCCATATATATATATATTCCTCCTCTCCTCCTGGGGGGATCTCTCAGCTGAAAAGATTCCGAAAATGGCACAATTAAGAGAAGGGGGGGAAAAAAATCCCACCTATACTGTATGTATGTGTATGCGAAGTCTAAGTAAACAGGAATGCTCCTGGAGCATAGCAGGAAAGGCCAAATAGCCACTTCTACTAGTACATATCATGATTTCAGATAAGCTTTTAGAGTGTATTTCCAAAGTACAGTTCTGTAAGCCTTACTTTTTTGTGTGATGAGCCCACAACCACAGAAGAGAAGAGCCTCTGTTTAAAAAGGTAAGCCATGAACATTAACAGAACAACAAATTCTTTGACACAGTCTTTTCCCTGACCTATAACTTCAGGAACATTTCTCACTATAGATCTGTAGTGCTCTTTGTTTTCAAATCATGATGGCACTGCACTGGCTTTTTGACTATCAACATGCTTTCTTTTAACTGTCTTCAATTTTTTTTTTCTTTAGTCTTATCAATTTCTTTAATGTCCTTTTTAAAAGGATTGCAGATACCAATTAGCAAGATGAAGAGGAGGTTTAAAAAAATGCACATTTGTGATCTAATAGGAGGTAAAGCTAATTTAGAAGATTTAACTGCAGTTAGTCAGATGAGTCAGATGTTAGTAGTACCAAAGGATCTAAATACATTCAAATTTTTCTGGAAGTTGGTTGCTATCCTAATCCTAGAAAAAACACTAGCCACTACAACTGTATATTGTCAGCATCTGCATCACCATCCTCTATGCAGTGAGTGGAATGATCAAACAGCTATGAAAAAAGGATGAAATAGCAATTTATTCTCCTATGACTTATTGAAATTTGGTAAAATGGTGTCAAGTAAACTGAAAGCTGACCTATCAGTAAGCCTCCCCCCCCCCCCCCCAAAAAAAAAAAACCCACCACACAAGTCATGTGCTTTGTAATTTATGGAGCAAGACAAGAAGTTCCACAACTAATGAAGATCTCACATGACTCCCACTATTAATCATGAGAGCGCTCAGCTGAAATTTTGCTAGTGGTGCAGCTAATGGACAACTGCAAATTGCTTTGTTAAATCAACCTTGTAAAATGAAGGGCTGGAGAGGCTACAGGAGTATCAGAAATGGGCTTCAGCTTGTATGTCACAGAAATTTTCCCCATCATCTAAGACAGTGTTGCATTTTGCACAAAGCAGTATTGCAGCCTTTCTCTTGATGAGCCCTCCTATCTCCTACTCTGGGCAGCACAGTTTAGGAGAGGACCCTCTTGCTTTATAACCATCTTCTGTGATGACTATATCAGCAGAAACCTCCCCCAATTAAAGGGTTTTTATGGACCCTTTATGCTGTGTTGAAAGACCAGAGTAGCATAAAGGGACCAGCATTGCTTATTCACAGTATTCAATGCATTCTAAGATGAACAAGTTAATACTATATATATGCCATACTACATTACTGAATTCCAACTTTTAATATTAATGTACTACTAAGTTTATTTAAAATATTCATGATTGTTTGCATATTAGCTTAGTGAATACATTGCTTTCATCCAAAATAGGGGAAAAATAATAATCAGTTAAATCAACAGAATTAACCTGCCAATGACAACTTGCTTTGCAGTGGAACATTGTTTTTAAAGAAAGTTAACCGAAACAATTTTTAAAAGCTAACATAAGTACAGTGTACCTTGTTAAGACATGAGATAATGTGACTGAGGTCAATCCAAGGAGTACCCGCTTCTGTCACCTGATGGAAAAGGTGATCTCGAAAGAGCTTTAGCAAATACCTGTCTCCAGTTTCTGACCACGTTGGGTCTTTTTGAAACCTGGTGTAAAGCAAAGGCTCACATTAAACCTCAAAAAACAAAAAAAACAAAGAAAATCTCAAAACCAACATAAATCATACACTGACTGCTCAATCTAACCTAAATGATCGTACCGTTCTGCTAAGCCATCTGTTATAATTTGCAATTAAATTGCCATCTCTCTCTGCCACAAAGATAAAGGTGACATGTTCAAAGTTCCTCAACTTCACGTGAAGCTAATGCCTACCAAAGCCTGAAGAAAAGTAAGGGAAAAAAGTAGGAGTGATCTTTACCAAGTTTACCAGACAAATGTTGGAAACCAGCACTACAAACACAACTGTTCTAATCCAGTTCTATTGAACAGGATGGAAAACAGGCCATGAACACAAAATTGCTATATAGTAGTTGATAAACAACAAACTGATAATTAAGTAGATTAAAACAAGTATCCATGCCATTTGCTATAGTTATAAAAGGCTACTGATTGCCTCAAAAACTGTTTTAATTCACAACAGACCACTAAGAGAACCCATACTGAATAACAGAAGTAAATTTGGCATATCTGTTTGCCTCCTTCTCTTTTCCTTAATTTAATATTTTGGTGAAAGTTGCTTATCTCATTGTCTCAAGGGTTGTTTAGTACTCTTTTCTTCAGGGGTACAGATGGGAAAAACTCTTGATCTCAGATTTACAGTGAAAGAAACCTTGGATTACAAACTGAATCTTACATACTACACTACAAAAACAAGTATTTCTTACTCTGGCCTCTCATTGATTGTTCCCAATTTTGCTAGAAGCCTAAACAACCTTCCATTTTGCACCTCCTAGAAAACAAGAAATAGGTTATTAGTTGAAGTTTCTGAATGAAAGACAAAATTTAGACACTTATGAGGAAAAGCTATACAGCAGTAACGCCACTGAAGTGCAATGAATTACAATGATTTATTCTATGAAGATGATATACATTTTCAGAAAGAGACTGAACGCTTTATACTGTGTATTAGTAGTCAAATACTGATCTTAGCACTTCATATCCAAATTATAATGTGGAAATTTAACAACAGATGACATCTTGCTGTCCCAGCAGGAAGTGGATCAGGCAGTTCAATTTCTATGTGGAAACATAAATCTAGTCTCTCTTGCCTTCCTATACTCAGAGATATGTTAAATATAGTAAGGTTAGCAAAAAGAATACACTTATATACATATATATGAATATCATAACCTGTAGCTCTAAGTAGTGTAAGAGCATTCTCCATGTTCCCTCTCCTCTTGATTACCTGATCTACCAACTTTTATTGAAAAATGCTTTGCAGGTCATTATTAACACTATTTAGCAACAATAATAATCAAACTGCAATTGGAACTGCAGTTGGTTCCAAGTATCTGCTTGAAATAAAACAAATTTTAAACAAAAATTGACGCTACGGTAAGGTAGCTTATTTTTATCGTTGAGCAGTATGAATTCTGACTCCACCAATGACAGAGGTAAAGTAATCAGAATGAACTCATGCAAGAGAAAGAACACTAAAATCATGGATGCTTATAATATATGCAACTGAAAAATTGATTTTGTACTTTTTCCACATCACTTGGGGTATGGTAAGAAAAAATTGTATCTTTTATCCTAGGTTACATTGCACTTACATTGTACAGTGGATTAATCTTTCATTTAAGTAAAAGCTGCTCAAAGCTGGCAGGAAAAAAAAAATTCTCTTGCTATTATTCATATTCTCCAGTGGCCCAGCTCTCCAACATTATTCATGCTAAGCTGCATCTCACTCCATGCATGATCATATTGATTTCAAATGAATTCAGTCTGAAGTAGATTACTGCGTACAGTTGGGCAAATAAAGTAGGCCAAGGTGATAACAGCTTGACCTCAGACAAACAATAGGGAGCAAGATTCTTAATCCAAGTCTTAAAAAAAAAAAAAAAAAAAAAAAAAACAACAAACAACCCCCCCCCCCCACCACCACCACCACCAGAACAGCTTATACTTCAATTGTAGTTACAGTTATGGACTGACAGGATAGACTTTTACCTTATCCAGCTAGCAAAAGGTCTGTCAATATAGCATGCAAAGCTTAAAACAATTTTTGGTATGTGGCCAAATACACAAAAGGAAAACACATCTGTGAATGCTACTGCCTCGGAGATTCCCAGTCAACAGTGACAGAGAGCTGGGCAACAGCATTGGCTCTAAAACTTCCAGGTGGTCCATTAGCAGGCTTGGTAGCCAGTACGGCTGGGAACTCTTCTGTAGAGTAGGTTAGGGGACCTGAAAAACTGAGGGTTTGGATACTTGAATGCTGCAGCATGTAGATGATGGGAAGGTAAGGAAGGAAAGGAACAAGGAGTGCTAGGGTCATTGCCGTATCAAATATGAGAGACTTGGGAATAATGAATATTCACTGCTTCAAGAGAATACCAAGTTACTAACTACATACAAACCACTTGCAGCTTCACAAGTTCCTAAGCTGTAAATGACTGGATACTAGGAGAATATATGGGAGAAATATCACATGTGCTACTACTCTTCTAATGTTCTTCCCTAAGCATCTGCTTTAGGGCAATAACAAAGAGAGGATACCAGGCTAAACAGACTTAAGTGATACTGCAGCTCTGACATTACTAAGGATATAGTAGTACAAACAAGTTATGGTATGACAGCTAATTAGCAGCTGCTATTTATCACTGCCAAGTAAACAGCTGCTGCTGAACTGGGGGCTATGCAACACCTTGTATTTGTAGTGGCTCTGCTCTGTTGATAGCAGTTGCTGTCAGCACCTGACTGAAAATGCAGACTGCTTAATGCTGATTAAAGGACAACCTCCATTTTGGGCACGTGAAAGGGTCTACCTGCTCATATTTATACAGATGCATTGGGTGACCTTGACATGAAACGATCTTGACCATCTTCACAGCAGGTGCAGTGTTTTACCCTGCTAGAAAGAGCGAGCACCCCTCATCTAGGGAGATCTGCATCCAAAGCAGACACTATCCTGCTCTTCTATAGCACTTTCCCTCTGACAGATTTTGGTATCTTCTCACTAAGGAGGTAGAAACGGTTACCTAACAAGCCAATGCCATAGAAACGCAAAGAGCCAGTCCACCAGAATCCTGACTGTTAGTCTGTTGTTTCTTTGCAAAAGTTTCCAATGCAGGCATTTAGGGAAAAAAAGAAGTTAAAAGATGTTGATTAAACCCTTAAAAACTAAATACTATACCCTACATAAATCTTCATCAGTATGAAATCCTGCCATGCATTTCAGTCTTCTTACAAAATCCTGTGATCAATGGCTTCTGATGAGCAGACAAGGTAAGACTCAAACCCCTTCCTCTTCTATAAACGCATACTAACACAGCACAAAGTATGTACTTCCTTTGTGGCTGGCACTTGATACCTCAACTGAATTTGATTAACCAAACCCACAGAGCAAGAGGCGCAGGTTTCAGGGCAAACGAGGATGACAATCTTTACCTCCAGTATGTAGCATTCATTTGGAAAGGAAACAGTTACAAGATAAGGAAATGGACACTGGAACTCAAGTCTATCCAGGAATTTAAAAGTAGTAATTGCTGTAGTATCAACCTCCAATACAAACTACATTCTAGTGTGTGATAAGATGCATAGAATTATTTACTCAGAATACTGCTTTTTAACCATTCTATGAAGAACTTTTCCCCAAGACTGCTGGTTGGACATGAAGATGCTATTTCAGTTAAAGCCCAGGATAAGTATTCTTGGCCTAGTCACAGTCTAAAAGTAGTGGTTCTTGGAGCTTTTGGAGTTTGCATTTCTTGACCTCAGACTTCTTAAAACTTCAGGCAGATTACTTGGGTTGCTAAACAAACTGGGTCGGGGGGTGAGGGGGAGGACAAGAAAACTTCCCCTTTAAGGTATAGCTGTAGCAATCCTGACTATAGGTCTTCCTGTAGGAATTACTAAACTATTTACCTTTGCAAGGTCTTCCTCTATAACATCATTTCGCATTTGAGCGGCATCCAATTGAGTATAGAATCGCGCACCAATCATAGGCATGATATCATTTACACTGCGAAGTCTGTTTTGGTCAGTCAGCAAATACCTGCCAAAATATTCCCCCAAAAGGTTACTTGAACATGCTGCAAATGCCAGACTTCATCCAATTATAATTTTATAACTATTTGCCACTGATGTCTATTTCATACACAAATTGGCAACTGTAGTGCTTTGTTTTGTTTTGTTTTTTAAGAAAGGATTAACTAACAAAAAAACTTCTGCATTAACTTACTTGTATACTTCCAGTCACTTATTTATATAAAGCATTCAAAAAGCTAGGAGTGTACTTTCATGGCACTGCTTAGTTCACCCCATTCAAAGAGCAAGAGCATATTCAAAAACAGAGAAGACACGAAGATTAAGATTGTGAAGCAATGGCTTTCCAAACACAGGGGGACAGACATTTCTACTTTTCCCTCGTAAGCTGTAAGAGGGAAGGAGAAACACTAACTATATTTTTATATTTTAAAACAACACAAAATAATACACAAACTAGCACTGAAACCTTCTGTCTAAAAAAGTAAAGTGTCTATTTCTGAATACAGAAATACAGTTAGATACAAGACTAGCATGTTACTATGGCAGATAAGAGGCAATGAAAGTCTAGTATTGAAGACAACTTGAAATGCTGATGGCTCATATCTTGGTTTTCTGTTTGTTTTAAGTTGAATATTAATAATTCATATTAGAGCTTTAACACTTACTAAAGATAGGGCTTTTTTTTTTTTTTACTAGACATGCCATAAAAATACACATTATACAAATCAACTTTAAAAGACAACATTTAACAATGCACTGACTGTGCAGACAATGCAATGACAGCAATTACACCTCTAATCTTATTTGTGTCTCAAAATCTCCTTTTGACATTTTCATCTGTATTTTAAAAAACAATCCTTTAAGAGCTATATTTTATAAAACAAAACAGCAAGTGCGTAGTATCAAACTTACAAAATCAGATTCTTCAAATCAGAGGAATAGTTGATTGTCACCAGTTCCATCGCCTTCTGCAAATTCTCTCTCTGAATTCCTGATAAAGAATTGCAAGCCAAAGCCAATACAACTTTCCCCAAGGAGATCAGATCTGCTTGCTAGCAGGGAAAATAGAGGGAAGATTCAGAATATAGGTAAATATACCAATAGTACTAGATGGCATTTGAAAAGAGATAATACTTCAGTAACCTTTAGAAGAATCTGAACAACCAAAGTAAGTGCTATTCAAAACATACAGATCAATACAATTCAAGCAATTATTATGTACAGAGGAGAATCTGTCTTGACAACAATTTCTAGGCATTATATTTATCTTTAAACGAATAAGATGTACCTGTTTTTAGTGTAAGAACAGTCCTGGAGAGAACTCAAAGTGAGCAGAAACTCTGAAAACAGACTCTAACCATCCACACGCTCATCCCTGAGGAATCAATGAGTTGGCAGCAAATAGTGCAAGTTTTCTCGATATGGCATGCAGAACAATGTGGCAAGAGTTATTTGTTAAACCAGAAACAATCTGTTGGATTTTTTTTTTCTAGTACAGCCAAAGGAAACTCATAGGAGTTTCAAGAGAGACGATTCAGTTATTCACACTGTTTATCGCACATAACAGTGTGTGATCCCTATAAATTTAATGTTACTTCCATCAGGACTGTGAAATCAGTTCTTGGTATTGACTCCCAAAGGCTATGAATTTAAGTTTTCCAAAAGCCAGATACTGACTTTTCACCTCATAGGTTTTCATCTCAAATGGCCAGGGTGAAAAGATATGAAATAACTGCCTGAAATAACCAGAAAGGAACAGGCCTCTAGGGCTGAAATATGTAGCAGCATCACATTTTGTGCAGAAATCCTTATCATCACTACATATTTTCCCTATAAGTGGAGCTTCTCATGAAAAGATGAATGCTGCATAGACTACTTTGTGACAACAGAACACTATTAAAGCTTTAACAAATTTTAAAGCCCACCTCTGAAAACAGGAGCCTAATTTAGTAGAAGACATTAACATTCATAGGTAAAGCTGCCTGATTCTTTCTACAGAAAGTGTTCTAGCTGCATAAGACTTGGCCAAACCTTAAGTATTTGCAGTTTTCCATGCTGGATGTCTGCTTTAGCAGACTCTTAAGTTCAGTCTGAAAATGCCAATTTAGTATTTTCCTCACTTTTTTTCTTAGAAAATGAGATTTTTTGCAAATGTTAGAAAGAAAAAAAGGGGGGGGGGGGGAGGAAAATGCTACCATTCACCAAGAACGCCTATCAGCTCCATGTTCTGGAGAAAGGATACAACATTTAGCAGAGATAACACTGGTACCAGGAATGCACCTTTTACCATTTCTGTAAGAAAGGCCAAAAAATTTGGCAACACTAACATTAAAAGTTTTGTTTCGAATTTGACAGCTAAAAGCGTAGAAGATTGCACTCATGGTGAATACGTTCCATCCTTCCAGAGCTGTTCCACCCACAGGGGCACCTATGCTTGCTACCTCCTTCAGCCACAGTGGCTCAACAGAGCACTCCCTACAACCACATCTCCCAGATGTTGAGGCACTGAATAAACAAAATGTTTCCAGGTCTCTCAACATCCCTGCTATTTCCATATCAATGGCTGAAGTATGATTAAGCAGCAAAATTCAAACAAGAATAAGCAACATAACGATAGAAGTTAAAAGGCATGGTAGAGGATAGAAAGTAATGAAGACAGAAAACAGAACGCAGAAAATGGGACAGCAGTAAGAAGGATAGAAGGTGGAGGGAAAGGAGACAGAGAGGGACTAGCATTAGCTACACAAGAAATCCCAAGTATGAGAGTTTCTTTGGAGTCCAGCGAAGAGAAATGAAACAGGTCAACAAACCCCACTTAGGTAGAAACCTCTGCTTCTGCTACCAAGTGCAGTCAGCGCAAGCAGTAAAGGACACTGCTGTAGAACTAAATAGAGGAATCTTGCTGATGAGACATCTGTAAGGAGACATCTGCAACATGGGATGCAATGGCTTTTTTGTTAATCTGTAAGTTTTTTTTTGTTTTCCCTGCCCAAAGATTTAGAAGACATTATTTATGTTAACCATAAGATGATCTTTGTTTCCACAGTCCCCTGCTTCACATTGAACACCTTCCAACATTCAATAATTGATACAGAGGTATCCCACATACTTCTTCTACCATCACCCAACCCTGATTTATACACCCAAAACGTACAGCTTGAGGCAGTATCCTATGGAAAAGTAGTCCTTCTTTAAAGAAGTGCTTTCATAATATAGATTGCCTTAGATTTTAAAAATGTTAACGAGAAAGATCTGCATTAACATCAGCAAGGCAATTCTAATTCAGGCTTCTGTCAGTTTTTAAGCACTTGACTTGCAACCTTTTTTTTTTTTTTTTGGCAAAGTATATTCAATAGAAAAACTAGTAGAGATGACACAACACATCAGTGCAGCCTCAAACACACGTAATTCAAGTTACAGTCACTGCCTGACTTAACAATTTAATTATAATAATGGCTTAGATTCATCCCACCTAATTTTAGGAACTTAGTTGAAGCGATTCCTTAAGGAATCTAATCAATTTAAGATTTCTGTACTTTCTAGAAGGCAATTTAGATTTTAAGCAAGCCGAATTGCTCTCTGGAGGTGCCTCACTCTTCACTGACAGCAAAAACCAAGAAATGAAGTGTTATTATAGTAATTGTCTTTGTCCAATGTTTAAAGTGTTACAAGTGCACAAAGACATGCAGACGTTCTTTTTGTGTCCAGTAAGATAGAGGAATGGATATTAGAATTTATGGGAGTCAAATTCCACCGTCCAACTCTATCCACGTAGACAGGGTACAGAACTTCCTAGGAGGTGAAGTAGACTGTCTTTTTGTAAGGAAGAAATCCACATATCACTATTAAGCCTCAGCCTCCCCTTTGATAACCTGAATAGGTTCAGCTGTTCCTGCTTCTAGACAAGGAAGCATGTAAGAACTACTATTCCTTCTTCAAGTGGGGACACAAGCAGCAGACACAGTATTCTTGCAGTAGCCTTGCTAATACAAGGTATAGATCAACATCAGGTACAAACAATTCCCTGCGTATACCTTATATTGTGCTTTTCACATATTTATGGATCATATTAATTCCTTTTGCCGCAGACTTGCCAGAAGACTTTTGCTATGGTAACCATTGACAGCGATCACTAAGTCATAATAAGCTAATTCACAATTTCAAAGAAAAACTTTCCATCTTTTAAGTAAAGACTGCTTTTTTGTTCAAAAGATCTACCTTGAATTCAACTAATCACCATTTAATCAGCAATTCAATTCACAGTTAACTGTAGCCTGTTACAATTTCTATCTTTATCTCCTGAAAGTTTTGCTAGTTAAGATTATCATCATCATCCAAGCTGCTGATAGAAATATTGAATGGCATGAGACTAAAAACCAGTCTCTTGGAGGCACCTTCAGAAACTCTCTTCATTAATGTCTCCCTGTAACCAAATGAATTTTAAATGTCAGTGAGCAATTTCAAAATTAACTGAAGAAACCCTCTTCTCCTTTCTGTGTATGTACATGTATATACATACACATACACACACATCTTAATATTAAAAAAAGGCCTGTGGCACAAAGTCAGAAGCCCTGGAGATATCTGAGTATTTCATATAGCTGGATTTATCAGCCAGACATAAGCTAGTCAAACAAATCTTATTTTTGACAAAATCCAACTTCCTTAAAACCTTTCAAACTACATTATTTTTGTTTAGCCTGTCTTGTTAGAGCTCAGAACGAACTGTTTCACTGCTTTGCTTAGCTCGATATCAACTCATCCAGTCTACAGTTCCATGGATTCACTTATCCTTTTTAAGAACTGCAATTGCAGTTTGGAGTCCCTCCAAGTTCCTAGATTTTTTGTTCTATATTTTTTTTAAATCAGCACTGACCCATCTTCAGCTAGTTTCTTTGAATTTAGGGGCTGTGTATGTGAAAGTCATTTTGGCTCACTGAATTAAAAATACTTACTTTGAGTAAGTATTACCTTGCATCCCTCAAATCCATAAAACTTCTATTCTCTCTTCACTTCATATGGATAGCACTCATCCTCATTTCATTCAAAATACAGAAATATTTATTAAACCTTTCTGCTTTTTCTGCGTCGTCATTTACAGTTTTACCATGTGTATCTAGTAACTGACTGATATGACTTAAGGATTTTGGAGGTTTTTGTTTACAGCTTTAGCCATCTTGTTTTTAAATGCAAGTGGCCATTCATATTTCACTGACGACTTTTTTTAAAGCTTCCCTTATTGTTCCCTTTATTTAACTCTTACATGATCATACAAATTAATGTGTTTAACACAGTTTCTGAAAAACAGACTGTAAAGAACAATTGCATTCCTTCTGCATTGCCCCTTCTTAATCTCTGTTCTGGCCAAACTCTTTCCTATCTATATTAACAATGGGAAATAGCCAGAAAGTGACAAATGCTAACAAAAATACCTTCGTCCATTGAGGACAGCAACAAGGAAATGCATATTAGCTGGGCAGTAAACCAAGAGATAACCTACATTTTCAACAGTCACAGGAGTCCCAGAGGAATTCAGGAACTAGGTCATGGATCGAGAGGAAAAAGGACAAGCAGCAGCTGTTATTTTGTAATTTTATCTGGCTAGGGTAAACAGAGAGGGAGTATAATAAATGCCTCCTGAATTTCAAGGAATGAACATAGTCCAGAATCTCTGAAGGAATAAAATGGACTGTGAAATCCTAGCCCTTCCAAAGAAGGTGTCAAAAAGAGGTAATATGATGTTTTTAAGTCCCACTTGTATTTTCTACACTTTCTACATCTTTTCTGGTTATACTTCTTTTCTGGTTCAGCAGTGACACTTAAACAATTCTGATACCAACAAAGTATAAAGCATGCAAACAAAACCCCTACACAAACCAAAACCAGGCAACCAACTCTTAGTAACACCAGGTGCTGGGCTGTTAGGGTGTTAAACGCTTTTGACAGGCGGACCAAAAAAAATCTCATTAAATTTTTAGGAACAGAATCTCTCACTTGCATCCATTCCTATGGTCTCCTAGCTGTTTTCCACTAATTCTTTACCAAAAAGCCCTATGCACTGGTATCTAGCTGGGGTAGGGGGGAATATCCTTTGATGTACTCAAAGTATGCTGAAAATTGCTTACTGTATCATTCAAAAAAAGTTGTTGTGTTCTGGTATGAGGTCTTGAATAAGCTAGTTTCTGTCTGGACAAAGTTCAAACACTTCATTTATTACTGGAGGACTCTGAATGAGCAGTTTTCTCAGGGAATAAGCTCAATTAATGAAAATAAATTAAACCCAATTCCCTACTGTGATGTTTCACTCCCATTTCTGATAGGGTATATGACGACTGCTGAAGCAGCATGCTTCACCCCGCGGGGAAGTTAGGGAAAGAGGCACTCCTTTACACAGTGATACTCCAGATGACTAAGGAATAGTTTTTGTTAACGTAAAAGGGATTCTTCTTAATTTAGAAGTTATGTAGAGTCCACCATTCAGGGATCACCAAGGGAGCAGGGAAAAACTAGAAAACCAAGATTTAAAATATCTGTTATTCCTCTGTGAATAGGCATTTATTGCTCACTTATTTACATTAAAATAACATCAAAGAAGGCACAGTGAAAACTGCTACTGAATCATTGTTTTTGATTGATCTCAAATTCTATCCGTTGCAGATGTGAACCCAATTTTGTGGTACTGTCATGTACCTATCAAGTCTGATATTTCTAACACTAAATAAATCTAAGCCGTTTTTTTCCCTTCCTTTAGGGAGGGATTCCAACCACTTCTCATTCAAGTTTAATTCCTACTAATATAATCTGTTCTGTGAGTTTGCTGAAATTTCAGAAGCAGGAGATAGCAAAATGAGCTTTCACATTTATAAATAAATTAAAACAATGCATGGAGGAACAAAAACCAAACCACGATAGAAAAATATAGTTATTTACAAATATACTAGAATACAGTTTAATTAACATATTTGACTTTCAAAAAGAATCGCATTGGTTTTCAGTACTCCCCACCCTAAGTTATCAATCTAACAATGGTCTGTTGTCTTACCTGAAACTGAGCCATTAATGCCAGCGGATTATTTTGACTGTTGTCAAATGTTAAAACATCAAAGATTCCAACACAGTTAACTCGTAACCTTTACGAACAAGAAGGAAAAATGAAGAAATTTAATTAAATTTTGTTGGTTACTCAATTCTTTCTCTAATATTTCCAATATCAAATGTTTTGTTACTACAAAAAAGTCATTTTAGTACTTAAACTATTGCGAAGCAGAACATATTAATTTTACAAAGTGATATAATGCGACAGAAAGCCCTCAGTTTAGAAGTAAATCAACAAAACTTCTAAATTGGTAGTAATGGACCTGAAAAGCGCTTTGAAGATAAACACGTTTCAGAAGGACATATGTGTTAACAGAACTCAAAAAAAAATTTTTTTTAACGTTTTAGCATGCCAGTTACATTCAAAGAACTTTCTAGTTAAACTTTGTTGTTTTCCTAACAAAGGTGCATGGACAACAGATCCTGAACACAGATCACAGTGGAAGGACCTAGAAATAATGCTTTTGTTACCTTGTTTTGCCAGTTACTAGAATCTTTGTTGGATCCATAACTCGGCAGGCCAGTCCTGCTGTGTGAATGGTCCGTAACGCAGAGCTGAGCTGCACAATATATGCCCATATCAGAGACTCTGGAAGCAATCCAGCATGCTGCCGTGGCAGAGGTCCATCGTGCTGACCTAGAAGCAAAATGTTATATGCGTTAACTAAACGCTACGATGTAAAATTAAAGTTAGTACATTTTGAACTATACATTTCACTGACATGCTCATTTCATTCAGTCCTAAATTAATGGTCATTGAAAGATAGATACTTCTTATGCTTTCATGGGTGTTTTTGGAAAGACAATAGTAAATTTTAAAATGCTAACAATTCTTTAGGCATTTTATTTTTCACCCTCACATTCAGAAAGCCTATACTGGTTTTTAAATTTAGGTTGAATATTCATTACAAAAAGGGCACAGGTTAAAAACTAGAGAAAGCGAGTGGTGGTGCACCAAAACATGCAGACGCTCCAGAAGCAAAAATGCAAGTATTGTAAAACTATGAGCAGATATCAATAATCACAACGTATCTGCAACAGATCCTGTTTTGCCTCCTTTTGCTAGGAAGGCATACAAATTAAACATTCTGTATCCTCTGATGAAGAACAAAAAGTAACAAGTTAATTTTACACTGCATGGGAAATCAAAATGGAAGACTTTGTGGCTAAATATCATCGAAGAGAATGTCAGGTATGTTCTGTTGCGATCCAGCTCATTAACAAATCATCACCATATGACCCATGTTTAATGGGCTATGTGAAAGTAGTGCATCAAACCACTTCCAACTGGAATTACGGTCCTCTTTTGAAAAAGTAAAACTAATTCTTTCTAAAGTAACACCCATATTCCACACTGCAAACCATTCCCAAGTAACACTAAGTCAGAGATGAGAAGAGTAAGGCGTAGATAACACAAACATTTTAGTAAGACGTGGCACAAAGCTGAAGAAGAGAAGAGAGTACACCCAGAAGGTACTCTATTTCTCAGTTTTAAAACTAATATTAGACATTTCATAAGGTAGATTTGGTACTGATGTTACTAATTTGGGGATCAGTAATATCTTCTCTATTCATTGCAACCATGCAAGCATCTGGTTCAGTTGTGAACTGACTGCGTTCTTCTCCAAATGTTTGTTTCTTGTCCCTCCCCCACCCCTCACCCTGCAAGACTACTTTAATATTTCTGTACACTTGCTCAAAATTAAATTTTATATATAGGTTTGTGTGTGCAAATTAAAAACTAAAACACACTACTGAAGCAACTTTGGTTAGAAATGTTACTGATTGGGGATGATGAGCTGGGAATGTTCTCAGTTTTCTTTCATTTTTAAAAAAAAAAAGACTTTAGTTCATTTTGCTGGTTTAAGATCCTTCGGTTTAGAGTCTAAAGGTCAAGACGCTGCCTCCTTTAAATAGCAATAAGTCTGCCATGTCTACTGAAGGCTGAAGATAATGAGATATTCTTTGGTTTCTTCTGGCCTCTTGATGAATCATTATGCAAATCCTTTCCCACAATCAGCATACCAATAATCTCACTTAGCAATTTTTTTTCCTTCGTGATTCTCCCTTCTCTAGCATGACAAAAATTATGATGATATAAAATGACTGAGGAGACATAGGCTCCTTTGTTAATGAAAGCTCCTTCTCAAGCTATTATTTGCTTTAGAATACACATTATATTTGGTAAATAGCAGTCTGTCTGATATGTTTAACAAGAACACATACAGATACTATAAGATAAGAGTTATATTTATTCAAACTAAATTTGTCTAGAACAGAAATGTTGTTATAACATCCAACAGTGAGGGGAAAAAAGCTGAAACTTAGGGGTTATTTTTCTATATGCAATTTAACAAGAACAGCACTTGCCCTTTCATTTCCAGATAAAAGCAAAGAACAGTCATCACATGCTGAAAAGCTGAGACACACCACAAAATTCAGTACAGCTCCTCCCCCTCAATCAGAAAATCTCAACCAAGTAGCAACATGATTTTACTACTGGAAAAACTTGCTTGAGGCTACCACTGCATCTAGGCTGCTGCTTTCAGGCTGGCCAGCTGCACTCCTCCTTCCCTCCTACACACTGAAGGCATCATCTAAAACACTGGAAGAATCTGTTTTGCAATGCCTCCATACATATCTATCTGTCTAAAACAAGTAAGATTGAAATACATCCCGTGAAGGGCTGCCAGGCCCACCATGGATAGGAAGAACCTCATTGTACAGTGATCAAAGGGACGCTCAAGGTGAGCTTTGCAATCTGGCTCCTTGCACTTGAGCAGGGAGCACCCAAGGAGATTCAACCCAGACACTCACCGTTCAGGTGAAATAGGTGAAAACTTTTGAAATGGTGCTGAACAAAGTGAAAACCTTCACAACATAAGAAAAGGCTGCAAAAGTGATCAGAATTTCTTTACTCCAAGAAGTGCTATTTTAAAGGTATAGTATTTCATTTATAAAAGGCTTCCTACCATAGGCTGACTCCACATACAAAATTTTGGGTTATCCTGTATTGCACCTGTACTGCAGAGCAGACTCATCTCTCACTACTTGCATCTCTCTGAGATGCAGCACATCATTACTAATGATGGAGAAGATTAAAAGTGTTTTCAGAATGGCAGTTCTTACACAGGCAATCCATTATTTGCCTTGCCAAATTAAAATAAGCTCATTGTCATCATACTCCGAAGTTTTCTGCTATGATGTTCTCAGCTGAGCAACATGCGTCCAGCTCCCCCCACCTTTAAAAAAAAAACAAAACAAAACCTAAAACAAACAAAAAACACTTCAGATGAAGTTCATATCCTCAATGCAAGCAAAGGCTGGGTACAGTCCAGGAATGGGAAAGAGCAGCTGTGACCACTGGCAGCAGGACCTGCTGTAAGTGCTCAGTGAGGAACATTATCTTGGAAACATGGTAACAGACAGTCAATTCTCATTACAGATTTCTGAAAAAAACAACAAAAAAAAGGAAGCTAAATGAAAGATTTAGCTGATCACTTAATTGAACCCATCAGGCCTGTAAATCTTTTTACACTCAAAACCATAACTTTGTTTAGTGCTCAGCAACAGTACTGAAAGAAAGATAACTGCAGTAGCCTTCCTTCCTCCACTCTTCTCTAGGGAAACCCAGGCTTCATTCGGTTTTACTCTTCTCAGCCTTCAACACACAAGAAGGTTTCTGTACTACTAATGCAGCTCCACTTTTCACAAAAAAAATTCAAAGATATTGAAAAACTTGGAATTTAGCTAGAAAAAGTTGTAGCTTTTGGCAAAGGTATTTTAGGATAACTGTTAGTTACATGTTTTTCTCAAAATGAGCAAAATAGTGTTTATGCTAAAGCATTACACTTCTGGAATTTCAGAATTAGCAACATGCTCTCAATAAGAAATAAATATATTTTACTGTACTTGTTTTCATAATGTTCGTAAATACAGAGGAACAACATTGCATTGACTTTCAATGTTCATATATTCTTTTTCTTCCCCCAGGACAGTTTAAAAACACAACTTAATTTTGAAATGGAGAGTTATTTTCTGAAAAAATATTCAGCAACGGGGAATGAAAAAACTGCAAAATCAGCAGTAAAGTCCACTTTTGTGCAATAAACAAAACCGCTCATCAGTTCAAAAGAAAACACGGTCCAGGAAACTTGCCCATCTTCGTTATAAAGTATTATTTACTATAAAGCAGAATCTGTGATGCTGAAAACTACTGTTAAGAGCATATACACTTAGGTTTAATTACTCAAAACATTTTTAATAAACAGAACAAAAGACAAAGACATGCTTATCTCTTCCAACCAAGAAGGACAAAGGAAAAAACCTTGCTGCAGCAGTGGATAGCTATTAACAACTTACCAGGATTTTCTAGCTGACACTGTTTTAAAATATGTACAATTAGAATGGTGTTTACTATTTAATGTAATTAGTTATTGGACTGATTTGAATGCTATTTGCTAAGGAATAGTTTCCAGTCCTTTGAGGATAACTTGATAAGTTAAAGAGAACTGCATTTCTGCAGAGAGATAAATGAGCTAACATGGGCTATAACAATCCGAAATTCAGAAAAGGTGCAAGAAGCTAACAAAAGCTCCACAGCAATAGATTTAATGCTACATTTAGACTCCTTGATATAAATAAAAGTGTATTGACAAATGAGGAATGAGAATCAAAGAAACAGGAATTATTGAAATAAATGTATTCTGAGTAATAATTAACTGAAAAAACCACACACCTTTTTTTAAAGCTTGTGAACATTCAGTGAAATATGACAAAACATCAGATTATCACACTGTACTGCTTGAAGATGATATTTCTTTTGCATAAAGAACAACATAAGGAATAAAGTCTATAGAATTAGGAAGTAGCAAGGGCATTAGTTTACACGTGTTCAGTATAAAAATCAACACAAGCTGCTTTTTTTTTTTCCACCAACCCCCTCCAATGAAATTCTGCAACAGGGTCTGTAAATAACATGGCAAAAAGAAAAAACCCGAGACTGATCACATTGACACCAGAAAGTGACATGCAAGACAGCTACGTAAACCACAGTCCTCCTCTTTTAACTGTCAAAGTCTAGTGTTACCAACTGGAGGGTTCAACATAAATAAGGTTGCATACCTGAAATCAAATTCTCTGAGTTCACTGATCAGGTTCACAGTGTTGTGCCTCCTAAAACCTTTAAAAGCAATTGCACTAATCTGGGCCTCATGCTGCAGAGTACCCAACTTCCATCCATTCCCCTGCTTCTCTTGGGAGTCTCCTCTAGGCAGGCAGACGGCCAAGAAACTCTGTGAGGGGATGGAGAAAGGATCCGTGAAGGCAGGCAATTCCGAGAAATCAAGTTATAGGTATGCAATCTTATTTTCCTCTTTTAAATTGCTCCTTCTACTGAGGCCCAGACTAGGAAGCAGCAGTTAACAAAAAAAGGAAGGCCAGAGTAACGATTTGCAGAAAGATTTGGCAAAACTGGTGAATTTCAGGTGGCTGTTTTCTAACTTACCTAATACAAAGGCTGAAAGAGAAGGCTATGAGAAGTGCCACAGGCAGGAGAGAGTTATCTTCGTAAATATCATTTTCAGTTCTGCCGCAATACTTCATTTAATTAAATAATACTTTGTTTTGGCTGAAGAAAAATATATGTCCTATTTTCAGTTTCAAAGACTATCCCTAGCTACAGAAAGAGAGTCTTATTAGGTCAAATAAAAGGTCGAGATAGTCCACCAGCCTGTGTCAATAGCATTATGCACAAAAATCAGAACAGTAGCCTGCAATAAATACCTAAGAGCATAAGCACATAACAAATAGAATTTTCTTCCAGCCGCCAGGATGTGCCGCTCAGAGTTCCTAAGCTAGATGGTGTCTTTGCAATTACCAGCCCTCAAAGTATTTCTCTTCTATGATTGTGTCCACTTTCCCCTTGAACTCAAGTAAACCTTAAGAATCTCTAACAACTTGTGACAAAGTTTCATGGTCTAATTATCTTTTCACTAGTTTTGAACCTGCCACCTGACAGCAAACCATTCTTGCTTATTCATCTTGTCTTTATCCCTGCTGATTTTGCCGATACCTATCATCACCACCTATCACCTAGTCATTTTTTACTCTGCCATATACCCTCCATCATCTTTAAGAGAATGAGAAATCTTATTCCACTTTGCTGTTCTTCATACAGAAGCTGTTCCATGTCTTTGATCATCCCTGTCACCTCTTGTGAACTTCTCTGCTGTTTTTCTGTACCCTTTGAGATTGCGAAGGGCGACCAGAACTGCTGATGGTATCCAGGATTGTGGTGCATCACGGATTCACGTTTGCTCCATTTTATTGCTTACTCTTTTGTTAATAATACCTAAAAATCAATTTCCTATTTACTGCTGTTCAGCAACAAGTCAATAGTTTCCTTGATCTCCTTAACTATAGCCAGAGATCTGTTATTCAATGGTAACAGTCAGGTCAGAGGACACCATTTTACACTTAGTTAGGATTATGTTTTCCTTCAATTACATTGCTTTACATTTACTACACTGAATTTCACCTGCTATTTTATTGTCAAAAGACCCAGTCTTGTAAGATCGTTCTGCATTCCATCACAACTGGCCTTTCTTTTTAACCTATCCAAATAACTCGGTATTATCAGCAAACTTTGACAGACCATTATTTGTCTTCCATGCAGATAAGTGAATGGGTTAAGAAGTACAACTCCCAGCACACATCCCTGGGGTACTCCATCACTGACCTCCCCTCACTGTGATAATCAACTCTTTATTCTTACCCACCATTTCTTATCTTCTAACCAGTCATTAACCTAACTGGGAGCTTTCTCTTTTATCCCACAGCTGCTTGGTTTCTTTTAGAGTCTTTGATGATGGACTTTGTCGAAAATCCAAGACTGCATCTACTGAATCTTCCTTCAAAAAACTTCAATAGATTAATAGGCATTATTTCTCTTTATAGAAGCCAAACTTTATTCTTGTCCAGTATGGCCAATGAATATGTGTCACCAAGGATTTTATTGCAGCTTCTATTAATTTGTCTAGAACAGACACTAATCTTCTGTATACAATACTCTAGAGACATATAATAAAATATAATAAGGACCGATTTACGTGGAAATTGAAAACCACAGGTGGGAGACACTCAGAAGTAGAGTCCTACAAATAACAGTGATTAACCTAGTGGCAGGAGTTTTTAGTTTATCCTACCAAATAAGTTTCATGTCAAATTCACTGAATTTGTCATTATATTCTTTGACTTGCCATGAGATATCACAAATCAAGGGTTTCCTCTGTCCAGCACATCATCTTCAAAAACAATGGAGGAACTCAAGTTCCAACCTTATTTATACTGGTCAGCTCAGTGCAAAACCAGTGAAGACTATTCAGTATACAAGGAACCTGCAAGCCTTTGAATGTATTCACATACTAACTATCCATTATGCTCTGATCTACCAGAGAGCTAAAAAGTTTTCAAAGTCAACATTAAAAATGAATTAAATTCACAACTAAAGGCATTAGAAAGAAGAAATCTTAGCTTCTGAATCTCTTTACACACTGGTAACCTAAAGGCATTTAGGCAACACCTATGCTAATAAAATAAATAACGTCAGCTCATAGGCTTCATCAGCATCCCCTGTTTATCTCTACGACTGGATCTAACTTCAGATTGGTCCTGCACTGAGCAGGAGTTCAGGACAGGTGACCTCCAAAACGTACTGTCCTACCAAAATGATTCTGATTCCTTTCAGCTATTAGCGTACTACTTAGTGTTGCATTGGCCTGTGCTAATAGTTTTGGCCTATTGTCTTTCAGACAACACCTGAGCATGGTTTGTGGGACTGCATAGATCAAGAACTGGTCCTGACAAGCTATGACTGATAACATATTGTTACGGAGGGGAAGAGAGTTTAGCTGTATGGATACGAGCTCTGCTGGGCTACTTGCATGCATAGCCACAGAACATGCTGTGACTGATTTTATTTATGAATGCAGATGTAGCCCTAGTGATTACTTGGAAATCAGAACATGAGTCTGGAAAAGAAATTATAGTGTGAAGTTTATGTCTAGAATATATGTAACAGATTTTTTTAAATATACTTCTTAGCTTCTTTAACTGGTACTTAACTTTCTTAAAACATTATATAAAACACTGTCTAATTAGTCCTCATAACACTTTAAGAGCAAGAAAAAAAAATTTTATAAGCGGACAACACCTAAATAACAGGCATCATAGTGAGAATGCATATGTCACTTGTGATTTTGGAAGCATCTCCAATAAGTGTCAGGTGTCACTCTGTGACAAACCTGCAATTATGACCCCAAAGATTTCAACTCCCACTCCTATGCTCAAACTCAAAGATTACCTTGCCAACAATGAATTGCAATTATTTTACAAACAAACTTTAATTTTGCAAATTAGTCATAAGGCAAATGTGAAAAATAACCTGTTCATCATTATTTAGACTTTTATCTTAACTGTTAGCTTTGGTTAACCTTTTTGCTTATTTCAAAAAAATTACATCCAGAAATTTTACAAATAGGAAATGCAGAAAAAGTTCTCCAATACCAGTCAACTTATGATATGACAGAACTGATTAGATAAAAAATTTATGAACAACGATTTCTGATCAGCTGTGTATATACTGTCTAAGTATTGGAAATAGCTTACAGAAGTGAAAAGACAATGTATTTTCCTTACCCCATTTTCGTTTTGTGAAATAGGCATCAGCACCAGGGTCATTGAAGTGTCTGCTCATCATAGTCTCTCCTCCAGCATGAAAATCATATGCAAACACAAGAGCTTAGAAATAGAAACATTAGTGACAATTACTAATTCAAACATATTTAGAGAAAAAGTGTCTCAAAACATCAGCTGGAATACCCCCCTCACCCTCTCCCCACAAAAATAGAAAAAAAAACCCACACTTACAATGTTCTCCAAATGCTTTAGTGGTAAATACTTCACGCAAGGTTACTATATTTGAGTGCTGAATTTTTTTCCACATGTCAACCAATACCATGCACTTTGTGTTAACAAGACGAAAACCTGACAAAACAGAATCTGCAGTTTAAGATGCAAGCTGGGGAGGGAGGGATTTTTTATTTTAGTATTTCTTCTGAAACCACGGAAAAGCCAGTATTTAAATAAGAGTAGCGTGTTAATTTAGGAACCTCTTGCTCTCTTAGCCCTTAGAAAATAAGTTTATCAAAGCTATTTCCAAGATTTACACATAGAACGTTAAAATATAAATCTAAGCTTAAACAGAAGTTGCGCTTCCATTAAAAAAAAAAGACAATTCAATTTTTCTCACCATGTATCCTCCGAAGGCAATATGGCAGGTCATCTTTACTATTTACAGCTTTATAGCATGATGTCATGTATCCAAAGTTGCTTGTTTTCTGTATTCGATTGGGCGGTGGCAGTGGTTCTAAAGGAAAGAGACTGTGGTAGCTGTCCACTTCCGTAGGAACTGCTAAATCAGTTTATATACAGAAATGTATTAGATGTTAATTAACTTTGAGAAAATTATTGTGGCAGCAGAGATTAAATCTAAGGCATTAATATGTCAACTCTTTGCACCGTCTTTTAGATGGATGGAAAGTTAAAATTCAGTATTTTTGCTTTAATATCAACATATAGGTTTCACAAACAGATTCTACATAGATAAAATAATTGTCTTCAGAAGAAGAGCTATACCCCTCCCAAAAAGCAACAAAACAACTAAAATAGGGGTAGAACTGTCTCCTAATCTCATTTGCCTTAAAAATTTACTCTTGCTGAATGACATTTCTTTGGGTTTTCTTCCCGCACAGATTCACAAATAAGCATCAGTTTCTATAGAGGTTTCCAGAACATATTTAAGAACCCTGTTTTCATCCCAGAAAGAACAAATATGAAGAGTACTGGTGTGCACCTTCACTGTGTTTAAAGCACAGAGAGAAATGGGGGGGGGGGGGGGGGGAGGAGAGAGACAGAGTGTGAGAGAAGAGCTTAAAGATTTACAAACTGGATTAAAAGATTACCCCTACAAGAGATGCACTTGTACGTCATCTAAATTAGTAAACTCAACCACATTTTAGACTGTATCATTACCATATTAAAACACAGTTGAAGCTTAAGGACACTGCATTCAAAACAAGCAATCTGCTTAAAGATGATCACAGTCAACTGTCAATTCTCCAAAAACCTAATCACAAGGAATTGTATATTTCTCTTGCCACATAAGAGCTAGTGCAATGCCTTCTCTGATATCATAATCAACCGATTCACTTAAAATAACCTAGTTAGCTAAGTTTATATGTAGCACTGGAAAATAAATGCACTCATTAAAGGGTCATCTAATATGTGCAAAATAATACAATATTTGTTTTCACAAGGCTTTATTCCCTTAATTCCCCTTTTCAACAATTAAGCATTCTGGATCGTTAAAAAGTTTCATAATAAATAAAAAATACATAAGAAAAGTTAATAGAGGTAAGAAATAAATTTCATATTTATGAAATGCTTCAAAATCTAACATATTAAAAACACTGTATCAGGTTATCCTTAGTCCAGGCTGATGATTAAGACCTCATGAAAAATTAAAAACAGATTTTTTTTTTCTGCAAGATGCTGTTATTATTGGGTATTTTTCTGCAACTGTGCATAAGATCACAACTTAGTTTATAGGAAACTCTTACTTACCGGGAATATCAGCTTGATCAATCTGGGCCATAGTTATTAAGTGCCTGTTGATCAGTTCCTGAAGAATAAATCATGTCAAGTGTTGAACGTCATAGTTCAGTTATCATCTTCGATAAGCTAACAGTACACTGTATTTGAAAGACTGACTACTTGTACCAGAACAGCTAGTTGATGCAAGTGTTGGGGGAGGAGGGGGTGCAAGAGGGCTTGAAAAAATTAACATAAGTTAACTCAAATGCACTAAGGAACTACATACATCAAGAGTATTTACTTGAATAGGAAACTAAGGCATGCAGTTTAGACTGTAGTCACATATGCTGTAACCTGCCCCCACCTTCTGTCTGCCACAGGATTAAATTTTTAGATTTTTAAAATTCTCCATAGAGAAAACTGACTGCACAGATCTCGTGTGTTCATTTCTCTTTTAGAAAGCCACTACTGGTGATTTTCTGTTTTTCTAAGATATGCGCTTTCCCTTTAAATTCTCTATAATCTTACCTGTCTGAGCTCATCTGCCATGAAGAAGGAAGGTGCATTTGCTTTAGGCTGCATGTAAGCAACATGAGGTGCAGCTGGATGGTAAATGTGGTAATTTGGGAATACCTGAGAACAAAGCATTTTTAGAAGCAGTTTAAAACCCTTGAGGATTGGATCTATTATCCTTCCAGTTTGAACTACTGAACTATGAAGTCTTCAGGCACAGCACAGGTTACAAATATACTGCCAGATGCATTACAACTTCCTTATGAGATATTCACTACTAACGATTTCAAGAGTGCATATGTGTCTGTGTGCATTTGTGTATTTTAACATTTTTGTAACTGTCTTTTCCCTTCTCTGCTGTAAAGTCAAGATTTAACATATCAAAAATGAAAACAACCTGAAATAATATTTGATGTTTTCTCTCTGAATATATACCCAGAGAGAGATACATAAAATGCTTTCTTTCTACTACTGTGTGAAAAACAAAACTCTTCACAGGATGTAAAGAAAGAACATACAAAATATACTCAGGTTTTCTCTAGTCTTTACAATTCAGTGATCTTAAAGGATGATTACAACATAAAATGCCAAATATTCATATAAAATAAAGGTTTCCAAGAGTATTCTCAAGCATCTTTTTTTTTGTATAGTATTAACTAAATCATCATTTCAAAACTTTAAATACTTTTGCATCAAAAACAAACATACCATTCCTGTGAGAGGTGCTGGAGTTGTATCGGTGTAGAAGTATGTTGTTCCACCCACTGTTTCCTTCTGGATCACCTGGCCAGAAGATGGAGGCTGAGAGACGGCATTAGCAACAGAAGCAGAGGCACTAGTAGGCACCATATAGTTTGCTGGGTTAGGAGTATGACTTCTTCTTCGAGGAGCAGGAGATGTATGAGGAGTTATTTTGGGGGAATGAAGAGGAGAAGATCCTGCTGACAGTGACATTCCTTAGAGAAACACAAGAAGGTATTCTTGATCAAACCTCTGTCGTCAAATAAAACTAATCCGCAGCTTGAAAGAACAGCCTTCACTACACTCCGTTCAGAACTAAGTAACATTCTGCGCAAGCGAGAGGCTTAACAATTGCTACTTCTTTATAAACAGTTAAGGGGCGGTAGTCAGTAAAGTAATTAAGTAGTAAGTTAAACTAGTAAGAGCAAGACTCGAACAGACACATTTTCCCAAAGTCTGTTTTCCCAAAGTTCAGAGGGGAAGGGGGGCTTGGGAACGTATGACCTACAAAGGTGGAAGAACTGGAATGAAATATGCAGCAGCAGTTGAAGTGGGCAGACAAACTAAGTTAATGCTGTCTAGAAAGAGTTTATTAAACTGCACAAAGGTAAAATATTAATGACTACATGATTAGTGAATGTTACAGAATTACAGAACAGTTACATGAACAGTTACCTCCAGAGGAGTGAAGTTTGCCAAGCTGTAACTCAATCTATTAGGCATGTTTCACCTTTTACTATAACATAAACGCTAGTTATGAATGCATGTTGTTAACGAGTTAGATTGCCAGTGATTACAGCCCACAAATAAGCAATATGTCAAATGCTATTTTAATAATTTTAAGGGAGAAATTATCTGCTTTCTTACAGTGATCAACAAAAGTCATCCTTCAAAAAAAAATAGATTTGTTATATAACGATAGGCAACTGTTCAGAATATGAAATCCGTTAGGCATTTGTGCTGAGATTTTCAAATTTACCTGAAATGATTTGATTGATTGGTGTTTACTAAGTGCAACAGAAGACAGGCAACTAACTGAAACCTGAGAAGCTTAGCTGCTACACAGAGTGCAGCAGGAAAGACAAGGGCAACCCGCACTGCGTACAAGCTTTCTAGTCATCAAATAATAGTTTAGTTATTTCATTCAAGAAGTAGGGTAGGCACATATGTCTATTTATAAACATTTAAGGGTCAGTCTAGGAATAAGCCTTCCACATTGTTACAGAAAAGCTACTCTTCAGAAAGCTCCTAGAATTACTTGCAGCAGATACCAACTGGTTAGGCGGTCAGAGCAATACAAAGGACAGCATCTTTGAAATTTGCAGTTACTCGCTTCAGATTGGGATGTTTTAGCACTCAGACATATATTAGTTGGACCAAATTCCTTCTTTAAAAGGAGGCAAGATACATAACTTTTATATTTAATGCTGTTTGGACAGTTGAGAACTCTTCTCTAATTAAACATTCAGTTATTCTTATCCAGATATCTGCCTAAATTACTTATATTTATTAGCTCTGCTTTGTCTTTACAGATTGATATACAAAGGGATAATACATACGCATCATCAATAAGGTATGAAAGTCTATTCACACTCACATTTCTCCTCTACAATAGTCGCACATCACCTATGCTTACTTTTTTCTTTAAAAACAAACCACAGAAGCAAATAATTCTTATTATTAATAGTTTAGTAAATAAGCAAAACCAAAAATAAATGAAACATAACAACAGATAGAAATCAAGCTTTTGTTACTTTTTGACAGCACTAAGTTCTCATTTCCAGAGGTTAATGTTTCATCCTATTTACTTTGGAACAATAACATTTTTTTTTTTTTTACCAGATTTTAAGTGGAGAAAAATTATTCTGAAGCTACATTATTCTAATGACATTAATAGAATATTTGTAATCTTAGTTTGGTTCCAGTAATTTACTTTTTTGGGCATTTCAAAAAGCATACATAATAACTTATGAGAAGTGAGTAGTTTCCACAAAACAAATACTATTTTTCATGTAAAATATAAGGTAATCTTTTGCCTTTCTCTTTAGTGGAGCTTCTTCAGTTATTCTTTTTATAAAAAAGAAAATGTACACATATGTGGGCTAAAAACTTTTCTTTGTATTTTCTTTATATTAACGTATACACACATATATAAGCAATACCGCAGAATAACTGCCTGCTAATTAGTGCATTATATAACCTACTTATCAAAACGTGAATTATATAATAAGCATCTCTGAAAGACTATTTAAAAAATTTAAAAGTTTTTCTGAATGGAAAAAAGATGTCTCCTAAAAATCTGTTTAAAAAAAAAAAAAAAAAACAACTGTAGGATCATAAAGTGTTACACAACAACTGCTGTGATATCACATTTATACTACAAAAGAAAGGAAAAAGTTGCCATTCAGGTAAAAGTTACCTTGAGTGAGTGAGCAGTGTTTAAATATTTCAAAATGTATAGTACAGATGGTTACAATTTTAGAAAGGGTTTCAGTAACTAAAATTTGAAGGAAGGCTAATTAAAATGGTCACAAAACTGAAGTAGTTCTCTTACAATTTGTGCCTACATATTTATGTCTACGATATTCAAGTGAGTCTCTTAATCTAGGGAAAGTTTTTGACATGCTTATTTTATTCTATTCCACTGAAACTCACTATTAACTAGCATGCTTTACAAGCATGTAATCTATAGCTAGGAAGTTTGTGCTTCAAGAAACTTGTCTCAACAAAACATTCAGCTGTACAGACCAGGAAAAAAAAAAGCCTGCTGCCATCCTATAAACTAATGAATAAAATAACAGAAGTCTGCTTTACTTTAAAATAAAAACTGTAAAGAGAACAAAGTTACAGTATACTGTACGACTTGCATTTAAACCAAAACCAGCAACTCACAACCTTGCTAAAATTATTTAAAATTTCATCTGAAAGTTTCTCAGGGAAAAAAAATAATCTGTTATTAGCAACTTTTATAGGTACAATTTCAAGCAATTTCCACTGCAAGACACTGGTTTTAATTTATTCCTGTCAAAGGACGGGGGGAGAAGAGAAGATAGTTGTACATACAAACCCTTAATGTCTTTTTGATTAGTAAAGAAAGAGAGAAAGGAAAGGAAGATAATCACAGAGTTGTGCGAATCACTTCAAATGCCACTCCAGCCTCAGTTAAGTTTGAGTTTGGAAGGACCTTGATGAAGATCATCTGGTGGACAGAATAGACAGGCTTCTCATTTGCCAAGACACATAAGCAGAACATATGAAAGAAGTTTGACTAGAGTTTATTTTTACACTACTAGAACATCATCCTACGGACTGCAAGAAACTCGCTGCTAGCGCTCCGGTGAACTCCAATAGGTTGAGGCAGCAAATATTGGAGGTGACTGATCCTTTGAATAACCTGCACTAAATAAACAACTATTAGCCTTAAGAGTCCAAGGTCAGATACAAAAACAAGGGAAAAACCAGCACTCATCTAAAACAGTGAAACTGCTGCAGTGCTAGGTACTTATGGAGGCAAATAAATTTGGATTCACAAACTCAAAACAGATCTCACCAACTTCATTAGGATTTTAATCAGTTTGAGCCTTACTAATATTAACATTTAACCACAATGGAATAAAATGAGATGGCAGAACAGGAGTAAAACACCTGGGATAGGCAGCAATTAGAAATTACTGCAGGAAAGAAAGTGAGAGGAAGTGGTTAAAAAAAATTTAAGTCTGTCGTATTAGAAGGTGAACATATATTCCTAGTGACTGATACTGATGGAAAAAGATGATACTGAATACGGGGCTGGTAACAACGTGCAACATGATGAGCATGGAGCCACTGCTCACAGAACTAGATAAGCTGTTTTCAGCAAGGGCAATTTACAGAGATGCTCATCCACATGAGGGCATAAGAAAAATTGCGTTTGCCTATTCTAATTACAAGAATATTTTATCTCCCCTTCCACCTCCTTTTTTTTTTTTTTTATTTAAATAAACATGCCACTAATCCTGATTAAAAATAACACTTAAGTTTTCTCTATGAGATGCAGTTTAAGCTTGCCCATATAAAATTCAAATACCAGTAGGAGTACGAAGACACAAACACCAAAAGAGCTGCTTCAAATTGTCCTTCCTGAACCTCATCTACCGTTAAAGACAGCTTTCAATTCCCTTTTTCGATGAATCTTTATGAATCTTCATGACTGCTTCATGAAGCAGTCAAATACTACCTTGCAAGGTTATCCACAAGAAAAAGGGCTTCTTTCACTTCAGTTATTCACATCTAAAAAACAATTACTTTGCTATGTCACAATGCTGAGAGATAGAAAAATTCCAGTCTAGACCTATTTCTGCTCCGATAACTGGACTACTTACAGTTTAGCAAACCATATTTCTAAACAGAACTAGTTCTGTAATAGCTCTTTTAAGGAGAAGATTACAATTTTAATTTATTTGTTAGCCAAGCTACAAGCATATTAATTATAATTTTTGTTGTTCCTGGTATTAGAACAGTTCTCAATTTTGTAATCTTGGGGAAAAAAACTTATAGTTGAGAATTGTTTTATTTTCTGTATTGAAATAGCTTGGGGTGGAGGGCTGGCATCTTGACAAAACATCAAGTCTATGTTAAAGGATAGCACAATAATCTGAAAATAGGGTATGAATAATGCTAACACAAAAACAAGTGATCCTCTTTGTCATAACCTTTTATTCTTCTACAGATATTCCGTAAGAATAATGATGGCTGTCATGGCATCATACTAACATGAAAAAAACATTTGGAGGCTTTGAAAACAATCTTTGAAAATCATCTTGTAATATTAACAGCTACTGTACAAGTCATGTACATATATCTGAATCTCATGCTGCTATACTCATCTTAGGTAGAGAAGGAGATCATATTCACTTATAAAAATTAAATTGTCCCTCTACTGTTATACTTTCACTTCTTGCATTGTTTTCATTTTTGAAGTTTCATTGCAACTGAAGAAAGGGAAGTGGCACACTTTGATATTCAGTTGAGACAGTGCTCAAAGATATTTTATGGTATAATGCTTCTGATAAAGCTTTGTAATACATGTAACGTGTTTGAATTAAAAACTAAGTTTTATTTTGAATCTGAGAATTCATATAGATAAGTAGAATTAAAGGAAAGGCATAAAGACTGAATTCTCATCACTGATTCAATGTCTATAGTTTTTCCTTTCAATGAAAATTGTAGCTTACTGAGTGAAACAGGATTTCATTCAGCTCATGTGTCTGCAAATCAGTTGGCCTACAGCATAAATAGTTTTAAAAATAGAGGAATCCAACAAGTGTTCCACACACCTTTTCTTACCTTTGCCTACAAATTTACTCACTGCAGCCATATCCTATGCCACTAATGATAACACATTCAGATGTCAAAGATAAAGCAGTTAATGTTATTAACATTTTATTGACATCATGATCTGTATTTTAGAGACATTCTAGACTACTGGGTCCACTTCAAGAGATGACTAATCAAAGTAAATAATAAAATCATACTACTTCAAGAATTTCTTGAAAGCTGCATCTTCACATTCAGAAAATATTCCCTTTTGTTACAGGTTTTCCATGAGGTCATTAGCACTGTAATTGTGTATTTCCAAGTTAATTAGATCTGCCTAATTCCCTAAACAACTTCAGAGTCATCAGTTCCTCCTCCTCCTCAATTTTATTTAAGATAAAACTAATTTTTCGGGCTCTTTGCCTTCTTTTCTTGTGCTATTCTGGTATGATTGTGGCACTTCCTCAACAGAAAAACTTGCATCATATTTGACAGGGGAGGTCAGAAGAATCTCTCCGCACCTCTTTGTGCTTTAAGCCAGACAAATCTGCTCAGCTGAAAACACTCATTTCCATCTTGGTTCATGAGTTCTGAGAACTACACTCTCCTGCTCACTGACCCCTCTAAGCCAGCCGTGAATGGAGATGTGTCAGTAAGACGCTGCTTCTGCACATCACCTTTATACTGCTGGTTCCTAAGCCCGCAGGCTGCTATTGGCAGCAGGGGAAGGAGAAAAAAAAAAAAAAAAAGAAAAAAGAAAAAAAAAGGGGGGGGGGGGGGAAGTGAACAGGCGGGTGCACATGGTATGGGTAATGGGTAACCACTGACAGGATCTCTTACATTCTGCATAAGCTCAGAGCCGGTCTTGGCTCATAGAAGCCTAAATGGAAGATAAAGAAGAATATAGAAATAAATTCTAAATATAGAAGCAATGGAAAACAGTAAGTGGCTGTAATTTAAACGGATGACAGAGGCATCACTTCAGCTGTAAGCTGGCTTAGGCAAACACACCAAAGATTTTCTCTGTTGGGGGCTCATAGATATCTTATCCCTCTCAAGTTTAATAAGGTAATGATGTTTTATCACTGCAATGAAATCTGTGAACTTCTTTCATACAGATTGTTACATACTTTAATGGCATTGTTACACCGAAATTCCTATACAGAACTGCACTGCAGACTTCTTGGCAGAAGTAGTATTTGAAGAAAGTCACCAAATCACTCATATTCGCATGCAACTGCTAAACAGAAAGTGTTTGCAAGCACGGGAATGCAAGGAGCTAGAGCGGGGTACTGTCTTGCAGAGCTTAAGGAAAAAAGGTTTGCGCAGGAAGGACAGACCTGTTCAAAACTATTCAGTAGCAGTTTCCTCCAGCTATTTGCATAAGTAGCATTTTTTCCTCACTGTTTTAGTAGTATATTGAAAACTACAGAGATCAAGACAAGTGAGTGTGTGGTAAGATTATGCCAGAAAGCACTTATCCAAGTAGGTGAGACATGTGAAAGTAGGACTAGCCTTCTTCCATGCTATGCCTTAATAGAGATGTCAGGTGTGGAAACAAGAAGTCGTCTAACAGTATGTTTGGATTCATCTGTCATTTTTTCAGTATTTCTGCAGCACTGCTAAGACAGGTGGAACAAATATTTTCCAGGGACATCTAATCTTGTGAACTGTTACTCTTCAAGTACTAGATGTCAAAACGTTTTTGATTTACACCTACTTTTAGTGAAATTTCCAAAATTAGAGCTATGAAAGAACTAGGTTTTTTCCTATCCTCAAGAGAGAAATCAACAGATTGTACTCATCATTTATCTACTTCGGAATGGATGAATTAAACTACGGAACTTTTAACAAATCATTCCTACAATATTTCCTTATTCCTTCTGAAATAATAATTTCCATCAGTACGCTGTAAGCTACTGTAAGCAATCTTAATCTTCTGCAAACATATAAGTCTTTTACATACTTCCTGAAAGTTATTCTGCTGGAGAATATACGCTGTTTAACTGGAAAGAGACTTAGGTTTATTTAAAAGAGAATTCTTACAAACACTTAATGTTCATTTGCATTTTGAATTCTCTTCAGCTTATCGATAAGTTTGTAATAGAGCCCTAAAAAAAAAAATCATTTTTAATGACAACTTCACAATATGTTTAACTCTTCTTTATTCCGTTATCCAATACAACCTGGATGGTGAAGTTTTCCCACACATAAATATTCTTCTCTTAAGAGCCTAATCTTTCAGAAAAAACACGTCCTAATTCACCTTGAGGTAACAACAGTTTCCGTGGATGTATGCAATTGACAGCTAAGACAATTAAAAAATAAATGTTTAAGGGTGTTATTTGTGAAGTATACTTAGACTCAGAAAATACTGCAATTAATGGAGGGAGACAAGCTTTTAGAGAAATTCAGAGCACCCAGCACAGAACCCGGCTCCGAACTGTATTCACTACACTAACCATACAGGAAGAGCAGAAAAACAAGCCACATTTTCCTAAGTTAACTCTTGCGAATACTCCCCCACCCCTTCTTCTCCATAAACAAACAACAGTATTTGAACCTAGACAGTTTGGCATCTATATTTCTAGGTCCACTAATTTTTGTAAGTACTTCTTTCATAATACTGTTACTTATCCTTTCGAGATATTACTTACAGATAGTAAAGAAATTGGACTGTGAAGGATCCCTCTGAGATCCCACTGGACACTTTCCAAAAGTAGATCATTTTATTGTATGCTATTTAATCCTTTTTACACTTTTCAATCCAGGTGACAAGGCTGAGAGGCATACAAACACAACAGTTTTCCAATATGACTGTACAGCACAATATAGTATGAATCACAGTACTGTATTATGTTAATTTGGTCAGCAGAAGCATCAAAAGCTTTCCTAGCCTGCTCTTGTAGTCATAACCTTGTGCTAGTTAAGTGCCGGCTGCATCAGTGTTGACAATGATACTCATCCCCTTCTTTCTGGAAAGTCTGAAGGTCAGTTTTGTAGATAGTAATTGCTAAAAATCACTTTAAAATTCCCAACACTTACAACAATTACCCTTTTTAGTCTTCCAGCAGCTACCCAATTCTCATTCATCAAAAGAGACTGTACATAAGGAAATTTTCTAAAGAATATAGGATGTGTAACATCCAGATCTGCTGATCTTAAAATTATTTCATTTTTATACACAACAAGTATTAGAACTAAGTTAACTTTTTAAGATCCTAATTTTGAAAGAAGTGTGAACAGCTTGAGCTTTTTAAGGCTAAAAAAAATCTTGTCACTGAGGATTCTCTGACTGCATGGAACACATTTAGAAAAGAATTTTAAACATGGAAAATAATTCAAAATGAATTTTAAAAGTGAGATTACCTGGTAGGACAGATACAGTAATAATTAATGAATATTTTGCAGGGCAAATAATTTTAGGATACATTTGTCTTCTACTTTCTTTGTTATTCATTAAGATTTTTTAAGCCCTCATCTATGTTCATTAATACTGAAAATAATTGCATCTAGATTACAAACCCTAGAAATAAATCAAAAGAATGGACCAATGTATTGCAATCAGAGCACAGAGCACACTCATTTTAGAACGCAGTTTATTTCTGGACCACAGCTAGTTTAAATCTACTTCAGACACTGCTGTACCAAGGACAGCACAGAGCACAGTATGTAGTAATACAGCACCTCTTTTACCCCCAAGAAGCAGGGTAAGTCAGTTTGAATTAACTTCAGTGCTGTTGTAGTTGAATAAATTTCATGGCCTGCAGTATGATTTCCATTCTAGTAAAAAATAAAATCCAAGTTACTGCACTTTCATATGCTTGAAGAGTCTCTTAATTTTAAGAGCTAAAATAGGAGGTGGCCTAGATTTATACATGATTAACCTGATCACTAGCTCTACAGGGTTGTGTTTAAAGTAACTATAAGATAAAAGAAGCAAGTCTACTGCAAAATATTATTCTCAACTTACCTGGTGCGAGCCCAGCAGTAGCAGGACTTCCCATGGAGGGGTGAGAGAACAGGGCTTGAGAGAAGGCAGACATATTTGACTGGGATACGTTACTCAGCCTGGAGGTTGATCCTCCTTTAGGGATAAACTCATTTGCAGTAGGATTTGGTGTCTGTTTTAAAACAAATGTAAATTAAATGTTTAAGTGTGAAAATAGAGACAATACCTATTTGGTATAAAATACTTTCTAGACAAGCCTACTGCGGGCAGGGGGAATAATTTCAAGTTGTATACACCTTGTTGACAAGAACAACAGATGATAAGCACCTGATCTGCACAAACATATGTAAATGTTTCTCTCTAGCTTACATTTGAAATACAGTGTTAGCAAGCTTTCCGTATGAACAGTTGAGGTATGACTTCATACAAACACTTTGCGAAAGGTTTTTCCTAAGCATCTATTATATTATACTGACATTTGGAGAACAGACTTGACAATGAGGAAGCCTTGCCACTGCTGCACAGACTGTTAGTATGTGATTTTAGAGAAGTCATCTCAAACTAAGTAGCAGTTTCAAAATAAAGCAACAAAAAAATATTTCTACTGATGAAAGGTCATCTCTGCCTCTATTTCCAGGATGCCTATATGTTCCTTTTTTGTGAGGTTGGCTTCTGTTTTAATGAGATACTCTATCTACCCAGAACCTTTAACGGTAAGTTTTAATTTGGTACCACAGACACAAACAGCAGCAAAGTGACTATCAAACATTTACAAGTATGTAAAATACATCATAACTGACACTGAACTTCTCTTAAGACCTGTGCAAAGGTTTTCTTTTCTATAGAGAAAAAAAAATCCTAATTGGAGCTCAAAAGACACGAAGTTTTTTAACGGATAGTCAGTTTCAAGAGACATTAGTGGAAGAAAAATGAAATTAAGCCAAAAAATAAAGCTGATTATTAATGAACACACTAAAGAAGAGCTTGAACATTATGATGTGTTCATTGTCAAAGTTAAATATATTTTAAGTTGCATCAAGAGTACCGCTCAAAACTATCTTTAAAAAAAAAAAAGAGGATGTAAAATGAAGTTAGTAACAAAATTTTGAAGAGGCAAAAGATGCTGTTTAAAAAAAAAAAAAAAAAGATTATCTTAAAACAAATCATATGGGACCACTTTGGTTTTAGGCAGGTTTAAAGTAACAAAAGACAACTGTTAGTTAAATTACTTAGATTACTTAGATTTCCATCAATATGAATAAAGTAACAGAGATGTTAAATTAGTCTTATATTAGAAAGAAGTGTGATTATAAAACACTGCTTTAGACAGTGAAGAAAAAGTATTTGAAAAGTATCCTTTTGCTGCATTAACTTAACATCTTTATTTGGAGACTTCAGCCAGATATCATTAATATTAATGTACTTCAAAGTACTGGAAAGGAAAGGAAAGAAGCAGTTGTAAAATTAAAGATGATGCTCAGGTTTAAAAGCAAGTAGTAAGAACATAACGTAGCCTGTAACAGATCAAGAATGGAACACTATATATTCTACCTTAAACTAAATAATGTAGTTGGAATTTAATATAATGCCAGGTATTAGTCATTCTATGTGTGCATGTCCGAACATTAAAAAAGAGTTATAACCAGACTGCTGAATTAAAACACTTAGACTTGCATGGTTAAAAAGTTCCTAAGAATCCTAAAATGATTCGGTCACGTTTAGTTAAGGAAAACTTGCTGAAGTATACACTAATGCAGCAAAATAAATACGAAGTTGCATTACACAGACTAAAAGCAAGTTACTAACACATTTAAACTCAAAAGGTAACATTTTGGATCTATCTGAACTTTAGGTACAGGAATAACTGTAAGAGAATGTGTCAAAAATCTGGCATGCAACAATTAGACCAGTTCTGCAATGAAACTGGAGAAAATGAATAGGGTGGTAGAGAGTAAGGTGGAATTTGCCCAAGTAGTTTTATGTGATGAATTTTCAGCCGTATCACTACTGTGAGAGCAAGTGACAAAGAATTTGTAGAATTTTATTAAAAACACAACGTTTCAAACAGCAACATGAGATCTAAGTTGTCCATGCTTAAAACTAGCCTTAGCACATCCACAGACCTACCACACCTAAATACTGGGTTCAACTAGGAGACAAGAGCAGGAGATAGCAACAATTCTGAAACATGCAACTGGAAAAAAATATTACCTTCTGTAAGGTATCCTCAGCCTTAAATAGTGCAATAGGGAGTTCCCTAAACCCTACCCACACCACTCTGGCTAAACACTTCTCATTTTTAATAACTGATTCAATCAGTGCCTACAGAAGAGGACTGCTTTTAATCTCTAAAGACATTCTGCAAGTGTTCATAGACCAGTTTGGGTCTCTAAAACAGTCACTTACCTATCAGTCATCATTTTTAGATGAAATTGCTTGAGAACTCCACTTTAACCAGTGGATGTTTCAGTCTATTCAAGTAAAAGCACCTAACCTAGAAAACTGCTAAAGCTGTTACGCTGTAGACTTATAAATAGCGAAGTAGGTCACAAGCCCAATGGAAATTCAGTTTTCATTCATTTTTATGTCACAGCTCTGACAAGATCAGAATCAAAACCTGAAAAGATGGTGCATTGTTTCTATGCAACTTTGATATAAGCACTTTTTATGGGTAAATAGCTTTGATTTGCATAAGTAGCCTCTTTATTATAAAAGCCTGTTTTACTTCTCTGTGATGATGCAAACATGAAGTTTTAAATCCAAGACCTTCCCCATTTTTCAAAAAAGATGTAAATTTTTGTTCCAATTTTTAAAAGATCTTCTCAACGTTCAAGCCGTTTTCTAAAATCAGAAATATATCTGAGCTCCAAACCCACTAGCTAGAACAAACTAAACAGACTAGTACAAAGTTTTAATAATTTCTGGTTCAAAAAAAAAAAAGCTAACACTGTCAGAAAATTTGAAGCTTTAGCCACAGAGAACATATTTATATGTATTACATTTATGTGAAGTGGTAGTTCTTAGAACATCTCCAAAAGCATTTTAATCTGAAGCACAATATTATTTTTTCTGCACATAATTCTTTCAATAATAATATTATGAAACATATCCTATACACATCTATAGCATGTAGACTCTTCCCACCTGAAATAAGTGAGGGAGTGGAATATCAGCTACTAGTTCCTTCCTGTTGATCTCTGCATTGTTCTTCAAACTTTGTAGATACAGAATATGTGAGTACATAATGTTAAGTATACAATTATGCCAAAATTAGGAAGCCAGGCTTGTAACAGCTAAGTTTCCAAAAAAGATGTTCCTAGACCTGAAATACACCCTTTTGCTCTGACAACGCAGTAATACAAAGTTTAAGTTCCAGTGCTCGCTTTAAATTTAGGTCAATGGTAACTTTCAAAAATCTCAGTATAAGAGAGCACGATGCTTTAAACCGCACCATTTTTAGTTTTCTGTGTAGGATCTTTTCAAACTTCCTAAACAGAGCTGTGATGATGAAGTAAAAATATTTAAAATGTTGATAGATACAGTTTTCAACCTCAAATATTTTGATTTCTAATTAGGAGGAAATATCACCTTCATTCTATATTGTGCTCCAATTCCTTACAGCACAGTTTTAAAACAGACAAATTTCCCATAACTGATCATTAATGCCTCATCTCAGAGTAATGCAACTCCTTTACACTAGACTAGACTTAAAAATTTTAGCTCAAATTAAATCTAAATTTAAAAAAGGCAGAAAAAAGTATTAAAGACATTTACTAAACATTTTGAGAAATTAAAAAAAAGGAGATGGAATCAATACTTAAAGAACAGAAAATGAATAATGCAATATTGTTATGTTAAAAACTGAAGAAATGAATGCAGTTCTTAAAATCCAAAGAAAAAAATTAAAAAGCCAGCTACTCTCATTACTATCTACACTATCAAACTAAAGACTATTTCCAGTTTCAACTGCAGATCTCCTCATCATTTCTAGAGATCTTTAGAGGTACATGCAAAATGATTTCAAAGCATTAACATGCTTTCTACAAACTGCATTAAACAAACATAGCTCTGTCAGCTATGTTACATTTTACTTAAAAAAAACCACACACAAACAACTTAGCCTGGCCAGTTTAAATCTAAACCCCTTTCTTCCAGCATATTCTGAAAATATTGTCAAACTAAACCGGGGGTGGGGCGATGGAGGAATGGACAGCACTCCCCCCCGCAAAAGGCACTAGCTGAATTAATGTCTGCATCATGCATTCTTATCAAAATGATTCCATAAACAAATTTCACCAAAAATCACTTTCTTTTCAGGTTCTTTATATTTGAGCCGTCTTAAAGGCATAAGAACCTCTTTTTAGTCAGTTTTACACTGAAGCTTTCAAAGATCATCGAATTCAGTCCATTCAACTCCACACAAACAAAATTTCCGTACCCCTTGTGCATGTAAGAGAATTCAAAGTACACTGTGAAACACATACAAGCATAGACTAAATTCCGACTTAAATTCAAACATGATGCAGATAACAGATGAGACCACAGAAGGTCTGAGAGAGGAGGAAACTGTACAATAGCTTATTGATGTCCCCGCTAAGCACAAGACTCATCTATCTGGTGACTATCATGCTTTTAAATATATAGAAGGGAATGGATTTAAAACATAATGCATGGGGAAGGGAAACAGATCTGTTGTGGGTACCACAGAAAGAGTTGTAAAGACTCCTTAAAGGAAGTTGCAGATGAAGGTAAAGAAAGCTCCTAAAGCAAACAGCATAGAACAAAAAGGTATGGATCTCCATGGAGAAAGGCCATCGGTGGCAGAGCAACACGCAAACCTTATGTACTGTATGTTGAGGAGCTGTATAATGTTAATGGATTTTTGTATCCAGAAATGAGATGAAGACTCCTGTTTCATCAGCTATCAATTTCAATACTTCAGATTTTTCTCTAATGATAAACGCCCAACGCCCCAGTACATTTGTGAATTAATTCTCAACAAGCCCTGCAGTACGGAAGTATTCTGCAGTACAGATAGGGAACTGAGACAAAAAAATTAGGCAGCCTTTTGAAGGTCATGCAGGGAGCCCACAGCACCACCGTGGAAACTGGCCTTCTCTCTCTTACTTCCAGCTCAATACCTCACCACACAAACAGAACTGTACAGCAGTGGCAAAGCCACAACCTTCATTGCTGTGGCTACAATACTACTTGCATTAGTTCTAGTTATACATTCCACCAAAGCCCAGTCAAAGCCAGCTACCTAAAGGCAGATTTCATTTTATTTCAGAAGAATGTGCTAATGTACTTACCATGCTAAAAACTGGAAACAAGCCTTTTTGTCCTCTTTTTATGTTCTCCTTCACCTCCAGATTCATGCTGATCTGTTCTGACATCCCGAATTGCATAATCCTGTAATGGTCACAGAAAACCACCACTAAACTATACCCAAGCTATAGCAGGGCAGTTCTCTGCCAGTCTACTTTAATTATTTGGCATAGTTTTCAGAATGTCTCTTATTCATCCAAAAACATGCAAGAATTGTATTTAATGGTCAGATATGCCATACAACAAAGTTCACTCTATGTAAACAGCAACAGCCATCTCTGTTTCAGCTGGATTCTTTGATAACCATGACATCAGAGAAGGATACATTCTGGGATGTCAGAGCAGCCCATCAGACGCTGGAGGTTGCTAAGGACTTCACAACAAATCTCTTTCCCTTCTACTACTGCATTCATGCAAAATGCTTCCTTATCTCAACCACTGTGACAAGTCATCACATTATACATACCATAATAAGCTCTATCAACTCCACCTGAAGACCAGCTTTTATTAGCTGAATTGCTCTAGTGCTCTTTCTGAAGAGTTACAGGTAAATTCATTAGAACCAGGTAGAATTTGTTGGCTAAAGATTTTTCTTTACCAGAACAAAGGCTCAGATAAAACTATTAGCAAAGTTTTGTTGAATTTGGCAAGATCTCATTAAAAAGTAAACTTGTAAGGACTCAGTATCCTTCTACATTTCTTTAGCAAAATATTGCAAAGTATTATAAAGAATGAATAGTCAAAAAATCCATCTTCTTGATAAAAAATATTTGAGAAAAATTCATTAAGAATTTTTGAGTCAAGAAACAAAAAGTACTCAAGAACTGATCTGTACAATTAAAATCATATCTATTCCTACTACTTTAAGCAGAACCAACATTTGATATTCAAATATACATCCTATGGTACTGTAGTAGCCCAGGATGTTTCCTAATGTAGAGTTAGACATACTACTGAGGAAAGAATTTAGGTTTTCTGTTGTTGTTGTTTTTTAAACATACAATCCAGAATAGAATTCAGCTCACTTTAAATACTTTGTCAAGCTTACATGATTACCACAAAGCTGTATAAAGAAAACAGATCTGTTTATAAATTCATAACCATGCATGAGAAATGGTTATATTGTCTTATAAAATACCTCATGAATTACCTTGTTTCATAAAACAGTCACTTTTCTGACAAAAATCTCTAAACCTTTAAAGACAATGCTTAACTTTGCACCATGAAATACAGTTTTCCCACATTCTAAATCGTAAATCTGGATAAATTCCAAATAAATATTCAAATAAACACATTAACTTGAACACCTGCACCAAGATTTAAAGAGAACATTGCAAGCCCTCAGCAATTTTGAGATGTAATTCTGTTTTCTCATCTTCAAAGGAAAAACATTCCCTCATATAGATGTGCCTCCATCATAATGCAACTATTCTACTTATTATCGCATCGTACTCACCACCAGCCTAAATTTAGTTAGTATAACCTATATTCACAGCTGCAAAACATCTCTAAACAGCCTCTCTTTCAAAAAACTGAAAAGGACACTGTTATCTGTGGATTACATTTGTAAAGTAGAAAAATAAAGTCAATGTGAAATCTCTCGTTTTAAAACCCTACATCGTCATGGAAAACTATGTAATTATATTGTATAATAAGCTATATACAAATAAGATTTTGTAACTCCATTACGTAGTTGAAGGACAAAGAAGCTAGCAATTGTGCAAACACATTCCTTTGCCCTTCAAAGGCCACACTCTCTGCAGCAGATCCCAAAGTCATTGCCACTTCTGCTTCAGGAAGCTAAAAGACTTCAAGCTTTCCTTTGCCCCAATTTCAGCACAAATTTGGAGGGCACAGGTGCTGAGAAAATAACTGCTCCTGGTCAGAAACTACAAGTCTCAGGATACTGGCTCTCCAGCTTCCAGAAACACTGCATTTTTCTGCTTTGTTAAGCAGAGTAGCTCAAAGACAAACCTTCTTGCGTCACAGAAGAGCAGAGGCAATAAGGAAGCACATGAGAACAAACAGGGCTTTTCCTGCCCTTCAGGATCCACTTGAAATTTGAAGATTGATTCCTTAATTTTTCTCTTCTCAGAGCAACTGTCTACTAGTAAAGTTCTGCACTCCCATTAGATACAATATAATAAATCTTCAAGCCTCCAGTCCTTTCTCACTTGGGAAAAGACATGCTTCACTGGCTCCAGCTACTCCTCTGCAACCTTGCCTGGTCCTGGTCCACCAGTGTTTCCTTTATGCTTCATCTTACTCCCACCAGTGGTTTTGCTGCCTTCCTAGCAGTAGAAGGGCCGAAAAAAACTTAAGCCTTAGTTACGCTACACAAAGTAGTATCAGTTTGTCTGCCTCACATTGCCCATTGCTCCCAATTTCAATAACAAATATGTCCAAACATTCAGTAATGCAAAACCAGCACAGGTACGAGGGGGCTCTGGTATGAGCTTCACACTGTCCCTTATATGGTAGAAATTAAGTGAACTGAAAGAAAACTTCAAGGTGACACAATTTTAGTTATAAGGATATCATTGATTTACCCATTTCAATCACTTCTAAAACGTCAAAAAGAACAGAACCCTCACATAAAGACTGAAGTAAAGATCTCTGCAAAGGCACAACATAAGTGCAAAGTAATAATAGTAGCAGTGTTGTAGTTACAACCATTATAATAATTTCCTTCTAAATACTATCTTGAGGCACATCTAGTTTGAATTCCCATTCAAAGGATTCCTCCCAGACAAGAATTATCCTTCTTTATTATCCCAAGGATAACCTGCTACTTTGGTATGAGATGTGCTCAACTCCAGCTGCATCTCTGCTCCTAAGGAGTCAAAGTAAATTCAGAAACAAGACAGTGAAGTAACATATGCACAAGTTTCCAAGGCACAAGTTGAGAAACGTAAACTGTTCCAACATAAAAATGAAGAAATTACACTTTCTGATTTTCAAATTCCCTGAGGGAAATTTTGCACTGAATGTCAATCATTTCAAAGATCACTAGCTTTAACAACAGAAACCTTCCTTATATGAAAATTAACGTAGGAGGCTGCGTTTCTTTGCCTTTAAAGTATGATTAATGATTATTGTTGCTTCTCCTCCATAGATTATAACATAATAAGTAGAGTACATGGCACAGTGGTGGGTGAAGAGAATAAAACATCTCTGACTCACTCTTCTTGAGGGCCACTATGACTACTTTGTGGAATAAATACTTGATGTAATCTCAGCCCCTATTTGGGGTAACTCCTTCTAACATTTTCCAAAATTTAAAATAAAGAATTCAAAATACTGAGAAAGTGACTAATAAAAAGTAATTTTACCTGTAAATTGTTTTCTGTGACTCTGTTCCACCAAACCATATTGATGGGTACTCCTGTTTTACACCTGTCAGCCAGACAGCCAATAGGGTTCTTTGATTTTCTTGCTTTTGATCCCACCGGAACTATCCTCTCATCCAGCATCCCCAGTCGATACTTCCTGGGCTACGAAAAAGAAGGAGAGAAACCAGGCCACTCCTAACAACCCTCATCTAAAACTACACTAGATTAGGTATACTGTGATATGATTTCTGGATTGGTGGAATAGGAAACAATTTGCAAGTAAAATTTATCTGAGACTGTTTCCTTTCAATCCTGACTATTTGGTTATAAGTAACAATGCTTAAAAGAAAAAAGAAAAATAAGCTTCAGGGACTACTACTTAATTATAAGTAAAACTCTGCAACACAAGTCAGCCACTGAAATGATGTGTATACTTTTTTTTAAATCCTGTAAAAACGAGAAATTGCTCCAAAAAATTCTATCCGTACTTCTCGCTAACAGATACCTTCAACCACATCAAAGTACTGAACTCTAACACTTCTCTTAATTTCCAAACAGGAAGTTAACACTGGCCTTTGTATTTTTCTGTGAAAGTTAAAATTTGCCCTGACTCATCTCCTAAAGACTTTGGAGAATTCAGTAAAGAAAATCTTAAACATCAGGTAGAACTTAGTAGCCAGTTACAGCAGAACTCAATGAGGAAAAAGAGATTTCTGTTCAAGTTCATATCAAAACACGGTCAGCTAGTGTCTTAAGTGAAGACAGATAAGAATTACCATGATAAATATAAAGCAACTTGACTCAAACTTGAGAAAATAAAACATGCTTTAAGAAATGAACATGCAGGATACACTGAATCTCAATAGGAGCAACATTCCTATCACACCGGTATTGAATGCTACAAAAGAAACTATTTAAAAAGCATAATATGAGTGTAAATTAGAAAACAGAGGGGAAAAAAAAAAAAAAACTATGAAAGACTTTCAAACAGGCAAAGTACAGAAATTCTCCAAGTTCCTCTGTATTGTGAAACCAGTGCGTATCTATCTAGGTAGCAAATACCACTAAAGTAAGTATCTCAGTATGTAGCCTTTTTTACACTAGGACTTCTTATGCTGAATATAGCAAAAATTGCAGGGTTTGGTTTGTTTTTCTTTACCCTGGGTTTTTGATGTGAAAATACAACCATCACCATCTGAATTTAGACCACGTTTTCATTAATTAAACTTACCTTTATTTAGATACCTACTTCTTCTGGCACATTAGAAGTCTGAATAATATGTACACCTTAATATGCATTTTAATGAATGTCCTCATGAAATAAAGTAAAAATCTAATTAAAGAAGATTCCCCATTCACACAAACACAAAACATAAGCAACGTAACTGGACTACCACAAAATGGTTGCAAAAACAAAACAGATTCACTGATCTATTTCCCTGATAAATCGTAGATTGAAGGTTTTGGAAAGAACTAAAACTGAGATGAATTATTAGTAGCTCACTTGCCTAAAGAACAGGAAAAAAAATCAAAAAAATGAAACAAAACAAAATCTCAACATTGACTATGAACTACAAAGGCAATAAACTGCCTAAAGCTCCATATAAAACTGCCTAAAGCTCACAGCTTGCAGTGAACAAGAGTGAATTTTGCAGGACCAATGGAAATTTGGTAAATGGATCACGGTAAAGCCAAATATTGGTTGCTTACATGGAGAGTCACTCAACTGCTAGATGACCTACCACTTTAGTAATTCAAAAGGGCTCCAGTTTCACAAACTATAGAGCCATAAGGTCTGAGATGCTTTACATACACAAATAACGTTAGCTGGACTTTAAGGGCAAGGCCTGAATGCAGTATCTGATTTTCCTAGCCTGGACTGGAAATAACACTTCAATGAAGAGCTCTAACACCATTTCCTTGGCAGCCTCTCCAGCTCTCTTAATGTCCCGCTAAGGGCACAGGCACAGTCTGCCTCATATTACTGGACTACAATTCAGTGTTAAAGCACATTTCTACTCATAAAAGGTTTTTTTAGATCTTTCATAATAAAAGGTGATCTATAAATATTTTGAAAAGGAAAATTAAAACAAAAGAGGAACTCAGCCAATGGAGAGGGAGGCTGTTTCCTTTACAATGAGATTCAGATTCCAGGCAGCAGAACGAAAGTGTATTTTAGGCTTTACTGAGGGACCAAGGGGATGAGGGGGAAAGAAACAATGGCCGATTCTATGCCATAAAGCAACATAGAGCCAATTTGAACTGACACACCTGTAGTTCACGGCCATCCCGAAAAAAATCCTCAAACTAAAACACCAAAGCGTGAGTAGGGGAGATGAAATTGAAACTTTTTAATTTGGGTGATGTTTAGTAATAAGTAACGATTACAAGTCCAAGCTTTCATCGTTAAAACAAAAAAATATATTAAAAGATAGACAATACTACATTAACAGTTGGAAATAAATCCCAGCTTATTTGCACTGAAACCATTCTAAATTACACTCCCTATATTCCATGAGCAAAACGGCATCTGACTTACATACCCAGAGTTTAAACAGACTAGAAGACATAGAAAAGGGGTTTCTGCCAAAGGAGACATCCATAACCGTCAAATAAACTGAGCAGTTTAAATAAGTACCCGAACTTTGCTACGCATCCGTCCTCTATACAGAATAGCAAATAACACGTCAGAGGCAGAACAGTGCATCTCAAAACAAAAGCAGTAAGTTAATGTCCACCGATGATTTTATGAGCGAACACGTCTACTTAACAATACTTCACAGGCATGACTTAATTTGGATGAACAAACCCAATTTTTTGGCATAGGGACAAGCCTCTTGGATGATTACAAGAACAACTGCGCTTCTGCCTTCCCTAAAGTCTTTTTATGAGGCAAAAACCCTTGTTCAGCCATATTGATGAAGGAACAGTTCAATACACTGCACTTTTTAGGAAAGTAACTAAAACATTTAAATACTTCCTAATCCCTAAGCAAATATTTCTCATACTGGGTTGCAACTCCCAAGATGGTTACAAGTTCCAACTGATTTTTGAAATGTCAGAAAAATCACAATAATTTGGAATAAAAAATAAGGTTAAACTACAAGCAATCATTAAAATGAAATATTTTAAAAAGGAAAGAAAAAAAATACAATAAAATCAAATGATTCCAAAGCATTACTGGAAGAGTTTAGTTCCTCCAGGACAGAGGAGTGAGAAGCAGTAGTAATTACTGGCTGCAAATGTTTACATGAAGCAGGGAAAAGCTAACTACCTTTAATTGCTAGCAACAGCTTGGCTCCCCAGGGTGAGAGGAGTAAGCATTTTCAGCAGTAGCTAATAATTATAACTCCTGCCCTGCAGAACCAGGCTGCTGCCAGCAATTGATGGCACAAAGCTATTGGCTGCCAAGATTAGAGGGAAGGTATTGAATTAAGGAAGATAAACCCCAAAAGTTTGAGAAACGTTACACTTGAGACAAAAGAAATCCACTGTAAAAACAGTAGGGACCCTACAGAGTAACTTCTTCACATTAGAATACTATTACAGATGAGTAACTTAATTAGCCTACCCTATCAACTATTCCTCAAGTCAGCTTCTTAATGACTTGCTTCTCACTCATTCAAGGAGAGCTCCAAGAACATGTTTAGCAGCTTGTCTATTTATTTTATTGGCAGTAACAATGCTATTGCCCCTAGTTTCCGCTGTTCCATGGACAAAACTAACGCAACTAACGTATGCTGGGCAATGCTTCTTTCCAATTTAGGCGCTACGTTTAGCATTCAAATGCTGGAGCAAGTTACTACGGCTTAGACTACTGTGCATAATCTGAACTACAGTAAAGCTGGCTAAGTGCATGCTTTTGGACCAAAGCAAATGCAAGTCACCTTTAGCCTTCTCCACTGACTGCAGGCTAAATTAAGCAGTGTTACCTTATATTACCATAGCTAAAAGCCAGTACAGTAGCATTAACTAGGGCTCATCTACTGTACAGTGAGTTGACTGTTTCTGCACATACGAACAGATGAAAATACATATTACGTTACAGCAGACAGGAAAGACTGAGTGTACGATATCTGAGTTTCCTTGCACTACTTAAAACAAAATTAATCACCATACGTGCTTTCAGGTTATATTTCTGACTTGTAAGACTTCAGCTTTTGAGCAGAAATTAGCGGCAAAGAGAGAGAGGTTAAGCATTCAGCTGTATTATCTCTTGAGAACTAAAAGCTAACTACAAGCCAAGAGCTCCCTTGCTAGGGCTCACAAAGGAGTTCCAAAAAGTTAGCTGCTCTGGTAAATCAGAACATTCCTCCCATCCTTACAACAGCTGTCATCGCTGCTACCTTCACCCAACAGCCATAACAGGTTAGCTGAAATAAGACAGTACTTGAAACAACCAGCTATCAGTATGAACATCGATGTGTTCATAAAGGAAAAGAATAGTCAGGGCAGAATCCACTTATGGGCATAGTCAGTTAAGCAGCATTCTTTGTTGTAAATAACTGCACGACTGGATTTGGCAATTAGTTCTAGAAAATGTTACACTCCAACCCTAGTTAGGGTCGCTAGGAGCATCCTTACAGTTTTGCAAACTGACCGTATGCAAAGAGAAACCGCCTTGTCATTATTTTTCAAACCCTATGGCTAACGCAGAGCTACAAACCCCTTAAGCAGTTTAGGATTTTGCTAACCAAGATACTCTCTCCAATTCCTGTTTCATTACAACCTCTGATTGGTAGAGAAGCTGACAATATTCGTTTACTTTATCTAAACTTCTGAAGGTTGGAAGTAATTTGTTGATTTGAAATCTGCAGAAAATGGAATAAATATCTGACTTTTGGTCAACAGATTAAAAATGAAAAGAGTAATTAATGCTAACATTTGCAATGTTGATACACTGAGATTACATGTACAGTCTGGTAGACCCCTTCTCTAATTGTTCATAAAACCCTGATTTTCTCTGAAGATGAAGCTTAAGAAAAGTACCAAACACACACACAGAATTCCTCTACCCAAAGAAAACTAAAATGTACAATTTAGTGGAAAAAAAAATATTTAATCACTGCATAAAAAAATTAATCTTTGTTCAAGTAAATTCAGGCAACACAACAGATGAGGCATTACATCATGCATTTTAATCCCTGACTAAAGAAAACTACTCAGTTGTGCATATACAAAAGTGAATTTCAGGATTATGTTAGCTGAAGGCCTAAACATCTTGGAGCAAGGAGCAAGGGGAGGGGAAAAAAAAAAAGATACATCTTTAAGTTAAAGTCTTTACTCACAAATTTTGCCATCTAGCTAAGCTGGGCAAAGTACAAATTACTCTAACAGCTAAAAACTAGCACAGATGTAGTTGTATTGGTAGAATTCTTTACTAAGAAAGTAATGCCACCTGTTGAATTGAAGTAAGCTGGAGAAAAAGTAGACTTTTTCCAGCATCATTACATCAGATAATTCTAACTGCATGGCATAGACTGGCCACAGTATCAATACCAAGTTGTATTTCCAAGAATTCCATTACTAAAGGAGCGTAACATGCAGGAACTACAGTTTTTTATGCTTAAAGACCTTATCTCTAAAAGATTAGGGAGCCTTTGCTTTACTAATAAAATTAGTGGAATTGATGTGGAGCTAAGAACTGAAAAGACAGCGAAAGGACTAAATATTTTGATGCAACTTTTATTCTGGTATTTGTGTACATATATATCACTAAGTAGTAATAGAATGATCATATAGTTTCTCAAAAATGGTATATTTTCTAGCAGCTTTAAATATCTGTGTAGTATCTTGAACAACTGTGTATACAAGTTTAAGAAATATCTTTCAATTAATTAACTGAAAGTCACTCTTACTTACAGATTACATATACCTGGACATATAAAGACTCAAATAAAGCCTGCGACTATAAGCAAAGACATCTTGTACATTGAAGTTATGTTAGTAGTGAACTACCTCAGTTTGTGAGCCCCACCTGGGAGAGGCCAAGTGCTAACTGAAAAATTATGCATTAAAATTTTTACATATCTATAGGTTGTAAAATACATCTGACCAACTTAGGTAATAAAAAAAATACTTTTTCTTATTTTGGTTAATTAGAATTCTAAGATAAATATTGTGCTATGTAATTATATTATTTGACTCTGTTCTTCCCATTGTGTATTTGAAGTAAGTAATAAAAATATGACAACTCTTCATTAATATAGAAATGTTACATATTTCTAAAAGGAAGTACTTTAATAATTTGGTTTCCTACATAATGCAGAGTGCTCACTAATCCATACACAAATCTCAGTGTGAATACAATATTCACTCTCACATCACACTCAAAAATGAAAAAAATATGATGTAGAAATTACTAAGACAGCAATAGAACACAACCTATGAACAATTCTACTAAGTAACAACTCCAGAGAAAACCGTAAAACAGATGAGATTGTATCATATGTTTAAAATGTTCTAGACTGAGAGGTAAACTTCATACTACATGCGAACATCTATTTACTTTCTCTACAAGGACAATTTGTTTTTCTATGTTCCCGCAACCACTTTTTTTTGCATCCTTTGTAAACTGTAATGTTTTATTTTTGTGGTAGAGGTGTGCAATGACAGGAAGAAAAATTCAGGTCTGAAGGATGAATTTAGTCCAGGTATATTATAAAGTCTGTGCAGCCACAATTTACAACACAGGGACACAAAGTGGTGTTTGGTAACGACCCGTCAACTACTCAGAATAAGGTTTATGTTTCTGAGAGGCTGCTCTGGAGATTGTTAAACATGAGATGACTGTCTCAGCACACATTCCAAAGGTAAATACAGCAAGGCCAAACACTTCACACTTTGCTCTTCAAGAAACACCACTGAACAGTATAAAGATCAGGTATCAGGGGTGATAAGACAGAAATGGAGATGGGAAGTTTGATAAAAATGTAGCTTCCCAATAGGTAAGAAAATTGGATGGACCATAGGACACTTAACCTAGGAGTAGGAAAGGTCTTAAGAATTTGGTTTCTACAGGAACTGAAGTTAGCATTATTATTTTCTTGCAATTCAAGAGGGAAGCCCTCCTTGTCCTCATTAGGAAAGCTTACATTTATACTGACCGGGCTTACAGGCAATCTTTTGTTTCAAAATGATGTTCTCCACACGTTTATTACTCTTGATTAGTATCTGGATTAAAGAGGTCTCCTGTCCCGTCTCATCTGCTACAAGTCTCCACAGAGAGCACCAAACAGCAACAGCCTGTTCCTGACGAACGTCACTCCAAATAACGTCTCCTATAGCTTCCACGCTAATACAACTTAGAGTCTTTTAGTCCTAGCTTCTAGCCACCTAAAAACCAATGGAAGGAGTTCTAAAACAAAATAAGTCATTCTTTGAAATATATCTGCAGAAAACTGTACAAATAGCATTAAAATTGTACTAGAAGTTCTGCACACTACAGCAAAATGGTTCACTCCTTGCAACCTGTGGATTAACAGTAGTCTTCCTATAGCTGCAACTAAACAACTCCAAAAGAGAAATAAACCAACGTCAGGAACTTTTCAGAAGAGTTCAGTTTCAATAAGGTTTGAAGGTATGAACAAAGAAAACAAAATCAAAAAAAGGGCAATGCTTTTAGCTATCCTGTAAGGCTGACTAGTGAAAAGTAGTGGCACCCTTTAGTCTGGATTGTTGGCAACAGTCTCAGAACAAACTTAAACTAGAATTTCACTTTTTAGTTTTTTGTTTTTGTTTTTGTTTTTAAACTGCATTAAGCTGTCATCCCCTTGGCAATGGATTCTCATCAGTTACACTGCACACGTTTTTAAGACCTGTTTGTCAGAAGCACCAAAAGGAATCCAAGGAGTTTTCCATCCATGTTATCTCAGGGTTCATAAAGGAGCATTTTTCCAGATAATGGCTAAAGCCAATTTAGGAAAAAACCCCAAGAAATCCAAATTCAGAAAGCCACTCTATCTTTAACACGCATAATATGTATTTGAAGGAAAAAAGACAAGAAAATTGTGACATTATTCTCATGAAAGAGGGTTAGTCTACTACTAACTCTAGCTTTTGTTCCATGCTTCACAAATCCTACTTGTGCATTGTAGATTAATACTTACCTGAAAATCCCTTATAGGAAATTCACTTTAAGGTTGCTTGTCTTACTGCATGTGGAGTTACAACAACAGGACAGTAAATCCAGAGAGGTTTACAGCTGACAGAACCTCCACCAAGGCTCCATCTATAGAAATACTTAGCTCCTTTGATTTCACTTTAAGTATCCTATAAAATATCTTTAAATAGTAATCTTAGCTTTCCTGAAATCTAAAATTGAAATGCAGTGTTTAATAACTTCTAGACAGAAAAAATAACCTCTAGAACGTATATCTAAATTAAAGGACTATGTTTACATTTTAAGTAAAAAGTAAAATTAATTGAACATTTTTAAAAGCTGTAACCAATGTTTTTAAACACAAAAATAACCATAAGTAACTTAAACAGCCCAGTCACATAAATCAGTTTCAAAATCTGTCTGGCTAATTAAAAAGCAAAGATATTCAGAATTATGATAATTAAGTCTTATCTTTAATATTTTATTGTTATCAAATACGTAAGTCCATACGGCTTGCCCTCTGTTAAAGGACTGCCTGGATAACATGATCAGCAATATTTAGAGACAATAAAGTTTAATAAACTTAACTTCCTTGCTTAAGAAAGCTACATAATACGTGTTCTTCCAGAAACTATGGTTTTATAGAACACAAGCATCCAATGTTTAGAAAGCTGCAAATAACAAAAAACAGTTCTAAATGTTTAAAACATCACAATTCTAATTTGTAAAGCAAAATGATTACTCTATTCACTTACCAAGACCGTATTATATCTGTCCTCCAAGTCAGTGATAAACGAAGGAAATGCTGGTTTTGCCAGCTAGTTCAGAACAAACAAAACCTTAGCCCTGGGCTCTTAGCAAGAAAATGGAAAGGTTTTTCAAATAGTAGATGTTGCAAAACACCTGCATTTGAGCTAGTCACCGAGGCTCCCTTTACAGTCAACGAACAGAAACATGCAGTTCTAAAAGGCTACCCATCTATGTCAAAGCAGATATCAAACACTGGCCAGATGAGTCACACTCCTACTTATTTGGGGGGGGGGGGGGGGGGAAGGGCATGCACCCACACTAAAGCTTTTAAATATCTTGCACTTGACCATTTAGTGCTTTTGAGTAAACCACTTAATACATTTGAATATCATATTTTCCAAAAATACTAAAAATATTAAGAAATCACATCCATGATTACTTTACTTGCAATGTCGCCTGGTGACCAAAGTCAAGAGAAAGTGACAGCAGAGGTGGGATTCATTTCTCATAACTTTATCAAGTATTATCCACTTAAACCAGTCAGGTTTATTTTTTTCCTACATACTTTTCTGAAGGTGAGCTAAATGCTCTTTTAGGCTGCTCAGTGCTTTCTACCGACTATAGAGGGAGCCTGGATGCCTCGACTTTAGACAGCCCAAATTGCATTAGATAAAAATCTCACCAATACTGTAGTTTAACAACCTTCTGCACAAGCATACATTACAAAATAACAGTCATAATGAATATTAAGTTATTAAAATGCCAAGCAAAACAAATCTCTTTCAATTAATGCCAACTGTTATTTCTGAAGTATTAATTAAAAAAAATTCAAGTGAAACAGTTTTTCCACAGATAAATATTTCTCTTGATACTATTTTTGCAACTAGCTGTTTAATTTACTCTTTTTATTGTGGGGAAAAAAAAACAAGTGAGAAAAGATTCTGCATTAGTTTGAAAGTTATTTGAGCTTTACATTCTTAAACATCTGTCAATTTGCTTCCATTTTGTATTGTTTGACTAAGTTTGAGCTGATCTTTACTTTTAGAGGCAGGGGTTACTCTCACATACTTTTGTATAAAAGCTCACTCTTTTGTGCATGTGTTTTTTTTCACATGTGTTTATATACCTAAACACATACATATATACAGAGGGGGAGAGAGAGTGAGCGCACTTGTAGACTGAGTTAGAGAGGAAAGTATGCTTATTTTCATTCTTATTATCTTCAGTAAGTGGTTAAACAACACATTATTTACAGTTACTTACATCAAACTTTCAGAGCATTATAGCTGGCATTAAGGAAAGGGGCAATTCACAGACTCAATATAATTTGGATAAAATTATAATATTAGGAAGTTAGCTTTCTACAACAGCATTTTATTTCAAGGAACGTTAGTCTGATGGGCCAAATATGGCAATTATCTTTAAGCTAAGTCTTTACCTGCAGGAATGATACGCATAGCTCACAATTGCCGACACACAAATAAAGCTCTATGAAAAGTCACAAGCATGCTGACGTAACGTGCTTGCAAGATAATGCGTTACTGAGTACGGGGAAGTTCAAGATCACTTGGCTAATAAAGGAATTAAGACATAAAACTCAGGGAAAGTAAAATCTGGTAATTTTTTGGGACAAGACTAATGCCTTTTTAGATAAGCCACAGTTCAAAAAAAAAAAAACACAAACACACACCACAGGAAAAGGAACTCTGGTGTAACCAGACATTTGTATTCCTGCGTGTGTCTGTAAACACCATGACTTGTGTTGGTGCAGTCCAAAGGTGTTTGAAGTTGCTTTCTAGCCCTTAGCAAAAGAAAAATTTATCAATACAAATCAGAGGAGGGAAAAAAATCCAAATTCCAATTTTCTGAAAGTGTTACAGGTTTTTGTCCAACTAAAGGCATTTCAATCTGTAAGAATTACTCTCACAGTATGTACAAATGGGGGGAGTGATTCTTATTGCATTCAAAATCTTGTTGCCATGAAGGCACAAGATAAATCAACTGCAAGTGCCTTGGTACAACAAAAAAATCACTATTTTCAAATTCAGTGTGCTGTGTCCAAGTGTTCATATTCAAAGCATTCTTACAAATTTCATTTTACTACTGCTTTGACTATTTCCTACTAGCAGCAGCAGGTTGATCTGGTATAGCAGAAATTTAAAAAGTCTTATTTATAATCAGCAGTAAAATATTAAAATAAACCTATATGAAATAAGGATGATTCTCCTAATGTTACTAGTATTTCAAGTTATTCCAGATCTTCCTTGCCAACTCATATACAAGTATGCTACTTAAGATTTAGTTGTTGCATACCTTCCTTCTTTGAGACAGGCTGAGGGCAGCAAAGTCATTAAACAAGGATGAATTTGGTGAAGGTAGTGGATCTGTTTAAAAAACAAAAATGTTAGTATACACTTCCAATATTAAAAAGCTCAGACATTTTCTAGTTTATTTCTGATTGGAAAAAAATCCTTTTGATAAAACTAGATTAGCAGCCATACTGCTAAAAAGAACACAACATTTATTAGATTCCATGCAACTGCTCAATTGAATTGGTGCTCATTAACAGAATTTAACAAGTTTTTAATTGCTGTTGATACTAATGCACATCCAACATTTCAAAGCCATCATCGCCAATTACCTGAAATTAAGTAATCTTCAACATAGCAGTTTTACAAATAAGATGGATCTTACCTGTCCTACTGTCACTGTTGCACACAAATTTAATTAGAACTAAAGGCAGCAAAAGTCTGAGATTTCATTAGTTACTTTATTGCTTTTCTTTGGCCCATCACATCCCTTCCAGCGTTGAAGCACCCAGAACTGTACAATGACTGTAAATGCAACTTAAATAAAAAACTCCAAATTGAACAGATCTAAGTCATAAATTACCAGATGAATGCCACCTACAAACATTAACGTACAAAAACGTACGTTTTTTGTAAAACAGTCTTAGATACTGATCCTGATAGATTAGACTTAGATACTGATACTAACCTTAAAAGGTTAATTCTGCAACTGAAGAGCAGGTTCGGAGGGAAAAGGACACAAAAAAAAAGAAAAAGGGGGAACCGAGACACAACAGCTGTGGAACTTCAATAATTCTTTACCAAGAATTTAAATTGGTTTCCAAAAGTCTTTCTGGTTTCTCTCGTTCACAAGCATCACAATCAAAATTTGACTGTGTGACAGGCCAAATAGTGATGGTATTTAAAACTGTAGAATTCCACTGCCTTGAATAGCTATTTATTCAGTGTGACAAAAGAAATGCAATTCATGACAAAATCTACCACAAATGAATTATGAGGAAGAAAAAACAAATTCTGACTTTCAAGCAAATTAATTTTATAGGAGTAGATTGTAATACACTTTTTAAAATTATAAGTTGAATAAGTGGACTGGCTGTAGGGTCAGATATGCAAATAGCGTTCTAGAACTTCATTTACACAGCAATCTTCAGAGCAGAAATATATTCTAAATGTATGTCCTTGACATAAAGGAGTAGCCATCTTTTCTTTAAAGACGTCAGTTTGACAGCTACAGTTGAAACAATCTGCAGTGCCTGTTAAAATCTGAGAAGTAATTCTAAAAAGTGTGTTAAGAAGTTCAGTATACTCTCCACAGTGATATTTTTTCCATTTTACTGTATATTTCTTCTTCTAGACAGCAATATTGTAGATTAGTTGGGATCTAAATCAAGCTATGAACTTATGGACACTAAATTCATCAATAAAGATTTTTAATTATTAGTAGCATCACGACAGCAGAAAAAAACAGAGCCTTGCACTATAGAGATATTTTGTTTGGTTGAAAACGATGATCCCAGTAATGGAAAAAAAATGTAAGAAGTAAAGCATTGCTGACAGTACAAAGCTTAACACTAATTAATATATCTGATTTACATGATACATTTCACAAAAACTGTACATCCAAAAATGATAAGCTACTTATGCAGCTAGTTCTTATTATTTGTGACTATTACTGCACTTTGGCTTTAAGAGAAATGTAAAACTTCAAGTAACAGAACAAACTTAGCTCTTTTTGTAAGTTAAAAAAAGATGGAGAGAATCTTCATATATTTCAAATTAAGATGATAAAACTGTATATTCATTTCACTCAATAACTTACTTAAAAAGCACAATATAAAGAGATACTACTGTGGAGCAACATAAATACTTGCTTAAGCTATCACAGCTTTAAAGAACGTATCCAAGCTAGCATTTCACTTGAAGTGACAAAATCTGTTGTCTTTGAATTTGGCTTTGGATTACAAAGAAGTAATTGCAGAGTACACTAGTGCTTTGAAAATAGAGTTCTATCATCTTAAATCAAATCACAGAAAAAAATAACTACCGTAAGTCTAAGTTTTATCAAGAGAGTTTCTTAAGTTTCCAAACATACCTTCCAAACATACCTTTGAGCATATTACTGTAAAAGTTCTTACCATGGCCTGCATACTGCTTGGCACTGTCATTGAGAAGGCTAGGGGAGCTGCTGCTATTTGTCATCCTCTGTCAAAAAAAAAAAAAAAAAAGATAAAATTGTACATGTAAAATAAAGCTATAAAGGACTAAGTGAGGGCAGTGGGATAATAGTCTCCTCCTGAAAAGAAATCTAAATATGAAACCTGTGCTCAATCCCCATCTAATAAAGACTCTAAGTAGATATTGGCTTGTAGTTGACAAAAAAAGTTTAGTAAAACGAAACATTTCCTATAAGAACAATGCAAACAAAAATGACTCTATACTAAAATGAAACACCATCTTGGCGAATTTCTTCTTAGCTTAGGAGGTTCTACCAAACCTATGGTTCTTTTCCTGTGCGTTGTCAAAATGTTAGATAAGCTAGTTACTTATCTTTAAACATTCGTTCACACTGTACTTCTGAAAGAACTCCTCCCTGAAAATACTCAAATTTGTATTGCATTTTATTTAAAAAAAAAAAAAAGAAAAAAAAGAAACTATCAAAGCGGACCTTTCAGCAAAGTCGTGTGATTCTTGCAAGCCAGCAAGATATTTGATACCCTCCCAGTATGCTCCCCTAGGTCCCACATTCTTCCCCTACCTCCCCCTAGGAATATCAGCTAACAATAATCTGGGCTAAGTGAGGCAGTGCTATTCTAAAAGCTACCTCTGCTTCAATACAGCAGTTTAAGAGTTTCTCTCCTTACTCCTATTTACTATCTTCTTTGATCAGCATCCTGACCAGAGGAAAAAGTTGTGCAAGGAGAAAAGTAATGCTACATTTCTACCAGTATATTAAGCATCATCGGGAAGTCTTCTCCATCACTGAGTAAGACTACCAGTAAGTTGTTAAAATATTCCCTGGCATGCTTTTGGCCTACATCAACCAAGAGTCTTCCGGCCAACTCTCAGGCACTATTCAGCTTTGAAAAGGCTCCAGAGACCTATTCAAATGGACAGTTTGCATGCAGCCACCCTGCTTTAGTGGGTGAGTGTACACCAGCACAAACAGCCTATTCCGTGCCAGGCATGTTTAACTTAGTAGTCTAGACACCGACTAAGACTCAAAACTGGTCACTGGATTTACTCTTTATGCTTTTATTTTTCCACTGCCAGGCTCAACGTTGCAGGCAGACAGCAAGATAAGAAGTCTATTGCGTAATACTTCAATGTTATTTCATCTAATTCTTGACCAGATAAATCAATATCCTGGCGTAAACTTTATAAAGAACAAAGAGGGGGGAGAAATCAATAAAAGCTGGGGAGTTATCCAGTATAGTAGAACTGCAAACCTACAGCAGTTCTCAAGAATTTCTCAACATCTTGCACAAAGCTGAAGTTCTGCAGTTTTCGTGTTACCACTGACTTCACCAGAAGTCTCAGCTTTCAGTACCAGTATCTAAAAGAATGAACAGACTTTGTAAAGTACTTCATGTGGCAGAAAAGTTTTTAAAAAATAGTCTGGGCTGTTGGAAAAATAACTGAGAAATTTTTGTAAGATCATGTAGGTACCTGAACAGATCATCTTCAGGTGTTGCACTCTCAAGAGCATGCTCAGTCTAGATACTATTGTCAGCTGACATGCTAATATTCATATTTCCACATGGAATATTTCCCTAGTCTATGCTCCACTGCTGCAGCAAGCTTTCTATTATCCCTGCTCTTCTCTGACACAACATGTCCTTCAGTACACGTATATAGTACTATATGAGCCAGCACTATAACACAGGCACTAGCCAGTTCTATAATACACGTAGCAGTACTATGTGTACATAAGTACACTTATATATACACAATGTAAACCTCATATTAGCTACTTCAGTACTTAAATGAAAGCTATTTCTGATGTGCTGCTTCATGTTGCTAAAGATAGTAACTTCAACATACACAATATAATTCATAATAAAAGGTTAGCAATCAACAACAATGAACTCTTTACCTAACAGGCATGCCTCCAGAGAGACAAGAAGATATACCTACTATTACAAAACAAAGGAACATATTGGGAGACAGATGCTAAGCTAACAATCTTGCCCAAGATCAGGGACGCTTATCCTAGTACCCTGACCACAAGAACAAAATTACAGGTAAAAAAATCTACAAAATAGCAGCCTTCTGGACGTTAACTTTTCTTTAATAGCTGTTTTTAGCTTAGCATTTATCAGCTGTGTCTGTATCATCAGCTTCCTCTATAGATACTGTTTTCATCTTCCGTATGAAACGTAAACATTTCTGTAGCACTGATAACTCCTTGCATTAAACAGAATTTACTTACTACATGCTGAAAAATAGCTGTGACATTTTTCATTCCCAAGCATGTTAAGTGCAAAGACAAATTATGTACAAAGAGCTAGAGAACATACAGTTTGGTAGCTAGCATATCCTTTGGCTAGAGCAACCAGTTCCTGGTAGTCAGTTAACAAGCTAGCTGTGGCTTTTGTAAAGGCTCATTTGATGTTGTGAGATGTTTGCACTCTGCTATTGAAATACTGAAAAATGTGTTCTGCTACAATCTGTTGTACTCTCCAGTGCTCATACTATACGATTTTGTTGATCACACCAGCACTGATTTCCACCATGGTAGCCATCTATTCACATTGCAAGTCCGTTCACTGAATGCTTAACTCTCCTAATTGAAGCACTAGAGTACTGATGGCACGCGAGTGCTTGCTTCCAAGTTTAAGCAATATCCTTTACTGTCTTTGACACCAGCCCAGATCTCAGTATCATATTTATCACACGTTCCGAAGGTCCGCTGCCATTGCACTGAAATTGTTACAAAAACACAAGTGTCAGAAGTAGACATTTATACTATTGTTATCAATACCTGGAGAGTTTTTGCACAAATCTGAAAGGTTTCCTTTAGGAAATAATTCAAATTTCTAAATCACTTCCTCTAAGGATAAGTGTGGATGTGAGTCAAGTGCTAAGACAAGATGTGCAACAAGGACACTTCTCAAATATTTGTGAAACACTATTTAATCCCTTTCTGTTCCTTAGTCAGGAAAGGAACACGATATATGAATAGTTTAACTATTGTAATTCAGAAGTTATTCATTTTGATGTGTTCTTACCTAGTATAAGATTTCTTATATACTGATATTTATTACTAACATTTTGTACCTGTTTTTCTGATTGTGGAGTCGAGAGAACAGGAATACTAGTTTTGTGAAAAATACACTGTATAGGTACAATTTACTGAAGCAAATCTGTGGGCCCAGTAAAATATAAACTTTCAACCTTAGAGTATGCTGTCTGGACTACTGAATATCTAACTCTGTTTACCCAGAGACCCACTGTAACCACTGAGATGTTTTTGTTCCATGTTTCTGTGAGAGTAGATGCCTAACATGACTTACAATTGCTATAAGATCATTGTATTTTTTGTGCAAGACAGTTATCCCATCAGAAATAATAAAATGACACAACTAACTTTTCTCATTTTACTCACATTTATTACGCATGCAATCTGTTAAGCTTCTTATCTTAAAATTATTCATATAAGTCCTGCACATAATATTATAACACTGCAAAAATCCCTTACTAATTAATATTTCTACCACTCCCAAAAGTCTTTAGTCTTAATGAAGACTATTTCTGTATTGGAATTTTACAAAGTCGGGGAAAACCTCTTAAAAAGAAAAAAAAAAAGAAAAAGAAAAGAGAGCAAGCGTGCTGCTATTTGTTTCTTGAAAGGTGGGTTGCATTTAAGTAATACTTCAGTCTTTTAATAGCACTGAACTGTTTTTATACAAGATCATCTTTGAGAAAAATCCAGGCATAAGAAACTTAAGCCCAACAGATGAATGCTCCAAAAAGGTAAGAGCAACCATTAGTACCAGAAGAAAACAAACTATTCATTCTTCTTAAGGCTGACAGGCAGACAGTCTGGAAGAGGTTTGGATTTACAGTATTGCATGCGTATATGACAGCTTCACTTTTTAATACAACTGACTTTCACCATATGGAAGCTAACATGGAAAGACAACTTCGCCAAAACTAAGCGCCACTTAGAAGTCACTCAGTTCCACATAAACTCCTTTTCTGTGCCTGCCTGTTGCTATGACCTCCCCGAGTTCTTTAAGCCCTAGTTAAAATTCAACCAGGCTGACTGACATATATACCGCCCTCCTCCCTTTAAAGGGGCTATAACTTCTTTCTGTTCATATCTCAAAAAAAGCTTCTCTAACACAAAACTGTCACATTCATCCTTGTCCAAGGACTTAATATAAGGCTTTAGTTTAAAGTTTTCATTGTTGTTGTCATTGTTGAACCTTCCATCTGTGAAGAAAAACAGACTCTTTAATTTCACAGAAAAATTGAGGAATAAAGTTTTTCAGAATACTGTCCTAATCTAAGCAATTAAGGTATAGGAGGAGAATATGTTCATTCAGAAAGGTTTGGGGGTTTTGCTTTTTGTTTTTTTAACTCTTTCCTCAAGTACTTGGAACTCACCTCTTCTCAGAAAAAGACTGTGTGAAAAGGCACTGTATCAGAGATGAAGCTTTGGTCCAAGAGAATCATTATCTTGTCTAGACATAAGACACCCAATTGCTTACTAAAGTTTCCTATTCAAAACGGCTGCAAGTCAATGAGTCTTCAAAAAGTGTTATTTTGACATATATTTGAAGACAACACTGAAAACAGACCAACAATGTCATCATAAAAATACTTTCTATATTCAGTTGCCTTTGAGTATTAATATCTTTTCAATATTTCTTTGCTGCATTGCGCATGGAAGAAAAGTTTTACAGGAAATATTTCAGCCTTCTAGAGGTATACACAATCTTGCCTTTTTCACACACACACCCCTTTTAGTGCTCAGTAGTGAAATCCAAAACTATGGCTGCACTTAAGACCAGTCTGCTTTGCTTTTATCTCCCTCCACCAAAAAGGAGTCTCCAGTTATACAATTCTCATTGAGATAGAGGATGAATAAAGCTTTGATACACACAATTACGTCTAATTTTACACAGCTTGTTACAAGACATTCAGCTTAAGTAAGGGCCTTTACTTTCTTTCCCATCATTTCTTTCCCCAAAATGCATTAAGAGATGGCATTTGTTTACTCTGCCTCCATATTCCTAACCCTACTCCAAGAAAATAACCACTTTCCTCAGACTCACTTCTGTGCTACATATATTCTCTCAAAATATTTTCTGTGGTATGTCATAAGTCATTCTCTTCACCTTAATGCCGTTCCAGAGGAATTATATTTCACAGTATTTCTTCTTTGTAATAACTAAGATAGTATTAATTAGACTATAAAAGAAATCATCCTACAGAAGAATGAAGCTGTAGCCAACAAATCATTGCTTAGTTGTACTGATGCCTTGTGTCTGGAGGGTTTCCTCAGACTGTACATAGAAAGAACATAACATAAAAAGTTGCTTTCCTTTCTAAATAATCCAAAGCCTGGCTTGGATAGTTAGCATATTTAATGCTACCTATAGCATATATTACTCACAAGTGTTTGAACTAAAGCAACTGGATTCATCCGAAAGCATCATGAAAACAATTGGACAATTCTTTATATTTAAGATACTATGTCTATAGTTCCACTCAGTTCTCAAATATTAAAAAGTGAAGAAATCTACAAGTTTCTGTGCTATAAGGAGAATTTTATTCTTCAGCTTTAGCAGATTCAACACTGGGATCAAAGGTCTTTGTGTTTACTCAGCTGCAAGGCTTTGAGGTGAGCATGATCTCTACCTCTCAGGCTTTTCAAGAACTCTTAGTATACCAATATTAGAATGGCAAAAGCAAGACTCATTCTCCTCCATTGTTTGGCCTTTCCAACTGTAGCATCCCCTCCTTCTTTTACTTTGAATAAAGTGATTAGTTGAAAAACTGTGATTCTACTTTCTACATAAACTGGAGTCCTATGGAAGCCATCTATTTATCAAACCATCATATCAAACCAAAAGTTTTTGTGAACCAACTTTACATGAAGATACCTTCTGCTTTATGCTCTTACAACCAAACTGCTCAATTAAAGTGAACGCATAACGTATTAGAAGTTTTAACACCAAGGTACTCAGGCTTTGCTTCATCCAGGTTCTTCACGTAGGCTTTATACCATCCCAATATAACCATGCTAAAGCTCCTTCCCACACCACCAATATCTTCGATCAACCCGCACGCTAGCAGAGTGGCAGAACTAATAACCAGTCCAAAGGAAGGCGCGTACCTGCTAGCCAAGAGGCACACATATAGTGACTGGACAGACAGCCAAGCGTTAGAGGCATCCTGACCAGCCAGCTCCTGCCTCCTCGCTGATAGGAAAGCCGAACACAATGAGCTGCTTCTTGAATCGCACCTCACACTCTCTCAGCTACTCTGCTAAGCCAAGAACAGCAGCTTCACGGACAGCATGCAGCCTACAGGCCATGTGTTGTGCAGGCCTGCTTCGTTACTAGTTAGAGAAGGGGAAAATAGAAAACAAATGCTTTGATAAGCTGGAAGGCAATACTGCTTCTGTAGTATACAAAAGCACATGCAGATTCAGGGAAGAAAACACACAAAACAAAACTGTATTATAGAAAAATGCAAATCAAGGACAGGAAACTATTAATCAACAGAAAACCAGCTAGTAACAACAGAAGAGGCATATGGAAGGCAGGGAAAGGCTGGCTCATAGCAAAGAGGGAAAAAGAATGGAAGGATGAGGGAAAAGACTTACTTTCTACAAAGGAAGAAAAAGGAAGAATGAGAACAATGATCACTTCAAAAATTCTCTCTTCCAAACAGTTTAGAGGATTTTTACTCCACCTTCTTGTCACTGCAAACTGAGCATTAGCATTAGTTGTCTTACTACTAGTCTAGTGCCAGTGGGATGTTCCAGATCTCCTAAAACACTAACACATACAAATGAAATCTCAGCAGTCAGAATGATCAGTTCTGCAGAAACGTTGACCACCAGCCACCTACATTATTTACAATCAAAAAAGCATATCTGCTCCCCAATCATAATGATATAATTCACTTGTATTTTCCTTCTTTATGCTGCTTACTTAACCCTGTAACACAGATTTGTGAATTGCACACAAAAATATTATGACTGCAGAATTTAGATACAACTTTGAGACAACTAGACTCCCTTATGTATATCGGTATAGAGGCTGTCTCATAATAGATGATCACCTACTCTTTTTCAACAGATCTCCTATTTGCTGCACATGACAAATGCATTCTGGAGATTAACTAGGAACAGTCAAGAACATTTGTCTATTGAACCCCTGCTGCCAGGGTTGAAAGGCATCTAGTGAATAAGGCACAAACTGCAGAAAGATTATCTCCTGGTAAAAGGAAACAGGTGCTACCCATAAGAAACTGATTCTGTTCCTATCTTTGCTAGTTACACTGCACTGAGACTAGTGAAGTTACTTGAACCAAGCTTTCTACAGGTCACTAACTTTGTTCCTCATTTTCCAGGTATTCAAGTTAAATCCTAGAGAGTGCAGGGTCCTGCACCTAGGGAGGAATAACCCCATGTATAGGTTGGGGGCTGACTTGCTGGAAAGCAGCTCTGCCGAGAAGGACCCCAGGTGTCCTGGTGGACAAGTTAAGCATGAGCCAGCAATGCGCCCTTGTGGCAAGGAGAGCCTACGGTATCCTGGGGCGCATTAGGAAGAGTGTTGCCAGCAGGTCAAGGGAGGTGATCCTGCCCCTCTACTCAGCCCTGGGGAGGCCTCACCTGGAGTCCTGTGTCCAATCCCGGGCTCCCCAGTGCAAGAGAGACATGGCACTACTGGAGAGAGCCCAGCAGAGGGCTACAAAGATGATGAGGGGACTAGAGCATCTCTCCTCTGAAGAAAGGCTGCGAGAGCTGGGCCTGTTCAGCCTGGAGAAGAGAAGACTGAGAGGCAATCTCATCAACGTGTACAAGTATCTGAAGGGGGAGTGTCAAGAGGATGAGGCCAATCTCTTCTCTGTGGTGCCCAGTGACAGGACAAGAGGCAACGAGCACAAACTGAACCACAGGAAGTTCCACCTGAACATGAGAAAAAACTTCTTGACTGTGAGGGTGACAGAGCACTGGAACAGGTTGCCCACAGAGGCTGTGGAGTCTCCTTCCCTGGAGATATTCAAAATTGCCTGGATGAAGTCCTGGGCAATGTGCTCTAGAGGACCCTGCTTGAGCAGGGGGGTTAGAGTAGATGATCTCCAGAGGTCCCTTCCAACCTTGGCCATTCTGTGATTCTTTGAAAGAGATATGCCAAAACTAGAGGAACTAATGGCTAACAAGCACATTCAAACACTCCGGTGTTTCTGGTTTGGGCAACAATTTTTTTTCCCTCCCCTCTCCTCACTGCCATTCTTTTCTTCCCATGCTCCTGTAAAACGGGGACTACTTTCCTCTTCCATGAGGAAAGTAGTCCTTCACTTTCAACAGGAAATCTATGAAATTCAGATACAACAGCAATCACTTGCACAGGAAAGTCCACTGCCACTAACCGTCTTCAGTAGAAGAATTTGAACAGCATATAGGAGTAAGGCATGGGACCGTAAGATGAATGCTTAATGGACTATCAAATGGATGCTCATCAGGCATGTATCACGCCTCCTCTGTCCTGGATAAGTCTGAATTCTACAAAAAAATTACACAATGTTATACGGAATATACCTCAATATATAATCCCAAGGCTGCATAGGCAACCTAAACTTAACATTCCTTAACATCTAACTGGATCTCATTAGTGTTCTTCTAACAGTGTGTTTAATATCAGTTAGTGCAATTTTCACTGTTTATAAAAAAAAGATTTTCCTCATAGTGCATCACTGATGCACAGATTTGTGAGCTGCACACAGATCCACCAGAGATTTACTAAGTAACTCACAGATGGAATCAATGTATAATACAGGCTGATGAGACATTCTGCAGCAGACTTCTGATGTTTCACTGATGGCAGAACAACTGAACTACTAATATCTTTAGCTTTATTCAAGGATCTGGGAAGAAATATGCTCAACTACATACATTAATTTGTTCTCTTCACCCTATTTTGACCCAATTTTACATTATACCAACTTGTTCCCTGGTCCCAAATTCTATGCATTTCACCTATACAATTCCAGTCTCCATTCCGAGTTTCTCCCCACTGTAGTCTCTCAGCTCCAGTCTCTTCGCTCTAGCTCTCTCCTCACAGCACCTCGTTCGTTCATCTTGCACCAACCTGAACCTTTGCTGTTTGGCTTCTGGATTTGTTTCCCAACTCTCTACATTTTTGTTTTCCAACTCTCCCAATCCAATTTCAATGTTATCACCTAGTTTTGCACAGCTCTATATTCCAGTCCTTCCTCAAATTCACCTCCCAGACAACTCACCTCCTTTCCCTGACCTGACAATTCCTGGCTCCACTCCCAGCCCCTTACTCCAACTCAGTTTCACCAGGCTTACAGCATATGTCTCTTTATCCTTATATACATCCCTGTGCTCCAATTAACACCGTTGCAGCTCTTGCTTTCTTTAAATACAGATCCACTTCCATGCTGCTCCAGCCCAAAGCGAAAGAAAAGGAAAAAGAGAAAGAAAACAGGTGAGGACACTCAAGGTACAGGAGAGGCCTAGATTAGGCCAGAACTGTAACTGCAGGAATGTACTCAAGCTGGAAAACGCTAACGCAGGGTAAAACTTTCAGAAGTTATCCAACATCCCCGAAGTCTCCAATGGGTCTACACAAACCAATTTTGCAAAAGTTTGTCAATTGAAAAAATCTGGGTAAGTTTTCATACAGACAGCAAAAGGTACATCCTTGACATATTCAACAATCCATCAGATTCAAAGTCTCTTCTAAACCATAAAGCATTAGTATTATTTAAAGCAAAGGTCACTAAGATTTTCCTCTAGCTTCCCCCCCCACCCCAAACAGCTAAATGACATGGAAACCTGCATTTCAAGTGGCTAAACTTCATCAATAGGGTCTTATTTCAGAAGCTGACAGACAACCAAAACAGACAGTATTACCAGCTTCATTTATGCAAACAATAACTTAAATTACATAATTCAAAGAAAAAATATATAACGATTGATATAAAAGTGTTCTTTAAATTATTATTTAATGTCTGTAAGCACTTTTTCAATATTAATGAAACTCATCTTCACAAGTAACTTGCTTTCACAAACCATTTCTTCCTTTTTCTCATAGTAAAATACAATGCCTTGACTGTAACTTCACAGGCATTAGTACAGTTAAAAAAAATTAAAATATAAGCATTCAGGTTAGATGCATGTTGTATTGCATTTGAGAAGAAATAAAGTTTCAATTATTTTTTTTTTGTTTAGAAAGAGACCAGTGTTGCTGCAGAACACAATTGAAAAATAAAAAACATAACTACTTTGCGCTAAAAGGATTAAATTATACAGTTTCCGTGACACTCAAACTTGTAACTGTACATACTAAAAATAATTTCTTAACTCCAGCCTTTGGGATAAAAGGTTAAGACTTCTCTTTTTAAATCATGCATTACTGTCAGCAATAAACACTTCCATAGCTCTGCATCTACCAATTCTGTTGAATCAGGAACATCAGCTTTCTTGATAACATGCAATAAGAAACAAAAAAGGGAACACACCTAATTATTTCCCACCTTTTGCTGAGTTATTTTTCAATCCATAATACAGCCACAATTGAGATCAAAGTAAGCTCATAAGGAGAGTTTCCTTGATACAAAAGGAGAGAGTTGTTGTCAGGACTCAGTGGGAACTATTTGACTTGCACTCTCTTGCATTTATCAGAAACCGATTTGCTAAACTTCTGAGTACAGAAAGAGATCATCTTCTTTTCAGTTTTTAAAAAAGATAACAGTTTGAAGGATTTCTTATAGCACTGCATTTGTTAATTCAAAAGATACTAATTCAGGTTTTAAGATAGTCTTTTGCTGTAAATCATGCATAACATTACCTATACAATAAATTCTACCTCATGGAATTTCCTGTGCCAACATCTACAGAATGATGTAAATACAAGAAAACATTTCATGAGATTTAAATGTGAAGCCAATATCACTGAACACCACTCCAGACTGAGTTTACGAACTCTAAAATTTTTGCCTGGTAACTTACAGATTTGACAGTTCACATTTTGTTTTAGTGACTTTTGATCTTCAAAATGCTTCAGAATCTAATTTCTATACAGGTAGCAAAAGGCTATCAAAATTAGATATGAGCCTAAGAAGAAATCTAGACACACACACACACAGTTAATATGTGACAACGCCCAAGAAAACAGCTGAAGTAAGTCCCAGTAATAACAGGCTAATTTTGAAGTAATATTGTTTCATTTCCACTTGCAAGATTAAAGTGAGTATAGTCAGCGTATTCCACAAGGTAACACATACCAGACAGCTGCATTTTTCCTGCCTCTTGAACAGTCTGATTCTTGGTGTAATGCCAGGGAGAACTAACGAAACACTATACAATTCAGAGCTATTACCTGCATCATGGGATACTTTGTTTCCGCGGGACTTCCAAATCCATTAACGCCAATGAAGCTGGTGCTAAAGTAGGAATCTGTGAGACTAGCATCAGCTAACCCACCGCCATCTATTCCAGGAACTAGAAGAAAGAAGAAAAATGTTTCAGAAAAGTGTAGTTTACTATGTGTTTAGTTGATGAGATCTTTCATTTGGGGAGGGGGGAGGAAGAAAAGAAGGTTGGTAATGTTATGTTTTAAACCTGTCTTCTTAGCAAGACAACTATAAACATGTTAGTGCATAGAATGAAAAAGAAAAGTTACGGAAGCGGTTGCTAAATGACAGCATATGCAGCATGAAGTTGCAGCAGTAATGCAGAAGGGTCAGAGGAATGAAAGCCTTTGAAGGAAATGATGAGTCTGAACTTTATAAAGACAACAGTAGCAAGGCAAGTAACGATATAAAAAAATATATTCAACTTAAACAAGATTTTCTTAAGATAAACTTGTCTTCTCGCACACAGAGTTTGGAAACATACTTCTCAAATATAGTTTTTGTTATTTTTTGGTTTCTGTTACTTTTAAGGGTAACATACACAGCAAACATATATTAAAAATATCTTAAGTCCTCTCACACACAAAGTACAAGCATTTTACAAGCTTCCTTAAAAGCCGAACGCTATTTTCATTATCTCATATTTCATGAGGTGGCAACAATTTTATTAAAAGTAGCCAAAAAAAATGATTTGGGGCTAAACAAATGTGAAAGAAGGATCCAATTTCTTCAGCTACTTTTCTAGAAATAAAGGGCTTGATAAACAGGCAGAGTACTTCAGCTGCAGATAAATGAACTCACTACTGTGGGACTATAAACAATTAACAAAAAGCAGCCATAATTCACACAAAGCACTCAAGTATGTATTACTTACATAGCAAGAAAGAAATGTTTTACAACTGTATACAAAACGCAATTCAAATTACACTTCTGCCAAAACATCCACAGCAAATTATAAAGACACTGATCAGTACGGCCAGGCCACTGCAAGCCAAAAGGCATGAGCGATCGGTAGCTCTAAGGTAGAAAGGCACACATCCAACTCAGAAGAACATCCTGTACCAAATCATCCAACTCCAACTTTTGCATGGACTTCCAGCCAGCTGGTAACATAGTGAAACAACTTCCTGTCCCTAATTCTCAAAGGAAATAAAATGGAACTTTGTACCAGAGTTAAAGGAATGTAGCTTGTAGCCCCTAAAAGTGCACGAGAATGTGAATTTTCACTCCAAAAGACACTATGTAACTTAGAAAACAACTTCCAGACTAGGCAAAAAAGGAAAGAAATACAGCCCAATTGAATCATAGGAAGGACTGAAAGATCAGAAACACTAGCTGCATCCATACTACGGACAGATGTAAATTACTACCCAATCGCGCTCACAAAGATGCTAGCTGCATAAACTAGCCAACTTGGGTTAACACCAACAGCAGCTGAAATGAAGAGCTGTATGTGCAGAGAGATCGAGTAAAGGGAACACTTCAGTTGCAATACAGCTTAGCTTTGCAGACAAAATATATTCCTAAATAAAGTATTGCTGCTAAAACTGGAACGTTTATTTGTATATTTTGTGGGTTTAAGGGAGTCACATAAGGGATTTTAAAGATGCTAATTACTAATGAAGTGTAGCATGAAATATTTCAAAAATCAGTTTTAAAACCAAAGTTCCAGAACTGGGAGAACAGGAAAATAAAACTATCTCTACCATCCACGTGCCCTAGATCCTCCTTCATAACTTCAAAGGAGCAGCCAGGCAGAAACTTCAAAAGATCTCTTGCTACAGCCCAAAAGGATACAAAGCTGCCACTCAGTTTAAAACATTCATCCCTCTTCCACCTTCATTTGGGCTTTGCATTCAAGCGACTAGAAAGTATTTTTCATTGAACTATTGTATCCAGGAACACACTAATGCCTGCAGTAATGCCAATTATTGTTGTCTCATCCTACCTGCTACAGTGAGTCCCTAACTCATAGCGTGAAGGTTAGGTTTTTAATAATTTTCTAGCATCAAGAAAAATATTACAACTTGTTCAGACAAGAAAGACTGAAAGATACCAAATCCATGTTTAATGATGAGCAGTTTCAGCCTAGTCTGCCCACAATTTAGGATTCACACTGAGATTTTACTTAGTTATCTTGGAAGCATATTTTTAAAATATCTCTGCCTGAATTTCAGTAACTCCCAAGAACTGTTGCAGTTTTATACTACAAGTTGACTGGAAAAAAAAATGGAAAAAATGTTTAATTTTCAGGAGCTGTTGCCGTTTCAAGGGGCACAATATAAATTTAGCGGTATTTTAGCTACTTCTTACACTTTAGTCAGAAACTTCAGACTATATCCCACCTTTGCATTCGATAGGAAGTGAATGTCTCAGACTGTACCAAATATTTCAGCCTCTATTGAAGAACTAACAAATAGCAAAGTCTCTCAACTTTTCCCACTGTTCGTAACTACACTAGAGCCTCTGTGAGAACCCATTTAACTTAAATTTCTCTGTTAGTTACACATACATACCTATACAAAGTTAACATATGAAATCATTACAACTGGAAGAATTTGGGTGGATGTTAGTTATTTTGCCACAATCAGCAAAGCAGGCATATAACCTTGTTAAGAAATCCCACAGCTGAACTCCACTAATTCAAGACAGCTAGTACAGCTTGCAGTTACTCATTATCCAAGTAAATTGCCAGAGCCAATGTAGGTAGCCTTGCTAGGGTACAAATAAGCAGGCAGCATCAGGATGGTTTTCTCCTAGCCTAGATACGGTATCCTCAGTATTACACAGCTCTACTATCAGCTCAAGCTACAAGCAGCATAAGGTCTCCTACAGCAAGCTCAGAGTTGAGCAATGCCAAGAACACCACTGTAAATCAAGAAGTTATCTTTGACGCTGCCCAAACACTGCTGCCCTACCACTGCTGCAGTCCAGACCACTTAACAAAGCTGTTCAAAACTAGTCTAGGCTTTCTAATCAATGTACTGACATGTAACTGGGCACTCAAGATAGCAAAAGCTACCCCAGAATATTTGCTTTTATTTATCTGTATGAGGATTGTGCCTATAGTGAAGTACAACAGTTCGGCCGTGCTGATCAGCCTCCTTGCTGGGTTACCACAAATTGCTGTACTTGAGATCAAGTGTTGATACGCCTCTTGTACCACTGAATTCTACTGATGTTCCATTTGTTACACTAACTACATTAATTTCAATATGTCTTTCAGCTTTTAGGCCTTCCAGTGTCCTGTTCCAAACTACCTAAAGAAACACCTCTAGCTAAGGGACCAAGATCACAAAAGATATTCCACAAGAAGAATAAGAACAGCCTCAAAAGTTAAGCTTGCTAGAGTGGAGGCTAGTTTTGGCAGTAGCCCAAACTAGAATAGAACTCCGAATCCTATTCTAAAGAATAGGAGTGATAAGGATAACTATTGCCCTCAAAAGAAAACTTAAGACTAGCTTCCTTGAACTAACTTCCTACAGCAGCAAGTAAGAAAAATAAGACCAACAGAGAAAAGATGCAGCTTACATAGGTTCAAAAAAAGTAATACCCATGCTGCCAAAAGAACCAAAAAGTGTCCACTGAGTACTCCATTTCTGTTCAAAAAGGGACATTCACCTGTTATAGCAATGAAAGCTCAGCCACCACCTAAACAGCCAAGATAGCTTTACTGTATTTCTCCATGAGAAGTAGAAGGGTTTTATCCTCTTTCTGCCAAATATTTAGCAAATCATAAATTGTCACTTGCCCCTGGAAGATCACTGTTGTTACGAGCATAAAACAAAAGCATTTTTATCATAAGCAATCCATAGAAGAGTCTTCAAGCACAAGTAGGTAGACTTCACCACACACGAACAGTATGGTATTTATTTAAAAAAAAAAAAAAAAAAAGGCAGAAGTCCAAACTGGAAAGAGACAGAACATTTTAGTCCTTGCAACATTCTTTTTTCTACTGTATTTATTAACTTACATCAATCCCACATTCAATCGTCTGTCTGAAGCTTTCCTATATAACTACTGCAATGCTTTCAAACGTTCCATATATGGTGCTATTAGAATAACAAAGCTAAACAATTTTTCCTAGGGTTTATCTTTGCTTTTTCTTTTTAAGTATTGATTACAACTTTAGGGAAGTAACTCCAGGCAATAAGTTTAGTGAACCCTTGAATTGGCTATTTTTGTCAAAGGAATAGGCCTTTCTGTAGTACTATCCATGTCTTTAAGTCATACAAGTTCCTCATAGAGGTAAAAAGGTTGACTACGCAGGTCTGAGAAGAAAAGATGGACGTATCAAGACACAGAAAGAGCTTAGTCTCCTTTTCCAGGAGACACCACCAAATTACGCAAATCATAAGCAAACTAAGAATCCTATTTTAAAAAAAAAATGCTAACACATTAAGCAAGCACATATGTGAAAACAACACAAAATTTCCAAACTTTGATAGCAAAAATTGTCGATATTAAACAAAGCTAAACATCGCATTTCAGCAGTTCTGGAAATAAATTAAATAAAATGCATCTTGAGAAATTCAGAAGACATTTTATACACACATTATCTCAATTTCTTGCTTGGTGAGTAGCACTGCAGTTTAATACGACAACTGCAATTAAAAATAAATATCTTCTTACATAATTCTTCTCCTACAGAACGCTAGCAGAAAGTAGGCTTCCATTTGGATGCAGGCACCAAAGAAAAAACAGATGGTTATTTTTGCCCTATTTATTTCAAATAATTCTTTCAGGAACAAAGTATCTCATGAGAGCCTAGGTGCTTCAGTACTGTTGCAATGAATTCAACACAAATGCTTCAGCAGAATTAGTGAGTTTCAGCTGATTTTAATATTTGTCTTGTCCAATGCTATTACGATCTGGAGAGACAGCATTCCTGATACATTCACTCAAAACAGTAAACAAATACCGCAGTATCCTATGCTGCTTCTTTTATGAACTGGGCATCAGCACTGATGGCCTCAGAAACTGTTCTCAATATTAAAAAAAGCCTTTGCAGTAATGTGATAGATTGCTCCAAAACTGAATGGGCTCCAAAAGTGAATGGGGTAAGATGACATCTTAATGTGTCTTCAGCACTTGCACACTCACTTTTTTCAAAGCAACATTTCAAATATTTCTGGTAAGGTAATAACACATAGATTGAAACCATTTGTTTTGCTATTATCATTGTTTTAGATAAAATTGTACTATCCTAACGTTTAGGCTGGAAAAAAGGAGGGTTATAAATGGAGGCAATCTTGATTTAACTTTCCAGTGCAGCCACAATACAGGCATTTTTCACCTCAACATAGCTTCGTAAACTGAATCATATGCTCAGATGCACACGTGCATATATAGGAGAAGGTGTTATCTCAACTAGATAATAAGCAGTAAAAACAGCAGTGCCTTATCTCCACTGGAATTTTACACAGAGATAGCTATCCTAATATTGAGACAAGAACAATAAAACTTTTAGACAAAGGCTATCTGTGGCAAGTGATTTAAGACTGAAAACTTGTTCTAGCATCACAGGAGCACTGTGGTGTCAGAGGCAGTTATGCTTGTCCTACTTTGTTTTGTACTGACATGTTTGTATGAGCAAAGAGTCACATGCTTGAGTTAAGAGCCTCACTCGTACACTGTAGTAGTTCACAAGCGCTATACTAGAGTGTGCATCTCAGAATGCTGCTTTCTTTACACTGCCACTACTACTGTTACAACTTGCTAGGCAAAAGTGGATTCGCCGGTGTTACTTTATGCCTCTCTCATTTAATGCAACATTTTTCAAAATCAGACTAGGAATCACTGAAACAGAGACAACAGACAAAGAAACTGTGAACCAGTCCCCCAGGCATAAGGGGCAGAAGTAGAAGTACGCTGCTGAGTTACAACGCTGTGAATGAAAGTGCAGTTGGAGGGCAGACAGCACAAATGAACCAAGTTGGCAGAAAGGCAGACAGGAAGCAAAACAGTTTGGGAAATGCTGCCTTATTTACAAACACTCCCACTAAGTGATGAGATATTCATGGTCAAACAAAGGAAAACAGCAATCTTCACTGTAATATTAAATGGCTGGGCAGCTTTTTTTTTCCCCCCTCAAGTCCTCAAACACATATCATAAAAGCATCTGATAAAGACTGAAAGCTCCCTAGATCACAGGCAACTTTTGCATTTGCTCAAAATTTGCTAAGATAGGAACCATCTTTCTGCTCTGTAAACATCTCTTCATACAGCATCTAGAGCAGCAAGACTCCTAGTCAGGGACTGAGTCCAAAACCACTGTGATAATACAAATTAAAAATGATACTTTTTTAAAAAGGGTCATTAGAAGTACTCAGTTATCAGAAACAGTATTCCAAACTAAGGCTACCTACTTAACGTTAAAGCTTTCAGAACAGGCCATCTCCAAAAGCTTTTACAATTCCTGATGCATAGCATCAAATTGTTCAATATATTGCACCAAATTTTTCATCAAATGAAAACATTCATGTTTCAGCTTTTGTTTTTATTGAATTTTATGTACAGGAAGAAAGTTAATATTTTATTTATATAGATGTATGCTTTATTTATATAAATGTCGTGTGTGTGTGTGTGTGTGTGAGAAAGACAGTTGTATGCAATACACATAGAACATGAGCGGGATGTTAGGAATCTTTCCACGGGAGTGTGGGGAAGGCAGAAAAGAAAGGAAAGATCTTCGTGCCAGTTTCATCGACTGCAGCCTTTCAGTGAGGCAGCCTACCCACAGGCTACAGGAATTTAGTATTCGCAGCCAACCTGACTACAGCTTGTACCATGCATGTCTACTCTCACTTTTGTATATATGTTCTTGTTTCTAAATCTTAGTTCTCAAAGTAAAAAAACATTAGGGATAACATGCTGTAAGGAAGCAGATAAAAAAATATAAATAAGCATTAAGCACAAAATATCTTTGAAGATCAACCACAAAGAACAATCACATAAGCAGAGTTTGTTAACTTCTGAAAGACCGATATCTCTCTCTCACGATCTCTCTCACACACATACACACACAGAGTGATCTACTCTGATTCATCTTCAATATACAGTGGTTTATGATATCATTTTTCTGGTGGTGTTCTGTTTAACTTTTTTACTACAAAACAACAGACAAGGAAAACATCAGCCACATCAGCTTGCTATCTAAATCTCTCCACTGACCCCCTTTCCCTCAGCTGCCTCAAGACCAAATCTTCCATCTGCTTTTGAGGTCCAACAAACTGCTTCTCCCTACTTTATGACCCCATCCTCACTTACCATTTGTCCATTTTTCCCGCAGCAGTCTAAATTTGCTTCTAGGTGGTTCCTTACACATGGAACTCTTTCTGAGCTGGTCCCCAAGGTCACTATTTTCTGTGCATTCAAATCCTTCCTGAAGGCCCACTCCTACAGTGATACCTACAAAAAATCAGTTATCTAATAACTGCTAGATAGAAACTAAATGGGGATGCTCTGTATCTTTAATAAAAACATTATCAAAAACTCATATTAAGATATAGCATATATCACCTTCAAGTTTACTTACACAGTGTCTGTAACTATTCCCCCCTCCCTTTTCGTCTTTGTCTTTGAAACAGGAAAAACAATTACAACAATAATAGTGCCTTTTTTATGTTTTTTAAATACCCAGTACATGGTGGGCACTACCAGAAACAAATAATTACCAGTATTCCTGAAGTATCCATAATTCCTGTGGAATATTTGGACTGGAATGATTTTTTCCTACACATATATAAAAGGTATATAAATTGATAAAAATCAATTTTGAACCCAATTAATAGTACATTTCACTTCTGTAAAAGTTTAAGATGCTAAAGCTGCCCCTCAAGATCACACATAACTTGGCAGTTTTGTAAACTTTTCCTTCCCCTCCTTTTTCTTTTTATAAAATTAATTTCACCCTTTTTTTAACCTTTTCCTCCCCACTCCAGTTCTGCATGAAACACACAAAAGGGAAAAAAAAATCCATATCTACCATTTCTAGCACAGAGATCATGTTCTAGAGTTGACACGAAACAAAAAGGTGATTAAGTAAATTTGGTAATTTTCATTTCCTGCTATACTCATAACTGTTCTTCTTAATTCTCATTGATTCAGTATTGTTCTGAGTCTTTGATTCTCAACTGTTTCCAAAAGTCCCTTCAATTCTCTGAATCATCTCCAATTTAAAAATATTAAAAGCCAAACACAATAAAAATGGCATCACTTAGCACCGCCCAGAAAAGGTGTCAGGAAAAAATAGAAGATCACGTACCTCCCTAACAAGAAAATTCAGGTATAAGACAACTAACAAAGTAACACTTGCAAAAAGTACAAACAGGCCTGAAAAATGAATCCTCAGTCCTATAGGTTAACTACAAAATCTGTTTTCTGTACTTATGCACAGAAGAATCAAAGCCGGGGAAAAAAATGACCGCTATGTAGCATACCACAAAATATATCCTTATTAAAAGTTTGAGATAACTGTCTGTATTTAAATATTTCAAGCTGTAAATAGTGAAACACATCAAAGATTTTAAAAATCCATATTTAGAATAATCCTGACCATCGTTTCATTGCATTAAGAAGTGTAATCCAACAGATTGCCTTTGATATCTATTTTGCTGAATAGCCTATCTCGCATGTCTTATATATCCACTACTTCATCTTTTTTTAAAAACAAATGGGCCAGTATAGACTTAAGCACATTTTTCAAGTCAAAAAATATACAAATTATATATATATATAAAACTATAACGTTTGTACCCCACCACTAGCCTATTTATGGATTTCATAAAACCTAAGCTGTATTTCTCACTGAGCTAACTACCAAGTGATTGCACGCAGAGTTACTACAGAGGCAGCCAATAATCACTGCCGCACTCACTGGCCTTCTAACATCCAGCTTGCTGGCTGTGAAAAGAGCAATACTGCTTTTATTAGGCTAACCCAATGCAACCCAAGCCTTCATGTCCCTTTCCACCCTCTCACGGACAGGCAATAAAGCCTATTCAGAGAAAGGCTTTCTCATCAGCTACGGAGAAATAGCAACACTGCTAACAAAAGCATCACAGGCATACTAGTGAAATAAAAGCCTATTTTAGCTACGGATTTCTTATGAAAAACTTGAGAAAGCCTTTTTGGTAGAGAATAAAACCAAAAGGTCTAACAAGGACGGGGTGAACTAGCCTTTGGCATAAGAATCAGAGCATGCTAAAGCAGCGTGGCAGCAGCAGCACTGCTCTTGTGGTCAGCTCCTTCGACACACACATCGCTGTGGACAGCAGCACGCAAGCACTGCTGCTGCCGCCACTCAGCTCTCAAAGCACCTGTAGCTCTTAGCCAGAAAACAGACTTACTGAGCTATGTTTACAGAATTCAAACGCAAGATGAAAGAGTATTCAGTGTAGCCACTATGTATCATGTACTTTACAGCAAAAAGCATGCTGGAAATTAGCAAACACTTCTAGCAATACCTCAGCTAGCATCTATTAATATATAACGTAGCTTTTTGCGAGCGCTACATGTAGAGGAATATTACATTTGTTAAACTATTGAGAAGTTAATAAATACAACCTGCAGCTGCCTGTGCAACTTCAATTTGGCCAACTTAGGTAGAGATAGGATACGCTTTAATAACACAGTGACATTTTTCTTTAAACACCCTCCCTCATTCAGCGCCAAGGATGGACAGTGCTCTAGGCATGAGTCACCACTGTGCAGTAAGGCAGGCTGCTGTCTGTAACTTGCTTGTTACAGAAGCTGGAAGGTGTCACAGGAAGCAGAGAGCAGACACAAGGGGAATTTTTCATGGGATTATGTCCCGTCCCACCCCTACCTGTGCTGTCCCTTACAACCCTAAGAATCAATGAAATCTTTTCCCCTGAAGGCCAAGCAACAACCATTTCCCCATCTCTGCTCCTTCTAAAGTCTTCTCAGACTACACACTGCTGCCGCTACTGCTCAGCCTGACACCTAGACTAACATCTGGGACACATGTCATTTAGAAAAGCACCATGTGCAGATTCTGGCAGGTAACAAGTCTAGAGGAAACCACATTTTTTTCTACTATTGCCATCAAGGTCCTATGTGAAAAGGATTGTTTTTTGGTTTTGGTTTGCTGTTTTTTTTTTTTTTTAAATCAACCTGTAGTAGGTAATCACCAATTATGTTTCTTATTTTGTACATGGTTAGCTGGACACCTTAAGCATGGGATGTGAAACATGCAGAAGGCCAAGCACTCACAGCACTAACTGAAGAAGCAGGAATGCTGCTTTGAACATACGCAATCCAAATATAAAGGACTTTGGGGACAGGGGGACAGCAGTCCTAACTTCTTAAAGTGGACTGAGCTCATAGGTATAATCAGTCTCATTTCCCAAGAACATAAAAGAGGCCATACCGGTCAGGCCAAAGATACATTTAACCCACTAACTCTAACACTAGACAACAGCAGATGTTTAGGCAAGTGTAAGGCAAGCATACAGCAATACTTCCCAGAAGGTTCTCACTCATATTTAGCTGTAGATGAGTCTGACTGAGACAATTTTTTTTTTGCATTTAATAGCCTCAAGCTGAGTTTTCTTCAAAGAGTCTCTGTCCACTGTTGGAACCTACGTCATATGTTAGCATTTAAAATATCCTATGGCACAGAACTCCATAGCTTAGCTGTGCGTTGTGCGAAGAAAGCTCTCTCTCGGTTAGTTCTGAGTATGTCACCTGCTCATTTCACTCAATATCATTGTATTGAAATACTTCTTGCATTGGTAGACACTGTAATCAGTTTTTCATTGGTCATCTTTCCTTATCGCTACATATTCCTATCACCTACGTTATGAAAATAAGTTTCCTATCACCTACGTTATGAAAATAAGTCAGTATTTGGGGAGCCTTTGTGATTACCACAGAAAAACCTATAAGTAAATTAATAATCCTGTACTCAAAGCAGGATTAGAGTAACATGCATGTTAGAATCAGGCACTGACCCACTTTTAATAATAAATAGGGCTACACAGTTAATTACTCAATGAGCATTATCTACTCCATGCACTGAATAAGGCTGGGGTCCAACGAGAAAGGAGGGAGAGAGGAAAGAATACATAATCCCATAACTGAAGACAACCACAATACCCACAAATTAGGAAAAAATGTCCATACGACTGTACAAGCAGTCTACCTTTTGGCACTTCCTAGTCTTGCACTCTTTATCGCAGAACTTTATTCTTTAAATAAAACTTTGTGTACTATTTCCTACATCCATAAAAACAAAGTTCTCAGCCCATCCACTTGGGAATCATACTGCTAATGCTGTGTGTCATCAGCTGGGTAAGAATTTTGGACATTAACCTGTCAGTATTTATACAGATGAACGCGAGATTTTGAACAAATATTTTACTAATTTGTTTCACAAACTTTTACTAAAGCAAAGCAACTTAAAAGTGAGGCTAAGCCAACTCCCAGGCACTTCATCTTTAACTTCTCTCTCTCTCCTTCCTTTCCTTACCCTTCTTTCCAAGCTAGCCTCCTTCCTATAAGACCTTCCCCTACCAGTCCAAACTTTTGCCTCCAGTAACCTCAAATGAGGTGCCTTTCCCAGCAAGGAATCACCAAAAACATTGGAGTGAGTTTGTCCACTCCACACTTGGTGCCCTCATCCCTCTCCACGTGAGCAACTGCAGAGAAGGCTCTGCTTAGTTTTGAACCTCTGATGGGCTGATGCATATTCAATAGATTTAAGTCTCTCAAATAATTTAACTGTTCAGCAATATCAGTGCTGTGAGCATGCACAAATACTATTATTTTTTTCTTAGATTTAGGACTTGAGCAAGTTTTAGAATTATTTTTATGGGCTCAAGTAAAAACCAAAATAGTCTTCATAGAGAAGCTTTTATCCCCAAGCCAAATTACACACATTCTCCCCAACCCTGAATGCATTAGTTTACCAGATTCTACTTCTTTCTTTCTGCTTGGGTGTGGGAGGAAGGGTATGTATTTCATGCCTAGCTCTGTTCAAAAGAAGAGCAAATAAAGATTCAATGATCACTGCTGAATCTTTCCAAGATATTTCTACCTGTAAAAAGATGAAAGGCAAGAAAGAATTCAGCCGGTACAATTAAAGTCTGACAAAATGATCAAAAACCTGAAAATAGTATCTTTTATCTTAGTGCTTTCTGTTATAAGATACTAAGCAATTTTACACTATAGGCTCTTCCCGGAAGGGTAGACATGACAGCAGTGTCTTATATTAAGACACTGACAAGCTACAAACTACATAGATAATACTGCTCAATGGCAAAAGCTCACCACGCTCAATACGAGCGAGCTTGAAACCTCACAAAAACTGATATCGAGCAACAAAAGCTGAACAGGATGTTCAGCATGGCTGCATCTTAATTTCCAAAAAAGTACAGTTGTGACTCTTTAGTAGTTAAGAGTCATTTAATGCAGACAAGTAGTAGGTTTATGATAGAAATCAATAATGCAACCAAGCTTAATATCCTCATTTAAAGGGGCATGACATTTTTAAGCACGCTTCTGTAGTTGGCTGGATTTGGTTGTGTCAAGTGCTGCTTTAACTATAAATCAAATTTTTCTTAAAGCCAGTTTGCTGCAAGCATCAAGCGCCTGTTAGGCCCCACGTTAGGGAGATGCGTCACTGACCAGCAGCACCAGCTCTGCTCTGTGTGGCACAGAGGCACCCCGAACTCTCACTGTTGAAGAGGGGGCAGTGCACGAAGACTAAAGAAATTTTGAAAGAGTTTACAGAGCGATCCGTAGAGAGTAAGAGCTCGGGTGTTTCAACGGGAACGTTTAAAACTTCCAACAGCTGAAGCTCAACTTAGGTTGCTTCAAGCGAGCACATCCAAGAGGACTCCTACGGAGACAGCTGCCTCTGCCACCGACCTCGGCCGAGCCCCAGGCTGGAGCGGCGGGTGGCCTGCTGGCCAGGGGTCCCCCAAGGCCGGCTGGGAAGCGCTCCCTGGCCGAACACACCTTCTCGCTCCCTCGGCCCTTCCAGTCAGTGACCCAGGCATCTCCTGCCCGTGGGCCCGAGCTGCCCCCCCCGCTACCAGCCTGCGCCTCCGACCTGCGCCCGCCTCACCGGGCGCCCACCGCCGCTGCCCTGCTGGCTGCGGCTCCCGCCCCGGCCCCGCCTCGACGGGGCGGCAGCGAGGGGCTTCAGGGCAACCGCGACGGAGGGGGCGCCGGAGGGCACCCCGCCGCCGCCCCTCGGCGGGGACCTGCCCGCCACCATGGCTGTTGTTATTTGTTTCCGGTAGCACCACAGCATGTTTGGGAGCCGCTTCCCCGGCGGGAACACCCCCCCCTCCACCCCCGCGCCGCCCCCGGCCCCCCGCGCCGCCCCCGTGGCACTCACTCGCCAGCCGCGGGCCATCCAGCCCCCCGCCGCCGCCGCCGCCGCCGCCCGCCCCCAGCTCGGCTTTCTTAGGCCCCGCCGCCGCCGCCGCCGGGCCCGGGCTGGCGCCGTGCGGCGGGTAGCCAGGCCCGGCGGCGGCGGCGGCCGGGGGGATGCCGAGCGGGAGCCCGCCGAGGGGGGCGGAGGGCCCCGGGCCGGCGGGGGCGGCGCCGGGCTCCTCATGCAGGAACTGGCACTCCTCGCCGTAGAAGCAGGTCTTGTCCTTGGCGTAGTAACGGCAGAACTTCAGTTTCACGCCGCCGCCGCCGCCGCCGCAGCCGCCGCCGGCCCCCGCCCCGCCGCCGGCCGCCGGCCCCGCCACGCCGACCCCCGCCGGCAGCGGCGGCGGCGGCCCCGCCACCGGCGACGGCGACGAGCAGGGCAGGCCGCTGCTGTTCATGGCAACCGCCCCGCCGCCGGGGTCGGCACCATGGGGAAGGAGGGCGGGAGGGAGGGGGCGGGGGGAGGGGGGCGCGGGAGCCGCCGTCACCCCGGGCTCCGGCTGCGGCGGCGGGGCAGAGCCGAGGGGGCGGGGGCCGGGGGGGGGGGGGGCGCCCGTGCCGCTCTTAAAGGGGCCGCGCGGCCCGCGGCGGGGGCGGCAGCGGCTGCTCAGTGGTCCCGGCTCCGGGGTTGTTTATTCCATTTTCCTCTTCCTGAGCGGGCGCGCCTGCGCGGGCGCGGGGCATTGTGGGTAGCGCCGTGAGGCGCCGGGGCGAAGCGGCTCGCTGCGCCGGGCCTAGGCGGGGGGCGGAAGGGGACGAGGCGGGCGTCGGAGGCGCCCCCGGCCCGGCGGTGCCGCGGGGCGAGCGCGGCCGGGCGGAAGGGGGACCGCGTCGGGCCGGGCGGGTCGGGAAGCCCGCGGCCGCCGCGCCGCCCCCGCCGGGTCTGAGTCACGCCGGCGGGTGGTGGCCGGGGCGTCCGCCGTGGTTAAGCCTCCTGCAGATCGGCGTCTTCAGACGTTATTTTTCAAGGAAGGAGGCGGGAGGTGCAGGTGACGGCCGGCAGAGGCCGGGTCTGCGAGGCGGGAAGCGGTTCCCCCCCCCCCCCCCGCCCTCCGCCCTCACGGCTCGTCCCGGCGGTTCCCTGAGCGGGGCCGGGGCGGATCCCACCCCAAGGCGCCCTCGCGTCTCCCTTCTCGGCTCCCCAGGAACATACGTACAGCTGGGGCATAATTTGTTGGTCTTTTCTTGTATCCCCACGTTTCTGGGGGGGGGGGGGCGGAGGCTAGGCTATTTGGTTATCTCCAGCAGGATCTGAAATAAATTTCCAAAAATATAACGTCCATGTTTCTTACTGGAAAACAGTTTTTTGATGTGCGAAGTAAAATGCTTTTCTCTAACTGCTGGCTTGACAGGATGCAAGCTAAGGGATTCTCCCCCTAGATGAGTGAGAGCCGCCGGGCTTGCCGTTTTAGGGGGGTGTTTGAAGTGTTTTTCTTTGAGCATGGGGAGTTTTGTTAGGTGAATTTCCAGTGGCTCATTTACAAAGTCACTCCAGATTTTTTCAAAATTTTCCTCAGTCAAATTGTTGGCACAGCTTGTGGTGCAATCACTGAATCAATATATGTAGTGGAAAAATCCTCATGTTTTAAAGCGTGCTTGGCATTGTTTTAGTAAGAAAAACATTTATTTGAGAATTAAGGTTACTTTTTGCTTATCTTAGTTTTCTGTCTTAGAAGAAAATCAAGGGCTGCCTCAAATGCTTTGGCAGTTTGTATGGAAAGAAATTTTAAAAAATAATGAGTAAGAATTCAAATGTCACACTGAAACAAATCGAAATCTTCCTTCATCAGCTAATGCCTTTAAAGACTTTGAGAAGTAATAGAGTCTTAAGCCAACATCTCTAGACCACCGTTTTTGCACACAGAAGCATGGCTCCTCCAAGCTTATCAACCAGCTGAGAAAAAATAGTTGCTCTGCAACAGAGATTGGATGGAAAACTAGAGAAGAACAAGGCTACGAGTGTCGGGGCTCCAATTCTAGCCTGTTATCCCAAGAAAACAAGATGAAGGGTATCATCTCTGCTATTCCCCCAAAATTTTTTTAGCTTTTTGCTTCATTTCAACTCTGTATGGCAAGGAGCTCACAGATTTTCTGTCCTACAAGTTTAGAAAAGTAGGCAACAGAGTAGAAGTTTCTCCATTAAAATCTCTCATTAGGAGCACAGATATAAAACACAGCAGATTCCACGGGGAAGAGAGCCCTCATGAACGGGAAAAATGTTTCAGTCAGAACTTGTGCCTTCTGAGATAACCAAAGTCAGTTTGCTTTTTGTACACCAGTGAGAGGCAGTTGCAGCTGCTTCAGCTGAGGTGCTCACAGCAGTACCTAACTACATATCACGTAGACCACTGTCGTTAGAGTTATGCCTCGGAGGAGTGAAACCAGGGACCTCCTTGCACAGTGAAGTAGTGCAATGATACGGTGATGCTACTGCTGCGCTCTGCCTCTGCTCCAGCTTCCACAGGGCCGAGCTGATGCTTCTGTCAGCTGCTGCAGTGGGGAAAGGGAGGGCCTGGAAGTGAGGTGTTTTCTCTCCCTTATCGCGCTCATCGATGCCCTGGGAGCACACTGGAGCGCGGCAGGGCTCAGGCAGGCTGGGGCTGTGGGAGTGTTTGGATTCATCGAGGGGAATGGGAGGTGGAAGATCCTGTGCTTGGGCAAGGCTAGGTCAGCGGGAAGAGAGAAATCCAGTATCACCTTCTGCTGAAGTCTGTTATCATAGGGTGATGTCCCCTTGGAAACAGTCCGCTCCCAACAGAAAATCGCACTGAGTGCACAAAATATACGTGTGTGTGGGAATGTTGGAAGAGGCAGCAGGAAGATGTTAATACCCAGAGAAGGAAAATCTCAGCTTTCACCCAGAGCTTTCCCAAGCCCCATGGATGTTTTAGCCAAAGCTTTAAGTAATACTGTAGATTTACTGCTATCAAGTTATCTTACCAAAGGTTTCATGATACACACAGGGAAATACCTTTTCTGGGTAAACTGGTTGAACATGAAATAAATTCTTCCAAGCAAATACTTCCAATTGTGTAGCTACTCCCATTGCTAAAGTGTATTCTAACCTGTGTTTTCAACCCTGTGAACCTGCTTTTCCCACAGCTCTTTTGCGGATCTGTGTGTATGTCTAAGATTACATATGCACAGTGAGGTTATGAACAAGGACACAAATGGGCTTGTGCATACACAATGCACATTTTTTCTGTCTGCATGCTGTAGTTCAGGTTGGAAACATTCACATTGGATTTGGGCAGAGCTAAGATAGTGGCCTGGACAGCAGCACAGATGATCCTGCCAGCCAGCAAGTACAGATGAGTGATGAGATGTGGTATGGTGCCAAGGGTGTTTGGGTTCTCCCGCAAAGAATTCAGCGTAATGCCAAACCTGAGCCACTGAACGTCATACCAGCTTGGAAGCATCCCTCATCCTTTCTATGCTTGCTTGGTCAACAGAGCAGAGCTTATAGTAAGGAAAGCCTAAAGACGGCATGAGTCTTTTTCTGGCTCTGGCAAGCTCTTGCCTCTTCTATCTCTTCATTTCCATAAACTATATATAACGACTCAGCCTGAAGACTGATATGGAGATACTAAGGGGGATATATGGGAGCCTGGCACTTTCTCGCTAATCATAACCATGTGTCTGCCTCCAGAATTTTATTTCTGTTGCTAGTTCCTACTGGTCAGTCAGAATGAAGAGTCCTATCAGCCGTTCAATAACTTTTCAGACTTGCTATGCTGCTTCATGTAGTTCACAGTGATTTCCTGGGATTCCTGCAGAGTACTGACTGATGACTTTATGAGTTTTTTACACAAAACTAAGTCCCCTGCTTATTGCGACTGGTAGCTGTATGAAGAACACTGCAGCTCTTCTTTGGGGCATGTACCCAAATTTACTTTGTATGAAATCCAGGGAGCAAGAATTAGGAGAAACAGATGCCCCTGAGCCTTGTCCCAGTTTGGACTCAAGTCATAACTGTGCTGTGCTTTTGGACCCGGAAATGAGGAAATACTCCCATACACATGCATAGCCAGGTGACGGGGTTTTTATGAGCTCGGACAAAAAGGCAGAGCCAAAACATTACAATATTAAAAATAAGGAGAGGAGGAAAAAAAAAAGTGAGACAAAGAGCTGTGCCAGCAACTCTTTTCCCCAGCCAAATCAGGTTGCAAGTGCCAAATAGCTCTCCCCTAATGTTAGAATCAGTGTAGAGAAAGCTGTTGAGAGTGACAGTTTCTCTTTGTGTCAACCCAAAATTAACATGTTTAGTAAAACATGTGGAAACAGAGCCTGAAGTGCAGGCTGGCGTTAGATAATACAAATGAATAATAATACTCTTTGAGTGATAGAGTTATTGTAGCTGTGATTTTTCTAAGACATAGGCAAGACAAGTTTTGTAGGCAGAAATCTTTTGTTAAACCACCAGTAGTTGGGAAAAGTAATGCCCAAACACTGCTTTTTCTGATACTAGTTGGTCTAATCAGAGGGTTTATCTCTACTTACTTACAAAACTGGCCTTGCTTGATATTATTGAAACAGATCAAAGGAAATACTTTTTAAAAAATGTTTCCATATAATCTATATTTAAACTTTTGAAGACTAATGTTACAGAGTATCATTAAACAAACAAAAAAAGAAGCAAGATTTGCAAAAATACAAACATGATCAGAGTCCCCAGTAATATTAGACAAGAATGTAGCATTTATTCATTTAGTTTTTGAAGGAAGGGTAATAAAGCCTGGTTGTTCAGGATATAAACCAAATGCTATCTGAAGGGAGATTCCTCTCTTAAGGAGATTGTTCCACAATGTGATATGTTTTTCACCTTCGTTTGAAGTATTTGAGACTGGCAAATATTGCAGTCTGGATACTGGATTGAATGGGGCAACCTGCTGTAGTAATTTCTGTGGTCTCTAACAAGACAAGTCTTTACTAACAGAGGGTAGAAACCGAATGTTGTTCCTAACAAGATGCCCGTTAACATATAAAAGGAAATTCACTTCAAATTAGTGAAGTTCTGAATTGAACGCAAGTAGCAAGTCAGGAGTTGACCCTGGAGTGCTCCTGTTAATGTTTTGGGGGGTGGAGTGGGGAGGTCTAGCCTTAGGCTGGAGTTCATATTAGCACAACTGACAAAACGTTAGTCTAGTGTCAGTGTGTTGCTAATCCAGTCATGTGGTGTAGCCGGAGAGTTTTCTACCTTGTGGCTACTCCCACTGGAGCTGGTGTTATCTAACTGTTGCAGTGAAGGCCAACCATAATGGGACATAACAAGGATAAAATACTTGGTAACAGAAGCCACTGTCCTACGGGGAAACACAAATCCTGTTCACTCAGAAGAATGCTTTACTGTCATACAAATTTAGCCTTCCACCCCCAAGTTAATATGGCAGATTTTATATATTTATTTTGACTGCATCCAGGAAATATGAACTACCCTAATAAAAGACATCTTTCACAGCAGCTTTTCAGCTGAAATTATCACATGTACGTTGAGACTTCTGACACCAGATCAGCTGAATCACCAGCAACAGATTCTGATACTTATGAATAAGAAAGTTAATGTCAGTTTCGACTTGTCTGAACCACAAAAAGGCAAAATACAGCAAATGAAATCCCAGTAGCTTCCAGTGAATGCTGCAGATGGAAAAGAAAACATACAGCAGCTTGCTCACTTGCAAATTTTAAATCAGAGGACAGGCATCCACTGTTTAATACATATGTAACAGCTCTGGCGGGTCATGGCCATGCCACCTGACTGCCAACAAGCAATAAATTACTGGGGTAGATCTCTGGTAGAGTAGAAGCACAAACTGTCTACACCCTGATTTCTAAGGTAAAACCTGTGTGTAGGTGTGGTGCTGAAGGAGATGGGACTATTACTTAAGCAAAACAAAATACACCTGCCAGCCAGGAAAGCAAAGACAGAATAAGAACTCTAAAAGCTTATTTCCAGCATGCCATTTCCCTGTTTGCAATGATTTCTTTATGGCTTGTGGGCTTCCTTTCATGTTTTAGGTGTCTTTTTCTTTTGCGTCCTTCCAAAGGTGTCACTCACTAGTTTTGTAATCCTTTCAGCTCCTTCCTTTGCACTGCATTAGATACAGACTTGCCCTCAGCACCAGAGGATGATGCTATTGCCTCAGTCTACATTTCCAAGACAGTCCTGTGAGAAATCATGTGTTCCTCTTAGCTAACAATGCTGGCCTCAATGCTATTTCCTTCATTTCTCCTGCAACTATCTTTGGGACATTTTCTATAGCTTCTTTTAGATGTGACATGTCCCTCTAGTTTTGGTTCATCTACATTTTTATTTAATCTTTCCTAATCCTAAAGAAGCCATTTAACTAGTATCAATACCAAAAGATCTATTCTAGATGCAGTCTCGGGTAGGTTTCTAAGAACACCTTCTTATATTGAATTTATTTGCTTGCATCCAAGCTGTTTGGACAGAGGTTGTTGATATTCTGTATCAGTAGGATTGCAGAGCAGAATCTCAGTCCTTAGCAAGTAAAAATGTAGCAACTGAATGAATAATAGTGCGCAGTCCTGGAACTGTACTGCCATTTTATCTGCAGCTGAACAGCCGTGATGATGAAGAGGAAGGTACGGTAGTATTTGTGAAGAACGTCCTTGTGATGCAAAGCAAAGGAGCATTGGTGCCACCAGATGACAGTTCCAAGAAAGCTGCTGGGACATCTGAGTTTCCTTCAGATCATAACTGTTCCGTCACACTCCTGGCACTGTGTCAGCCCCTCCTTTTCCTGTACCAGCACAACTGGCACCAAATTTGTCAAGGAAATCAGGAAATCACAGTCATATCCCAGTCACTTCTCAGAATTACAGCTGTCAGTCATCGCTGCCCTCCTCAGAAGAGTGTAGGTCAACCTGGGAATACATCAGATCAGCCAGATCAGCCCTTAGACCTGGATCCACTCTCTGTCCTGGGGATATGAGGGCAGTTGTGACATCTGGGAAGATCTGCTTGCAATATAAAGCAGGGGGCCTGTCTGAGGCAAGCAACTTTAGCTGCAGATGGTCTAGTTAAACCCTTGATACACCAACAAACAGGAAACAGTGAGAAAGAAGAGTGGTGCGTATGAGGGCAGATGGTGGTGCCACGCTCAGAGTAAGGCAACGTGAGGGCGCACGAGCATGTCCCTAGAGGTCTGCATCTGCGGGTGAGTCTGGTGGCCTTTATTTTTATCCCCTAGACAAGTCGTCTGTGAAACGACTTCACAGCAGCTGTGGCTGAGTTTGAACCTTCCTGTGGACAGTGCTAGTTCCCCGTTGCCTCCTGCTGCAGCCTTGCTCCCCCTTCAGGTCACACATTTCTGAACAGGGGCAGCTGGTTCCTCAGCAACCCCTATGAAGGCAGCACCCTGAAGTCCCACGTGCATCGGTCACCAGAGGACCAAGCTCTGATCCAGCATTGAAAATCTCCCTCTGCTCAGAATGACCGATACAGCAGGGTATTCCCGCATTAGAATTTTTTTAACCCGCCTCTTCAGGCTAGTACCACCGCTTACTGTTCCCCTCACAGATACCAAGAGAAATTACGTGGACTGCCAGCCAGTGTGCAAAAGCAGAAACTATGACTGCTTCAAAAATAAGACTCGAGATGAGACAGTAAAAGGTCAGCTGCATCTAATTGACCCAAGAAAATAGGTTTCCTAGAAGTATGAGCTAAGGACTAAAGAAGCAGAAAAAGGCACCGGGTTATCAGCACCGGGTTAGCTATCCTGGCTTGCACAGTGATCCTCTCAACAGAAGGAAAAAGTTCCCCAACCCCAAGAGAGGCCCCTCTTCTCCCCCCGTCACAGCCATTTTCTTCAGGCTCAGATCTCGGGACCTTGCTTTTGAAGAAGTGGTTTCATTGCGGGCAGTGACGTGCACCCATAAGACAACCACCTGCACTGCTGGTTTCACTCACTTGGGTCTGGGGACAGCAGACCCCTGGCTGCCCGGCCACCATGGCAGTGCACTGGCCACCAACCTGCCCCTCCAGGAGCCCCTCGCAGCTGCTGGGTAAGGTCGCTTCTCCTTGCTGCTCGGGACCTTTCCTCTCCGCTTCCTGTTCTCTCACTCCATCCCCTCACATATTTCCTCTCTTTCTCCTTGGACTTCTTATCTGTTTGTTTTCTCCTGCATCTTTATTTCCTTCTCCATCCCACCTTTCTTCTCTCCTCTGGGTGAGCTCTTCTCTCTCCCATCTCCTCAGTCTGCTCCTTTGCCCAGTCCAGGTTGGCTTTTATTCTCGCTGCACCTGAGGAATTTCACATTCAGGGTAAAAAAGTATCAAAATACGATGACTTTTTTTTTTTTCCTGAAGTAAAAGGCACTAGCTTGACCTGATCACTTTAAAGTTTCTGTAATAAATAATCTGTGAAGAAAGTACCTTTGCAGAGTGAAATATTACAAGGCATCTGTGTCTTATTTGATTTTGTTGCTGTTGTTGTTGTTCAGTTGTTGTTCAGTGATCTAGGTAGGACAAGACATGATACTAATATTAAGAAAATGCCTCTGTTCTTCTTAGAGTGAAGATTTTTGGATTTTAAAGCTTGATATCCTTTTCTGAAAAACTTTCCAACATTTTAACTATTTAGAGAAAATGAAATTACTTCTTTTTGCATCTCATATGCCTAAAACTGTATTTCTCTATGGCTCTAAAATAAGTGGCCTGCTCTTATCAAACATGATATTGCTATTTCAAAATTCAGGACTGAGACAAAAAGAGAGGATTTTTTTCTTCTGGCTCTTGTAGTTCTGATGCATTCCTGGGAAAGCTATTTAACAATCTGTGGTCCGGTTCCAGCTCTCTATATAGGGATAATAATATTTACTTCAAAGAGTAATTGTTAGATGTTATTCATTCATGCTTGAAAGTCTGCATGAGTCTATTGGAAGGTCTATTTGAAGAGAAGGTGGAGTCAAAATGAAAATGAGTATTTTATGATCTCCTACTTTGCATGACTACAGATACTACTACTAAGCAAACCCCGTCAAAGATGGATTTCTATGTTTTTTTTCTTGAATGAGCTTTGCTAGTCCTGTAGGCTGCGTAACAAAGTAAACAAAAATGATTAGCATCTGGGATACAATAGTGCCCCAAGGCCCCTGCAAAGAATTGTCTTCAGTGGGATAAGAGGGTCCTGAAGAGAGGACTTATTGTCCAGAGGTAGGACCCAGTAAAAAGTAACGCAGGAGGACAGGGTTTATCCATATGATGAACCAAGATCATCAGAAATTGCAATACTTAGACAGCAAAAGAAAAGCTAAACTAGAACAATATCTAGAGGAGAAAGTCCGCAATGTGTACAGACTTAAGATACCAACTCTGTCTTTAAATTACAAGCCTGGAACTGCAGAAGTTGCAGGACAGAAAAACCATCTTGCCTGTGTCATCTGCTGGAATAACTGAGTCCCAGCAACAAGGAATATCATCCCAGAAATTTTAGAAACCAATATATAGAATATGATATATATGTACATAGAGATATACACATTAAAAGAATTATTTCAGTTCCTCATCCTCTTACTTTTTCTGGTCATCCTGAACAAGAGCTTGTGGTTAAAAATAATATTATCTAGAGTACAGTTAGCCTTGCTTTAGTGGAAGGGATGGGAGGGTGGATGAGGCCTGGGAACTGGAGCAGTCTCAGTTTCATGTTTTACAAATTAGAGAATTCTGTGATGAAAAGAGACTTTTGGTGACCTTTCTCATTAGGGGGAGTTTTCCTTTAACAAGTGCCCTTGCTCCCTTTATTTTTGTTGCACCCACTCTTATTGAGAGCTGTTCACGGGATCACCCGCAGTTTTAGGGAACCTGACAGAAATCAAGTTATGAGTTGCTGACTAAGATGTCAGTGTGGCTGATAAATGAGAGGGAATTTTATCTGAGCAAGACTGCAAACTCAGGCCCTAACAAGCTCTGGATTAGATTACAGTGTGTATAATTGCACAAAACTAAAGGACAATAACGTTGAAAACCCTCTCACAGAACATACAGATAAACAAAAGTACAAGCTTGTCACATTCCTGCAGCAGACAGCCAGAAAAATCTGAGATGGGCCAACACACTTCTGGTTTTTAAGGAGAATCCCAGAAATGCTTGGGACGCAGTTGTGTGCAGGATCTGTCCATCTTACGAAAATACGCTGATTTCTCTCCAGCAAGCCAGCTGACAAGCATTCCAGAGCATGTTCAGGCGCTGAGCCCTGCCACTGGCAGAACAGTGAAATCGGTGAGCACCCCAGGGCAAATCAAGTTTGATCCTGACCAGAGTCTCTTTCCCGAAGCACGCAAAAACCTTGGTGCGAGCCAGCTGTGAATGCTGGATAAGGCCAGAATGCGATCTGCTTACTCAGGGAAACACAGTCATGCCCAGCTGAACATATTTTCATGGTCATCCGTTGTCACATATTTCATGGATCAGAAGATAAGCTATAGCTTCTGAAGTGAAGATTTCTGAAGGGGAAAGATTGTTCAAGAAGAGGGTTATTTTCCAGTGGAAGTAAATGCAACTTCAAACTGTTTATGTTTTCTGTCTTTTGGGAGTTGACTGCATTTGCTTTTCCCCTCTCTTCTGCAGAGAATTGCTCAGGCTACTCTGCTTTCAAGCTACCAAGTAGCTGGAAGACGCCCACAGCAGGCAGACCGACTGCGAGGGCAGCTCCCGTGTGCCTGCGCAGCGGTGCAGCAGTGCAGCAGCACGTGCTCTGTGCCCGTACCCAGCAGCAGCAGGTTTACCAGAGCTGCAGGCTCCTTCTGCAGCACCCGCTTTGAGAGCCCGTCCTGTCTTTATTATCCCAACGATAACATAGCACTGGGCTGAATCCAAACTCCCTCATTGCCTCTCATTCACAGGGTTCTCAGAATATAGCTTTCAAAAGATCTGAAACTTCATGGTATAAATTCATCCATATATTTGAAGCCTGCACTGTTAGCTAAGGAGCTATTTTGCCTCATTAGGGTGAGTTAGATTTTCTGAAAATCTTCATGGAGATGTTTACCGCAAAAGGCAGGGATGAAAAAGTACAGCAAACGTAAGTGGAAATGAAATTGGAAAGTACAACAGTTACAAAGCAAAAATGTAGAAGAGCAGGAGTGGACAACAGATGAAGGCAGAAAGCAATTTCAGTTTTATATATCAACACTAGAAAAGATAAGGACTCTTCAGTCATGAAGATTACACACTTGAAATGAAAGTGAGGACCAACAAATTAGCCCAGGGCCAACAACCAGCACCGTTTCTCAGTTGGGCAGGAAGCTCTTATTTCCCATACGACTTAACACTAACCCTGTTAACAGGAATACATGATGAAGATGCTATAAGACTCTAAATAGACACATGTCACAAAATGCTTGCTTAAGGAATCTGTAACCCTTAAAACACAGACAATATCCTAAAAATTGCTGATGTGTTTGAAGGATGGGCTCTTCTTTTCTTTTCTGTATTTCACATGTAATAAGAGGATTACAAAGCTAGAGAGATATCTGAATAAATGTTGTATGCCCGTTTCCCACTCAGGAGAAGGAACAGCTTCCTTATTTTTCTAAGATCTTTCCTTAAAAACTGCTGAAAAAAACTGAACAGGGTAAAACAAACAAACAAACAAGCAAACACAAAAGCCAGCATATTACCTACATAATTAGTTCTACTACTGTTGTGAAAGTAAAACATCATTTACCCCCTCATTTGTAGTCTGGGCTTGACTCTACAGATAAGATTTCTAATGGGAGAAACACAAGGGCTGGTTTGACAAACACTTTATTGTTCCAACGTGCTCTTTAAGAAGTGAGTATATGAGAGCTTACATTTATGCAACCACTTGGGAATACCAGTTGTTCTTTAACCCTAACCTTGTAATGATATAAATAACGCTCACTAGTATTTATAATCTTCTTTTGGTTCATCTCTGTCTTTTCCTATTTTGTAACAAAATTATTCTCTCCAACTTTCCCTCTTTCTGTCCTTCCTTCCCCCATCAACCCTTCAGGCCTTCCCTGTTCCCTCACTCCTCCTCTCTTCCAGAAAACAAAGGACAGTATTACATATCCAGTTGTGGAATCTGTTGTTTTAATTTAAAAGGGAAGTTTTACAAGACTAAGACGACAAGTAGTATCATTTCATTATCTGCAATCTTCTGTTTTCATTTCTCTTTAGGGCAGATCCTTTTCTCTTTGCTGATGAGTTGCTGGGAATCTTTGCCTGACACTACTGAACGAAAGTAACTCTTGCTTGCAAAAAGTTGATAATGCCACTAGTGTCAGTAGAAATGCTAGAGTACGTCAGGTAATAAGACTGGAAGGCTTAAACATGGAACAGTTAGAAAAAGAGTTAAACAAAGCAAACTTGCTTATGTTGTTTTATGAGATGGATCTGCTTTGCTTCAGGATTATCTACCCAGCTTTATTATCACAGAAACGTTTGCCATCCCCATGAGTAAACATCCTCTAGAGGACAGTCAAGAGCAAGGACAGCCCAAAGCCCCTTTCTGATTAGTGGGAGACCTCTGTGGTGGCCTCACAGCCATAACACATTTGGGAACATCAGCGCTCCTTTGCCCACAGAGTTATCCCCTTGCCTGCCATACTCCGTGGGGAGGAAAGACCTGGCTGATGTGGGAGACAGAAAGAAGCTCCCTTGTGAGGATGGAGGATGTGGATGAGAGGCAGAAGAAGAACTAGCCACAGTGTAGACTCTTCCTCAGAAAGCGAGGTTGCCATGGCAGCCGAGGTTCACTGCCTTTTCAGCCACTTTTCAGCCACTTCCCACAGTGGGGTATCTTCAGCAGTGCCACTCACTCTTTGCTATAGTGAGGTGGGCTGCAAGTGGCTGGTATGGTGTGACCTGGAAGTGGAAGAGTAGGGGTTTCCCCTGTGCACGCGTGGGAGAATTCAATGTGAGACTGAGGGCTGGGGGTCTCTGGCCTTTCTGCAGAGGGAAAGAGCCCTCATTCATTTAGCCCAGCCCAACCCAAGCGTGTTTGCGTCACAATCAAAACAACAGTTCAGCTGTTTAAGCAATGTCTTTGTATCCGACTGGTAGGGAAAGTTGGTGGAAAGTTAAAGGTAAATAAGGGTTTGAATACAACCCTGCCATCCTTCCTCACCCAAACCACAAATAGAAGAGGCAGGGCAGGAAGGAAAAATGGAGCTAAATGTCTAGTTTGCTTCAGGCTTCAGCAGTTGCTTTATGCTAAGGAAATGCATTGTTTTCAGGTTAAAAAACATGAATTACTGACAGAGATTGAGGACTGAAAGAAGAGATTTCAAACTAGATCTATAGATTAAGGAGCAACATGGTGACAGGGCCAGTCAGTATTTGTCAAAGAAGCCTGAAGCACCTACAGCAATTGGGCTGATTATAAATGTATACAGTTGCTCAACAAAGGCAGCTCTGATTCCCAGAGGAACAGCAGTTCTCATGTACCCAGGAGGGCAGAAATGTGATTTGAAAATCTGAAAACTGATAGAAATATAAAAATAATTCAAATCAGATTCTTATTCATTCTGGCCTAAATGAATGATGAAATAGCAATATTAATGATAGAGCATGAATTAGATATCTGCAACAGAAGTTAATGACAAAAGTAGTCAATAAAGTTTGATGTGTAATGGTGTCATGTGGTAAATATACCTGGACTTCATGCCTTCATTAACTTCTTTTTACTACACAGGGCACTGAAGCAAAGAGATCTGCAGGTAATCAGGAAAAGAGCAGGAGTAGCTCTGCTGACTCTCAGCTACCTGTTTGGTTGAAAAAGGGTTCTGTTTTGTTCTGCTGACAGTAACGTGACATACATCCCTTGTGTAACACCTAATTTGAAATCTTCAACCATCCCAATTATCCATTATTAAAATCTCTACCTCATTTAAAACTTGGCTGCAATGGGTGGGGCAGGGCCGGGCCGCTAGCCATCGTCCTCCAGGGGAAAAGAGATTAGCATTAAGAGGCATAATTTTATCAAAAAAGAAGAAATCTGCTGAAAATCTATACCAAAAATATGTTAGGGCATAATGAGATGGAGGACCATTTATTGGAAATGGTGGCCAGGGAGGGAAGTCATTAGGTATAAAAGGAAGGTGAAAGAATAAAATTGTCTTCCTTGCAGCTGTTTTCATCTGGGGCCTGAGAATGGAAAGTTGAGGAAATGGGGAAGAAAGGATTACAAATGTAGGAAATCAATTTGTGGACAGTATCTTCCCTATCACGAGTAGCAAACCATATCATAGTAGGTTGTTGTAGTCTTGGCAGTGATGTTCCTGAGGTAGATTGGGCAAACCTCTTCCTTTTTCTTCACCTGTATTGAAAGAAGATCTGTTAGATTCAGGCGTAGATGAAATTTTGAAGGCCGGGGCAAGCAAAGTTCTTGGAGAGAAGCAATGCAGTTTACTACAGAAATTGACATAAAGTGGACAGGTTGCCAATCAACAGATTATTTCATTGGCATTTGCACTGGACGAATTAGGAATTGTTATTCACTATGACAACAATTTCTAGTTTAAGATCTCTTCAAAAGAAACATTTTGAGTCTAGTGTAATAAATGGGGACATGGCATACTTGAAGATGCTCTTCCAAATCGGAATATTTACTGCATAGGGATGATTTGTTCTTGTGCAAAAAGCACGATTTCCTCTTTTTATTCAACACTATAGAGTTGAGTCAGAATCCTATCTGAACCATGCAAGGTTGGCTATGGGATCTTCACAGAAAGGGTCAATATTTTAAGGTTTCCATCTTTCATTAGAAAAGCAGAGAATGCTTTTTGGAGACCTCTGGGTAAAAAATAATAACGTGGAAGAAACAAATATTTGTCATAGAGACAACAGTCAGAGAGGGTTTAAAAGGAATTGTTGTTTCATGTTTCGTTTATTAAGAATTTAAACAAAATTTTTAAAAAAGGAACGCTACTTCATAGCCATCAGCAGAAGCCAGATTTGGCTGAGTTGGTTGTCAACAGGGAAAACACCCGTGTACCTCGAGGCGGAGGGAAGCGTATGTTGAGTGCTTATTCTCTCGGAACAGAAGGGTGCGAAGGGCGTTTGGCCGCAGGCTGCGGAGCAGCTTTCGCCTACCGCGCTCGCCGTGCCGGCAGCGGGGCCGGCAGCGGGGCGGCCGCGCAGCGCGGGCCGGCAGCTCCCTCTCGCGGGAGCCGCGCCGCCTCCGCTGGCCGCTCCGCTGGCCGCTCCGCTCCGCTCCGCTCCGCTCCGCCGGCCGCCGCCGCCGCCGCGGCCCCGCGGGAGGGCGGCGAGGCCGCGCAAGGCTGCGGGAAGCGGGGCGTTGCGGGTGCTGGGATCTGCCGCTGTGAGACGTGCGGGCAGTTTGCGGCGGGTTCGCAACAGGAGTCTTGAGAAGAAACTGCGCTGAAATGTCGCTGCCTGGACGGCTTCAGATCATGAAAATAAGGGGGAGAGAGTGGTGCCCGCTGGAGATATAATTTTTGCACACACCAGGGAGGGTTACTATTACAAACAAAGAAGATTAGCAAATGACTTTAGTGTTCCTGAATGCTGTACCATCTGTGTCGTTTTTTTGGTATTCATTTTTCATTTAGTGCACAGAGCCTAATCAGGTCTGAGTAGACCTCCCCATCTCTACTCTTCTCACTGGCTTCTTGCTCAGATAGTGACTCAAGTTTAGAGATTCGATGCACCCTTCCACTAAATCGTCCTGAAGGGCAATTGCACTCCATGGACCTTTTTTTCATCACAAATCCCAATCGTGCTTGAACAAGACAGTAAATAACTGTGATGTTAACACACGATGTTTACAGTAATTAACTGGGAAGACCAGATAAATGACTAGTCCTGACCTGGACATATCCCATCTAGTATTACAACAGCTAATCACAATTACCCTGAACTGCAGCAGAGGCATCTTGTCACCTAGCTTGTTTGTTAAGCCTTGTTCAAACATGGTTATTATTCTATAACACAGAAGAACACCCCCTGTCCTGTCATCACGTCAGAATAAGCTCTCACAAGAGCTGCGTTTTTTTGGAACCATGGAGTTATTTAGCTGCAGTGGTGAGGATGACTAGGAAGGACAGGGGGCTAAAAGGTGAGCAAAGAGAAAAAGTTTTACTGAAGAGAAATAACATTTGTGTAAAAAGTATAAATTCAGCTAAGATCAGCTCTTGCTACATATCTCTGGGTTTTTTATCTTTTTTTAGTCATTTTTCTGTTGAGTGAAATTCTGTCTTCAGGATCCACTGCTTTGGGGGTAACATAGGCATGAGTACACAAGATGTGGTTTTCTCAGATTTAATGTGTGTATATCAGGCTCATCTGTGTTGCCACTTTTAGAGACTTTTGGTGAGTTTTTTCAAAAACGAGTTGCTGGCAGCACATGACTGGGAAAACTGTAGCTTTCCTGGACAAAAGGGTATTTCTCCCTTCCCTGATTATGAAGAAGATTTTGGAAAGATGATCCTGAGATTCTCACCCAGAGAAAACAGTCAGAAGCTAAGCAAGAAACAAAATGTAATTTGTATGCTTTTTGCAGATCTCCTAACCTGTAAAGCAGAGTGGTAGATTTTTCTGTGTCTAAGAAAGGTTTAATTACCATTTAAAATACAAAGCAGCCTGGGCTGAACACAAACACAAGATGCATCTGTGAAGAGAAAGGTTCTCTCTTCATCCTTCAAAATATTCCAATTTCTCAGCTGTTCTCCTTCTGATAAGTTCTTCCTTCAGACTGTTAACCTATTTTGGAGTGAATTTCTCACTTTGTTCAAAGGCTACTTTGGTCAACCTCACATTTGAAAATAAAATTGCATAAGTAGCTCTGTTAGGCTGACCATCTGACAGCTTAACTAGCTTAAAATATAGCATCTTGTTTTGATACCTCTCCAGTAGATTTGTGCCTTTCTTCTCAATGCCAGCACTGTTATATGTAAGCCTGCTTTTTGACTTGTGCAGACGTTTCCCCATGTAGGTGCCTACGCTTCTTGATGAAGTCCTGAGTCAGTTTATGGCAACTAGAGGTTTGTCAGACTTCAGTGAGAACAAATTTCTCCTACTGCTTTTACTTTTGTATAATCTAGAAAAGCTGATGAAGAAGAAAAGTGGACATGAATAAACATTTTGCAGGGGCAGCAATTTATCTCTGTTTAAGTTTCCATAAGGTTCAGCAATATAGTTATGATTATGCATGTTACAGATTTTGTGTTCTTTGCCCAGTGCTCTGTACAAATATTCTCTATCTCTGTGGTTCTTATTCTGGGCTTTAGGGAGCATGATTGACTTGCAGACAGTAACAGTAATCTCTAAACAGGCCAGCTAGCAGCTGAAAAATTAAGATGGTGAATCAGTCTATTGCCATTTTCCCAATATTTTCATTCTTGATTCTATTTCTGCTCAAAGGCTCATTTTCTTCCAGGTCACTATAATATACTTCTCTAAGACCTATGCAAGTTTAGACCACTCACTGTCATCTCATGTAAATAGCTCTGCCTATCTCCTCATTCATTTTTTTTAATTGTAAAGCAGTTGGAATCATCTTATGTTCAGAACATCCTTCCTGACCTTAAAAGCCTTCCTGGACTTGCTCCAGGTCTCTGTGTTATGGTGGAGTGCACACGACTAAAGGTAAAGGATAGCAGTGTCAAACTCTAGAGGTCACTCGGACGGAGTCCTGTTTTCTCTTATACAGTAGAGTCTCCAGATCCTCACTGCTCCCTCTTCCAGCATGTACTCCAGCATACCCTCTTTTACAGATGCAGTTCCAAGCTCATCAAACATCTAGTATGCATATTGCTCTCCCAGTTTGGTTACTATATCTCTCCGCTTCTGCCTGCATCTTAGCTGAAAAAGTTTACCTCGTTGGCTTTTATCTTTTAAGTATCTCTTCCCCTTTACTACCGAGATAGTAGGCATCCTGCTAGCAGTTACTGCTGTGAGCAAAGTGGAGTAATGCCAAGGATGAATTGGCTCAGCTTGTATCATCAGAAACTAAAGCTATTTTTAGATTAGAAAGCTGAAGAAAGAGAGTGCTCAATAGGCTGTGTGAGTTGAACTTTTGAGGCCATATTCTCAGCTGTTTTCAGCTGGTGAGTCCTTGAAGTCGGTCAGCCTTGTCTGCTTTCCATCACCTGAGCCCCTGACTGTGAGCCTTGATTTAAAATAGAAGGAAGGTAAAGTGTGCAACAAACCAAAGTGGAGCAAGCTGAACTGAGAAGGATTTAGTGAAAGGCTGGAGAGAGGGCCTGGAAACCTAGCTTGCATGAGTGGGGTATGTATACTTGTTATGGACAGTATGCTTACTGTAGACACCTAATGCACACCTGCATTTCAGCTGCCTACTGACACTCACTGCCTCAGGAAGTGCCTGCATTATCTTTATGGTCAAAGAAGGAAGATATGTGCTTTTGAAGGCCTCCACAAAGGAGTCATGTTCACCTTTCTTAGGGATCAGCTCACAAGCAGACAACACCTTCTTTGGAGGTTTGTGAAAACAAGTACTCCATTGAGTGTATATACTCTAGAAGGGTGATGTCATTAAGAACCTAAAATTAAGTTTATGTTAGGTTCCTGAATGAGAAAGACTGACTCTTAAGCCACATTTGCCAGAAGGGCTGAAAAGAGGTTGTTTGAGCTGCTGTTTGGAGCTCAAGCAGTTCTGGTAAGCACAATCGTTGAGGAGATGGTAGGAACTCTTACTCATGTCTTCCTTCTTCCAGTTCTGCTGCCTCCATCACTTTCAGAAGCAGTCTCATTACTTTCCTCCTTCAAGCACTTCCTGCTATATTTACCTTTTTTCTCCTTTCAGTTCTGCTTCTTGCTCTATCTCCAATCCTCTCAAGAGCTGAGAGAAAAAAAGGAAAACAAATTGAAACCTAAAGGCAGGAATTTTTTAAGTGGCCAGCAGAAAGAAAGTTATTTTTTGATTCAGTGCTTATTTGTACTGTTAAGGACTGGCTTTAGGGGCTTATAGAAAATATACACATTTCAGCTAGCGAGTTCTGTAGTCTTACTTCTCTTTTTCTCGTTTATAGGCAATAGTGGGGGCACGGTTACTACTTTGCTCCTTTAAGACTAAATGATGACTTTTCAAGTTTCAGTCTCTGCAGAAAGGCTTGTATGATGCCCTGCCAGGGAAATTATGACTTTGAGGCAGCAGAAGCTTTTCCAACTTATGTATAAGGCAAATGACATCTGCTCCATCCATCGAGGCAAATCAGGCTGGTAGCTGCCAAGTGAGCTGGCCAGACTGTGTAGGCTACAGTGGTGTGACAGAGCCAGGAAAGCAGAGAGGATGGAGAAGGGAGGCAGAGGCCACAGACTTATTTTTCCTCACCTTCCCACTTCACCTTTCTGCATCCGCTTTCCGCACAACAGTGGCAATTGCCACCTTGTTTGCTTCCTGGAGGTGAAAGAGCCCAAGGCTGTGAATGGCTGCTCAAGGGAAAGAGCATCTAACCTGCGTCTGCCTGGCTGCACAGGGCCCTGTCTGAGATTCGGCTGCAGAACGGGCTGCAAGAGGGAGCCTGTGATTTGTGGGCTGGTTTCTACAGGAGCTTGCGTAACACATGAAAGTTTTTTGTCTTTAGGCACTTTCTGTAACATTTTGTGAGACATACTTCTAACGGTATGCTTTTGAGAAGTTCTCCGAACAGCTTTTATTGAATAGTTTCAATAAAAAAGAACAAAAATGAAAACAAAAGCAGAGTTCACAAATGCACACAATAGGTCTATCACTCCTTTTGCCTTTTTTCAAAAAGGTATAACCTTTCTAGGGTTTTGTTGTGTTTTATTTTCATTAAAATGGTTATCCTTGACCAAAGAGATAAAGATGATTATATTTGTTTTCTATTTCTTTTTTACAGTTCTTGTTATGACAGCACTAACTTTCACTTCTGCAATGAATCAAAATATATCTGAGATTACGTGCGTATTTATCAGCCAGAAGAATGAAGGTTCAAGAACATCAGAGACATCAGTATCTCCTAAGGTGAACTGAGAGAGAATGAGTTACTTACAAAATATTCCTGTCCTTTCCAGAAATAGCTTCCCAGAAGCTTACAGTGCCCTGAGCCTTTAGGCTATGGGGACGTCACAATCGAAATAAAAACGGTTGGGTCAAATATGACTGCAGAAGGTTAGAGGGAGATTCATACCACGTTTAAAACTTTTGAACTAGAAATAAGATAAGTACCAGTTTTCTCTAAAACCGATCTTTTAATTGCTACCCTGTCTCACATCATGCCTTATTACTGCTGAATTAGGTTGGAAATGTGTCAATTTAAAAAGCTATGTTCATTTAAAAGACGTACGCTCTGCACGGTTTGAGAAGGCCATGATGTGATCCAGCAGCCACACACAGCATAGTCGAATACCTGACACAGAGTGTGTTTGACATAGCTGCTGGGGATGACCGGGAAGCTGAACATCCCTCTCTTCGCACCACCATACCCTCAGAAATCCCTGCCTGAGCTAAACCTACACTTAAACACCAAGTTTAACACTTAAGTTTCTAAATGGCAGAAGATCAGTAAGAGACAATGTACAACTAAACTCTCAAGAAACTGCGACCTACAATTAAAATATCTCCTGAAGACTAATGTTCTGAGACAGTCTTAGGAAATCTTTTCCATTCCTGGACAAATAATCAATAATTCTGATAGGTAAGAATCAGAGTAACAAATACATGGTATCATGAATGGATCCCCCACCAGGCTGTGATGACAGTCTTTTAAAAGTAAGAACATAGTACAGTCTCTCCCATGGCAGCCGTATGTGTGAACATCTCCTGGCTTTCTCTGGACTGACAGTCCTATTTCTGTCATTTTACATATTTCTTCCACTAGAGGTAAGGTGTTTTTTGCAATATTTCAGCACCTTTCATGATCTTGTCTGTGTGAAATACTTTTCTACTTTCCAACTACCTACTTCCTAATGTGTTATTTCTATTTTGCACGCCAGGGAAGAGCATACTTTCCTTATATCTGGCAATACAGAATAAGGCCGTATCTCTAGAAACTTCTTAGATCAAACACAGGGATAAAGAAGGTGCAAGGAATGAGCAGAACCATGATCATACCACTCCCTCATCCCTCTCACTGCCCAGAGGCCAAGCACAGTGTGGGGCATATCAGGAAATGAGCTGGATCCTTTCATAAATATACACCAGATACATTTCACCCTCCCAGTAAGGGAGGCGTTTCAGGGCTGCTTTTCAGATGGAGCTGTTTACATGCCACTTTTTGCTCAGGCTAAGCCTAGAGACTCAGTTATTCCTCAGTGGCTTTCAGAATGATTATAGAATGCTCTCTTCTTGTTTGCATTTCTCCTATAGCTATATATGACAGTGAGGAAATGAAAGGTGTGAGGGCTCCTAGCCTACACTTTGTGTACCTGGTAAAGCACGCACAAAGTTGAGGGACATTGTAGTCAGATGTCAAAATGACATGCAGCTGGAAGCTAAAAAAACATTCTGGCTCTTTGGTTTGAGGTCTCAAAAAAAAAGTTATAATTCTTCTCTGTCTCTTCTTATGGTTCCACATGAAAGGAAATTAAAATGATAGTAAAGGACAGCCTGTTTCACCTTGGGAAATGATCATGTTCCTGGCTGAAGTTGTTCTACGACGTCTGTCTGGAAAGCAAAATGAACTAATTTAAAGGAATCCTATAGTGTTTCTTCATGCAGTAGAACTGAACATTTTTGTTGAATAAGTTTGAAGGTAGAAATGAAAAGAAAACAGAAAGGAAAGTATGATGGAAAGTGTACTTTTAGTATAATTTCTATTAAGAATAGAAATTATATCCTAATGTGATATATCCTGCTGTGATTTGGGCATTAGGAGGCACTATTAATTTATGAAGGCTTTTTCCAGAAGAGCATGCTTTGAAAATAAATATTTGGGATGGAAAAAACAAATAAAACTATTTACTACTAAGTACATAGCAATCTGTCTTCTTGCATTGCAGATTTCTAATATTTTGGAAGATCTTGGTTGTTGTTTGAATTCTCAAGGAAAAGAGAACCTCTATGAACCAACTAAAAATATAGAAGTCAATGTGTTTGAAGATATGGAATTGAGAGTGATAATGAACATTTCAGAGATCGTTTCATGCCTTTGGTTCTTTAAAGAGAAACAGGCTTGTAAACTCTCACTGGATTCGAAGAACCGGTAAGTTGAGGGGTTTACTGAATCGAAGATCCTTAAAGAGATCATTTGTTCTAGGATGCAAATGGGATATCTTCTGTGTGACATTGCCTGTGTATAACTTCATATTACACATTATCTTCTTAAAATTATCATCTTTCTTAACTATTGTCACTTGGCTGCTCTTTGTTTATTGTTCTGTAAACATATATACACAGAGTATCTACACATAAGAACATTAAAGTTAGAATGGTTTGAAATAAACTCATTCTTTTAATTTGTTTAGCATCATGCAGTGGGTATCTCGAGCGACTTTACTGACGCTGATCAATCCAAGCTTTGCAGTACTCTAGTGAGGCAAACATCTTGATTTTATAGTCAAAGAAACTGAGGCATGGAGAGTTATGTGACTTGACAAGGTTACACTGCAGACCAGTAACAGTGCGAGCAGAAGCACCTAAGTTCTCGCAGACAAACAACTGAAGTGAAACCCAAGGCCAGGTTATTCCCTCCCTCAGTAGGACATGTAGGATGGGATTGTAGGTAAAGCCTTTCCCTGTGCAACTCTTCAGCTGTCCTAAGCTCAGGAAATCCATCGATCTTGAGGACAGCTCAGCAGCAGCTTGGGTACCAGTGGTGTTAAGTTCCTAAGTGCTGCTTGTACAGGGTGATAGATGAAAACACTTCTGGTTGAAGGGCACTATGTAAGTACTGAACACTAGTATCTCTGATTGATTGGTATTTTCATGCTTCCAAGCACAGGACCAACTGTTCTATTGTATCTGCTGTGCACTGCCTTCTAGATAACAAACACAACTTTATTTTTTGCTTTATAGATACGTTACGTCCTTGGCTTTTTCCCAAATAAGAGAAACGCAAGCTGGAAAACACACTCTCTCAGTCATAGGCAAAAACAGTACTTACACAGTAATATTTACAGTTCTTGTCCGAAGTAAGTATATCTCAGAAGGAGAGGCTGGAGTTCACTGAAACTCTTTTCTTTATAAGGCTTCTGTCTTCCCGAAACCCGCTCGTCTCTACCTTTCACTTCCCGCATCCTGTGCCACTTCTGTCGTGTGCTGCATTTCAAGCATGAGTACCCCGGTGTCCTAGATTTGCATAGGACTTGGAGCTGTCTTGAGAGACTGAAGTCAAAACCACGGATTGAATTACTGCATGACAGCCAACTTCCACGAGTCAATGAAATATGCAAATGAACAAGTAAAGACATAAATGTGCACCAATCCCATTCTTCCCTATGAGAGATTTCACTGTGCCAAAAGGGACAAATCAAGGGTGACTTTTGCACGCTCTCAAATGCTATGGGCTAGATTTGTTTGCTTGCATCTTAACTTATTTTTGTCCATGTTGTTAGCTGGGCTTTTTCTCCGTATCAGAGCAAGTCATTCTGTTTATTTTCTGGCCTACAGTGCTCTGGGGTCCCGCTTTGTCCCACCCCACAACTTCTCCTCTCAGCATTTCTTGCACAGCCTTTCCATTCACACTTCTTTGGGTCGGTGAGAGGCAACGTTGGGGCAATGAGAGAGAAATGGTCCCTCTGCTCAGCGCCGGAGTTTACTCGTGGCCAAGGGCAGCCGGTAGAGCTCGATCTTTTTTTTCCCCTGGAGGGAAAAAAAGAGAGCTGGGATGTGCTCTCTGGTTTTAGCTGTAAAGTGCATCTGCACTGCAGCACCCCAGCACAAGGGTCCATGAGAAGTTCATATTTTAACTACTGAATTCAGAAAGTCATAACAAACTGGTAGGTTTGACTTTTTGAAAGATTAGTTGAATTTTTTTAAGGACCACACAAGAGACATTTCTAACACAAAGGCAACTCCTGCAACAAAGTTCTGTCTTCTGTTTCTGAATAGGGGTGTCAAAGACCTTAAAACCAAAAAGGCACACATTGATATATTTTTAAAGAGGAGAAATGTCATACTTTTTGTGTGCAAATAGCCAAATTTAAAATAAAATTCAAAATTTGTAAATGAATTTCAAAGGAAAAAAAATCAATCCAAACAGTTAAAAGCCTGGCAAAATAATAAGGCCCAAACCCTTCAAGAGAGACAAGTTTAACAATAAGCATCACAACTTGCCTTGTTTTTAATAAAGTGTCAGTAATCAAAGTTTTTCATTCCTTCTTTACGTGTTTTTAAGGCATTTGTGCTTGATTTTTTTCTTGTTCAGGTGTTAGAAGTGTCACCTCCAGTGTCTCCTTGTTTTGTATAAAAGCCTATTGTATGCTTTGATTATAATTTTAACAACTTTATTGAGGGGACAGGATGTTAAATGTTTAACAAAAGTGTACCTTCTCTACCTTATCAGTGAGCCTTCAGAAATAAAAAGAGTTACTACATGTGCAAGCAAGAATGGTTCAAACCAGTCTTGGTAAAGATGTTTTCCATATCAATTGTTTGGATTTCATTCTCTTTGCTGCTCTGAATCTAATATCATAATTCCATCTGTCATCAGATCCTTCAGGGCTAGATGAAATGTGAATCTCTACAGCTGAAAAAACCTTCTAGGCCCAGTTTGTAAGAGATAAACAAAGACATTCAAAAACCGAAAGTATTATTGTTGCCTTTGTAAGTCACCTTTTAGGCAATGAAACTATGAATCCAAAGAAAATGTCAGTCTTCTGGGTGGAAACTGCAATTTCGTTGTACGCCAACTTTAAAATAAACTTGGTAGTTTTCATTTTATGTCAGATCTTTAGCAGTTTTAATGTGTTAAATTTTTATACTTAGCTCAAGTAGGAGTCTGACTGGTTCAGAGGACTGAGAGTGGTCTAGGAAACTTTCCACCTCCAGGCTACGCACACAGATGGAAAAGTCTGCTAATTATCAAAAGTCATCATCGCCTGTTGCTTTTCCGTTGCGTGTCAGATCTGACTGAGTAGCATGTAACAATCCAATTTTGTGTCAACAGATGTTATTTCTAAAAGTGTGTGCACTCCTGCCCAGTGAAGTGAATAGGAGTCACAGCCAGTTAACGTCTTTGACTATCAGCCTCAAAATTACCCTCTGATGTATAGATCACATTTAACAATCCAGGCTGAGAAGCTTATAAAACCAACCCACAATATCCCTAGGACAGAATACTTTTATTTTCCCTGAGCGTTGAAACTGCATGAAATCAATTACAACCATGTAACAATGTACTATGTACGGAGCAAAGCACCGTTTCAAAGCTATTTCAGTAATTCTTAAACATTTGCATGATTTTTAACAGACAAACCAGGGAAACCCTATTTCAGGAAAAGTGAAACACTAGATGCTATACAGTGCATATCGGAGAGCTACCCCCAGCCATCTTTGGAGTGGATATTTTGCAAAACACCTGAAGAAAGGTAAGGCGTGTTGCTTATTGAAGCTCATGATTGAAAGCTTACCATCTTCTAAACAAGAAGGGGGAAGCTTTGCATTCTTTAGTGTGCCTAGTGGCTTGACTAAATAATTGAAGAAAAGCTATTGGATAACATTTTGGGGGGGAGCATGCAGTGAGCTTTGCTAGGTTGCACACCCATGTGCTGTTTGAAAACCTGTGTCTGCATGACTCACTTCTGGAGTGCTGCAGCATATTTTTCCTAGAAAGTTTGGCTGTTGTGCTCTTTTTGAAACTTTCAGCTCTTGACTTGGAAAAAGTTGCTCCAGATTCTAGTATTTTGATATCGCCAAAGTAAATCAAATGTATCCTGTTTCCCTGTATTTTTTTACATTTTTTGGAAATGTGACTGCCTCAGAGTCGTGGAGATATTACAAGAAATCATATTTTTCCCAGATAAATGATTTTTCCATATACAGTTTATATATACAAGTGGTTCTGTTAACAGTGGGAATGTGCTCAAATAAGCAGCAAATAAGTTCAGATAAGACAGTCTTGAGTATGTTCCGTGGCCATAGACAGAGCTTGTTTCTGCAGTGCGGCAGTCTGAGGATCTGGATCACAAAAAGATCACAGAATTTGCAGTAGCACCCACCATCAGGAATTCAGAGGTGCAGTGTGAAAGCCCAGCCTACGATTTCACTATTGTCCAGATTTCAGCCATAGACTTACCTGTTTATGAGCTAGTCTGAGCATATTCAGGTCATTTCAACTTATTCTGCTGCCTAGATTGTCTTCCCTTATTCCATGGCTGTGACATTTCTGTTTTCTTATCTTCACCTTTCCTAGTTCCTTTTTATTCAGCTTTGTAAGATCCAGTTTTCCCACTATTGTTTGCATATTCTCATGGCTTGGAGATCTGTCAGATTCGTTTACTTGAGGTTAACCAAATGAGTCAATGAATAATTATGCTTGTAATTTCAGTTGCCCTAATAAAATGCATAAAGAAACTGGGGAAATATATGGCATACAGAAGGTACAACATGGATTACATGAGGATGAATTATTTCAAACACACATATGGTGCTGTGCAGTTAATGAGCTGGGCAGAGAATGCACGAGCCTGTTTACAATAGGTAACTTCCCTCTGAGCTTTACTTACAAATAAGCTGGATCCTGCCATTGAAGTTAGTTGCACTACTCATCTGAGTAAGCTTTCCGGACTAAGCTATTCATTTGTAATCATTGGAATAAATCTACCTTGCAATGAATTTGATTGCTCTGTCTCATGTTTAAATCCTATATTCTAGTAGCTGTTTGTAATCTCTGTAAAAATATCTTGCCCTTCGACATTTTCTAAATGTCAGCAATATTTTTTTGCATGCTTTTGGGACCACCTTACAGTGAAATGCATTTCAAAATGTTCTTAAAATTGGTAAATTCTGGCTTGTTTACCTTTTTACAAACCTGACCTAGGCTGAACTGTGCCCTACAGATAGTTTGTAAACATTTGGTTTGAATCACGTAAATCCACCAAATTTACTGAATTCATGTTTAGTGAGTAATTTTCCAATGTCTAAGTATCTTTACAATATCTTTACAATGGATAGAGTTGGAAGCAAAAATGTTATCTAAATGAGTATTTTCCCAGAAAGAGCAGCAGTTGTTGTTTCACAGGTTATATATTCATTTTGTAGATTTAAATGAGAGACACGCAGCACCTTTACCTGAATTACTTCTTAAAGTCGGAGAGCCGTTGCTGATCAGATGCAGAGCTGTTTATTCTAATTACAGATTCAGAATTAAATTATCTTTTGAAAACAAAGAACTACAGGAGGTAAGAAGACAGCTTATTTTAAAATATGTAATATTGGGCACTGTCAACTGATTAAATGCAATGCTCTGTTGAAAACTAGGATCGCCGTTTCGAAGGATTAGAATATCAAACAGATCGCTCGGCGGTTCGGATTCAGTATGCGTTTACTTCAGCAGCAGGAAGAAACGATAGCGGACATTACACCTGTTCCTCTACAGTACATCCAAATCAAACTGCTTTGATTACAGTTTTAGGTAATTCCAACCCCCAGTGTTAATTTTGTCCCTTGGTTGGTTGTTTTGCTGTGCTTTCAGTATGTCAGTCCTTTGCTTGCATGTGTGCAGCATATGTTCACAGTGATTTCTAAGAAAAAATCCTGTTTCCACTTACCGGCCGTCAAGGGAAGTCAAGTAATTTCAACTGAGTTATTCAGGTACCTGAAGATGATGCTTTTAGAAGTGAACTGAAATGACACGATTTGGAAGGCTAGTGACTCTTTCAGAGTTATTTCTAGAAACAGAGGCTGGGATTCCCCTCATATTTCTGTAGGCGACTCCAGTGTCCCCAGGAGCGTGTGGCTGGGAGCTGCCTGAGGGACCCTGGACACAACGAGACCCCATTGCTGTGCCATCGTGCCCTTCTTCACACCTCTCCTTGGGCTGAGACCACTTGTGCCCTGCAAGTGACTCTCCCCTGTGAAGGTATCTAAGGCCACGAACTCGTATGTGTGGAGCTACAGCACAGATACAAACAACTGGAGGTAAAGCACTGCAGAAAACACATTTTCAGGAGCTGGCCAAGGATATAAAATGCTCGATCTGCCCTGTATTTTCAGCTATTAATGCTTGGTATATTAGTCTGTCCACAGTCTGGAACGACTAGTGACTGATGTCAAGTAATGCAAGACAGGAATTGTCCTGTTATGACTCTAGTCGTGATGGTGGATTTTGAAAAGTTGCAGCCATGGCCTCAGCTGCCTCCTTACCACTCGGTTGCACTACATATCCCTTTGCGCTCACATACAGGCACTTCTACCCTATCTGTGCTGCTCCCTCAGCAGGACAGAGGTAATGCAGAGGGTCTCATGATCCTCTATCCTCTGCTATGCAGTTTTGTGGGGTCCTTTCATGTGCTAGGTGTTGTAATACATGAGAGAGTAGATCTGTATCAGGCCTGACCTATGTCCACTGGGAAGGAACCAAATAATTGCAGTGTTGGTGGTGGTGCGATCACTTTCTCACAAAACCCTGAAAATTGGGTCCCAGAGAAGGCACTGTTTCTTCTTATGGAGAAGGAAAGATTGACAGGTGGCCATTTGAGCTTAGCAAGTCAAATTATTTATGGAAAAGTATATCTGGGAAAGAATTGTAGCTCAGTAACTATGGAACTGGTAACAGAAAAGAAATACAAACATTTATGTTAATTATAGAAGCATACAGAGATTATGAACAGCTAGTGATGACAGACTTAGCAAACTGCTGTACAAAAAAAGTGTGGCTACAGCTGAGACGGCTATAAAGGAAAACCTGAAACTATAGAGAGTTATCACTGCAGTGTTACGGCTTGTTCTACGTGTCTCCTACTTTCCAGGCACCGAAGGAAACTATCTTCTTAACACCAAGCTACGCAAGGCCTTACAATTAAAAAAATCAAAAGTAAACCAAAGAAAACTTCATTCAGTTTAAGCAAAATGTTAATTTAAAAGCGAGCAGTGTTTAGTATAGTCCAGACCAGCATCAGCAGCAAACCTTGTTTCTCAGATAAAAATTATATCATATACTAAACACATCGTTTCCAGACCTTTCCCAAAGTCTGAAAATAAGACACAAAAAAGAAACCTGTAGTCAGGGCCAAGCTAAGCACAGTGACTAGGTCTCTGAGTGTTGTGCAAGGAGTGGTGTGCAGCCCCAAAAACCAGGCTTTCTGAGGCACTCACCACACGTTTCACCTTCGGTGTAGTTGACCTTAGAGTTTACAACACCTAGGCTAGGCAGTGATAGGAAGTGAGAATGCTTACCCCAGTTTCTCCAGAGATGAGTTTCCCAGTGCGATATCCTCTTTTCAGCTTCTACCTACTACGGAGCAGGAACTTGGCTCACTGGATCCTTAAACTATCAATTTGAGTAGGTATCATATTAATTAGGGATGTTTGAGTCTCTCTCCCTAGAGGGTTATATTTCTAAGTGATGTCATTTATAACTGAAGGGGTTGGAAACTATGTGTACCACAGCTTTCTCAGGCAGCAGCATTATTTGCAAGTCTGCAAATTTATCTTCTTGATTTTTTTGACTAGGATACCATTTTCTGCACCCTCCCTAAAAAGCCTGATGCCAACAAAACCTGTAAGCATTCATTGGCTTTACTGATGAAAAGATCAAGTTTATTGGCTTGCATGTTAGATTAATGTGGGGGGAATACTGCCATACCCAGGTATCAGCTGTGACTCTCTATCCAAGGTTATAAAGTGACATCATGTGCAACACTTCCAATCCATCACAGCTTTTAGCCTAATGTACTAATGAAAACCTTTGTTGGTACTGATTTGTGCTAATGCTCCAGATTCACTTTCAGTAGCAATAAGAGTTTCATTCAATTGTTCTTGTCATAGGGTAGCAGTCTCTGAAATGATCACTGGCTGCCCAGATGGAAGTCATAACCACTTTGCCCTAACTTTAAACCATCACTGTCCATGAGTCAGCAGCCATAGCTTCACTGGCAATGGTGGTGATGTAACTTTACAAAGAGAAAACCTTGTCTGCTTGGCTTACTCTGCATTGCCTAAGGAGCTTGGCCAACGTAACTACATTGACAGGTGGTCTTCTAACACCGAAGAATGCCCTGCAGCCAGACAGCTCTGGTTTGCTCTTTGCTACTTGGTATTTCACCAGCTTATCTCATTTTGTTTAGCTGGTCAGATCAGGCAGGGTGGTTTAAAGCGTGATAGAGATCATGCCAACAACTGCAGCTGCAAGGCCCTTCATGTCTGCTGTTTCTATGCTAAGGTTCCATCAGCAGTGAAGAAAGAGTTCTTAGCACTACCTAAGCTTTATTCAGAAATATACAAGCTATTTTGCAACATATTAGGATTAAAAGCAAACAAGCAAACAAACACACTAAATACAGAGACATGAAAGCTTGAATTCCTGTCTCAGGAATTTCAATTCACCTTTCTATCATTACTAAATAATCATGTTCACTCTTTCTATGGCAGAAAAACACTTAAACCTGCCAAGCAAAAAATGTACTATTTTCCTTCTGCATCAGAAAGGAACTACTTTTTTCTGAATTATTTTGTAGAGAAATGGCACACTCCGTTTCAGGTCCCTTGAGGCACTCTGCAGAAAAAGCCTTTACACTTGGCAGATTGTGCTGCTAACAGTACACATCCAGGTGACTTTCTGCTTGGAAATGTGAGGTCCGAAAGATCATTCAACAGATGAAGGTCCAAATTATAAAACCAATAAGCCTTTAATATCAAGAAAGGAGAGAATAGACATGAAAGGAACTGCTTCTTGTTTTAAAATACTGAACTTTTGTGTGGTTTCTATGGGAATTTCCATATAGTATTTTTCAAGCCAAGATGCTAGGCAGAGAAAAGTTACTACCAGAAGGAACACACTCAAAAGAAAAACCCAGTCCAGCAACATTTCTACAGTGCAGTTTTTCACCATGAGACTGATCAAACAATGGAACAGGGTGCCTAGTTGTTGTGAAGTCTCCTTCCTTGGAGATACTCAAAACTCAGCTGGACAAGGCCCTGAGCCACCTGACCTAGCCGAGCTTGCTTTGAGCAAGGTGCTGGACTGAAGACATGCAGAGGTCCCTTCTAAACTACATGGTTCTGTGATTTTAATAAGGTTGATCCTAACCCCACTGATGCTTTTAGAAAGGTCTCCTCCCACTTTTGTGTGCTGATCAGTCTCTTTGAATGGGATTCATTTCGCTTGGTGAGTCACCTAGTCCCAGCAGAGTCCTAGGCTTCTTCAGCATTCAGTGACAAGAGATAACATTTCCACAGATTACTTCAGTACATCTTTTTTGGACTCTGTTTTAGAGTTGGATAAATGTAGACATGCCTGTCTCATTTCACAAAGTGTAGCAGAGGTCCAAATCAAGAGCTTAGGTGGGTCACTGAACTTCATACAGCTCCATTAGGTGAAATTAATCCCACCTTGGCAGGGGAAGTAGCAGTACCTAGTGATTCTTATATATTTTCCGAGCACTTTTCCATGTTCCTATTGTCTTTCATCAAATACTTCTAATTTGGGTAGAGAAATAAAGGAGCAGCTACAAGACTCATTTGCAAAATCTTCAGCTCATTTCAGGGAAGGAGTCAACATGTGCTTATGCTGGTAGTGCTGCATGATTTCATTCCCTATTAAAGGAAAGTGAGGAGATGCAGGTGTTAGCACCTGGAATGCATGCGTAAAACAAAGAAATAATGGAACTGTTGGCCCAGCTGCTCTGGAGGGTGGGCAGGAGAGAAATGGTTGGAAGGGCTCTGGATCTGACCAAGTCTGCAACTCTAGCAGATTTTACACAGGCTTAGATCACTGGTCTGGAGCTGAACACAGTGACATCATTTCAATCCTGTTTTGAAGCATTATCTTCTTTTTGATAAACAGGATGCCTTTTTGTGATGTAATACAGTGCTTTTTTTTGCTTGTGATAACTAAAGCTAAAAGTGTGCAGATATCAAAACTCTCCCATTAGGCAACAGAGCTTTTGTAACATAATACCTTTTTCTCTCTCTTTCAGAGAAGGGGTTTATAAACATAACTGACTCTAGAGAGGATTTTGAAATTGGTGAAGAGGAGTTTTGCTTTGAAGTTAACCTTACAGCATATCCAACTGTTAGGTGCATGTGGCTATTTTCCCAAAAAACGTTTCCATGTGAGCAAAGTTGCAGTGTGGATGGACTCAGGTACTTGAATGAACTTGGTATAATTTCACAATGTCTCCTTTTTCTGTCTCCTTTGAAATGATTACTGTCTATATTTCGTAGTCTATTCATATTCTTAAAAAATGGATGGGCCAAGTGATGAAGCAGTGTTACCAAAACATACTCAAACATTAATTTGGCTTTCAACGGCAGTTCATGTAGATAATGTATAGAATCACTTTTTTCTCCGTGTTATAATAAACCGCTTTATAAGTTATGCATCTAGCAACCACTTTAGGTTATATGCATTTTGCTATTTGCTTTCTCCCGGACACAGTTTCACAGTTAGAGATCTGTTGCAGTTCTCTGCCTGAAACGCAAGGTCTACTTGTTCCGCTTTTGTCATCCTGTTCTTGATGATGTTCCCAGTATCTTTCAGATAGCTAAAATCAAATCCAGGGCCCTGTAGTTTCCCAGGCCCTCTATAGATCTATTAGGCTCTGTCTGTGCCACAAAAACATACCGTTCTGCTAATTACCCAGGTCATGTATTCTTCCACTCTTGCAAAACATGTTTTGAATAAACCTGTTAGTTATCTACCTTTTCTGTTACTTCCTACAATGAAGTTCTGGCATGAATTCTGTTTAAGGCTAATGTTTTCTCCATTCCGTAGGCTTTCTAGTTTCTTGATAACATTATCTAATTTCCTTCAGAGTTTCTTTCAGAGTAGTCCCATAGCTTTCAAGGTAACAGATCTTATTCACCTTAATGAAAACAAAGCCAAGCTGCTCTTTTACAGTTTTAACTTTAAAACTAGGCAGGGCCTAGGCAGGAGTTAATGTATCTGCATTGATTTCTTCCTTTTTATATTCTTAAACCACTCTTATAATTTGCTTAAAACTGTGTCACAGCCTTGCTAGTACTTTTTATGTTTTCTTTCCTTAGTGTTTTGGTATACTTGATTTTATCTGCTGGCTTGTCAGGTCATCTTTGTAACAGACTGGCCTTTTCATCTGCATCAGGTGGAGTGTTGCAGTTCACATGGTCCAGAGACAGCTCTGTTCAGATTAGCAAATTATCACCTCCTGGCAATGGACACAGGAACTCTGTCCTTGCTGATAAAGCGAGGCCTGTCAGCAAACTTCAACAGTGTTTGATAACTGGGTGTTGGTGATTAATCTGCAAAGCCTGATGTGAGCTAGGCAGATTTGTTCTTATGGTCAAGTATGATTTTGGAAATGAGGTGTCACAGGACAGTTATGAGCATTTGCTCATCCTTGCCCAATAGGTACCTCCCTCAAGCTGATAATGCCTCGTTTATTCGCTTTGCAGCAGGTATGGACTGTCTTTTCACTGAATGAGTGGTTTTACTTGCATGATTGGCAGCTAGTGGAAATTCAATCCAGATAAGAAGAAGGTGTTTTGGAATGGACCAACAATAACAATTTTGGGAACTCTGTAATAGCTTAGGTAGCCCGCACTAATCAGTAAGGTGCAGTTACGGCATGGGCTGGAATTTATTAGTCACTTCAAATAGCCTTTTCAGCACAGAAATGACTGTTGCTTCCCTGAGTGGTGATCACCACCTGCCGGATAGGAAAAAGTTCAGCCATGTCTTGCTAGTGCAGTACAACCTAGGCTGGATCAGCCCTGTGCCAGACCTGCACCAGGCTCCTGTCACTTAAATGCCCAAAGCATCACTTGAACTTGACCTGGAAGCTGCTTCAAATGGACAGCTCAGTCATCCTTCTGACTGTGCTGTTGATTAAACACTTTTTTTTAAGGATCTTTTTAGTAGTAATACTTTGCATTAATTTAGCACTTTACATTTTCAAAGCGCTAAATAATTCAATATCTGTATGGGCAGCTAAGTAAATATCATTCTACTGACTTTATGGAAAAGTATGATAAAGAGAAAAGTACATGAATTTGATGGTTATTTAGTCAACACACAGCTACCCTCCATAGCTATCCTGTTTTGATTAAATATTAGCATTTTATAGACATATCTCACTTGAGAAAAATGAATAGGGGTACTTCATTCAGTTTGATAATGTCATCAAAAGCAGCAACGGGTAGCAAGGTGATGAGATTCTGCCTAAAATGTAGCACTCTACATTTGTAGCAGAAATGTAGATTTGGGTATGATTTTAAAGCAGAAAGTTTCTCAAAACAGAACAAAAAAGGTCATCACATACCTTAACGTATTATGATTCTAACTTTGTGTATTTTGGTTCACTTCTGAGTAATCCTGTGTCCCAACACTTCTACTTTGTTCCTTTCATATCCTTTTTCATTTCCTGCTTTTTCCCTTTTTTAATTTCTGCTTTTTCCTTATCAAATTGTTCCTCCTGATTACAGAACTTATTAAAGGTCGTTAATTAACTTTGCCCCTTCTTTAGCTTTTAATTTCAAGGATTCATCTCTGCTGCCAGTGTTCCTACATATTATCAGAGATTCCTTCAGAATTTGCATTTTCTATTTATCTTGTTGTCTCTATGTTTTAGTACACTGTTGATTTTCACTTCCCTCCTGAGATTAAATGAGTTTCCATACCTCTTTTCCACACCTCATGAGTGTCCATGACCTCTTTTAAATATATGGCTTGTTATCCCATGTCCTCTTGTGTTTTTTGTATTTTCAGGTATCAATGACACTTTTCTTAAAATGAGTTTGTCATTATTTCACTAGGACTTAATCCTTCAGACCCAAGAGTTCAAAAGTGATGAATGATTTGTGGTTTCTCCTGTTTTAGTATCTTTTTGAAATACCTTAGAACAGATCTGATTTTAAGAAATCTCTGAGTTCAGGCCCATCTTTAAGGCCATTCCAGATGGAAAATTCGAAAGTCAATAACTGTGTACGGAGATGTTGCCTTAGGCAGAAGGCAAAATTCCCAGTGACTCCAATGTGAGGTTTTTTTTCCTTTGGAAATGCAAGGTGGTGCTTGGTATCTTAATTTACTCATGTGTATCTTGTTTAATAAGAAATATACTGTTTTTTTCTTCTCTAGATTTCTCGTTCAAAGCTCATTATTGCTTTTTCTCACACTACAGATTGCCAGTATGGGCTGTCTTTTTTCTGTCTGTTACAGAGTCCCTGATATGTCTGCTTGCCTTTAACACTAAAAGCAAGTGAAGGTTTTGTAGCCGTATGCTTTCAACCAAAACATCTGCCCTCAAAATGCCAGCAACCAAATTCTCCTGAAGTGCTCTTCTAATATCCATAAAGTCTCAAAAACTGCCTTTCAAATTTGACAACAATCCTTAGAAAAATAACCTGGTGAAAAAGGATGGAAACAGGATGCACTCTCCATAAGATGATATATTGCATCCTCCCTGTCCCATAAACCAGTAACTCAACAGGTCAGTCACGCATGAATCTCTAAGTCTCCCTTGTCCTCTATCTCTAGCTTTTATCCATGGACTCATTAGGACGCTGTCCTCACCGTTTTGATTGCTTTGCAGCAATCATGCCTCTTCCTGCATGGTTTGGGTTTCAGTTTGCTACCATGCATCTGGCCAAAGGCCATAGGGGTTAGTAGAAGGCTGTCCTTCTTCCTGCAGAAAAACTTGACAGTTGGTGCTTTCTCTTGTAGACGTTGAACTGCTGATGAAGATGTCATTTCTGAGTATCCATCAGCTCTTTCCTTTCGGAGAGGTTGATCTTGTATAAACCTATCTTCCCTGGAGATATTCAAAACCCATCTGGATGTGATCCTGGGAAATATGCTCTAGGTGACCCTGCCTGAGCAGGGAGGTTGGACTAGAAGATCTCCAGAGGTCCCTTCCAACCTCAACCATTCTGTGTGATTCTTTGTGATCTGTTTCATTGTTATTTCCTAGTACCATTTATTGTATCAGCTAGAAGCTCACATCAAAATCTTTTGGGAAGCAGAGAGTTTGATTCTTTTGCCACACTTAGCATCTGTGCCAGGGTGCATGTGTCTTCCAACAGATTTGTTACAAAATCATGGCCTTATAGTCCAGATGCACTCCAGGAACTACAAGGCAAATTGCAGAATAAAACTGATACTGCAAGAAAAACATGTCCTGTTATTAAGACAGTAATGTTTGAGGTTTTATATTGTCCAATCAGAAATAATTTAGTCTGGATTCTTCATTAGAAGATGTTGAATTGTTTCGAACATATATATAAGTCTTCACTGCATCTAAAATCATGCTCAAGAGAATCTTTTGTCCTTTTCCTTCCTTCTCTTTGCTCCACAGAATTTCTTCAAAGTTCTGCAACCATCAACGCCAGCCTGGAGTATATGTGTTTTATGCAGAAAATGACGATACAGTCACAACGAAAAAATTCACTTTGTATGTGAGAAGTAAGTGAGAAAACAATCCTCGTAAAGATTTAGCGGCCTGGGGGTGAGAATCTTGATCTCTTTGGCATCTCTCACTAGGGATTTTGGCACGAATGTAACTGGAACTAATATGTTATTTTTACATGTATTCCTTTACTTTTTGCTATGTCGTACAACAGAGGAGATGTAATTAAATGTTCGTTTTCTCCAACACTTTTGGACTCGGGTGACTGAAGTAGATTCCAGAGTGATCTCTGACTAGATATTGAATAAGGCTGTCTTTTGCTTTTGAAAAATATATATATACATGAATGTCTGAGCATGCAATTGAATATCTGATTTCACTAACACTAAGGCTCTTTCCTGACATCTCTCATCTAGGTGCTTTGATTTACACCTTTAATAATTAAGTCCCGTGTTCTCTGTAACAATTGTCTGGGAGACCCTGCATGTCAGGGTACAGCAAGATAAACTAATTGAATGCATACAAGTAGATCACTGCAGACATCCATACAATTAATACAGTAAGACATGGACTCCCAATGAGAAAGGTTGAGGCTTGGCTTTTAAAAGAGGAAATCACTCTAGCCTGTTAGCAAAGGTGTAAAATCTGTCTGGTGGGTGCAGAGAAACCTCTGCTCACTGCACCTGGACGAGCCCATAGCCACGACTACCATCTAGAGAGTGCGAAGCTGGTGGGATGAGGTCTGATTTGGGTCTAAATACAGAGATGGCACTAGAGTGGTGCTGACGCTGAGCTGGGTGGCCTTACCAAGCACCTGCTTCAGTATGGCAGTACAGAGCTGAGCTAACCCGGCTGGCTGGCATCTGGCCCCAAGTCTGGCGATCCATACCACAGTGTGCTATGTTACGCCGGGGTAACTGGGGCAGGGATCTGCTGGCTTTAGCATTTCTGGTGCAGGAGCCACTGCAACCTTAACAGTTCTGACTTTGTTCTGAGTGAGTATCCTCAAGGCCTGTTTCATCTCTGGCCCTGGTTTGCCCGAAGGGAGCACAGCATCTGTCCCAGAATTTTGAGGAAGATCTTTGGGGTGCTATTTTCTCCCAGGTTTTCACTGATATCTGGGATTTTTCTTGGCTGCTCTTCTCCAGTGGACCCCAGGCATTGCCACAGGAGAGCAGGAGACAAGGAGACTCAGGGGACAGGAACATCTCAGTCCCAGTCAGTCCCAGACCAGATGCTAGGACGGGTTAAATAACACCACACGGAGGATGTGGTCTCCGTCACATACCTTCTTAGCCAGGAGCCCTGTAATTGGACTCATGCAGCTTCACATGGAAAGTCTGTTCTCTGTCCCTGACCAACATGGGAAGCAAGACCCACAAACACTTAGCGTGCTTCTCCAACATCACTGCCTGGACTTCAGTAGCGCAGTATAGACAAGAACAGAATCACATTTTTGCCTTGCACTCCTCCATTTTTAATAGTAAAGCTATGTAAATGAAATGGGGAATGCCAAGGAAGACTAGCCTCATCACATCTGAGGAAGAAGTTATTATTATTATTATTTTTACTCCTCCCTTTAATCTATCATCAACAGTGAGAACAGAATAAGAGAAATTAGTCATACACAGAGAAAATGAACATTTCTTAAGAAAACCACAAACCCTAGGAGGGCTATGAAATACAGTGATATTGCTACAAAGGGTCAGAAAGTGTGACTGCTGTAGTGACCACATGAATGGTGAAGATATACAGTGAGAGGAAACAGCTATACTCATTAGGTGTCAGCTTCCTATAGTCCATTCGTGGCATTTTTTTCCCTAATAACATATGAGTTAATGCAGCTAGCCTGCAGACTCTTTGACATGTAGTACATACGTTAGGTCTTGTACTCTTCTGTCCATGATTTGCACACACGCACAGCCTTGTCTCGTGTTCTCAGTTACCTCAGTTCTGCCAAACTGCAGCATCTTGCCATTACTGTAGGTTAATGAGCTACAATACAGCAATCTCCTGTGCACATTTTCTATGAGCAAAGCAGTCAGAATTTGGCTCTTGGCAGAGTCCCATGGCAGAGCACTTGCTCTGAGTTGCAAAAGCAGAAGTTGAGACTTCTAATTTTTTTCCTCTGCCACTGTTTTGCTCTGGCTGCCCATACAGAGAAGTGGGTGCTCTCCTTGGCTTACCCACACTCCCATCCAGCAGAACCAAAGTACGGGGGTAGAGGAAGGAGGGGGACTGAGGTCTACACCCAGCTCTCACACTGACATACGAGTGAGTTATTTTGCAAACACAGGGCAGATCTTGGTCTTAGCAAATGTCACTTCACTGCATAATCACAGTGGTTTTAGTCACTGAAGTGCTGATGCAAACTGTCTTGTATTATCTTGTTGCAGGGAAACCTAAAGTAACAATGCAGTTAACGTTCAAGCAGATCTCCTGCATTTCTGACAGTTACCCTGCCTCATCCTGGATTTGGAGGAATTGTCTCGAACTGAACTCATCTAAGTATATAATTTTCTTTCCCTTGGCTTCATTGCAAGGATCATATTTGAGTTATCGTTAACTAAGTGAAAACTGGCCTATAACAAGCTAAGTGTAAAATGCACCCTTGCTCATTGGAAAATGGGAAATTGTGGCCGGTTCTAGGGGGAATGGAATCATGAAAACCAGGGAAAGTTTTCATTTTTTTTGTTGAAATCAAATGAAATCTATACAGATGTTTATTTAAGCTCTTTACACTGAAATAAACCCCACTGGGTCTATATCAACAGTTAGGACGTTACCTACTCCCATGTAAGTTTTTCTCTCGGTCTATCAAAGTTACAGGACATTCAGGAAACCTATCGGAAAGCTTTGGGTTATATATCTGTACAGTGATATGAAGCTCATTACAGTGCAGTTATTGAGAATGTTTTCAGTAAAGTTAGTGAGAGTGTTTTCATTTCCTCTATTTATTTAAGGCAATGAATCAGGCCCTAGTATTTCAGGGAAGCTGAGGAGGCTTCAAGCTGTTTAATTAATTCTGCACTGTTATTTTTAGATACACCAAAAAATAATAATTTCTCAGCTGTAGAAAAGTACTAAGTCAAATTACCTTTTGGAAGATTATGAATGAGTCTTCAATTATTTTAAATAGATTTTTAAAAAAATCTGGACAATTTTCTCATCTATACCTCCACAAAGACTTCTTAACATCAGTCTATTTGTGCAGAAATGGAAGAAGAAAGAAAATATCTAGTTTGTGAGTTTAAAATACTCTTTAAAATAGCCTTCTAGAAAAAAAAAAATACTGTAACATTTCTTCTCCTGGGAACTTCCACGTGTAGAAGCTAATTCTATGTGTAGAGCTGAATGAATTATATTTTATTTACTTACGAACACTGGTGAAAAGTGGGAGTAGCTCTGTGGATGGGAGGCAGAGAACGCACTTTACCCCTGCCCATGCTGCCATGTCCATCAGTCTCTCACACGAGACAAAGTGGCGGGCCAGAAGCCACAGCAGGAACCAGACTGGTGGCTTTAAGCAATGTTGGGCAGGGCTCCCTGATGGATCATACTAACTGAGATGCAGTGGCAGGTAAATTGGCACAACTCCACTGAGATCTGCTTGGTTTCATAGCCTTTGACTCAAAATACTTCCAGAATACCTGCCGTTGGCCCCAGGGAATTAAAAGTGAGACTGGCAACTACTCTTAAATCTCAGTCTAACAGTGACAAATAAAACCCAAGCCCATCCATCCATCCTCCCCAACACAGACAAAAGAAATATTCTGTAATTACCCACCTTCCCCCATGAAAATGCCAATATGAGCCCCAAATCAGAACTGGACTCCTTTCTTTTTCAGCTGTACAGAAGAAATCACTGAGGGGATTCAGAACTTCTTGCCAGAGAGGAGATCCCTGGGGTCGTGGATTTCAAGCAGTATGTTAGATATAAGGGAGACAGCAACAACCTTCTCTGTTGAGTGCTGCGCAAACAATTCTGTCGGCTCAGCCTGTGAAAAGAGTTTCATTAACCTGTCAGGTACCGTAAGCCAGTGTTTTAGCACAGGCTTTCTCAAGTTGATTAAAAATGGCAAAACAGAACTTAACGGTAATATTTATCTGGCTAACTAGCTGACAGTGCAACAGTTGTTGCAGGTAAAATGCAAGCACTATGCATACAGAGGGTGGAATGGTGGATGAATGATGGATATGTGACTCTTTTCTTCAGTTTCAAAGCAGAGGCCTCACCCATTAAAACCAGTAGAAATTTCACACGAATAGGAACTGCATGTTGGAGCCATGGCAAAGTTGTGGCCTGCTTTTTTATTTTTCCTTTGTAATCCTTATCTGAAACCTAGAGGTATCAGCTCTGGAAAAAGCTGAAGCTGCTTAGGTAGCTGGTGCCAGGAGTTTGCTCTTATTCATCTGCTGGAGCTCACTACGGTATTACTGTGCCACCTAAAATGGGCTGTGGGAGCTCTCCTCAGCCCACAGAGGTTGTTCTGCACCTGCTGCACAGGCAGTTTGTGCTTGAGAAGCAGAGAAGGGCAGGGGTAAGGCCTCCTTCAAGTGCTGTAGGTAGGTGGCCAAGACCTTGTTTGTGAGCTGTTGTGCAGTCTCTCCTCTTTTAGGGGACACAAGAGATTCCCTACTTGTTGAAAAAGGAAAGGCAATGGGATCGTTTGCTTGTGTATTTTATATTGGTAACACCATATAGATTCCATAGGGCAAAACATTTCAGCTACAGGAAGCATGCTGTGGCACTTGGGAAGTGTTAGATAGTACCCAGATGTTTGTGTTATTCATTTGGAACAAGGGATTTCCTTTGTCATGGAGGGACAAGCTTTTCTCTGCTTTTGACCATAGCTAATAGGAGCTCTGCCCACAACTGAGAGAGGTTCCCTGAAAACGCCTCTCAGGCTCCCTGTGCGATCCCAGAGAGGACAGAGGAGCTACTGGATCTTGAACTCCAGAAGACAGGCAACAAATCTTAAAGAAGCTAATGAAGACAGAGAAGAAAGCAGAAAGCTTTCTGAGAAGCTCTCACCTGCTTTACCTTGGAGGATTACCAGTAGTGAAAGGGAGAAAATGCAGAGAATTCAGGTTTAGGACCGTTTGCTTTGTTTCTGGGATTAGGCAGAGACAGTAGCAGGCCTGGGCCAGGGTGGTGACTTGCAGCAGGACAGCGTGCAGGGCAGCAGAGTGGCAAATGCCATCAGCTGCTGCTGCCTTCTCTAATAGGCCATGATATGAACTCAGGCCTCATGTAAGCATTGCACCTACCCACCGATGCCTTCCTATGTCCTTGACTAGATAAGAAGTTCCTTGTTGAGCAGTAGAGCAATGCTCCAAGCAGGTTTTGTATAGCCAGTCTGCAGATAACCAGTGCTTTGCTATCTAACATATATGTCTTGGGGGAAGGCACAGGGAGAGAGGAAAGAGAAATGATCAGAAGAAAAATCACTTATTCCTCTATTTATGTTCACACAGCCCGATCCATGCAACACATCAGTGCCACAATCCACTCAGATTTACTGATTCATAAAACTTTTTTTTTTAATGAAAATAAATATCAGAGTTACCCAGCACTTAAGCTGTCATACCCAATTCCTTGCTTTGCATGTGGCTGTATCTCATTTACAGTGCTGAGGAGGTTCAGGTGTGAGAGGACTGCAAATTGGCAGGAGTGACAAAACCACGATGGGTTTCCTTACACCTTTAGCTTTACACATGCACTCTGATTCACTGTTTAGTAACATGTATCTTTTAAAGTTGCAGGAGCTGTTTCTTCCCCTCCGGATAATGCTGCATTCTACGCCTCTGCTGGATTTTTCATTTTATTTATTGCTCTTTTGTTTTTACTCGTTTTTCATAAATATAAAAAGGTAAAAGCAAACATAAATACCTGCCCCTTCTTCTGCCTTTTGTTTTTAACGAACTGTTTCTTCTTCTCCAAGACTTAATTAACTTTTCCTTTTTTTTTCCAAAGCAATTCAGATATGAAAGCCAGTTGCAAATGATACAGATGATAGGCCCATTGGATAATGAGTACATCTACATTGACTTCAGTGAATTTGAGTATGATCTCAAATGGGAATTTCCCAGAGAAAATCTGGAATTTGGTGAGCAGTCCACAAGGCAAAGCTTGGTGTTGGTAGTACAGCCTGTGTTGTACCAGTAACAAATAACATTGGTATATTTTGTCTTGTAGGGCAGGTCCTTGGTTCTGGGGCTTTTGGGAAAGTGGTGAATGCAACAGCTTATGGAATTAGCAGGGCAGGAGATTCAGTCCAAGTTGCAGTCAAAATGCTGAAAGGTATGACAAACTCTGGGTGCCTTTCACAAGCAGTGGTGTGTTTTAGTGGCTCTGAAGCAGAAGCAGTGCTGGAAATCCCTTAAAATACAGACTTTTACCAGTTGCATCTCACAAAGCCTTGTTTCTCCTTCAAATATCTCAGTTCTAAAAGGTGCCACTGCTGTATGTTCTTAGTGTAACGTGTTGCATTTTGTCCTACACTTCAGTGAAGATCTGTGTTGTGTGGCGACGGACGGAGCTGCACTGATCTAAAGAGGAAGAATGGCACTTTATAGCACAAATTAGCCTAGGTGGTTACGCTGATGTCTCTGTGGATTTGGTCCCAAGATCTCTTTTTCTTGCAGCGCTGTCTAGCTGTTGCACTCCTTTTAGCTACCTAACACTGTTATCTTGCCTTCTCTATCTGCTACTTTCATTCTTTGCCAGCCTAAAAATGACAGATACCAGCATCTTAGAATTGTTTTCCCAAGCACAAAAAGATCCACCCCCCTTATCTTCCATGTTTGACTTAATTTTTATACTGTACAACAACTTTCTAAGATGTTCCTAAACCTATTTTCAGGTAAATTAATTTGAAATGAAGACTTTCAAGTGAAAAAGCATCTCAATAATTTGTGTTTTGAATTCTTTGCTGGAGGTTTACAAGTTTGTGATGTTGTTACCTTTACAGAAAAATCTGACACTTCAGAAAAAGAAGCTCTAATGTCCGAGCTGAAAATGATGACACACATTGGAAGCCATGAAAACATTGTGAACCTACTAGGAGCTTGCACTGTGTCAGGTATCTAGCAATTGTGGAAAGGTACCAATTAAAAATATTAAATTAATGGGGACTCTTGAACAGAAGTATTGAAATTGACTCCTAATAGCAGTATTAAAACATCCAAGTCATAATAAAATATTTATCCCTCAGGTTGCTGCTCCCCTCAAACCCTCTTTTTTAACTCTCTTCCCCAAACAATTTTATTATTCTGCTCTGGCCTAAAATAAACTAAAGATGAAATGAAAGCAAAATTAAAGCAAAATTTCCGTATGTGTGTACGGAAGTAGATCCTTTCTAATTGTACTGACATGAAGTAATACAATAGTTTTTCTATGGAAGAGATTTTCCTGAAATAGGGGTGATGACACTGATAAAGGCCAGTTCTTTCAGAGAAAAGGAGAAAAACTTGTCTTGTGTAAGGTACCTTTGTATCTACATAAAAAATTGTATTGTAAAAAGGAAAGGAAAATCATATTCCTTATCAAACTGTGAAATTATAGAAAGAAATGGAAAAGTGAGCAAGGGATTGACATGAACGAAAAGAAACCGGAAAGAATAAGAGAAAAAGAAAGAAAAAATAGGGAACTGAATAATGAAAAGAGAGAGAACTCTTCAAAGAGACTCAGTGTGAAAATCAAATAAAGATGGGAAGAACTGAGCAAAGAAGTTCTAAGAGTAAAGTAACAGGATATTATTGTTAATTAATTATTGTATGTCTTGTGATATCATTGAGGCAATGTACAAACACAGATAGTTCTTGTCCCAAGAACTTCCAGCCTAGCTAGTCCAGCAGTGCCCAGGAGTGGGAGGAGACTGTCTGAGGGTTTTACCCACTCTTTGTCCATGAGATGGATTGTAATACCTGTCAGAGAGTTTTATTAAGTCAGATAGAGCAAAGATATCAGTTAAGTCTTGTTTCCCTGGTTTGCATTAACAGCAATACTGTCGTGCAAAGACGTTTGAGGCGTAAGAGGAAAGCAGACAAATAGATCATGACTGGGGTTGAAATCATATAGCAAGTTTCCAGGCAGTAGCTGATGCTGCCTTCTGGAGCACCTTGCAAGACGTGATCATTTAGGCTGGAGCACTGCAGGGAGCACATGCTCATTCGGTTTGGATGGAACAGCTCATCCTGGAGGTCATCACTAAGCTAATGGAGGACAAGAAGGTGATCAGGAGTAGTCAGCATGGATTCACCAAAGGGAAATCATGCTTGACCAATCTGATAGCCTTCTATGATGGAATGACTGGCTGGGTAGATGAGGGCAGAGCAGTGGATGTTGTCTACCTGGACTTCAGCAAGGCTTTTGACATTGTGTCCCATCACGTCCTCGTAGGTAAACTCAGGAAGTGTGGGCTAGATGAGTGGACGGTGAGGTGGCTTGAGAACTGGCTGGATGGCCGAGCTCAGAGGGTTGTGGTGAATGGCGCAGAGTCAAGTTGGAGGCCTGTGGCTAGCGGTGTCCCCCAGGGGTCAGTCCTGGGTCCAGTCTTGTTCAATATATTCATCAATGACCTGGAGGAAGGCACAGAGTGCACCCTCAGCAAGTTTGCTGATGATACTAAACTGGGGGGAGAGGCTAACACACCAGAAGACCGTGCTGCCATTCAGACAGGCTGGAGAGCTGGGTGGTGAGGAACCTCCTGAAGTTCAGCAAAGGCAAGTGCAGGGTCCTGCACCTAGGGAGGAATAACCCCATGCCAGCAGGACAGGCTGGGGGTTGACCTGCTGGCAAGCAGCTCTGCAGAGAAGGACCTGGGAGTGCTGGTGCACAGCAAGTAAAGCATGAGGCAGCAATGTGCCCTTGTGGCCAAGAAGGCCGATGGTCTCCTGGGGTGCGTTAGGCAGAGTGTTGCCAGCAGGTCGAGGGAGGTGATCCGGCCCCTCTCCTCAGCCCTGGGGAGGCCTCACCTGGAGTACTGTGTCCAGTGCTGGGCTCCCCAGGACAAGAGAGACATGGCGCTACTGGAGAGAGTCCAGCGGAGGGCTACAAAGATGATGAGGGGACTGGAGCATCTCTCCTATGAGGAAAGACTGCAAGAGCTGGGCCTGTTCAGCCTGGAGAAGAGAAGACTGAGAGGTGATCTCATCAACATGTACAAGTATCTGAAGAGGGAGTGTCGAGAGGATGGGGCCAGTCTCTCCTCCGTGGTGCCCAGCAACAGGACAAGAGGCAATGGGCAGAAACTGAACCACAGGAAGTTCCACCTGAACCTGAGAAAAAACTTCTTCACTGTGAGGGTGACAGAGCATTGGAACAGGTTGCCCACAGAGGTAGTGGAGTCTCCTTCGCTGGAGATATTCAAAAGCCGTCTGGATGTGATCCTGGGCAATATGCTCTAGAGGAGCCTGCTGGAGCAGGGAGGTTGGACTAGATGATCTCCAGAGGTCCCTTCCAACTAAAACCATTCTGTGTCTGGCAGGGTAGGGCAGCAATGCTTTCAGCTACGTCCAAATACCATGTACAAAAATGTTTACGTTGTCATCCTTCCTCTGAAAAAGCTTACATTTCTTCCTAGTGTGCCTTACCTTGCTTTACAGGGATCCTTCTGGCAGAAATGTTCACAGTTTGTATTTGGTCTTTCTCAGACAGAAGCAGTGATGTCAATGCAAGACTTTGCAGGGTGGTGTGCGACCACTCTGAGCGTTTTTAGAGCCTTTCACTCTGCTGCCTTGTAATGGTTTGCTTCTGGCCTGTCTGGCCAGGGAATTGGAGTTATTTTTCTTTTTTTTAAAAAGTGGCCTGACCAGTGCGCCACTCGGACACATCTCCTTGTAAGGTCCTTCTCCCCCATAGGTCCTGTCAGCAAAAGCACTCAAGTCCTAAGTGGTCTTGAGGAAGAAAAGAGTATTTCTAGAGCATTAAGTTAATGAGGCAAATGAAAGGGATTCATTTTCGTCAAATGGTGCCAATTCAGACCAACAATTCGATTAGCAAGGTGTCATGCTTTGCTCTAACCGTGAGTGGTTTAGATATTGTGGTGCATCGTCATAGCTTTTGCTCTCCTCCCCAGTGCTGTTAGTTTGGGGAAGGCTTCTTGTGCTTTTGTAAGGATTTGTGCTCCACCTTGGGCCATGTACCCCAGGGACCATACAGTTACACAGATTTTGGAAAGGAACATCCCACAAGTCCATCAGTACAGGTTATCTACCTGTAAATGAAAGATGGTTAGGATGTTTAATACAGATTAATCCTGGGAGAAGGTGAGACCTTATTAGGGCTTTAATGGGGAGACTTCTATAGATCATAGGAAACATTAACATTTCAAATTATTTCAGGACCCATCTACTTGATATTTGAATACTGTTGCTATGGTGACCTTCTGAACTACTTAAGGAGCAAGAGAGAAAAATTTCACTGGACACTGACGGATATCTTTAAACAGCACAACTTCAGCTTTTACCACAATATTCATTCGGACCAAAATTCCAGGTAAAGCTTTCAGCAACAGTTTAATAGTTCATGAAGCTACTGTCACTTTTTAAGCTGGATTCTCAGCTGTGGTATAAACTGGTATAATTACTGAATTCTTGAGGATCTGCCTTGGCATACTTCAACAACCAAAGCCTAGAGAGGAACTGACATTTGATTTTCTTTATGATAAGGAAGTCCTCACTGAACTGCAAGCGACAAGAAATTTCGTTTGTCTTTCCAGTTTTGAGACGACTCATGTCTGTGCCCAGACTCTTAACAGAAATAGCTGATAATGCTCTTCACTGTAAAGCAGTTTACATGAAGCAGATTGTTATCCACTGTATGTAATATTTGAAAATGTGTCACCCTCTCCAGAAAGGGAACTGTACTAAAATATGGCGTGAATATGACTCTGTGCAGAGAGGATGACTTTGGAAGCTTACAACCAAGTCAAAGCATAAATGTGGCTTCTGAATCAAGTGGGATCGTGCTGTATTCTGAGGAAGGTAAGGGATTAATTGCTTTGATCTCTAACAATTCTAACTATTACTATTTTGTTTACCATACTATTGATCTAGCTGGACTAGATTCAGTGACACAGGAAGCCCTTTTCTATCTTATGTCTCTTCACTTCTGATATAAATTTTTTTGGAGCAGGATTCAGCAACATTTAAGACCTCAATCTTATATTTCTGGTGGTGCTACACAGGGTATTTGAGTATGAAAATATCCTTTGCTTCAGTTTGTGTCTGAGCAAAAGATGAAAAAGATGGATGCTCTTTGTCATGCTGTTCTTCATAGCATCATGTAAAAACCCTTTTAACAGTCAATATAATTAAATAGAGAGCGAGGAAGGCCATGGAAAATGTATACTCCCGGTTATTTTTTACAGATGAAATTAAACATGCAAATAGACAGATGGATGAAGAAGAAGACTTTAATGTGCTCACTTTTGAAGACCTTCTTTGCTTCTCATATCAAGTTGCCAAAGGAATGGAGTTTCTTGAGTCCAAATTGGTATGGCTAAGGGTAGCAAATTGTTTAAATAGAAAAGGTGGCAAAAATAGATCAGTTTAGTAAAAGGCAGATTGAGGAACAGAGCCACACAGTGGCAGGCTTGAATTAAACTTCCTTCCCTGGCATCTAACACAGACTAGATTGCAAATCTACGCAGGGCCCTGAGCAAGAAGTGTGCATTGCACACTTCCTTCTGATCCCATGCCTTGCCATGAGCAATTGGGGGAACTATCCAGTTTGCTCATTCATAAAGTAGCTGGAGTGGAAGGAGGTACCAATTCACAGAGCTCAATGTGAAGCCACGACCTAAGGGAATTATTTCCTTCTATTACAAAATGCTGCAGAGCGTTAACTCATACTTTCTCTGTAAGTGCATTCACAGAGACCTTGCTGCCCGGAATATATTAGTGACCCATGGAAAAGTAGTGAAAATATGTGACTTTGGCCTTGCCAGAGATATAATGAATGACTCCAACTACATCGTCAGGGGCAATGTAAGTTCCTGCCTGTTCTTTATTTTTCATGCCATTGTAAGAGTGATAAAGAATCAAGAGGGTGAAGCTTTTAATTCTCAGATTTTTGTTAGCTTTATAGATATCTGTACAGACAATGCAGAAATCTTCCTTTTTCCTGCCCTGCAAATACAAATTCTTGGCTTATAGTTAACCGCATCAAAGTAATGATAGTACTGTAAATGAGATGATATTCATGTCCTTTCAAAAGCACACTGAAATCTATTGATGGAAAATACTGTTTGCTGTTGTGGATAATTACAGCTTAGGGACAATAGCGTATGTGTGGGGTACACCAGATCCTCCATGCATATAAAGAAGTACAGTGTGGACATCTCCATCTGAGTGCTCACTCTAGAAGTTAGAGATGTGAAACAGGTGCTTCTAGATCACTGCTCCTCTCCCCTCTCAGTAGTCATCTAAAATGAGTTGGATGAATTGCCCTTAGAAGTGCCTATTTCTCTCCATATAGGGAATGTAAAGGGATTACTTAAGAAAGGCCCAGCTTTTCACTTAGTGAACATGAATTGAGTCTGCTCAAGCAGGGAGAACTACAGTGAGTCATCTAGATAGACTGTGTTAAAACATGATTTGACATCTCTTACCCCATCCGTACAGGCTCGCTTACCAGTTAAATGGATGGCTCCTGAAAGCTTATTCGAAAGGACGTACACAATGAAGAGTGATGTCTGGTCCTATGGAATATTACTATGGGAAATATTCTCTTTAGGTATGTCCTGTAACACAGCAAAAGAACTCTGCTTGTCTTTGGTGTCTTCTGAATTAATGCGTATTCTCTAATATTTTCCATAGGTGTAAATCCCTATCCTGGTGTTCAGGTTGATACCAACTTCTACAAATTAATTCAAAGTGGATTTAAAATGGACCGACCATATTATGCTACAAAAGATGTGTGAGTGTACTTTCTGAAAGGTGCATACCATGGGGATTTAGGCTTACTTGGTCACTGTTTTGATGACTTTTTATTTATTATACACGGTACCCTGTTCAAAAAAGTTTCAAAAGATGAGATCATCTTCTTCCAACTCTGAAAAAGGCTGCTTGATCATGTAGGTTTTGTCCTAAAGTAGAAATGGTTAACACTAAAGAGTATGTATATTTGAAAGGACTAATTTATTATCTATGTTCAGTTGTGTCTTCCTTTTCCAGGGAACTTCTAGTTTTCAGATTAAAAAGTTTTTTTCCTTTTTTTTTTTTTCCAAAAGCAATGTTATACCATATTCGCTTTAGACAGCAGCTTAATCTTTGGTAAATTTTCTCTCTATTTTATTTTTAATTGATCTTTTTTTAATTGAGCGTTAGCATTTTTCATTCAATTCCAGGAAGAATTTCATTCAATTTGAGGAAGAAAAATCTTGTTAGGGAAAAACCCTGCAAAGGTAGATCTGGAGGGAGCTATTCCTGTACTTTACATGCTTTCCAGACTGTGCTTCTCAGTCTTTATATGAATCTGATTGCCCTGATGAGTTCTGTCCAGAGGGGAACTCCCAGTTTGTCAACTGAAAAAGGAGGTGGCAGGGAGGTATGAGACCTGGAGTATGAAGGAAAGGAGAGGGCTTTGGGTTTTCTGACCTCTTCTGGCAGACTTATAGAAACAGCCAAGGGACTCAGTGCCTTGACATGGCACTGTAGTGTTCTTAGACTTTTCATGTAGAGACTGCAAAGTCATTAAAGGTGCAGGTGTATCTGACAGTGCCTGGAAGCCCAGAAAGGATTGCTATGGGGCTTACAAATACCAGAGAAACTATTGACATAAGTCGACAAAGGATTTCCGGAGACAGGCATTTCGGTGGTTGGAACTGTAAAGTCTCTAAGGTGGTATTTCAACCTCAGAAAGATTTTTGCAAGGTTCCATAAATTCCATAAAGAGATTCACTGTGAAAGAGTGACTCTATACGGTGTCTCTGTAAAGAGACTTTACTGCCCACAAGTCGAGGGAGTCCACAAGGAGTAGATTTGGCCTCAGAGTCGGACAGGAATTGTCTTCCAACTATTTTCTGTATAGAAGCTGGAAAACAAGGTTAGCATGCTGGTAAGTGCCAGCCAGGATGAAATCCTGGCCCTGCTCTGACTAGCAAGATTTTGCTAGGAGCTCCAGCGAAGCAATGTTCTTAATTTAAATTATTTTCCTCTTCTTTCTTTATGTTTTTCTCAGGTGCAACACACTCAAATCTGGACTCTTTTTATAAAATCGTTCTGGTGTCTCCTAATTCCCACCAAACTTCCACCTTTCCATGTAGTCACTTACTACAGACTTCAATAGCTAATAGGTTTTTATTTATCACCTTTTTGCTCCTGCAGCTATTACATAATGCAGTCCTGCTGGGCCCTTGACTCCAGGAAAAGACCCTCTTTTTCTTGGCTGGTTTCCTCTCTTGCCTGTCAGTTGGCTGAGGCAGAAGGAGCAGTAAGTAAACACGGAAAAAAGAAAAATGTTTTGTTTGTAGCCCCATAGACCACAGTGGGCTTTAGCAGGTAGCGCTAACTGGGATGTTTAGCATATAGTTTGTCCATGGTAGCCCAAAACCCTGGCTCTTGCAAGAGAAATAGTCTTCTTGTTTCCATTCAAGTGCACCACTGTGTTGTGGAGCTATTCTCCATGGGTCTATTTAAGACCTTGGGGAAACTTATGTGAGAGTATTTGTGCCTTGCCATCAGAAGGAATCCTGACATCCCAGATGAGATTTTATTTCCTGCCACTGTCTGCACTTTGATGCCGGGTGGCTAAAATCTCTCTCCCCGTGCCCACAGAAATGTGCCTTTTTTGTGCAGAATGCAGTGCAGCTGGCTTTGGTAATGCTGTTAGCTACCAGGTGAGAGCCTAGGTCATGTTCCAGGATCTCAGAGGTGGGGGTTCTGTATTTATGTGCTGCCCACATCCTTAAGAAGCCAGAGCCAAATGTCATTCTCAAATTTTACCCTCAGCCATATTTTAACTGAAGGGTCAAAAAATGAGCAGGATCTGAGGAGCCATGTTCTGTTTCTGTCCTTAGTAGACTCACATCTCCTCCTCAAAAAAGATAAACAGCTCCTTCCAAAACTACGGATTCCTTCCTGGGTGTCCACTGTGGGCTAGACCCACTATTTCCCAGTATACAGTGTCCTTGTTACACTCTTGCCGTGGAGGGGGGTTATAAATGACTCTGATCTTTGCAGCATTGAACCTTCTGTAACCTGTTAGGCAGGGTCCTGCAGGGTCCTTTCTCCTGCTCTCACCCCCAACAGATACACAGGGCTCAGGTGCTGGGCAGGGGCTGCCTGTGCTCCCATCCTTATGACCACTGCCAATGTCAGTCAACTCTGGTAACACTGAGGGGTTCCCTCTTTGCTTGGGAAATGATGAGCAACTTTGATGCACTGTAGTTAGAATAAAATCAGTGTTTGCCATCCCATGTCCTCTCTCAGCCTAGCTCTTTTTGGCCAGATAAGATACATCTCACTTAGCCAGTTGTCTCGACTGCCTTCAGAGTCAGTGAGAAGTAATGGGCAGGTCTGAGTGCGGTTCTCCCACAGTGTGCAAGGATGTCTCCTTTAAGAGGAGATGGCTGTGGCTTACAAGTGCCAGTTTCTCAGGGAGAAAAACAGTTCTCCAAGTACAGCACATAATAATAGAAGATACAATTTATTTTCTCTTCCCAATATGTAGGTTTACCAAAATATGGAGAAACATATTTCTACACACGGTTCCAGTTACAAAAATAAAGCACAAGTAAGCAGGGATGAGGAATCTCACCTGTCTACAATTCTGCCCCAGAATGAAGACTCTCTGGTTGAACAGTAACCCGGGGTCCGGATTTATCTTGGTATTTTCATAAACTCTGTGTAGCATAAATGTTTTATACTACCACTAAGAAAAGAAAATGTTACCAGATGCTGCTGTATCCACATTTCTTATGGTCCAGTTCATATTTCTATTACTTTCAGGAGAAGCCATAACAATTCTTTTTTTTTTTTTTGAGCTCAGCAAATGCATATATCACAAGACACAAGCAGTTGTCTTTTACTGTTTCTCTGCAACCAGAAATTTCTTATTTCCGGTTTTATGTAAACTGTATCTAATCAATGCATTGAATTTAGGCTGCTGTTGCCAAATTGCAAGAAAATATATGAATATCAGTGATGTTTTAGTCAACGTTTACAAGAATGGACTATGTATCTAAAGAAAAATGGTGTGATTTTCAGAAGTGCTACATATATCTTGATCTTGATATGTCAGTGCATGTTAGAAATAAGGCCATTTAAGTGGCTAACTCTAGATGCACAAGTTTAAAATATCAGCCTTGTTGCTCATCTTATCCTGAGCATCTCAATTCCTGTAAAGTTCCTATCGATCCAGTTCAGGTGAGCTGACTTCATCTAGCTTTAAGTACGTGGGTGGGCTCTAGTCATCCAGGCTATGTTTTATATTCACTGATAAGAGTTAGACACTTTCAGGGAGTGATTTCTTCTACCTTAAAATCTAAAACATGCAGGAGGAATGACGTTTGAAGAAGACATTCTGCCTCCTTGATCTAGAAAATCTAGGTGATTGGCTCAGACTGGAATTCTCACTTCCACTGCATTACAGCTAATTCTACCCTTTGGGCTTTTCATGTTTCAATGTTAAATATAAATTTTTAATTTTAAAGAAATTATCCTCAGTAGCATCTTAGACGTGCAACAACATCACTCCCAACTCCTGAAATTCTCAGCCCGGATGTATGAATGCCAATGCAATTAGATGAGAGTATGCCTCCCTAACTTTCTTTTGGACTCCCGTGACAATAAGCACAGGCTTGACAGTTTTTAATATAAATAAAAAGACACATTATTTTCCTGATGATATTTCAAGGATTTATATATACAGCTTTCATAATGGCTAACAGGATGCATTTGTACCCCAGTTAGTCAAGATGAGAATATGTTGGTTAGCAGTTTCTTCTCTGTTACATTTTACCAAATGCTAACCATGATTAGGACTTCCAGTAGCAATTGTAATAACAATAATTATTTGGGTGGAATATGCTGTCACATAACTTGAACTGCTCTTTACTAACATTCTCTGAAGATAATTAGTGTTTTAAAACAGCAATTATGAATTGTATATTTGGGTTAACATTTTTGAATAATCAATAAATCATTGCTTTTTTATCAGATATAAACTGCTGAAAAATAATTTGGAAATACAAAAATAGCAATAATACTTGGTAACATTGCATTTTCTGGAAAGTATATACGAATTTTTAACATATTCCTTTAACAGTTTCAAAGAGATGTCACTGTTTAGCATTATTAACACAGTACCTGCCGCAGTCGGAAAGAGAGAGTTGAGTGTCTTGTGCAGACATGAATTTTCAGCCATTCTAGCCTTCAGAGCCAGAGAAGCTAAGTGCTGAACTAACCAGCATCCAAGCTTATTTGGCCGTAGAAGCTAAGCAGATGAGAGCCTGGCTCACACCTCAGTGGAGGAGCAGATAGGACTCCCCAAGTGCTTTAAGATAAGCCAAGAAGTTGTGTCAAATATTTTTTCAAGGAGATTAAAAAAAAAAAAGGATAGATGTCGTCTGACCCCATCATCACTGCTAAGCTGAGACTCAGAAATAAAAAGACAAATAGAGAATCTGACACATCTGACACATACCACTCACAATACACATGTGAAAAAGCAGTTTAGGTAAGACTATGTGAGACCAGTGAAGAAATGGAGTGAGGAGAAAGATCCTCCTGTTCTGCCTGGAAGTGCAGAGAGCTGTGTATCTGCTTCTCCACAAAGCAGAGAGGGGTGGGACAAAGCTACAGGAGGTACACAGTGGAAAATCATATATTTTAGGTGCACATTGCCTTCCTGGGCTGCTTCCAACACAACTTAGCAAAGCGTTAGACATGCTAGATACGTTTGTGCAGAGCCATAGCCAGGGCTGCCTAAGGAGCAGTTTTGTGATTCTTGCAGGAAAATGGCCATGTTTCTCTCGTTAAGATCCAGACCCCTCACCTGCGTCTCCAGGAGCAGCTTCTCTGGAGAAAGTGCTAAATTACCCCTGTAGTCAATGGAAAGAGGTGAGCTTGTCCGAAGACCTCCAACCGAGATGCCATTAGCCTAAGCTAGATGCATTAACTCAGACAGAGATTGACAAAGATTCGGTAATCATTAAGCGAAAAGAGCAAGAACAGAACGGACTGAGCTGCAGTTAACGGCTGGTAAAAAGTCATTCAAAATTGCTAAATCACAAAGGGCACCACACTCTACCTGAAGGGGGGAAGGGAAGGGGGAAAGGAAGAGAAGGGAAGGGGGAAAGGAAGAGAAGGGAAGGAAGGAAAGAAGGAAGGGAAAGAAAGAGAAAGGAAAAAAAAAGGAAGAAAAAAAGAAAAAGATTTTACAAGTCAAATTAAAAGGCAAGATGCCTTCGGGAATTAGCCCTACCTGTGGCCAGCTAAAAGAAAATACCCAATGACCCTTTCCAAGTTTACCAGACTATTACATACCTCTATAAGGAAGTATCTAAAGTACATCGCAAAATACTGAGCCATAATTTTCCTAGATTTTTCCCGCAGACGGGCGAGTCCGAGGCGCCCCCCGGAGCCCGCAGGACAGCCGCCGGCCGGCCCGGCCCGCTCCGCCGCGGGGAGGGGAGCTGGCCCGGCAGGGGCTGCCCCGCCACGGCCCCGCCGGAGCCCGCGGAGCGCGGCCGCGGCCGTGGCGGTCCCCGCGGCGGTGCCGCCGCCGTGCCGGCACTAGGTGGAGCTCCGCGACCGCGGTGCCGGGCGCGCCGCCCGCAGCCCCCGCCGACAGGCCGCCCTACCCTGCAGCGGCCGCCCCTGCCGCTCGGAGGCGTTTTGTGGACGCCCGGAGGACACTGGAGGTCCCACTGCCCAGGGTGGCGAGAGGCAGCGCTGCCTGCTGCCCTCAGCCGGGGGTTGCGATCTCAGCACTCCTGTGTTTCGCCTGCCCCATCAGGAGTGACCGAGGCAGGCAAAGCCCGGCCTTCTTTCCCTGCGGAGAGCTGAGCCTGGGTCCTACAAGCTGGCTTGTATGGGGCTCAGCTTCCCCTTGCTCCCATCGCAGAAGTAGGTGATGGAGAGTAGACAAGGCCCCAGCTGCTTTCTCAGCAGAAGAACCAGGACCAGCCACTGTGTTTGGATCAGACCTAAAAGAGACCTGAGGCAGCAAGGCTGGAGGTTATGGTGCCTGAATTCAGCATGTTTTGTTGTCAAGGGGAATCCAGGGCCGTAGTGCTGACATTCGAGATCTCATAGCACCGATAGGATGGAAGAAGCTGGGACTGATCATGTGTTGAACCAAAAGAAGAGAGCAGAAGTGGCTGTCATACAGGAGAATTAGTGCTGGCTTTCAGTCTGGAGGTCCATGGAAGGGTCTGTGAAAGATGATTTAAAAAAAATCTAAGATCTTATTTACTACAGAGAAATTTACAGACATGATAGTTTTGAAGAGGCCACACTTCGGCTAGGAAATATTTTAGGGATGCAGAAATCAAAGCAGGCTGAAAACTGCATTGGGGCATTCTCCTGGAAAAGGACACACATAATTTCAGCTCCTTCTCACAGATGCTGCCTTAGATCAAGTACTCACTGGCCAGGGCTCTCTCTTCCTAGGTGAATGCACTGCTAACGCTGGTGAGTCACTCTCCCCTTCCTTACCTCTCTCGTTCCCTCCCCCTCTATCTCCAAGGCTAATTTATTAGGCCATACAAGGTAAAACAGCTTCAAAAAGAAGCACTAAAAGACCCACCTAGACCCACCTAGACCTGTGGTTAGCATCCACAAATCACTTCAGAAAGAGGTGGGAACTGAGCCCAACTGTTCACACTCAATGAGTATACTGACTGCTGCGCTGTTGAATGGTGGAGAAGGAAGCCTTTCCAGTCAAGTTGTGAGACCTCTTCTGATACATGCTTTCTGAGCTGTTTCCTGAATTCGGTCTGGTGGAGGAGCTAGAAGGAGGGATGCTTGTATCAGGGATCCTGTCTTACAGGTTATTTCCATATTAAGTTTTAGGGGTTTATGGCTATGCTTAAAAATTAGTATTTAGGTAAACAGGCAAATTTTTTAGCAGAAACGTAGGTACCTTGGGATTTTGGATATGACCTGTATCGGCTCACAGCTGAGCAGGGATTTTAAGACCTGTGTTCTGGAGTGGTGTACTCACTGTGGCAATAGGGTGATGCTTCTGTGGCCAGCTCCACAAAGGCTCATCAGACAGCCTGGGACTCCGTTCATTTATGTACTGCTAAGCTGGGATGTAAACCTATGTTCCTTACAGTGACCCACTCCGACTGCATGCTGCCTAGACCCAGAGGTGATCCTAAGCTTTGGCACTTACCTGTAGCTGCCCACATGTGCCTCAAATCACCTGTTCTGGAAAGATAAGCTGTCTGTGCCCCATGATTTTGCTGGATTTCAAGCTGATGTAAGCAGTTCAAGTCTTCGTGGAAATCGTAACAGCATAGACAGGATTGTAGCTAACAGTGCTGCCTAATCTTTTTGTAATAAGCTCATGGCTTCATCACTTATCTTCAGGACACATACCTCCAACACCCGGGTGATTCACAGCCTAAATAAATGTGACCCACAGCCCCCAAGACACCCAAAGCCCCAGGCCATTGTCTGTCATCAACAGAGCACTCCTTACCCTCCTCTTCAAGTTTGGCCTCCTAGAAACACAGCCTGGGAGTCTTGTGGACCTGGGAGAAAGGCCAGGAGAGAAACAAATCCTAACAGAGCCTCATGCTCTGATGACGTACAGCAAGACTAGGGAATTAGTTCATGTTCCTAGGCTTCTCCTCTCTTTTATTCCGTGCAGTGTAATGTAAAATGCAGCCTCAGGCCGGGGACTTGTTTCTGAAAGTCTGACACTCCTTCGCTGGTCAATGCCTTGGGCACTAGAGCCCAGTCAGGCAAGTGTTTACCTCTTCTCTGTCCAGCCCAATGACTCCTGCATTCCAGCATGCGCAAGGGTCTCCCCTCCTCCCTGGGGTCTGGTAGCAGTCTTCCTTGCACCATGCCCTAGTCTAGTGAACAGTCTACTCCCTACAGACATCACTGTCCTCCAGCTGAAGAAAGCCTGCGAGTTACTTCTAAAAGGGTTGGCGGATTCAGATCCTACAGAGAGGGAGGTGCCTACAGCTTCCCCCATTTTTCTCATAGAAAAATAATTGCCTAACTGATGTGGACTGGAATGTCCTTTAGAAAAGTCTTAAGAGTCACTGCACCAAAGGAAGTAGGCTGGAGGTGGCCTGGGTGCACAGGGTCTGAGGAACTAAACCAAGAGAGGGCGGAACTCCATTTTCAGATGTTGGGACTGTGACCTGTCTGAATCATCTGCTGAGGGCCAGGGCTGGGCCAAAGTAGCTCATGAAGTGAGCAGCCGGAGGAGGGCAGTGTGGGCCAAAGGTATGAACCTGGCCCGGAGATCAGGGCCCAGCCCTACCTTTAACTCTTTCAAGGACCTCCAGGACCATTTTTGGCCATAGTTTTCCAGACCAGGAAAATGGGATGAGACTCTACTACACCCCAGGGGCCAGGAGAAGACTGGTGGGAGCAAATGGGAGGTAGTGGAAAGCAATCAGACACCAATCTCTCCTTGGAGCCAAAAGGAGTGGGGTCTTTTTGTTTGGCGGTAACAGGAAGAAGAGTCTTCTCCTGCCTTCTTATAGCCCTAGAATAAATGGAGCTGATTTCAGGATCAGGCAACAGGGTGGAGGCATGAAAAAGTCCAGCCCCAAGGAGGGAAGTGTTGAGCCATGGGAACCCCTCTGAGCTCCCACTACAACACTCTGAAAGGCAGCTTTGGCCTGCTCCCTGTCAGGCTGAGGAAGCAGCTATCCAAACTCCTGCACTGCCTAGCAGTACCTGGTGCTTGCTATTCCTGAAGCACCACAGACCTGGAAGGATGTGTGCGGTTACTGTCTTTCTAACCTTCGATCTCACCAACGGTCTGCACAGGCAAGAGTCACTTCATGCCTTTGCTGGCTGGGTTGGTTTGCTGGATTGGGCCCACTGGGAAGCACGGGCTGAGAGCGCTGGCATTACGGGGAAGATACCGCATAGCTTCTGGCCATGCAAGGCCCTGGGGGAAAATAAATCGGCAGTACTAGCACTGTCAAGACGTGTAGGAAGACACGGTCCCGGGCATGCATCACCTCTTTGAGAAGGTTACATTTCAAAGCCAGGAGATGTAGGAAATGAATCAGTTAGGAAGACAATGAGGACATCAGCCTTTAAATTGCCCCTAGGGAGGGGGACGTTGGCCTGGGGCGGGGGTCGCTGATGGTGACCGTGTGGAAACCATCTTGCAGCTGGAATTTGATGTTTTTCTTGGGGAAGGAGTCAATATAAACATTAGCAACATCATCCTGTCAGGTGAGCTGGGACTTGCAGTTCCCCCAGGAGCAGCACCGCTCTGGGCGAGGGACAGGGCGGCTCGGTGGCACCTTTACGGCTGGGCTGCCTGCAAGACTCAGCGTCCCCAGGCAGGACCTGCTTTCTCTTCCTGTAAAGCTGAATGCGTGCAGCTGAAAAGCACCGCGCTCCTATCAAACCTTGCCTCGCAGGGAGCCCGGAGGGGGCTGGGCTCCGCGCAGGAGAAGATAACAACCGCCCTGCGTGCTCTGAGGAGTGTCCGTGCGGGGGTGGGTGTCCTCCGTGGGCAGAGAAGCGATAAGAGCGGAGCTCTGCGCTCCCGGCGACCAAACTCCCCGCTGCCCGACGGCAGCCACCCGCCTCCGCCGGCAGCCGGCCCGCTGCTGCCCCCGCACACCGCTGGCAGGGCTGGCCGCGCCGACGGGGCCGCGCCGACGGGGCCGCGCCGACGGGGCCGCGCCGCGGGCGCCGGCTGCCGGGGCGCTCACGGCTCCCCTGAGCCGAGCAGTCCCGATCTTCCCAAGCGGCGCTCACGGCTCCCCTGAGCCGAGCAGTCCCGATCTTCCCAAGCGGGATAGCCCAGCAGAGGCCGGGCACAGGCGCTTTGCTCCCGGGTTACTGCGCCCCGGCTGGCCGCTCCCTCGGGGGCATTTACTCCGGCAACGCCCGGATGGCTGTGCCCTGTGCGGGAGCCCGGAGGAGCAGCCGCATTGCTGTCCGCTGGCTGCTAGGATTTGGGGGAGGAGGAGGGGAAGAGCTTGTTTGTTTTTTGGTTGTTGTTCCCCCCCCTACACACAATGTCCGGAAGGCAGAAGCAAATGCTGCGTGGGTAAACACAGATCTCCCGTGTTCCTGCGTGGGGTGGGATGCGGGGTGCGTTCGACTTGCTATGCGTTTTACCTGTCTCTCCCCCCGCCGACCTCAACCCGGCCAGCTTTCCTTTTACACTCTAAAAAGAGACTCAGGCAAAGGCTGGGTTTCACCCACCAGGAGAAGATAGCGGCCCAAGGGGGCTGCAGTACCAGTGATCCGTACACCAGCGATTCCAAGGGAGCAGAGCAATGCCCAGACCGTGTAAATAGGCTCAGGGAGTGCGACTGGGGTCAGCCTTTAGCCCTGCTACTAGGACAAACGGAGCGTTTCTCAGACAGGGGCTTAACCACAAGATTTGAGCGACTGGGGAAAAATCCCAGATGTCCTATTGCTGAACGACTCTGGCAAATAATTTGGCTTTTTCCCCTTCTCCCCCCCCTCTTCCCTTACACACTTTCTTTATTCCCTGATTCCTGGAGGGGCGCCGGAGCGATTCAAGCTCAGGCTCGACAGCACCTGTCCGCAGGGTCGCGGCTGGCCGGGGCCGCGGGGCCGCTTCCTGCTGGGACTGGCAGCGGGAAGAGCCCACCGGGGGGGCCGGTGCAGGGCCGCGGCCCTGGGTGCGACCGGGGCTTACACAGCGGAGGGGCCCGAACCTGACACAAAATGCCATTTCCCCTCCCCCTTCTTTGCTTCGTTCCCAGCAACTCGAATCCGCTTGGGAGCAAGCGTGTAGCATCTAACCCGCTCCTAGAGGCATGTGCTTAAACAAGCCGAGTATCAACCCCACGATAAAAGTATTGGGTTATTCTGCAACGTAATCTACATCAAAGCCTCGGGGGCTGCCGGCTTGAAAAGATCCAAGATGTTTTCTAAGTCCTTATCATGTCTGTGCTTAGGGGGAGTCATAAATTCCACAGGTCGGACTAACTAACACACGATTCCTCCTTCCCTTCTCTCTCCTTGGCCACCAAAGGGCTTTCAAGCAGGCATTTTTTTTAACCTTGCAAACAAAGCTCCCGGTTCCGCGTCGTTAAGGAAGGGGGAGAAGGGAGGATCTCTTTCCCCCATCCGAACTTCTCAGAAGTGGCACGAAATAAACTCTTTAAAAACAGAAAACAATTAGAAATGAATAAAAAGGTGAATTCGCATCGTCGGGGCTGCGTGGCTTTCACCCTTTCCCGGGGCTTATGGGGGGGCATCTCTGCGACGGGGGTCCCAGGACTCTGCTGTGAAAGAGGCGACTGCTGCTCTCCTCGGCACCCCGCAGTCCGCCCCCAAACCCCGGGGCTAGAGGCAATTCTGAGCCCGGGGCTGGACCCCAGGTCTCCGTTTCAGACCGGACACCTCCTGCCCGGCCCTCCCGGGGTCCGAGGCCGCGGGAGCGGACAGCGTGCCCCCGGCACTTCGCAGCAGTCACAGGGCTGCTGACCTGCCTCTCCCCGAGGGCAGGCAGATCCCCTCGGAAATGATTATTTTAACTCAAGAATTAACTCTGAGGCTGAAGGGCGGAAGGCAGGGACCCCACAGCGAAAAACCTGAGCGCCCTCTCCGTGCTCCGGCCCTGCCGGCCGATGGGGGAGCGCAGAGAGCCCGGCTCGGCTCTCGCTCGCTTTCCCGGGTGATGGTCTCTCCTTCGGCTGTGCTGAGCGCTGTCGTGACCGAAGACACCGGGCGAGGGGTTTGCCCTGGCTGCGGTGCCTGCCTACAACTCCCTGGGGCCATATCCTTGGGTGAAAAAGCAGTCTGGCAAAAAAACCATGAATCAGCATGAAAAAAAGTCTGCCAATATTTCCCTGCAAAGAGCTGTCCCGATTTGGCGCTTGTTAGCCGTATAAGCGTCCGGTCGGTTTTCCCCACTTAGGAAGTAATGAAATAGGAAAAGGGAAGGAAAGCAGAGAGCAAGAGGTGAGGGCCTCGCCCGCACTCCGGTGTCGGGGTGCGGGCTGGCCCGGCCCGGAGCGGGGCTGGCGGCGCCCTGCCTGTTGCTCCCGGGACGTGCGGACCGCGCCGGAGCTCCCCGACGGGACGCGCTCCGCTCCTGGGGCTGAGGGTCTGGGTCGGAGCCGGCGGAAAATCCCGAGAGGGAGGCAGCGAAGGAGCAGGCGGGCAGCTAGGGCCGGCTCGGGAAATCCCCATCTCCACGGCCTCCCGCCTCGGTCGTGTGCCAAACACCCTCCGCTGCCGCCGCATCTGCGGGGAGAAAAGGGGGAAATCCGAGTGAGAAATAAACGGCTCGACGCCTTTCCCCTCTTCCCAAAACTCCTCGTTTGGAGGAGATCGCAGGCACTGATCGCTGAGGGGGGAATCCTGCCGCAGTCGAAAGGAGATGAAACCCACCGAGCGCCCAGCCACACAGGAAAGGATGGAGAGCGAGTGCCGGGCCTGGGGAGCTGCCGTCCCCGGGCCCGGTGCGGGCAGGGAGGGGGAGCGGAAAAAGCCAAGGAAGGAAAAAAACAGGGAGCAGAAGACCCCTCATCAGGTTGTCTGTGCTGAGGGGCGACAACTCGTCCCCCGGCCTTCAAATGCGACCCGTGGGCGCGGAGAGTGCGCTGCGTCCTGCCCAGGCCGGCTTGTAGCCCCCGTGCGCTCTCCTCCCCGGCTCGGGGGCTGCGGGCTAGGGCAGGCTTGGCCCCCGGACAGCCTGCTCGGGGTGTGTGCGCGATGAGGAAACTCTTATTTTAACAAGCAGAAACGGGAGGCAGAGCGTCCCCCCGCTCCACAGCCAGGTCGTTGCACCGGGCTCGAAGCGAGGCACCGGTCCAGGCGAGGCGCCCGAGCCGAGCCGTGACGGCCGTGGGGGTGCGTGGGCTCGTCCGCCCCCTCGCCGCACGTCCCGGGGAAGGCAGCCGGCAGGGCCCGGTGTCCGAGCCTGCCCCGGCTCTCCGTGCTCAGGGGCAGCTGGGATTTCTCTCCAGCCGGCAAAGGCTGGGGCGGGTAAGAGCGGAGCGGTGCGCACCGGGCGCCCCCCGGGCAGGTCGGGTGGGTGCGAGGCCACCTCGGAGTCTTGCCCAGCTCCTCCGCGAAAGCCCCGGGTCTTTGATCCGCTCCGTGATCGGTTGCCTGCTGCCCACAGGATCCCTGTCCGTGTCACCTCTCCAGGCTCCGTCACCTCCCGCCCCGACGCCCCCCGTGCCCCGCTCATGCTCAAAGCGCTGTCATGGGTCTGCCGGAGGTTCACGTATGGAGCCTATTCCCCGCGGACAGCATGTGCCTCAGGCACCGGCCCGAGCTGATCTGGGGTTTGGCTGGGTTTCGGTGCGTTTTAATACGACACGTTCAAAGTTTTGTCATTTTAATGGCCCCGTCTTCAGTTTATGGCTTCATCAAATTCACATATGCATAGATCGGCTTTGTCGGTGCTTATCAGGAGAGGCGATTACGCTGAAGGGACACAGCATTTCTTTTCCAGAGTTACATTTCAGTCACTTGCACGGAGTGCTGGGGGTTGCAAGCCCCGCTCCCTCTCCCCGTTCTCCCTCATGCGGGGCGGCGGTAAGCGGGGGTGGTGGAAATCCGCAGCAGAGAGAGAAATCATCTCCGCAGAAAGCAGCTAGCAGGCTTTTCCCCCATCCGTGCTGTCATTTCGTTGATTTTGTAGGATCAGAACCACGGCCGTGAGCGAAAGACTATGAAAGACAACTGATTGTGTGGACACTTATTTATTGTGCATACACTGAATTCACTATATATATACATATACATATATTTTATATATATATATATATATACACACACACACACACATGGTACTAGCGCGCGATATGATGCATACAATAAATCCATACAGACCCTGCTCGGTGAGCGCGTCACATTTCTAATACCTGAACGAGAGCTGCGCCAAATTGGAGACTAGGGCTCCGTGGTGTTCCCCCCGGGAGGAGTGCTCCCTGCTTCCCCAGTGATCCCACAGAGTCACTGACTCGGGGCTCTCCGGGATCCCCTCGGGAAACACGTCGGGAGACGTTACTGAATTATTCTCGCTCAGATTTAAAAAAGCTATGAGGCATTCCCATGCTCCGCACCGAAGGGATCCGTGGAGGCAGCGCTGGGAAGGCGGGGGATAAGGCAGAGATTTTAAAGGAGCGTGGATCGGGAGGAGATCTGCAGCTGCAGAGCTGAAAGCCGCCCTCAGTTGCAAACCTCCCCGTGAAAATGGTCCCGGGAGTGTGTTTTTTTTCTGCCTGCAAAACAGTCACCGGTGGGGCAGGAAAATACCCCTAGGACGGAGAGAACCGCAGCTCCGCAGGGAAAGCAGGGGGCCGCGGGCCAAGGGGGAGCGGGCACGGCGCGGGGCTCCGTGGGGCGAGCCCCGCAGGACCCGCCGCTCCCGCTCCCCGTCCGGATCCCGCCGCACCGGCGGCCGAGCGCGCCGGGGGGAGGCGGCGGGGGAGGCCGGTGCTGCGTCCCTCGGCGCTCCGGCGAAACGTGGTGGGAAAACGGGGGGACGCTCCCATCGTCATCCCCTTTTCTCTGCGGGCGAAAGGTTTCGTTGCTGTGTCAGAGGAAGACATGCAAATATGCAAGCGTTTTCTTGCATTGTCCCCGCTCAGGGTGAAAAGTTAAGGCATAAAAGCGACGGGGGGAGATGAGAGGGGGTCGCTTCTTCAAAGAGGGCTCGCTGGGCCGAGGAAGACGGCTGCCCATCGCCTTCCAGCCGCTCTCCAGGGGCAAGATGTCGAGCGGGTTTCCAAGGCGTCGGCATAGGAAAAAACGGCTGTGCCAAGAGGGGCAGGTCGCCGGTTTCCCTGCGGGGTCGGCGAGCTCCGCTTGCCTCCGGCTCCCCTTCCACCCCAGAGGGACTCGTACCCCGCGGGGGCCCGGGCTGCGGGCGAAGGTGCACGGGAGCGAAGCGCCTCCGCGGGTGCCCCAGCGCCACCGGCTCGAGTGTCCCCCGAGGGTCCCGCAGCGGGACGGAGCCAGCAGGCCCGTTTGGGGCTCCTCTCTGGCCGAAAGACGCTCCGGCCTCGCTCACGCGGGGCATCCGAGGGCGGCGGGCGCTTTAGGCGAAGGAGTACGTCGAGGACGCCGGGGCTATCGGGGGGGTAAAAGAAAGGCATCCCCCAGCCCTCGTCCCTGCCCAGCATCGGGACCAAGGCTTGGGCGGGTGGGAGGGCGGGCAGCGCCTAGCCTCGAAGCTCTGCTGGAACAAACGAGAGAAATTAAGCTGTTCCCTTGGAAAGGGTGGATTTCTCCTCTTACCTCTCCTTCATCGCCCGTAACCGACTGCGAGCGGGAGCGGGTGGGAAGAGCTTTAGAAAGAGAAGTAGGCCGTCGCGGTGAGAGGTTTGTTGCTTAAAACAACCACGACAAAATTGCTTTGTGGATTTTTAATCAAAACTCCCTCCTCCTCCGCCCCTTCTCCCCCCAGTCCTGAGCACGGAGAAGAGCTGGTTAAAGTGCTGCCTACAGATCGCCCGTGATACACGGTTCCCATATTCCCACCCTCACCCTTAGATCTCCTTCTCTGTCTTTTGCAAGTCTCTTGATTTCATCCTTTGAACCTGTGATTGGAGGTTAAAGTGCACCAGGTTGCAATGGAAGGAGGAAGCTCTTAAACAATAAAGGCTTGAATATTTAGCTGTGATCAGGTCGCTGCCCTCTCCTTATCTTTTTAAATGCAAATCTTCTTTTAGGGGTAGTAGCTATATACCCAGCGCCTCTCCACGTCACCTGCCTTTGGTGTGTCTGGGCCATTACTAATAGAGCCTTGTAAACAATCGTTAATCATGTAAGTGCTGCCGGCCATTGGATTCGGACCGGGAGCGGGAGCGGGAGCGAGGGAGCGCTCCCGCGGCGAGGCAGCGCGGGCCGCGGCCCCTCCGCCTGCCCCCTCCCCGCCCCGGGGAGCCCGTCCCCAGGCACCAGGCGCGCAGCTCCGAGAGCCCCGAGCAGTATGTGGAGAGCTGCCGCCGGGGCCCCGCCATCATGTACGTGAGCTACCTCCTGGACAAGGACGGGCCCATGTACCCCAGCCCCGTGCGCCACTCGGGGGGGCTCAACCTGGCGGCGCAGAACTTCGTGGGCGCCCCGCAGTACGCGGACTACGGCGGATACCATGTGAACCTCGACAGCGCCCAGTCGCCCGGCCCGGCCTGGCCCGCGCCCTACGGCGCCCCACTCCGCGACGACTGGGGCGCCTACGGCCAAGGGGCGCCGGCGGCCGCCGCCAGCGCCGTGCACGGCCTCAACGGCGGCTCCCCCGCCACCGCCATGGCCTACAGCCCCGCCGACTACCACCACCACCCGCACGCCCACCACCACGCCGGCCCGGCGCCCCACTGCTCCGCCGGCGTCATGCAGCCCCTCAACTCCGCCGCCGCCGCCGCCGCCGCCGCCGCCCCCGAGCCGCTCTCCCCCGGCGGACAGCGGCGCGGCCTCTGCGAGTGGATGAGGAAGCCGGCGCAGCCCCCGCTCAGCAGCCAGGGTAAGCGCGGCCGGGAGGAAGGGGCCGCGCCCGCGGACAGGCTGGCCCCGGGGGCGCCGCGCTGCGCCAGGCCGGGCCGGGCCGGGCCAGGGCGGGCGGGTGGCGTCGGGGCCGCCGCGGGTCCCCGCCGCTCGCTGCGGAGGCCGAGGGCTGGCCCATCCGGGATTTGCTTGTGGCGGACCCGTCTGCTGGTGCCTTCAGAAAGGGGGTCGGAAAAACAAACAAGCAAACAAAATACGCCGAAACAAACCGGTTTAGGAGACGATCTTCGTGACTCCCGGCGAAATTTCACTGCTGGCTATCGGGGAAAAGGGCGAAGGCTTCTGGGCTGAGCTGGCAGCCGATCCGCGCTGCGCGCTCCGCGTGGGGCGTGCGGCACTGCCGGGCCGGGGCTCCTGTGCCGGGCGGGCTGGGGTCGAGGCAGGGGCAGGACTGGCTCTCCTCGGGGGAGCCGCCAGCCCCGCGGGCAGCGCCTGGCCCCGGAGGGCAGGTAGGACGCCGGGGGAGGCCGTGCGCCCTGTCGGGGGAGAGAGGGCCCGCGGGTGCGCTTTCGTGGAGCGGTCGGAGCAGGGCGGAACTGCCTGGGATCCCGGGGAAATGCTCGCTCTTCCTCCCTCTGCTTCGCTCGTCCACTTACAGCCACTTAAAAGATTTTTATAACCAATTATAGTCATATAAATCATCGGCCGATGTCGCTTCGCATTTGTTTCTGAGTCACTGGGCGCCTACCCTTTATTAACTTCTCCGCGCGGCCGGGCCTGCCGTGGGCGCTACGGGTCGCGCGGTGCCCGCCGAAGTCCCACGCGGTGCCCGGCGCAACCCCACGCGAGCCGCGCGGTGCCCGGCACAGCCCCACGCGGGCTGCGCGGTGCCCGCCGCAGCCCCACGCCGATCGTGCGGTGCCCGGCGCAGCCCGCCGCCGGCCGCGCGGTGCCCGGCGCAGCCCACGCGGGCCGTGGGGCGGGGGGCCGTGGGGGCGGCGCGAAGGCGTGCCCCGTCCGGCCGCTCGCGGCGGGAGGCCAGGCCAGGCCGTGGCCGGCGCCGCGCTCCCTTGTGATGTTAATACCCCCGCAGACCAGCCGGGCTCACTCTTATACTTTTCTCTGCGGCGCGGAGCTGCGCGCCTGCCAGCTTTGACGCACACCTTCCCCTGCTGTTGTTTCCTTTTCTTTTTCCTGTTTTCTTTGTCTTTGCATTTATTTATTTAGTTATTTATTTATTGGTGACCGAAAAAAAAGGATGGCGACTTTCGCAGTAAATAACGACTTCTGGCATTCCTCTTCCATCCGCTGCCTGCCGCGGAGGGCGGCAGGGCCGGTGGGAGCTCCGCGGGCGGAGCGGGGCGGAGGACCCGCCGCGGCCGCGGAAACCCCGCTCGCTGCCGGCGGCGGCGGCGGCGGAGCTGGGGCTCAGCCGGGCCCGTCTCCCTTCCCACAGCAGCCCGTGGGGTTCCCACAGTTTGGGCTTGTACTTGCGATGGTTGGTCCCTTGTCTCCATTCAAATTCTGCCTTTGGAGCCAGTGTTTATGTTAATCTGCAAGGCTGGGGGGATGAAAGCGCCTGCCGCCATTTGTTCAGTAGTGGTAATTCAAACAGAATGTGGCTGTCATTAAGGCTTTGAGAAGGGTTTTTCTTTGATAAGATCTCCTTGTCCTGCATTGTTTGGGATTGTGTTCCCTATTCACTGGCTCTGGGGAGTTTTCTCTGATCAGGCTTGTATCTTTACAGGGTGCTTTTGTTGTGGTTTGCAGAGAGTTTACCTGAACAAAGTCAGCCTGCTAGCCATTAAGCACCTAGGGGGCAGAAACTCCCCACTCCTCAGATCTCTCTGATGAACGAGAGGGCCGGGGATATAACCAGTTAAACAAGAAACAATCAGAAGAAAGAAGGTCAGTTGATGCAGCAATGCATACTCGGCGGGCATTCGCTTGTACTCGGCTTCGTACTTATTTATTTATTTATCTCGGAGCGCTAATATTGCTTGTCGCCCTTCCAGCGTCACCGAAAAGGCGCTTTTGCGTTTGCCCCGACGCCGGCGGGGTACAACCGGGGCTGGGCTGGGGCGAGACCCCGCCGGGCCCGGAGGGGCCCCCGCCGCCTGCTCCCGGTTTTTGGCACCGCGATTCGTTGTTCTCGCTGAGAGACGAGTCCCCTGTCAAATCCGCCGTGCCCAGAACAGGCCTTTTCTTCCTTCCTGTATTTTTTTTCCCTTTTCTTTGCCCTCTCTTCTCTTTATAGAAGTTCGTCCTCGATAGGGAGGGCAAAACGAGCAACAAAAACCGTGCAAAATAAAGGCGTCCTAAGCAAAATAAATAGAAGTGCTCTGGGATACGGGGCTGGCTGCCGGGGCTGAGAGCCCGCGCTGGTCTTGTGATTACAAATGACATTCCTGCAGTTTTTGCAATATTTCCCCAAGGTCTGAGGAACTGTTTAACTGCTACTCTCCCCTCTGTTTGCTGTTCTCAGAAAAGCCCTGTGCAGGGAGAGGCGGGCAGGAAGACGAGGTGGCCTGATCCTGCTCGCCCTGCACCCTGCATGGGCGAGGAGCTACCCTGGAGAAGGGTGCTGGGGCGAAAGGAGAAAACGCGGTCGACACGCTTGTTTTTGCTTGTGCTTTTCTAACCCTGGCTTTCCTCTCCGCAGTTAAAACCAGGACGAAAGACAAGTACCGCGTCGTGTACACAGACCACCAGCGACTGGAGCTGGAGAAGGAGTTTCACTACAGCCGCTACATCACCATCAGGAGGAAAGCGGAGCTGGCCTCCAACCTGGGGCTGTCGGAGAGGCAGGTCTGTCCCTCGAGCGGGGCTCCCGGCGCCGGCCACGTGCTGCCGGCCTCCGCGGCGCCCGCGCTCCGCGGCCGAGCGCACCCTCGGGGGGCAGAGGGGCGCTTTGCAGCGGGGGGGTGGCCAGGCGAGTAGGCTCCCACCCGCGGGGGAGGGGGGGTATTTGGGGCAGCCCCCTACCCCCCCGCCAAACCCCGCTCTCCCCTCCGGCAGGTGAAAATCTGGTTCCAAAACCGGCGGGCGAAGGAGAGGAAGATCAACAAGAAGAAGCTGCAGCAGGCGCAACCCGGCGGCGCGCCCGGCCCGGAGCCGCTCAGCCCCGGCGCCCCGCTGCAGGGCCCCGCGGCGGGGGCGGCCGCCGCGCTGGGCCCCGGCGCCCCGCAGTGACAGCGGCCGCGGCCGGAGCGCAGGGGACTGCTGGAGGGCGCCGGCCGCCGCGCCGCACCGCACCGCACCGCACCGCGCCGCGCCGCACCGCGGGGCCGCGCCGGGGGCCTCGCTGGCGCGGCGGGAGCCGAGCCCCCCCCCCGCCTATGCACTACGACGCCCCGCGGGGCCGGCCGCGGCCTTGTGTACAGAGTGTACAGTGTCTTGTGTCTCGTCGTCCGGGGGGAAGCGTGGCCATGGCTTTATTATTATTATTATTATTATGTTTGTTTTGTTTCCTTTTTTTTTTTTACCCTGGAGTTTGCTAGATAACAGGGGAATGCGGGCACTGCCTGTCAGTGCTCCCCCGATGAATCTCAGGGATTGGTCTGAAAGGTCTTAGAAATGTTGTTGAGCTAACAATGAATTTTAATAGGAAAAAAAATTAAAGCACATTTTTTTATTTTATTTTATTTTATTTTATTTTATTTTTCTTGTAACCGTAAATATGCAAGATGTTCATCCTGCCCTAAGGGCCAGGGCAGACAAGATAAGGCGCTGCTTAAATGTTCAAAAGTGAATTGCTTAATGTTAGATACTTGTAAAACAGCCCATAAATCTGGTGCTGATAGTCATCCAGCCAGATTTATTAGCCGCAGTGCAGAGAAATTGGAAGAAGGGAAGTCTCCTGTGAAAACTGTGTCTAGTTGTGTGCCAGAGTGAGGATTCTTACTTGTGCATTCAGAGTGCTATTGCAAAGTGGCTGGTGCCCTTTCGCACCACTTATAATGTCCCACCATTTAAATTATGTTCTGTTTCTCATCTTCTTACACTTTTTGCCTTGTCTGGAGTTTTTTCCAGTTGTTGGTTTCCAAAAGGCTCCTTGGTTTTATCTGCTTTATACAGGCTTTATAGATCACAGCTTCACCATGAGCAGTCCTGTGCTGTAACAGAGCCCGCCTTAAATGGTGGGGACAAGGATATCAGTACGAACCAACTCACCAGTCCTGGCCACAGATGAGAAAGGTCTGATCAGTTTGGCCAAGTTGCCCTGGCTTTCTTCTGTGTGTACTTCTTACCTGCAGCCAGGAGAAACCCCACTGAGAAGTGTGGCTGTGCAAAAAGGCTGTGGACAGTATCAAGCCCAGCCAGCTGACGCTCCTGGCAAGGGCGGCTGCGCTGCAGCTAGCACCTGGGGCTGGGTGTGAGACCAGCTCACATGAGCTTGGGCCTGGACACCACCAGGGATGAGAGGGCTGGCCTCAAACACATTTGCTGATGTTTTATGCGGGTTTTCCCGACTTCTTCAGCATTTGGCCCTATGTCGTTCAGTTTTTCTCATCAAGTTAATTTAAAAGATTCCATTTGTCTTCTCTGGGGCGTTTTATTTTCCTGTGCTGACCTTCCTCTCCTCCTTTTGCTGAAGGCCAAAGCCAAATGCCGGCATGATCTGCAGGGCTGCACAGGGCACGTTACTGCGAGGGCCTTACCCAACGGGCAAGGAGAGGACCTGGGAGAGGACGAGGAAGTGGTGAGCACTGGCTGCATAGCCACAGCACTGCACATGAGCACTACACGCGCTCTGCAGCTTGCTGGGCCAGGGGGTGGGTGCTGGCTGGCTGGCAGGCTGACAGCATAAGCATGGCTGCGCAAAGCCTGAATCAGGGCTCTTGTGTCCGGCAGAAGGCTGCAGTGGGAGGCAGCATGTCCAGTGCAAGGAATCTACCTGATTTTCTGCCTTCCACATAGCCTCCAAGGTGGGGCTGGCGAAGGGGAGTGGGTGCAGCATGTGAGGCTGTCATACTTCTTGCATGTGGGCTCGACACGCACCATGTTCTACTAGGACTAGGCAGCATATCTGTGCCTCTCTCTGGATCAGGGAGAGGCAAGAGCCAGGTCCATCTGCCTTGGCCTTTCAAGTGTCCTCAGGTCCTTCTGGAGCATTTGCTTCCTTAGGGACACCTGAGACTGAGCAGTGATTAGTGCCCAAGTCATGGAGCTCAGCTGCGCAGCACCAGCCTTAAACCAAAGAGAGGGGAGCAGTCACGGCAGGGAAGGATGACAAAATATTACATTAATAGGGCTTCACAGGCACTGTAGTGCACCCCTTTCTCTGAGCTCTCCCCACAGAGCAGAAGGGCTCCCTGGGGCTGGTGGCCATGGGCAGGCCCCGGATGGGTGCTGTCCCTTGGAGGATGCCCTCTGGCGCCCAGGGCCACCCCCGCAGCATTGATCTCCAGGCCCTGCTGCTGCCTGAGTTGCTATGCGTTGCTGTGATACGCCTGTCAATAAACCCTGTTTGGATTGTGGAGCAGAGCGCAAGGTTTGTTTGTTTAGTGGTTAGAGGTTCAAAAGTCGGCATTGTCCCACTGCAAACGAGTACAAGTTTTTTCTCCCTAAGGAAAAGGTGGCTGCAGCGAGAGGGAGGGAGAGATATCGGTGGGCCCTTTTATTTGCTTCCGGGAATAATTAATGGCAGCGCAAAAAAAGATGACCACGGAGTTATGAAAGGCCATCAATAAGTAAATTAATCACAATGGATCTGTGGGTGTAATAGGTGCTACTTGACATGTTTTTGCTGGCATTTCTCTGTGCCTGTGGAGCTGGGGTAGTGCGGGGCTGGCAGGGCATGGGGCTCCCCATTGCAACCGTGGCAGCAGCTGCTCCCTGCACTCACCTCTACATTGAGGGCCTGATCCCTCTACACTGGGACAGTTCCTGCAACTCCTCAGCAGCATGTTCCCAGCTATCTTTAACACTGAAAATTTTAGGATTTCCAGCTATGGCTTGTAGGACTTTCCAGAGAGTTGCTTGCCTTGACTGAAGAGGACTGCTCAATGTGCACAGTGGTCTCATGTCTCCAAAATGTTCCTTAGAGATGAATAAACAAACCCAACACATTTTAAACATCCCTATTCCAGATCTCTTTCCCTCTTTGCTAATGAACATTCATTTTCTGAGTTCCTTTCAGATTCTTGATGATTTCTAGGCGTATTCCAGGCAACGCAGAACTCAAATTTCTTGGTATTAAAAGGAAGCAACCAAGTAATTTATATCCACACCCAGTTTCAAACATTTCCCCCCTCCCATCCCCCAAACAAATAAACCATCAGCCTTCCGGCTTCCTTTATATTACTTATGCACCATAAAGCAATGTAAAAAGGCACAAACCAGATATTTTGTTCATTTCGGTGTGATAATTACATGAATGTGGACGAGTCCAGCAGCTGGGCTATGACATTGAATCAGAGGCACTGTATGGGAGAAGCAAGCAGGTTGCAGTGAGCCATTGCCTGAGCCTTGCAGCCCATGGGCCTTTTCACCACCCAAGGAGACCTCTGCTGCTCATCTGCCTGGCAGATGCTGGAACAGATGTCTCTGGAGAGCCCCTGCATGATGGGAGCACCATATTCCCTACTCTTCAAAGCAACATACAGGGGGCAAAATACAGGCAATCGGAGAGTTTGGCCCAAAAGGTGCAGGGAGGTGGAGAGTGGAATCAGACCTCTGCTCTCCCTTTTTGGGCAGATTCTCCTACTTTCACTACAGCAGGATCTCTTCCCTTGGCTTAGCTCTTATTCAGAATTCTGTGTCCCCAAACAGTTCATTGAGAACTCTGGGAATTCAATGGGAAGACAATTGGCTTTACAAAAAGGAGGAAAAATCCCTAAAGTCAGCAGTAAGTGACAATTTCCAAAGAAGTCCTTTGCTTTCTGCACATGCGGGTGGCCCAGGCGAGGCATGTTGTTTCCACTCACAGGTGAAGCAGGAAAATCACTGGCTAGAAACACACATCCCAGCAGTGTAACAGAAGGCAGAGCCTGTCCTTTGGAAACTGAGGGGACTTTTGCTATGGGAGACTTAGCTCCTGCTTCCAGAGAACTGTACAGGGTCATAGGTTGCTCTCCTTTACATCAGTGGCAGTCACGAAAGAGGAAGTCATGGAGTTTATAGTTCTGTTGACACAATACTGCTGGATGCAGTGCTTCCTAGCCAAAATTCACTTCAGAAGACACTACATTTGCCCTGGATCCCACCTGAGACTGACTGGCAGTCAGAGGAGCCACATGTTGAAGTTTAGAGCAGTTATAGCTGAAAGCAAAAGTTGAATTGATGCCAAAGAAGCCACGTTGGAGGCCTTCCAGGAGCAAACAGCTCGTAAGTGGTAAGGAAAGTCAGCAGAACATGAATCTGGCAAAGGCATGTCCAGTTATTCAGGTAGCTCAGGGAGAAAATAAGGACACCTTGGTACAAAAGAACACGGGGTGACCTAATGAAGCAGAGGACGAGTGCCTGGGAGATGCATGCACGATCCATAGAAACAGCCCAGGCTGCTCCCTGGGGAAACAGCTCTGGTTATTGGATGAAAACCACTGCAGAAGAGAAATGTTCTGGGCACAGATGGGGCCATAACCCCACAAGAGGTCTAAAGAGCCCTGGGTGCCGGGCTTCCGCTGAGCTCCTCAGGGAGGGGAGGACATTCCCTCTCCCCTGGCTGATGAGGAGGGGCTGCTTCCTCCTTGCTTGCATGCCTTGTAGTCCTTTGACTAAGGTGAACATAGGTGTTTTCTTTTAATTAATGTCTTAGCTTCTGTAATACCCTGATTCCTTTCTCTGTTTTTGGCTCTTTCAGAAGCCAAACTAGCCTTCCTTGAAAGAGGGGTATGGACACTCCCTTGCAAACGGACAGGAAACATTTAAGCTATTCATTAAAACAAATAGTTTGTTGCCAGGTGACTGGACTCAAAGACTCAGGAATCTCTCTCTAATCCTATATTTCTAAATCAAAGTATCATCTATTTTGGGATGACACCCCCTCGATCCCACTGCAGATGCTTTCAAAGCATCACAAATATGGGAAAAGAAAAGATGAATACTCCTAGAAGATTCTCATTTCATGCTCATGTGAATGTCTAGCTATAAATCTGTAGCAGCCATCAGACCCCAGCCCAATTAACAACTGGCGAGAAGGCAGCTAACAAGAATAGCTTGTCCTCTTGTTCCTAATTTTCTTTGGTCAAAACATAGTATCTAACCTATTGACTATGGAAGAGACTTTGATTCCATTCTCCCAGTTAACCAAAGTGCCTCATTTTCTTTCTTAAAGGCCTTGGGTGTTTTTAACTGTTCATTTAATAACCTACTGATCCCTAGTAGTTGAGTTGGACTGAAAACAGCTAGACACATTCCAAATATAACATCCGGACTCATTATCTGACTCCTGCGCTCCTGTCCTGAGAGGTAGAGGCAGGGTTGGAAAGAAAGCGCTCCCTATATTATTTGGAAAGAAGAGAACAAACCAAACAGAGAAAACATTGCGACAGCAAATTCTGTTGCAGAGAAATAAGTTGAGCACACAGACCTTTCCTGTTCTAAGCATTCTTGTTCCCTTAATCATCCAGGTATTCTTTGGCAGCTGTCGCAAGCTCGTGCAGTTTTGCCTGAGTCAGATCCTGTTCCCCTGAAATGTCTTGTCGCCTTCCATGGACTCATAGCTTGTCCTTCAGATAACTTTCACAGAGCTGAAGATCTTTGCAAGAAAAAAAGCTGTCTTATCTCTGGAATTCTTTGGAAAGGGATGCTCCACTCTCTGCAGAACATCCCTTTTTCTTGAGGTGAACGAGACAAGCTTTTAGCCCTGGAAGCCAAGATTTCTTGCAGTCTAATCTTTTCCCGCTGTGAACTGATCACGCAAACAGAGAAATCTCTCAGGGCTCCAAGGCTTGCTTGCTCCCTTGCCTCCCTGAGTGAGGTACCTGGGTTCTCAGTTTAGTACTTGGGGAAACTTAAGCTTCTAGCATAGGATTTGGGAAGAAACAGGTGATTGCTGGAGTCATTGAGCAGTCATATAGACGGCTGAGGGACCCCACCTCTTTCGTCCCCTCCGTTCTGCATGAAGCCTGATACATGAAGAGTACTTTGAGGCCCTTAGGGACACAGGCAGTAGAAAAGCTAGTCCATAGCTTCTAAAAAGGGTTCAGTTGTAAGTTAGGCCTTGAAGAAAGTCCTGCTGCAAAATTCAAGTGTGTTAAACTAGGGGATTGCGGATTTCAGGTGCCTGTATGGTTAGCTGGGTCTTACAATTTTCAGGATCACAGCTTTGGATTTAGGTATCTCAAGTGGGAGATGGACATAGACAACAGAGTCCTTCTGAGGCTTCAAAGGCATTTAAGCTTCTAAATCCAGGAGGAATCGAGAGGGAGTAAAATCCAAGATTTTCCCTCCTTTCCACAGTTTGAAAATAGGCCAATTCCTCTCATGGAGGTTGTTAGAAATGATATAAAGAGCTATGTAACTGCTAACTATCAGAATTTCTTTAACCATAACTCAAGCTTTCAATTACATTTTACAGAAATTCCAGTCCTTATCTAATGTAAGGATTTTTTATTATTATTTGTAAAATTAAAGAAAATAAGAGAGGGAATTTACATTAGTTCCTGGGGAGAATCATCTCCTCTCACCAATAGCAAAGAATTTTTATTCTAGTTTGAAATAAAAATTGTTACTTTATGAATCATACATTACAATAATAGAAAAAAGATCTCGAAAACATTCCTTTTACAGATATAGTAAATGCGGTATATTGCTTCTGTGGCCATAATGCTCATTTATTTTAGATCTTATTTGACTCTCATCAATGTGTGTTTATGCATCTATATATGTATAGGTAACTACAGTGAGCTGAAATGGGCTCTCTAAAAAACATCTTTCACAACTATTCCCAGGAATGTAGTGACTCAGAAGAAAAAGTGACTTTGTCTTACCAGAAGTCTACTTCTTCCTCCAGGATTTCAATCTAGAAACATGATCCTTTTTCTATTCCCAGTAACAACACCCTACTCCTGCAAAACCACAGCACTGCTTTGCGCCCTCTGTTTTACTCTCTATCACTCCCTAGCAGGGCTCCTGTTGTGGTTCCAAAGGTGTTTTCCATTCTCATTAGCTTGGCCTCTGCCGCAAGCTTCTGCCAGTAAAACATGCCCTACGTTATCTCCTTGCCTGTGGCCACACACTCCTGAACTGGAGCAGAAAAACACTACACTGACACCAGTCTGCATAACCAGCTCCCCCAGGATGGGCAGCCTGGGGCTGGCTGACACGGTGAAGGCACGGCAGTCCCCCAGCAATGCTTGCTGTGGTCCCAGGTCAAGAGCTCAGCAGCTGGGGGGACATGGCCTCCTCCCCAAACATCCCTTCCCGTGCCTAGGACACCTCAAAGCCCACCTTCTTGGCCTAGGAGATTGACCCTATATCCTGCATGGGCTGGGAGGGGCCCTCACACAGGCCCTTATACGTGAGGCAGCAAAATGCAACTGCAGAATTAAGAGGGAAGGAGCAAAGCTGAGTTTTCCTGCCTGAGATTCAAGGGGTCAGGTCACTTCTGCTGCATGAAGGGGAAGAGCAGGCAGCAGTGACACATGCCCCAACCTGGCAGCTGGCCACACACTGCCTGTGCCCTGTGAGCCTCCCTGTGGTTGACTGGATGCCCAGACAGCCGTATGTGATCTGCTCTGAGGCCAAGAGCAAAGGAGGCTCTGCAGAAGCAACAGAGCGCGACATCAATAAATGCACTCCCGCAGCTTGCTTAGCCTCAAGAACAAGACACCAAAGACTGACACTCCAGCAGCTACTGCACCTTTCTGCGCAGCTCTATCATGCTTGTACCAATATGCCACTGCCTCACCTCGCCACCCGTCCTGCTCAGGCTGCTCACACACGCACCCCAGGGAAAAGCAAGGACTATCAGGAACTGTTTGGAGTACGTCAGCACAGACCGATGATTCATGCTGGAAGAATGAGCAGCGTGCTTTTTATCTGACTTTAAATGTTTCTAGAAACATTTCTGATGTTTAATCTTACTCAGTATATTTTTCCTTTGTGAACATCATGCTTTATGTGCTTTGTCTTATGAAAGACACGTGAAGCCCTGCTTCCTCCCAAATCAGCACCTGCTCAGATCCTTACAACAAAACACTTCAAATCAAGCCAGTCTTGGTTTTGTCCAGTGGTTCTCAAACTGGCAGCCAACTGCTCACTGCTATGGTACTCTCTGCAACATCAGAAACAAGAACACAGAAAGTGGCATTTCTTCTTTCAGTCTAAAAGAAATGTTCCAGAGTCATCCAGTACCTGCTCAGATGACAAATCTTCCTTGCTGCTGTCCAGATGCCTAGTTGATGAACTAGAAAAGTTGACGAGCTAGGCTGGGTTCCTGCACCTATGTCTATCCTAATAAATTAAAAAGGGCCAGGGGATATTCCTGCGCAGTGCAACTAATTCACCTAGACTGATAAATAACATGGTCCACAGCTAGCTTTTGGCTCGCACCAAATATCGTTCTACTGAACAGCTCCGGGGCATGGTTTGATAGTTAGTACAGCCAAGGGATTATTCTCAACATGCAGTCTGGATGCAGCCAGACTGTTTGGAAGGGTAAATTGTCAGGACATGGACCATTTGGTGACATTTAGCCTCAGTGCTGAAGGTGATCTGGGGCATACTCAATTTACTGCTGGAGATGTAGTCTCAGATTCATAAATGGCATTGAAACTACGTAAGTCAGTTCAGGAACGATGTTCCTTCTCCTACCTTTGCAAGAAATCCTGGACACCTGTAGATGTGAACACACTCTGTTACTCTTAGCAAAATGTCCCAGGGGACCAGCTGCTTTCCCTTTACTTCCTCAGCAGGAAGGCAAAGGCAGCAGAATCAGGGCAGATGCTCCACCTGGACTGAATTTACAGTACTGATTTCTGCTGTTACTGCCAGCAAGACGTGCAGATTTGAGCCTATGCTGCTGGTAGGACTAACAGCCTAGGATGAGGACAGCTGTCACCACCCCTCTGCCAGCTCCACCCTGCTGGCATGCTGACCCGGAGCAACCTGGGTCTCGGGCTTCTGAAAAGGAATTGCTACCTGTTTCTTCACAGTCAAAGCTGACCTTATTTCAGCACCTTGGTGCTGCAAGGCTTGGACAGGCTCGGGAGACCCTTCAGGGACATGTGCTTTTTGCTTTTAGAAAAGTCTACAACTACAGCTGGCCATTCCCAGTCTAAACTCAGCTTGTTCCGTGGTCCCTGTTCTACCTCGTGGGGCTGGTTAGCAAAAACCTGCAGTTCCTACCACCTTCTACTCACCTGTATTGTCCAGCCCTTCTACACTTTGCCCTTCCCTTGCCTTTCAGGTAGTTACTGGACTGCAGAATACATTACAGCAGAACCAGGTACTATGTCCTTGCAAAGGCTTGAGACCACCACTAACTTGTTCAGCTGACAGTTTCCATATTGAGATGATGGACAGATTGGAATTTATAACAAAAAAAGTACAACAGGACATGACTGAATGGACCAGAAAACAGAAGAAAAGGTCCTGAGACAGAGCCCAGGAGGCTCACACCACTTGTCCTCCACCTCCCATCCCACCAGATAGTACTCTTGGTGGGGTGACTGAGGCAGCTTGCCACTCTCTGGGTACCAGCCACTATGCCAAGGTGACTGTGCTTCAGCACAGGCAGCCATATCTGCACAAGCTGTAGCCAAATGGTACTTCTGGTCATTCCATATTGTCAACATGAGGCTTTATACCCGGTAACAGAAACAAGAACTACAGACTCCTTGACTGCGCTGAAGTCAACCTTTTCCAGTGCGCTAACAGGCAGCACACAGCAGCCTGGAAGACTTCCACACAGCACAGTGAATGATCCACAACAAGGTTGCTTACCTTCAGTTTACCGTATCCAGTCAGCTGTGGTGCTCCCTTGACAGCCAGTAAATGAACCTCCAGCTGCACACTGTTTTCTCTCCCTCTCTGTCAGGGCACAGTGGGAGCTAGCTGCTCCCTAAGAGAAGATAAGCTGGAACCCAAGCATGACCTCAGTGTGGGCTGTGCCCTCACTGATGGGATGCAGCTCTGCAGGGCCTGAACATGGTGGACAGAGCTGGGTGTTGGTAATAGAGTCCATTGACAGTCCCAGGCAAGGCAAGCAATGAACCAGGTCCAGGGTCAATTCCGGGGGGTCCAGTCAGGAACAAGAGGAGGTGGGGCCGGAGACAAGACAGGAAGCAAGGCTTCAATGTGGATCCAAAGTCCATCCATGGGACCGGGCCAAAGACAGGACTGGAAACATGCTACAACAAATGTGTGAGGGGGTCCATCCTGGAGACAATCTACCTACAGCTGTAGTTACCTACAGCTCTAGTTAACTTCAGCTACCGACCCTCATAGACAATCTATCTACTCTACAGACATATAGGTTTGAGGTTCATCCAGCAGACAGGGCCCGAGTCAGGATGGTAGACAGGTACACCTATGACGTAACTCAGGCAGGGACTGAAGCCCAGGCCTGATCTTAAACAGAGACCCTAGTCACGTGGGCAGGGTGTGGGGGGAGGCTCCAATTGAGGCTGGTCCAGGCCACTAAGGCCTGGTAGTGCATTCAGGGCCCTGACACCCGCTATCTGAGCAAAAGTCTTCCCATATTTGTGGCATACCATGGTGGTCCTCAGTAAATACATACTACTAGGTACAGAATATCTCAACCGCTAAAGTTTTCCTTGAGCGAGTTTACCATAAAAAATGTTCTGCTGCTGCAGGGAGACAGGAGATGCCCCTGAGCCCTCCTTCATAGACACATTATTGTTCTGTGGGTGTGGTCTTTGAATTTCTAGGTCTAACATTTATTAATGTTTGGGGGAATATAGTGGTGTATACTATACATGTGATTGTACTGGACCAGCCTGATGATCCTTATGGTTCTTTCCTTCCCCTGTTCCTACTCATCCTGCTAAGTCCTACCCTGCTGAATTAACCCATTCATTCCCAGCTTCATCTTGCTGGGCCACATTTGCCTCCCTTCACTTCCCAGCTCTGCAAAGACCAATATAAGTGACACGTCTGCTCTGTAACCTCTTGATGGACGGAGTCTGCTTTTTAGGGGGGTCAAAGCCGATGGCGTCTGAGGCAATGTGAATGCCTACTAAAAAAAAAAAAAAGAGAGAAAGAAAGAAAGAAAAGAGAAAAATCAAACAAGCGTGAGCGGGGCCGCTGGCTGTTCGCGGCCGGGCTGTCCCCCCCGCCCCCGCGGCGGCGGGGTGCCCGGCGCGGGGCTGCGGCGCCGCGGCGCGGCCAGCAGGTGGCAGCGTCGCCGCGGGAGGCGCCGCGCCGGGCCGGGCGGCAGGACCTGGCGGGCAGGAGCGGGACACCGCGGCGCCGGGGAGGTGCCCGCTGTCCTCTGCTCTCTCTCGCGGCTTCACTTCCTCAGTCAGGGGCTAAGGGCGAAAAGCGGGCCGCAACGCCTCCAAGACAGCTCCCGCCGTCTCTCCGCGGGCAGCTCGGTGCGGGCCGGGGAAACCCTCTGCTCTGCAGATGTGTAAATTACCCGCAGAGGCGTTACAGGCTGGCCTGAATCCTTCTGAGGTTAAGGGGGAGGCCACCAGTGCTTTTTCAATAAAAAAGTGGCAAGGCAGAATCCATCTCCTGCAGAGTCCTGCCAGGTGCAAGTTTGGCCAAATACCTTTCATTGATTTTGTTGCAGTAAACATCTTACCTGAAAAGATGAATAACAGAAATTAGAACAGACAGTGGCTAACGACCTTCTCTTTGGGCTATTATTATGCTTCTCTGACTTGCTGTTAAGAGTTGTCTCAGGTGGCACAGCATCCCTCACTTCCCTAGTGTTGTGCTAGCAGGGCCCAGCATTTTGGCGCATTCCCCATTTTTTGGAATGGGGAAATTTTGGAACTGTTCAGTATCCATTTTCTGCTGAGCACCACCGTACAACTTTGCTTAACCTCTTTCCTCTGCAGTCCTTTTTTTTTTTCTTCTTCAAAAACTTGTTGCTGCTGTATACAATACATCATCCATAGTTGTTATGCAAAACTCCCCATGGAGTAGAACCCACAAATGTCTGTGGCACCCTCCGGAGAGCAAACGTGGCTCTAAAGAAAGCTGTTTTATGTTCTACATAACCTACACTTCAATGGCTGAACAACTTCCTCCTGCTCACTTTTCTGTTCTGAAATCTCCACACACATTGTACCCCTGATATCTTCCTTTATAGTTGCTCTCCAAAAGTCTGGTCCAGAGCTCATTCAAATCAGTCCTGTTGGCTGCAGTCAGCTTTGGACCAGGGCCTAGATCTCCTTCACTGGCTCTTGGCTTTATGCCTCTTCCATGCCCTCACTTGGAACAGCCTCTGCCTGCCTGAAGGCCCAATGTTTTTTTCTCTCTTTCATCACATGCCCCTTAGTCCCATTTCCTTCAGAATGCCTTTCTACAGGGGATGAATAATGGCTTCAAAAAGCATTTTTGAGACTAAGCAAAAAACACTTAAGAAAAGGAAGAGGTGGGAAGCAAAGGGAGGTAGTTCCTAGAGAATCAGCAGTGAAATAGAAAAGGCCAATAATCAAGATGTGCTAGGCCTCAAAAGGAAAATTAAGCAAGGCAAGAAAGTTCTTTAGCAGGACAAGGCACGAGTCCACCAGTACGGAGAGCATCAGCCCAGTACATCCCCTACATAATGAGTGGTGGTCTTGTCACTCCTGACAGGACCATGCCTAACCCTCTCTGAAAGCCGTCCAGTGGGGAGAGTCTGGCAGCCTCACCAGGCAATTTGTGCTGGCTTTTTTCACTCTGCTTCACTCTTCTCACTGTCAGAAGAGTCCCAAGACATCTGCTCCATCCACATTTTGTGTTGTTGCAGCCCTCCCACAGAGAACGCAGAACGTCTCTTTCCATTCCTCTTTGCAGGCATGCCTATGTTTTTTTTTTAAACCTATTCTATTTTCTCTTGTCCTGCTTTTATGGCCAAATAATTCCAGCTCTTTCAGCCTCTCATCCTAGACCTTATTTTCTATCCTGTGATCATTTTCTGTTGCTCTTTTTTGGTATTTTCCACTAGTCGTTCCATTGTTTCTTGAACTGCAGTGTAGCAGAGAGGACACAGCGCTCAAGTACCAACAGTGGCCACAGACTCCAAAACCTACACTTCAGATGATTCCTGGCCCGTACAGGGAAGGCTATAATGATATAGTTTCCTGAGACAGGGGACAGGATTTGTCAAACCCAGAGATAGCTCCCACTTATGCATGCCTATAATGTCCTCCCTAGTCTCTTCCCTTAATCAGAATTTAAACATAAGCTCTTTAGAGAAATGATATTGTTTTTCACAGTGCTCTGACATACAAGAAAAGTCTTGCGGATCTTTGTAAAGCCGAATACAAAAATAAATGTCAAAATTGCAGCATTGTGATTGAAAAGGCAGATACTCAGAAAACAAGATTTGCAAGGATCTGGCTGGTCTGGGAAGTTTTTGGTTTCTTCTCATACACACGGGCATGAGATCCACTCCTGAGTGAGGCAGTTGCAACTCTTCTCTGCCTCAGGATCCCTGTGCATGGGCTGCTTCACTGAAGAGGAGTCAAGGCTGCACAGTGATGAAGATTACCCTGTCCTGGTCTCACTTGCCACTGAAGAGAGTTGTGAGGGTACCTGAAGCTCTCACCCAGCTCTTCTCCTCTGATGGATTCTTCCGTAAGCAGAAGTGTAGCTGGGCCAGAAGCTTATATGATGTCTAACAGAGTGGTAAAGAGGGGCTGAAGGAACAGAAGTGCACTCCAAGTGCCTCAGCTTCATGGTCTTCCCCCTCCCCTGCCTGCCTCCCGTCAGGGACTGCTGCTGCCTGTCTCACCTCTTTGGGCTCTGCCTCGCAGTGGAGGATGCTGCAGGAATGTACTTGTCCCTGTTGACAGCCTGTGGGCCTGTCTTGGCTGTGGCCTGAATGCTAGTGTTTGTACCTTTCACATCTTGGCTTTGCAAGCATGGCTATGCTGGATGTAGTTTGGTCCGGTTCAATCCATGTGTTAAAATCCTAGGTCATTTCTGAGCTGATAGTTAAAATAATCTTCCATCAGTTCTACTCCCTCTCCCCACTGTTCCAGCAACTGTGCTGTGCTTCTGTGCCACATGGGTCGTTCTTCTTCTTGCTTCACTGCCTGCTCAGGCCCACAACGCAATTTCACATGACACCTGATCATCTAAGGACAAGTTCTCATTTTAATGGAGCTGCTTCTCGGGCCCCAGCTCCTAACTCTATTGTGAGCATCCATCTCTTTCATTGTACCAAATCTACTGCTAATGCAAGTGTAGGGTGAGTTGTTTCAAAAAAAATAGAGATTGCACTTTTTACAGGCAATGGAGTGTTTTGTTGGATCAGTGAGGAGCTGACTCTATCTGCCACTCCCCTGGCTCTCAGCCCCAGCTCCTTCTCTATCCAGTCCCCTCCTCTCTTAGTGCTTTCTCTCCAGTTGTTCTCTCCCTGACGGGCATTTAGCTCCTGCTGCATCCTCCTCCATAGGAGGAGGTACCTCATCCACATCAGTTACCTCCAGCCTTAACATGAGACTTCATAGCCAGCCTGTTGCACCCTGTCCTGCTGCTAAGCAGTGTCCAGTTACCACTTGTTCTCCCATGCAGCTCCTTTTCCTGGTCCCCTTGAATTTTCACTAAAAAAGAGCCAAGTTGGCATATCACAAACTTTCAGAGAAAACATCACATCTCCCTCAATCTGGCTACTCCAACTTGATGCTGGCACGGCCTGGAGGAGTCTCTTTCTTCCTTGGCACTGACTTTAGTCTGTAAAAGGCCTTCTTCCTCCTGAGCCTTCCTCTCCACCTTCTCTCTATTTTTTTCAGATTTGCAGTCAGTGAAGAATGAAGCCCTGGCATATCTAGTAGCCACCTTTGGAGAGGTACGTATTGGGCACATGCTCATTAAGATTTGCCAGTTATCACTTGCTTCCAGCTCTATAACATCTAATTCCTGGGACTCAGCTAGGAGCAAAGTATTTTTGAGATCATCTGTGAGCAGCATGGATGTGTGGTTTACCTCATTTCTCAGGGCTGAGCTAAGAAGATGGAATAAAAACAGGCGTACGAACAAATGAGATTTTGCTGGAGCAGGACATAAATCTGCCATTCCAAATGGATTTTTATCTCCCACATCTCTGCAGTTTTCCTGACAACTTCCAGTGCCTGCATCCAAACCAATTGGGATGATCTTTCCCAGAGTAGTGAGGCAGCTCTGTGAGATGTTTTACCAAAAATAGCTCTGGGCAAACTGGACTATGCGTACCTGATCTGGACAGCTGGAACAAATCATGCAGCATGCATGGTCCAACAGTGGACAAACACTAGCCCACAGAAACCAAAAGAAACTGAAATCTCTGCTGGAATTCCAACATTTTCCTTTGGTTTATGGACTTGGGAAGAATATGGAGATGGGCAGCAAAGTCCATTACATCACAAGGGGGAATTAATCTTCAGTAGGAAAGGTGCAAGCTGCAATTAACAGCCAAGTAAAATACACAAAGCACCTGGCTTCTATATCATGACTTGTTCCCTAGAAACACAGAGCCTCATTCCCAGCTAATGAGCTCACTGGTATCATAATCCTGTAGCTGTTGCGGGTTTGGCACCACATCAGTTACCTTTTTCTTCACCCTTCTCCGTAGTGCCTCATTCTGGCTTCTCCCCATAACAAGCCATACTGTTTCAGGCTCCTCTAGCCTCTCTTCTGACCCCTCCTGCTTTCAGCTGCCAGGCATCCTCTTCCTTCAGCCTGTCAACTCATCGATGGTGTTGCTTTTGTTGCTATTTGGTGTCCTCTCTTCTGCTTGCCTTGTAGCAAGCTACTGCTTTTTTAGGTTCTATGGAAACTGCTCTTGCCAATGTCTCTAATAACCTTTCTGTTACCAGAGCTTAGCAACTTGCCCTTCTTCTCAAAATTTTATCCTTTGGCTTCTTGGGAGGCTGTTACAAATAGAAAGGGAATATACTCTCTTCTCCATGTCCATAGGACAAGAAATCATACTTTAACTGCAATAGATAAGACTTGCTGGATGTTGGAAGAATGTACTCATGTTAGGAAGAGTGATGCACTGGAACTGAGGGGTGTTGGGAAATCTTCAGATTGTAGATCTCAAAGAAGAGGATGGACAAATGTGTATCTGGAGTGATCCTCCTTTGAGTAAAAGGATGGAGTAGAAATCTCAGTGGTTCCAGTTTCAGTTCTCTCTTTGCACTTTTGGGATGTTACTAAAGAAAGTGTTCTTTCCCTCTTTGATGTCCTAGGTAAGGGTCATGTGGCTCTACAGACTATGATCCTTTCCTCTGTCTTTGCCTCCAGCTAATCTCATGCACAGATTGAAATGCTATCTTTCACATCTGCCTCTAGATGTATCTCTTTCTGTTCAAACTAACCTGCCTTACTAAGGTCTATGTCATGAATATAACCATCACTGATACTACAGCGGAGAGTGAAACTTTGAGCAGGTTTTCAACTCCAACTCCAGGAACCAACTGTAGTTTTAATAACTATTTTTACCACATTGATTCTAGGGCGGAGGATTCAATGCCTTCAAAGTGGAGGGGGTTTCCTCCCTCCCCCTTTTTTTGGCAACTTTCTTTCTTGGGATAAAAATCCAGTCCACAATGTGAACTAAAATATCAGAGCTTGTTATTCTTCCAGCTTATCTTGAGCAATGTCACCTCATACAGTTTCACCCTTAGCCAAATACTGACTCACCAACAGAGGGTTAGAAGCAGGAAAGGAGAGAGGGCATTCCAGATGACAGATCAGCTCTCAGTTGCTGGAAGCTCTACAGGGAATGAAACACACTTATTTTGGATTACAGAGACTAGTTATGTAAAAGGGTGGTTAAAAGCCGAGATGCAAGGTGGCTGCTTGGCTTCCACTCCCTACAGATAACTACATGTTCTTCTCTAGGAAAAGCTGCATTTGAAATGTTACTCTGGAACCGTAGGATGCCACACCCAGCTATGGCTCCCAGCAGGTTACTGTTTGCTTTCCCTCGGAGAAGGATTTGGGCCCAGGGAAGTGGTGTTCAAACACAAACTCTGCACAATACACCTTTAGCTTAACCTTGGTCTTGACAGCTAGGTCTCCTGGCACGGGCCCTAGGTGACCTGTGTTCTCTCTGAAAGGAGCTCTTTCCTAGCTCTGTGTTCTTCTTACGTCAATGAGGTCACTAATTCCTACTTGCCTTTGCTCAATGCTTTGAGGTCTGTAGCGAATGTTCAAGGCATGTCCAAGACAGGTAAATTTACAACGGCACATACTGCCTCTGCTCACACAAAATACCAGTGTGGTGCCAATTGCTCACAGAGAAAACTCTTTTCCACTCGAAAATAATCAAGTTTAGTCCTGCAAGAGGAGACACAGACCATCATACTGACACACTGCTTAATGTGCTTTCCATTCCTGCTAGATGTATTTTACTCCTGACTTGTAAGCCCACCATGCCAAGATATGTCTGAGCAGATGTTTTTCTCCTCCTTGGTCTGAGGTATCCCCCAATGGGTTTATAACTAGTCTCCATGTGAGGAATGGATCAGTGTTGTGCTGCTTTCCCCTTGCTAAGGCAAAGGAGAGGTTATGATTCAGGTTGTTACTGTGCGAAAGTGATGGGTGCAACATGAATTGCACCAGCAGTGCAACATGATCAGCTCTTACTCCCCAGATAGAGGAGTTGAGGTTTTTCTTGTTTGTTTGGTGTTTAGTATAGGCACAACCACCAGAGGAACATGCAGCCTGCATTCCTGTGGCAGGTGCCACAAGGCATCTGCTTTGACAAAGAGAGTCTCAAGGGAGAGGGAGGGCATGAAGCTGCTGCCAGCATCTCCTGATCTTACCTGGTCCAGCTCTGTGACCATAAGAAGCCCAGCAACCCCCTATTCAATGTTACCTTCAATGTGGGATGTTCCAGATCTGCTTGAGGTGTTTCTTTTGTTGGCCTATTGGTCTATCTCACCCTAATCTCTCAAGTTTCTTCCCTCCCAGGATATTTTTGGGTTATGCGTGAAAGATATGCCTATTTGTCAAGACACCTACCTCCTGTGCCTAGCCACTCCTGGCAAACGGAGCCAGTGATCAGGGCTCCTTGGATGTGGGTTCCCACTTAATGGCACCTTTATTGGCAGGAGCAGCCTTCCTACCAGTGCTGCAGCAAATTTGCTGGAAGCAAATAGTTCCTGGAACAAGAGCTAGTACTAAACAAGCAAATGTGTGAGGCCTAATTGTAAGGAACCACATGTCTGAATTACCTACTCCATGAATGAGACTGGTCAGCTCTGATTCATCACGGAGGCATGTTGGGGAGAGAGAAAGACTAAGTTAATTTCTTCTATGTTTTATTTGTCCTTGCTTATGTTGTGATCCCAGATGCCCTGAGGAACACAAGAACTGTCTATCAGGACAGCAAGCGGTGGGAGGAATGGAGATGGAGAGAAGTGGAGACTGAGAGAAGCCTTGGCTCCATGCACTTCTCCCTTTGCTCCTCCATTCCTCATGCTCACCAGCACTGCTGGGTTGCATAGGTGCTGACAAGCTGCGCGGAAGATATTATACAGGGTGCTGGGTAGTCAGTGGGAAGTGAGCAATAAGGCAACTGCAGATAAATAAAGGTAATCAATGTTCACTACTTCTAACACGGGAAATGCAAAGTTTTTTTCACACCCCTTTGCTCTCTCTAGATCTGAAAAGAGGGATGTGCTTGAACAGTGTTAAAATATGCTTAAAGACTTGGTCATTCTTATCTCCGTCCAGGGTAGAAGAAAACAGGGAGGGAACTATCATTCTGAGTCACAGTTCATTGGAGGTGATATATATGCATGTGTGTGTGTGTGCACATGTGCCTGTGCTTATGTGAGAACCTCTCAGAAAAACTACCATGCAAGCAGAAATTACTGGAGCCCAATTCCATTTCTTTCTACTTCCGAGGTAAGTAGTCAGCTTAGCCTTGAAACACAAGGCCTTACACCCAGCCAACTCTGCCCTTTACTGAGGCCAGATTGTAAGGTGCTTTGTCGAGCCCTACAGACCCTGCTTTGGAGGTTGTTGTAGGGCTGGCACTGCATCTGGGGTTGAAACTCAAAGCACTGAAGCCTTTCTGAGACATGTTTATTCTCTCAGTCTGGAACATCTCTCCTCAGCCATGTTCATAGCAGTGGCAGCAACTGCAGTGTGGGAGGTAGCAGACCTCAGGGTCAGACTGGAAAGACTTTCACACCTTTGATTAAATCACTGCTTTCAGAACAGATTTATTGGCATAAATATTCGTGTATGGAGGGCACTTTCAAGCAAATGTGTAGTTCTGTAATAGAGGAGACAAGCGCAGTCTCCAAATGCTGGTTTTTTTACATGGCCATCACTACAGACTCTCTGGAGACATGGGAGGGAGGTAAAGCAGGGGGTAGCATGGGCAGTGTGTGAGCTCTTTCTCTGCCCCTCATCTTCAGCCAAGGCATGGCAATAGGAACTCAATAAGCGCTGCTGGATGTTGCTTCTCAGAAGGCAATTCACAAATAACCATTTTGTGGCAGGATCTTGCCTGTGTGTGAGACAGCAGCCCTCATCTCCCGGTCTCAGTTTGGTTAGCTGTGTGCCAGTCACATCAGTTGCTCAGCCCTGCTCGGAGAAAGAGGAGGGTGTAAAGATCCTCTGCCTTGTGGTGTAGTAGCAGTCAATATCTCTGTAAAATGGAGCTAGAGAGTAAAGCTCTTGCTGCAGTGCTGGAGGGAGGTGCCTGAGCAGAACAGGTGCAGTAAAGATGTTGCTTTTGCAAAGCTGTAACGAAACCTACTACTCCTCTGGAGCCTTGCGTAGGACTGATGTCTCCATAAGACCTTATGGCACATGCATACTCCCTGTACACCCAGGGCAAAAATGGCCCTGAATCTTGCTCAGCTTTTCTTTAAAAAAATTAACAGGGGTACATATGATTCTTGGGGATGTACCTCTCCCACACAGAGCAACGCCTCTAGGACTTGAGTATTGCCCAAAAAGGAAATCAAAACACCCCTCACTTTTCATCTCTTGCCTAATTTTGAAAGTTAGGATTCTTAGAATGTTTTGTGTAAACCCTCATCTGCAGGATTACAGATGATTAAATACAAATTTTTAATTATGTTATCGTCCCCAAAGATGGAGGAGGAGGGTCCTCAGGAAATGGGGATGTATGGACAACTCATTTTGGTGGACTGTGAGATGGCATGGCACAAGAACTGTAGCAGCATTGTAACTTTCCAGCTAGCAAGGTGCAAGGCTGCCTGCAGTGCCATATAAAGGGGCACCATGAACAGCGCTTTACCCATACAAGGTCCCAGGTCTGTCTTGTTTCAGCTATTTTCCCTTTGGCACAGTTGCCAGAAAGAAGGATATAAGAGACAAAAAAAAAAATACAAAATAAAATAAAACAAAAGCTCATTCCATAAACTATATGAACTCTTTAAGAAAAAGACTTTATTAATTAAAACTAAAACATGTAGGTCTGAATCTACGGTCACTCATAAAATTACCTTGGCCTCGTAGTCAAACGATTCATACAAATTCTGGAAATTCTCAATTTATACAACAGTGCAGGGCAGAAATTGAAACTGAATGCATTACACAACAGAAAGGACAGGCAAAATGTAACCCACCCCATATGTGCTCTTTACTCAGTACAATGCTCCGTATGAATATTAGTGAAAAATCTTGGCATTTTGCATGACAAATTTCCTTTTTGCAGCCAGATTTCTTTTTTCAGTGGCTCCCAAATTGCAATTTGAGTACCAGATACTATAAATGGAATGTAGAAAGTGTTCCACTGAGTGTTCTGAGTGACAGGTTTGATACTAAGAATAAATAGAGATCATGAGAAATGCTGAGGTTGAAAACTGGTTACATGGCCCCAGAAAATTTGAGAAACGCTATTTTAAATAATATGGTGCTTTGTTTCACAAGCAGCACAGCTTTATTTGAATTTTGCTCGTTAATCATTAGAAAAGTTCTCTTGACTGCGTTTGGATGAATAAGGATATACAGGCTTGGACGATACATTTATCGGGCAATTTGCAAGAAAACTGTCCAGAAACATCCCCATTTGCGTGCACAGGTTAGTGCCCCCAAGGGAAAGAAAGGCAATACAAGAATTAGACCTTCCTCTCAAGTCTTCACCTGTTGTTTTTGAAAAACGCCTTATGCAAGATGGTAAAACAAGAGTTGTGGAAAGCTGCCTCCTCTCCCCCTCGCGTTTAGCCGCCTCCCCGCCCCGCGCTTCCCCTGCGCGGCGTGCGGAGGAGGGCGGCAGACTGCAGGCAACAACCTCCGCAGCCCGGGGGGCCAGGCTGGGGGATGAAGCCCTCCTCCTCCGTCCCCTCCTCCTCCTCCTCCTCGCGCTGGCCTCTGCCACTGCGGGCCGGGCCGCCCGCCGGATGCTCGAGGGGCTGCCGCCAGCGGTGCGCCCCGTCGATGCTGCCGGAGACAATCCCGGGGGCAGATCTTGAGCCTCCCCATCGAGGAAGAGAAGTCTGACACACAGCATCCCCCGGGCAGCTCCCGCGTCGTTCGTGCCACTATTTTGTGTTTCTGATCCGGTCGCGGGCCTTTTTTTTTTCCAACTTAATTGAATTTCCGGCTCTGTTTTAGGTGGTCGCTGGAATAGCTCGTTCCCCCCCTACAAAATGCCTGTACTTGCCGTTGCCGCGGTAGGGAAGATTTTTCTGATGACAGACAAACAGCGAGTGGAAAGCGAGGAGAAAGGTCCAGGAAGGCCCAGGCGGCTGCCGACGGGACGGCTTTTCGCACACTTCCAGAGCAAAGGAGCCCAGCCTTGCAGTACGCCAAGCTAGGGCAAAAAAAAAAAAAAAAAAAAAAGCTGAAAAGTCACAGGGGTAGGCCAGCGCCTCGGGAGGCAGCCGGCCCCAAACCTCTGTCTGAGTTGTAAAACCAGGTCCGCAAAGAAAATCCTGCAGCGCCGAGCACAGAGCCGGGGTGGGTCGGGGCAGCAGGGCTGCTTGCGCTGCTGGCAGGTTCTTTCTCCTTGAGGCGCAGTTCAAGCGAGGGGCAAAAGAAGAAGAGAGGAAGGATATTTTCCTCCAAAGGAGCTGCGAGCAGAAAATGTCACTGGGACCAGTCCCGTCCCCGCAGGCAGGTTCTGCTGGCGGCTCCCGGCCGGATCTGCCTCTGCCGCCCGGCGATCCTAGCTCCCCCGCCCTCCCTGGGCCCCACAGGCCCTCCCGAAACCCGCTGATCCTCTGCTGCACCTCCGGGCTTGCACCGACCCCTCGGGCAGGCGAGAGCGGCTCCCAGCGCGCCCGCGGTCCCAGCTTTGCGCGCCTCGGGCTCCCGCGCAGCCCCGACGGCCGCCGCGCCGGAGGAGGGTCTGGCTGCCTTTGTCGGCCATCTGGAGTCGGTGACCATCATATATATCCTGCCCGCAAAAAGCTTGGGCTTTTTTCTTTCCTTTCCCCCCCCCCCTTCAAAGGCAAAAGAAAACGAAACAAAACAGGTTTCAGTTTCCAAAGAAGAAAGTAAAGGACCGATCGCCGGCGGGAGTCCTCGGTAGGGCCGATTCCCCGGGGCCCCTCGAAGAGAGCTGGACGGCGGGGTGCCCAGCGCCGAGAAGAACTGGGTCTCTCGCCTTCGCTCCGGGCCGCCCTCTCCAGCGGGTCCGCGAGTGTACAGCGCCTTGCACAGCGAGGCCCCGCTCCCCGGCTGCCGCCGCCGCCGGCCTCCCGCCCGGCACAGGCGCTCGTCAGCAACAGCCGCGGCGTGGTCGTGGTTGTCTCCGATTTCCAGACCGCTCCGTGTACCCGGGGTTGCCGTCGCTGTCAGTGGCGGCGGGGGGGTCTGCCCGAGCTGGGGTCGGCCCCAGATCCGCCTTCCCTGGGCGAAGGTGGCCCGGGGCTCCCCGGGTGCCCGGGGACAGCGGGGCTCCAGCTCCGCCGCCGTCCGGCCGCCGCCGCGGCTCGCCTGCGGCCGCCGCCGCCTCCGGTCCTACAAACCACACCGAGCCTTTCTCTGCTACAGCCAAACACCTTTAATTTTTGCAGCAGGGGGATTTCGGAGGGGCGCGCCCGAAGCGCAGAGTTTCCCCGGGGGAAGGCGGGCGAGGATCAGCCGCGGCCCGGCGGCGGCCGGGAGCCGGCGAAACCTCCCGGCTCTCTCCCCAGGCCCCTTGGCTTCCCCCGGGCCGGCCCGGGCTCTGCGGGGTCTGGGTGCTCCGGCGGCTCACCGAGAGTCCTGCTGCCTTCTGGGGGCGAGGCTGGAGGGGAGCAGGTCCCTGGAGGCCCCGGCGGGCAGGTTCCCAGGGGGACACGGCTGGAGATCCTCTTTGCCCGGGAGCTCCGCAGAGGACACCACACAGTCTTGCTCGGGGTCATTGCTGTTCCCTGCCCCCCGCTTTTTGTCCTCTTCCTTCTTCCACTTCATCCGCCGGTTCTGGAACCAGATCTTTATGTGTCTCTCGGTCAAGTTCAACATGACAGCGAGCTCCACCCGGCGCGGCCGGGAGATGTACTTGTTGAAGAGGAACTCCTTCTCCAGCTCCAGCAGCTGCGCCCGGGTGTACGCCGTCCTCGTCCGCTTGTTCTCCTCCGGCTCCACCACGTAGGACCCACCTAGAGAGAGGAGAGAGTCAGGCGGCAGCCGCGCCGTCCCCGCATCGGTGCGCGGAGCGGAGGGCGAAATAAGCGGGGTGAGCGGACGGCCCTGCCGGGCCCCGACGGCTCCCCCAGAGGGGGTGAGCCGAGCCTCGGGCCCGAGCCCGGGCGGGTTCCCGGGCTGCTGCGGCCCCTCCCGCTGCTCCCTGCTGCCCCCCGGGCGCTTCGGAGCTCCCAGTTCCCCGGGCCCTGGCAGTCGGGTTGTCCTGCTGCTATTTTATTTTATATTTTAATCGGCGTCTTTAGTCAAAGCCAAGCCCGCAGAAGCGGGGAGATGAGAAAACGCCACCCTTTGCCTTCGCCGAAAGCTCAATCTCCGCCTAAGGGCGCATCGATCCGGGGCTTGGCAAGTTGTTGGATTAGCGTAAAAAAAAAAAAACAGCAATAAAAAAGCAAACAAGAAAAAATGTTTTTGTTATGTGCCGCACACACAAACAACCAAACAAAACATAATAATAATAAAAATTAACCTCTCCGTGAAACTACGCGGAGGAAAAAACAACCCAGCAGCGACAGGCCCGGGGTCACAAGCCCGTGGCGCTTCTGGCGCCGGAGGCGCGGGGACCCGCCGCTCCGCGCGGAAAGCGAGAGCTGCGCCGGAGGTGCGCACAGCCGCGGCCGCCGAAGGCCGAGCGCCGCTCCCCGACGCCGCGTCCGGGCCCGAGCCCGGGCCCGCCGGCTCTCAGCGCAAAAAGCCGTAAAAGGGGACGGGAAAACCTCATGAGCAGAAGCGCTCGGAGCCGCTGCAGTTTCCGGGGGTTTCGCCGCCGAGCAGTTCAGGCCCCGCGGAGGCTTCGACCCTTTCCCAGCCGTCGGGAGCGACGGGGCCGGAGGGCGGCGCGGCGCGGCAGCTCCCGGGCGGCCGGGCCCGGGGCACGGCGTGGGAGCCGGGGCTCCTGCCCCGCGGGGCGCCCGGCCATTTCGCCGGGCTGGCCGAGACCTTTGATTTCGTGTTCCCGGAAACAGCGACAGTAACGAAATCGCCGTTCCCAATAACGCTGCTGCTGCTGCTGTGCGTGGATGTCGGGACGCGGGACTGTGTGATAACGACGACTGCAGGAGTGGCGGCGATGGCAGGGGCTGGAGATTAGCCCTAAAACGGATTGTCCATATTATTAATACAAGGAGTCTTGCTGGGTACACCGTTGGTCGCCATATAATCTCCAGAGCACGGTGACAACTATCTAAACTGCCGGAGTCACCTGCACTCTACTTCCGTTCATCTTTGCAGGCCCATTATATATACATATATGCATGTAATATATATACATCGTATATAGATTATAGATTATATATATACATATATATAAATAAAAACAATTTTGTGGTACAGTTGAATAATAACTCCGGGAAGGCAAAATCTCGTGGGCCTGTTGAAAGCGGCGGCAGGAAGGGAGCGCGGGGCGGGCAGGGCCGCGGCCCCGCCGTGCTGGGCCCGGGGGCTCAGCGAGGCCCGGGGACGCTGCCGGCCGCCCTCGGCACGGCGGCCCGAGGGGACGGCGGAGCCCGGGGCCGGGCGCGGCGAGCAGCACCGGGCCGGGCTCTGCCGCCGCCTCGCTGGGCGCCTTTATCTTGCAATAACTCTCCCCGCATTGAATACAACGCAAAAACCCCACTTGATTCTTGAACGCCTAAATGGCGCGCGCTTCTGGAAAAATACATCTCTGGCGCATATAGTTTGCATCTGTAAATACTGGGGTTTGGCTACAGGCGCTTGGCACAGAGCGGTGCCGCTTAGGCCATGCGGGTCTGCGCCCTGTCCCTGCTGGAGAAACGCTGAGCCGCCTGTGTGTTTACGTACACAGCGCACATCATATACACGATTTAATGTCGCCCCCCAGTCTGCCTGGACCTCTTGGATGATCTAGGAACAGTGGAGGAGAGGTCTTAATTTTTCCGGGAAAACTTTCGTTTTGCTGCTCTTTCTGTCATTCCTCGTGTACAGAAGACAGAGAAAAGAGGGGCAGTTTGCGAGTTTGGCTCCATCTTCCCCCCCCCCCCCGCCCCAAATTCATTCAACCCGTCGAAAACGCAGTCTGATTTTATCCTCCCGCCACAATCTCTGCCCCCGAGCCCACGACGTGGGCGGCAGCACTCTTGTCTCTCCCGCCCTGCGGAGATGCCACCGTGGGGACTGGTGACCGCAGCCTGTCCCTGCTGCCCCCGGACTGGCCCAAGTAATTCCCGGACTATTTCACGGCGATTTCAATTCTCCAGTCCCTTTTTAACTGTCTATTTGAACAAAGCCATTAATGTAATATTTGCCGTATAGGCGTGACAAAGGCGCAGGACACGATAACATTGTGCAGGGAGAGACAGAAATATTGTTCCGCAGCGGAACTTTCTGCCTAGATAGAGTTTCTTCCCCTCGCTGGCAGCTCTGTTTCGTTTGTGCATTGTTTCCCCTGCCCCGGGTTTTAAGTTGTAAAAGGTTCAATTACGGCTAAAACCGAGCGGGAAGCGGGAGGGGGCAGGAGGAGCTGGAAGAAGGGCGCCCGGCGCCGCCACGGGCAGCCGCCTCTGCCTTGCCCCCGCCGCTCCGCCAGGCGCTTCCCCGCCCGCTCGGCCCCGCGGGCCGCTCCGCGCCCCCGCCTCGCCCTGCGCGGCCCCGCGCGGAGCCCGCCGCCGCCGCGGAGCCTCCCCGGGGCACCTGCTCGGCGGCGCTGCGGCGGCAGCGCCCGCGCACCGGGACTGCGGGGCCACGGCGGCCCCGTCTTGGCGGCAATTAGTTAATTAGTGAAACCTGCTCGTTAATCTTTGCTCAGGGCTTGGGAACCGGCGGGCTCTCCCCAGGGGCGCCGTGAGCCTGCCGGCGGGGCGGTTTTCACCCGGACACCTGCTGATATTAGTGGGACTTTATCCCCGCGGCGGGGAACTGCGCAGGGGCTGCGCGCTCCCCCCTCGGCTGCCCGCGGACCCGGCTCCCGTCCCCTTACCAGCCGCGGCCTCCGGGCGCCCCAGAGCAGCGGACCCGCGGGGCGGCGGGCAGCGAGGCTGCCGCCGGCCCCTCTCCGCGCCGCTCCGCGCTAAGCCCGGCCGGCGCGGGGAGCGCGGCTGCCCCGCGGAGGCTTCGTGGCCGCCGGCCGAGGCGAGCGCCGAGAAGTGGCCGGGCCAGCGGCAGGAGGGGACGGCGGGCTTACCCGTCCATTGTCCCTTCCAGGCGTGCGATTTGGTGGATTTCATCCAGGCGAAAGGCACCTGCACTCGGGGCTCCTCTATCGCCCCCGTGTCCGCCCCGTCAGCGAATGGCAGCGCGTCCTGGTGGGGAGGAGGAAGATGAGGGTGGTGGTGGTGATGGTGGTGATGCAGGTGCGAGACCCCGGCATCCTCTGTGATGGGGGGCACCTCGTAGGGCGAAATGTCTGGCGGGCTGCCTTGCTCCAGCGCCCCTAAGGCGCCGGGGTACGGAGTCTGCTGCTGCCGGCCCATGTAGAGGCAGGCGGGGGGGCTGGGGCTGTAGTCCTGCGCCTGGGCTCTCTGAAACGCACACGGCTCCTTGTAGAGCTGCGCCGAGGCGTAATACTGCTCCTCAGTGTTCATGGCTAGCGGGCCGGGGGGGTCCGGAGCTACTGACACATCGGGCTGCTCCCGCTCCCGGCGCCCGGGATGCCTCTTTGACAGCTCGCCGCCCGCCGGGCCCCGCCGCCCTGCCCGGCTCCCGCCGCCTCCCCATAGGCGCCGCTCCCCCCACGTGAGCCCTCCCGCAGCCCTCCGGGGCGGGGCGGGACCCATAAGAGGCCAGCCGGGGTGGCCCCGGCTCCACAACCCCCTTCCCCTTGGCCGGGGAGGGTCCGGGACCCCCCGGGGGGGGGCGGCGCTCCTGCCTGCCCCGCGGCGGGCGCCCGGCGGTGCGGGGCTGGCGAGGGGGCGGGGGGCGCCCGGGGGTGGCCCGGCGTGAAGCGGGGCAGGGCCGGGCTGCGCTCCCACGCTGCCGGCGTGCGGGGGGCTCGGGGAGGACGGCCGGGGCTCGGACCCCCAGGCCCGGCCGTCTCCCCCTCCCCGCCTGCGCGCAAGGGCTCCCCGACCCCGCGCTCCGCCGGCGCGGTCCGGGGAGGGAAGCCCGCGGGGGTCGAGAGACACGGCTCCCGGAGGGGTTTGGCACCCGGTAACTGTCGGCTGCGGGTACCTCCGCGCAGGGCCGCGGCGGTGGGCAGCGGGTGCCCGGGAGCAGCCGGGGCGCAGGCTCCCTCGGGGGCAACGCCGTGAGCCGCGGGCGCGGAAAGAGGCGCAGACCTGCTTTCTGCCCCCTCTCCCCCTGCCCGGGGAGATGCGGCCGCGGGGACCACAATGCTATCAACGAAGCGAGCGATAGGCAGCGGATTGTTTGCCGAAGGGGTAAATTTGGGAGCCTTCCCCGCGGCTTGGGCTGCAATGTGTTGACCCTCGGAGATAATCTGCTCCAAGTTGGTGCCGGTTGACTTGGTGACGAGGTTATGAGGAGGCGGAGAGCTACCGAAAGGGACAAAGATCGTTTCCCTGCCTCCCTGCGCTCGCCCCGACGGCCGCTCTCGCCGTCTCGCACGCAGGCACACCTCCTGCTCGCCCGGCTCCTCTGCGCGCACCGCACCGCGCCGCACCGCGCCGCCTCTCCAAGGGGCCCCCCGAGGGCGGCTCGGGCCGCCGCCGCCGCCGCCACCCCCGGCGGGGGCTGCTGCTGCTCCCCCGGGGCGCACACACGGGGCCCGCAGGCTCCCCCGGAGGGGGCCTCGGGGGGTTCCCCGGGGTGCTGGCCCCTCGGCCGGTGAAAATGCAACTCCGAGCAGGCGGCGAGCGAGACGTCTGGGCTCGCATGCCGGCTTCCGAGGGATCATAAAACCGCCCAGTCCATTACACTTAAAATGAGTTTCCGCTATGAATGCATTTGGGTCCCCCATCTCTCAGAAAGCACACTGAGTCTTTGATTCAATATTGAGCCATTAAGCAATTGCTTTCCCAAGCCATTTAACAGCAGCTCTTATGGATAAATAAACAAAAAAGGCTGTAAACCAATTATAGTGAGGATAGTGAAAAAGTATTTTATTAGCGGGAATTACCGATAGACATCGCTGCTCCTCGGACATCCCCCGCCCCGCACCCTCCTTCTCCATCCCTTGGCATCCCGGGCAGGGGTACCGGCCTGCTGCGGGACACGCAGCCCCTCCGGCGCCGGCGGCGCAGCCCGGCGTGCGGCCGCGGAGCGAGCGCGGCTGCAGGGGCTGCGCCGAGGCTCCCGCACGGCGACCCCGGGAGGGGCATCCTCGGGGGGGACCCGCTGAGCCAGCCGGGCTCCCTTAGCGGAGGGCTCCTTCCTCGCTCAGCAGCCTCCGCATCCGCGCACGGGGTGTCTTCCCCGAGGTCTCTTGCGGACACAGGTGTCTTTTGAACTCAATCCCCCGTTTAATCCAGTTGCCAACTTCTTGCGCATCAAACCCACCCCCAAACCCACCCCCCAGGCTCCTCCTGGCTGGCTGCCCCCAGAGAGCAGCCCTAAAGCGGGATCTGGGAAAGTAGCTCCTCTGTCTGGGAGAGGCATCGCTGTGCCCCCCGCCCCGCCCCTCTCCGGGCCCGGGGCTCCGGGGCACCGAGGGGGCTCACCCTGCGCCAGCGCCGGCCCCGGCCCGGCCCGCGGGGGAGCCGAGCTCCGCGCCGCTCCCCGGAGCATTTACAGCCCCAGGATTTCCACGGGGAACCGGCACGGACAAACAAACGCGCAGCCATAAAAACCAGAGCAAATTGATTCATCTCCAGGGAGGACCATTACCCGGCGTCTTAATGCGGTCCTCTCTCTATAACGAACATTTCTAAATAGAGCAAACATTTCCCCCTCCAAAGCAAATGAATTTCGTATAATTTAGAGCTAATTCTCTTTCATTCTGCCTGCGTGAGCAGGCGATAAGGGCACGCTTTGCTGTGCTAACAACAAGGCAGCAGGCTGCAGTGCAGGAAAAGGACCTCGCTGCGTATCCTGGCATTGGGGATCCCAGGCCTGGCCCGCTGGGAGGTAGTGACCTGCAGCTGGGGCGCAGCGGGCAGGTGACCGCAGTCCCGTCAGAGTCTGAGCTCAGGGACCATCCGGGCAGGATGAAGCCACTGAAGTCTGCCTGAAGAGCCTCTCCTAAGCTGTTGGTCCTCATGTGAAGCTTCCGAGCCATGAGCGGGTCCTATCCAAATGCTGCCTGGACAGGGAAATGTGTGACAGAGGGGCACAGGCTCTGCTGCTTCTGGGGTGAGTGGGGCTCTGCAGACACTGCCGTGTTGACTCAGAGCAAAGATCCCGTGACCCCAAACCTTCTTCCTGAGCAATGTCCACAAGTGATGGCTAGGGCAATCACAACATGGTATGCACATATGATACTACACTTATCTGTTTTCTCAGGCTCCCAGCATTTTCAGCTCAAGGCATATTCTGAGCTGTGTGGCTTTTTCTAGCCCACAGTGGATTTCTCCAGTTCTTAAATCTTCCGTGAACCTTTGCCTTCCACACCATCCTTTGGCAAAGACTGCCACAGATAAACTATTACTGTGCGAAGGACTGCCACCCTTTGCTTATTTCGTACTTGACCTCATTTAGTGAGGCTTAATTCTTATACTAGAAGAGGCTTGAGATGGATAGGCACAGTGTAAGAAATGGAAAGGTGCAGGGTTGCCTCTTTAGCTCATATATGGACTCCTGTGATGCCAGCTGCTCTTGAACACCTCAAGCAGGTGCCAGCAGTGAGCTGTGACCTCAAAGACCTCTGCATGCACATTGTCATCTCCTAGCTGAGACCTGCCCCTGTCCCTGATTCTCCAAGTTGGAGGCTATGGCAGGCTTGAAGTGGCCATCCTCAAGTCTATACGTAATTATTTGAAGAAAAGACAGCTGATACTGATGGTGTGTTTATTCCAACTGATAAACATACAACAGGGTTTAGTGCTTAACCGTTGAAACCAGGTAAACAAATAAATTCAAAACAAGGGACACATTGCACATAGATTCATGGCTAGTACAATCTAACAAGGGATTGGGTAGATTTTCCCTCACCTTAAAGCCTGTCTGGATGTATGCTGCAGTTCAGGTCCCAGGCTTCACCTGCAGTGGGACATTTCTACAGTCCCTAGGAACCCTCACGTATCCTGGGGGTTTCTGCAGCTGCAGCATTGAGCACATCCAGCAGAACATGGAGATGGGAAGCTCACTCTTCCAACTATGTGTTGCCATGAGCATGGATCCTGCAATCGATAATACTGTTCCAGCTCATGCTGAGAAAAACTCTGGTAGATGCAGTTTGTTTCCTTTTTGTCCCTTTGAGGTGACTTATGGGCAACAAATAATGCTCTCACTAAAGTTGCTTAAGGCTCTGCTAAAAAGGGACATCCTTACAGTAGGTTTGTTATTCCAAGAAACTGAACTAAGCTGAAACTACGAGTATGTATGAGTATGTACGAGCAACACTAAGTACTACAGGCATGTTTTAATTATCCTTAACATGAGAACAGGGATTGAAATGTTCTCGTATCAGTAGCAAATGGTTCAGGTACTCAGCTGTCGCTGTCCTGTAGTGATACCATGTAATAACCACACCACACAGCCAAGTCACTGCAATACTTGGATTAACATATTTGATTCAAGTGTTTTTAAGGATGTGTTAAGATTTAATCATATTACTTTAGCTCAGCATTTGTCTAGCAGAGGAAAGGTTGTCTTCATGGTTTAAACTATATTTTTTTATTATACGTATTATAATATTATAAATATTATTCATGTAATATGAACATTGCTGAGTGCCCAATGGCTTGGAAAGACAAGCTTCATACCTCATCTGGTATCTCTGTGATTTTAAAATGTAAGCTCTAATATATGCATCCTCATACACACAATTTCATCCGCTTCACATCTGATGGCGTTTTAAAAGATCTTACCTAAAATGGATAATTTAGGACCTGAATATGAGTCACTGTTTTCTGAAAATCTTGTCCACTTCTTCCTCAGTAGTGTCTGGCAGATATTACTGCAAGCTGCTGGGATCAGTGAAATGTAAAACCATCTGGACACAGCAATTTTTTTTCTAGGAAAGGTGACAGGACCATTTTGTTTCCCTTTCAATGCAAATAATTTGTGATTCCTTACTCATTTAGTTCCCTTTCCCGTTACAAATTATGTTAGTTTTATCATACCTCCCACCTTTTTGATTATCAAGCTAGAATACAAAATAGCAAGGAATATAGTTCAGTCATACCTCCTCAAAGGGATCTGGATTTGATTTTCTAAATCGGAGTAATAATTTGATGACTTCTCAGTGCTCAACTTTTTTTTTTTTCTGTTCACATTTTGAGAGAAAAAAAAATACTGAAGAAACATTGAAGGTAACTGGAACATATTCAAAATGATCTCTCTTCCTCTCCCAGCCCTGTTCAAACCAACACAGGAAGACTGTATTCATGGCAAAGTCCAGCACTGGGAGAAGGAAAAGTTGACTGGGAAACAGAGCTTTCCCAGGGATTGATTTTTAAAACCCCCACTCTGCTGTATCTAGAAGAAAGGTAACCTTTCACAAAGCTGGTTAATAATCAATAACCATGTGAAAACAAAGCTGTCTTTCCCTCTTAGCACTAATGATAAAAACAAGAGCATGAACCGTTCCAGCTGCCTTAAAGTAACACTGGCTCACAAGCCTTTTTGCAAGGAGCTTTTTCGGTTTCTGAAAGGTTCTGAATTCACACACTGCTACTTCAGTTTGTTCTGTGTTTGTTGGCACACATCAGCTTGTTCACATGGTAGGTATGGGCCAGGTCTTGAACTGTATGAAGATTATGTAAGCCATTTTCAATAAGACCTTGGCCAGGAAATATGTGGGAGAGAGAGCAGGAGAGGATCTTACCTGTGTGGTGTCATTTTTATATTTGCGCTTCAACATCTCTTCATTTTTCATTCTTTTTTTTCCTGCTATTTCTAATTTCTTTTTCTAGTAGGAATATTGACTATCACCAGGGAAATACAATTTAATTACATTATACGAAGAGCTGAAGAATTACTTTAAAATACTCTGGATCTTTCCACTGAAACGGAAACAGCTTCGTGTTGTCTGCCCCATACAACTTTCTTTTTCTATCATCTTCCTTTTCTGGTTATTACACTAGATAGGAGTAGACACATAGATATAGATATAGATATAGATACAGATACAGATATTCAGCGCAGAAATATAACCCAGAGAGAATTCCTCCTCATAGCCTTTGTCTACCTCCATGTTTTCCTAGACCACAAGCTCTTCAGGGCAAGGATTGTGTTGTACAGCAAGTTTTCAAAGTGCAGCCCAGACTTAGCTGGAGGGTCTCAGCCCTGCCTCGTACAGGTGGTGTTTGGCCTCCTGTCGGCTCATCTGGCGGTTCTCAGCATAGCCCTCCCTTGTTGTTTGTTGATTATAACTTTGCCAGACTTTAACCATTTGAGCTGAAATTTTCCAGTCTGAATCTCTGCCTCTCACCAAATATTTTGAAAACCTTTAATTATAATAGTATAGACCTGTACAAGAATGAAGCTAGGAAACAGCAGGTAGTGAAGCACTGGAACTGATTGCACAGGGAAGATGCAGAGTGTCCACCTCTGGAAGTCTCTAAAAACAGGTTAAACAAACTTCTACCAAGAGTTGTGCAAGCATGGCTGATTCTCGGTTGGGACAGAGGACTGAGATAGCTAACACTCTGAGACAGTGGTCCTACACAGGGTTTTCCTGACCTATTTTCTCTGCTACTGCATCGTTTTGCTGGATGTAAATATATAGCAGCCCTGCTGGGATGTTCTCCCACAGTAACATTGCCCCGTATTAATATCTCTATGCAAAACTGCCCACATTCAGCCAAACTTTGAGCAGCTGAAAATCACAGAGGCTTCACATATACCTCTTAGAAGTTAGCAGCTAAGCCTTCCACAACTTCTTTCTAGAGTGAGCATGTCCTAGCCCTGGGCATCAGGACTGAGTGAGACCTTCCTGCATTGTAGTCGTGGTATCAAGCCCAGAAATGAAAAGCTAGGGGATGTTCCTATTGCTCCTCCTTCCACCTATATGCAGTGTGGAGTGGGAAGATGCTGTATGAAGAGGACCTGTGAGATGCTCACTCTTCAGGGGAAGCAGTTCAGAGGTCTAGATCTGGGTGTGCTCCCAGCTCAGATTAGGGTGGGACCTGGGAATATGCCAGCTTGACCTCTTCCCCCTCCCTCCCCTGTACTGCCTGCAGGGAGAAACCTGGGTGTAAGAGCCAGCAGAGAAGGAGGATGTGCTCTCCCAGCCCTGTGTCTGGATGGGAAGCAGGATCCAGGCAAAGTCACCGTGTGCTCCAGCTGGCCAGAGGGAGGGAATCTAACACAGTTTTGATGAATCTGTTGGGCTGAACTTCACATAAAGGGTTACCAGCTGCAGATGTCTTATTTTTCTGGGTGTAAGGTTTGCAGCAGCCTGAAACACTCCCAGGAGTCCAAGCTTTTAAGGAGTCTAATTTTGAACATCCAAAGTCAAAGGAACTCTGCAGAGCACCGAACTGGGCCCTGGGAGTGGCTTGACCCTCCCCAGTGCTGTCCATTTGCCATGTATCTAAACTGGTGAGTCCAGTAGGGCTTCTCAGTACTTAAACTAGCCTTGTAACTTAATCCCACTTAATCTCACCTGGAGTTTGCAAGGGATTTACATGCTTACATGGCACTTAAATCAATGCAATGACTTAAATACATTTGACAATCAGGGCACCCAAATTTTCTTCTCCCATCAGTAAAGCAATAATATTGCGTTAGCCCTCAAGGTATCGTGCAACACTCAGAACCTACGGAGGGGAATGCTAAGGAGAAACCTGTAAGGAATCCCATCCTGCTGTCCTCTGAGCAAGGGAGCAATAAAACACATGGTGAATAAGACCTGGACTCAAACACCTAAAGAGGGAAAGTAGAACATATATAGAATTTCTTTAACTGGAACAGCAGGAGGACAGGAAATAAAATAACATCTCACAGAGTATATGTATAAGGGCATGAACTGAAGTTGTTCATTCAGCTTTCCTGCTAGCATTTTCTTCTCTGTCTAAAATACTACAACGTGTCCAACACACAGTTGTCCAATGAGGGAATAGAAATGTATCTATACTTTATGCGTCCGATCAGTCATTAGCATAAGTTGAATTTTAAATATTTACTACATCTGCCCTCTGAAAACTGTTTGGATCTTCTAAGGTTTTAACAAGTGAGGGAAAAGAAATTGGAATTTTCTCATAGATAATTCACAAAGTAAGCAAAACTAATTAAAAATATGATTTTCTCATTTACTCAGCTAAAATGTTCACTGTTTTCTTTGTATATGTAAAATAATCTAAATGTTTATCACACAGTGCAGTGCGACACTTATTTGTTTGCTTATATACTTACAATAACTCAAGTTCAATTTAGCTATGCTAAGGATTAACCAAGCCTTTTTTTCCCACTTATCTGCATCTCTTCCCTTCCCTTCATTTCCCTTCCCTTCCCTACCCTTCCCTTCCCTTCCCTTCCCTTCCCTTCCCTGTTTCACTTTCACTTTCCCTTTTGCTTTCTCTATCATAATTTTTAAAAATGTTTTTGCATTTCATATTTTCCAGTTCCTTATCTGTATATTTCTTTTCTTGCATTTGTATATTTCCTTTCAGTGTTTCTACATTTAGATTTATATTACATCAGAAGGACATGTCCAACCCAAGTTTAAAATGCCAAGTTTGAAGCTACAACTATGTAACAGACCAGAAAAAAGTCAGTGTTTTTATAGAGAGCTATGATGCACTTTACACACATAGTGGGTGTAAATTTGCACATTTAACTGAAAGTTTTACTAGATTTTCATTCTCTTAAAGATGCATGTAGATTTTATTGGTCCTTACCTGAACACTGGAAAGCACATTTTCAAGCCTTGAAATGGTTTTGTATACCTAAACACCACCTGATTTAATGCATCAGCTGACGAGGACAAAAGACGTTGATTGAATGTCCTGCATTAGGTGTCCAGAAGGCTGAAAAAGCCTGTTCCTCAAAATAATCAGCGAAACTCCACCCAGTAATCATTAACTCAGTGTTTGGTCCCAGCTCTAAGAATAACAGGAAGCTTTGAAAAAAAGGCAGTCAAAAAACACTCAGTGTTAATTTGGGAGACTAATTGGCCCTGTCCATTCAGGAAGAGCCTGGTGGGAAGAGTGCTTTCTAGCAGATTATAAGTGTATTAGAGGTTTAGCCACAAGCCCCGTTCCTGGAAGGACACCTCTTGACCAAAGGCTAAGCAAGCAGGTGGAAACCCCAAGGGTCCCTTGGTGAAAACAGCACCCGACATGAAGAATTGCTTGTGGAGGGGTTACGCTTCAAGGGAGAAGATGGGCAAGCTGGAGCAGTATAGAAAGACAGAGGAAAGAAGAAATTCCAGTCTGGTTGCTTTCAGTTAATTTGAATTTGTAAAAGTCCTTGTCTTTCATGCTTAACGCAGATGGTATCCACACTGCCAATGAACAGATTAACACTTGAGTCAGCAGTGAGAGACTCTACTGGGTTTTAGATTTTAAAATGCCATTCGGTAGGCTCCAATAGAGCATCACCTAGTCACAGACCTTCTAGCCAGACATGTCATCAGATCTTTTGGCTTAAGGCTACTCTCAGGTGTTATTTTGGCAATAGTTTTTTCACAGTCCATCAGAAAAATCCACATGGCATTACAGAAATATTAGTAAGAGTAATTTTGTTATAGCAACCAGAGGAAAAGAGATGTTTTGTTTCAATAACATAGCGTGCAGAAGGCTCACAGGAATCAAGGCCATGTTGCCCCAGCATAGGCTCAACATAGGAGTTAGCCTCCACTTACAGTAGCACGCAGTCCAGAGATGCAGGGCAGACCAAACGTGAGGACGCCAGCAGAGGCACGGAGAAATGAAGGGGCCTACCCAGAGTAATAACCCTAGTGAAAGAATCCAGATTTCCCTAGCCCTTGGTTGGCATCCTGTGAAGGGATCACATCCCCCCCCACCCCACCCCATTGTTGTCAAGAAACCTCCATTTGAATAAATGATTACTGCAGATAGTAGTTGCCGAAATCATCCTCTTAAACTAAATGATCCTCTTGTGAACCTCAAATGAAATCAACTGCTTTAGTGTTCAACTCATTTGTGCAACAGTGCCATTAATAGGATCATCTAATTTATTGAGTAGCCAGGGTCTAGTTAACAGTGCAAGATTGGGTAAGAAGGCAATTAGTGGTCTATTTTCTATGTACATTGGAGCAGACACCTGTATATAAAGGAAGTTCTTCTGGCAGGAGCACCACGCTAAAAAGCTTTCACCTAAAATTACATAGCCTGACAAACAATATAAAGAAGTAGATTGCCCAATAAACAAATAAAATATCAGCCATTTATACAAAACCATACTACTTAGACTCTTCAAGCTTGAAAAGGCTGTGTATTTTTCCCCATTAAAATGTTATGATGGTCTGTGCATAAATTGTTTTAAATTCAGATTTCGTATGATTGTGTTTTCACAGCCTACATGGATTTAACACTTTTTCCAAGATGAAGCATTAGCTCTAAAAAGATATTAAAATGGCACCAAGAATTTCACTTGCCTCTGGAACCATGAGGTGTGGGGCCTGGCAGCTGCCGGGCTCCAGTGCCCTTGCGGGAGCCAGCCCAGAAGTGATGGAAGTGATGCAGAAGGAAGCACTCGCTTCTTGAAGTGAAGCCGCACTGCAAACATCCTTCTTGTCCTTTTCTGTAGTTTAGCCCAAGCTCCTCCTGCCTTGGTTCTCGGGGCAGCCTTAGACGCTCTGTGAACTCAGGGGAAATAGGGGACCAAGTTAGTACTCAGAAAAGCAAATGCATCCATTCTGCCCTTGCCATTGAGCTTGTCCAGGCTCCCATCTGCATCCAGGCACTGCTTCCTACCTCAGCCACCCCTTTCAAGACTGGACCCTGGCAGAAGTCCCACTGCCTCCCTCTTCCTACTTCCCCACTTCCTCCTGCTTCTCCTGAGGCTGTGTGTGTTCCAAGTGCATAGCTGCTAGTGTTTTGCTCACCCTTTAGTGAATGCAGCAGGGACAGGACTTTGAGAGGGGTGCCTGGTGCAGAGCGCAAAGCCGTCTGCTTTTTCCGAGACGTTTTCCTTGTCAAAAGGGGCCAGGCAGCCAGGCTTTGGGGAAACAGTGTCCTGAACCAGAATCAAGAAAGGCAACGGCCCTCTGCTAATCTCATGCTAGAGGTGGGCACCAGGCAGATGAGTACAGTGTGTTTAGGACACAGGTCTTCATCCTCTATAAAGGGATGAGCTATCTCAGGCTTAGATATCTATAGTTATGTGAATTGAATCCTGCCTATGCATCTTGTTTTAACTTTTTATTATCTGCTAATAGACATGATTGTACAGTACACCGATGCATTAGCGCTTGGGAGAGGAAGAAGAGACAGGAAGTTGTGCCCAAAGCTCTTAATCCGTTTCTAAACACTGCTATTATCACAGCAGAAGCAATAGCCTGATATGAGCATGATATACACAGTGCGTATTCGCTCTCGTAGCCTCCCATTTCCTGCACTGCATTCCTGGGTGAGGTACATACATGGGTGCATCAGGTGTCTCCCTCACCCTTTGCTTGCCTGCTTTCCACCCCGAGCCATGCCAGGAGTCCAGTGTCGTCTCAGGAGACCCAGGCAAAAATTATCCTGCCTTTCCCTGCAGAAGTTGTGCCACGCGTAGGTGGCATCTTCCTGTGGACGGTCTTAGCCGCTCTGCCAACTGAAGGCAGTACCCTCCTGGCTTCAGCTGGCCAAACGCCCCACTATCCTGCCACCATCGCGTGTATATTAAACCTTTTGTCAGCTGCTCTGTGGTTAAGGCACCTCTCCCAAGAGCCATGCCTACGGAGGTGAAGAGGGCTCTCACAAGCTAACAGTGGGCTCAGATACCTTTTTTAAGAGAACCATGTGCTTGGTTGTAAGGTCACACAAGTATCGTTTAACCTGTGGCTGCCCGACAAGTGTACTCATAAGCTTTGCTTTGTGCCCACTATGGCCTGGATGAGGATTTCCTTTGCAGGGGATGTGTTTGTGTGCTACAGGAGACCCCTGCAGCCGCTCTGCAGCCTGCTCTGTGAAAGGCAGCTGCTGCTTCACACCCTCATTTAGGCCAGTGCCCCTGAGTAAACCACTGTATTCTTCATATGACAAGCATCCCTATCCTCAGAGCTCACAGCCAATATCGCACCAGTTAGCTATTGATCTGAGGCAGCCTGGGACAGCCAGCTCCCAGCTAAGAGCAACTTCTCAGCTAGTTTGCTCTCTTTCATCACTGTGTGGGAAGCTCTTCCCACACTCCAGGATGCCTCTGAAGGATGCAGTCCCCTCGCTGAACTAGCTGTCTGGCACCCAAGCATCTATCCACAGCTGGACAATGCACACTTACCACCATGTGCAGTGGGTGTTTCTGCTGTGCCAGAAGTGAACTCCTTCTGGGAGTGCTGGCCATCAGAAACCAGGGATGCAATGCTTTGTGCATCCTCCCCTTGCCTGCTGCAGTAGCTAGGTAGCCACCAGCCACCGTTCATCTCGTAGCACAGACACACCAGTGTCTACATCTCCTGGCTGGAGAGGGTGGATGTGAGTAGTGTGCTGCCCTGGGGGTACCTTAGTAAAATATTCAGGAAGGCTAAGAGCACTTCTAGTAACAGGGCTGGGAAGGACATAGGTGTTTCCTGCCTCTGTAAACCACATTCAGGTTCACAGATTGTCTAAAATCATTATGGCCACCAGGAATCCTGGGGACTGTCCACAAGACCCTTCTGCCAAACCTGGCACCTGCAGCATCGATGTGGCCAGGCACAGAGGAGATGGCTTCACTCCACAAACTTCCCTGCCATTCCTCTGCATGGGCTTGAGAAAACCCGACTGATATGCACAGGGACCAGGCACAAGTCCATCCTGCACTGGAAACATGCCCTTGGACCAAGCACAAGCATCAGCCTTTGCTCCTGGATTTCTTTCAAGAGTGTCATTTTTTTCCAAGCTGAAAAATAAATTGAGCTATGAGTCTGCTATAATCAATCAAATCCAGTTTTATGCCGACTTCCCCCTAGGAGACACTATCAGCTTGGGGCCTTGGGCTAAACAGTGGTCTGAGACTTTGTCACCTACAGAAATTTCCTTCAACCTGTGCAGCGGGCAGCAAGCAGAGGGCTCTCGTGCTCTTGTTCAAGCACAGCACAGGCGTAGTCCCTGTTGCACTGCGTGAACATACTGCTTGCAGGCTCTCCCTTTCATACCAGTGTGCAGCCTCCGTCACCAGAGCTGCTAAGGGCAGGGTCTGACTCAGCCCTGAGACTCTAAGAGCTGGGCTGTTCCCAGAGGGAGAGTGGTTTGTCTGGGATCCTCCTGAAAATGTGTGGAAAAAGACAAAGCATCACCTCTTTTTTGACTGCTTTTTCAGCAGGTTTGCCACTGTGTGCTGGAAGGAAGAGCTGTCACTGCAACCTCCTTGGAAGAGCAGGTGTCATGCATAAGCAGGTGGATATCTCAAGTGCTAAATTTGTAGCAGAGTCCCTCTGCTAGCTCGGTGCAACAGTTAGCACCTCTCTTTCCACCATCTCAGGAAGACAGCCCTTAATAAATTCATCCGAGAACAGGTTCCTGTTTGACAGGGACCATCAGAGCTATATCCATAAGGCTTTGGTTGATCTTCTCCCTGCTTGTAGTATAGCTGGAAAGTGTGCTCTGGGAAAGTTGTCCCTGGCCCCCAAATCAGCAATGATGCTGGGAACTACTTTGTCACACATCCCCATGCTCAAAGCTACCCTGCTATCCTAAAGCTTTCAGTGGCTGCGACAGCAAGATGAACCTTGCATTTATAGACAGAGAAATGGTAACTGGAGATGATCACAAAGCACTTATGGAGAGGCTTGACAAACATCATCTTGGAGGCTATGAAGGCTTTTTTTTTCCCCTCAAAATAAAATATACGGTTTTCAAATTGCATATAAATGAGGGAGTGATTCAGTGATTACAGAGATACTTTGCAAAGTATTTAGTGAGTGCAGAAGAACAACATCCACCCCTGGATGCAGGATGCATGAATTCAGTTAAACTTCAGTATCTAGTGATAGCGGTGGGCAGGGAGTGAGTTCATAGGAAGCTCAGTTCAGGCTGTTAGGATGAGCACAGCAAGGCTGTGTGTGCTGAAGCTGTCACGACTGGTGACTAAATGTTGTCTCTTCGAAGGTGATGGAAAGGTCGTTCTGGAGGTGTTATAGAAAAACAGTCTGCAAAGCATTCGGTGTCAGTAGGGAGATAAAAGTCCCAAAGAAGGGCTGGAGATTTTTTGGGTTAATGTATAAAAACAAAGGCCAACCAGGACAGAGAGCCTGTTCTGGAGCAGGACTGGCAGCTAAAATACTCTCATGAAAAAGGGGAATGCTGACTTTGAAACCCTGCTGCCTGAGAAGCATCTGGGCCCATGTCCACAGCCAGTTCTCTGCTTGCTGAACAGATGTTTTCAGAGAGAGAAGTAATTTAGGGTGCCATTTATCTCACTTAACTGTGGGTCCCCTCAGCACAAACAGCCTAGTGACGAAGCATCTCAGTGTGATGGAAGAAGTCCCCAAGCTAGGGAAAGCGTCCTGGGGCATCACTAGATGCTTATCCTGCTGACCTACTCTTCTCCTGGCCACTGCCAGAGAAAGTGTACCTGACAGGAGGGATCTTCAGCCTGACCTGCACAGCACGGTCATTCTTATGTCTTCTTGTTCCCAGACGTTTCCAGTATGTGCACTGCCATCCCAGCTAGTTGTCTTGACCCACTTTATACACAGTTGATAGGGATGTTAGGTTTCAGTCATCTCCTGGTGAAGCAGGTGCCCCAAGCAAGAAAGACAAACACCTCCTAGGAGATGCTGTCCCCACAGCCTGCAACGACTTCCAAGGGGCACCAGCACAGCAAGAGGCATCCGCTTTATGGCCCGCAAGAGGGAAAAGAGGTTGATCTCACCCATGGTCAGTCTAGCCAGAAAGGCCAATTTAAATGCCAAGGGCTGGTCCACACCATGAGGTGCAGACAGTTATGTGTCCACACAACTCCCGTCCAAGCGCCTGCATGGGACCAGCTTCCCTTCAGGAAGCCGTGCAGACTGTGAAGCTTTAAACATTGAATAACTGCCTTCCTGTGTACAAAGCCTCGTGAACTACACGTGTTAACTCTTAGATATGGGGTGACACACCTTCTGCACGTATGCAAGGTCAGGCTTTTGGTTAGGTGATGTGATATTGGAAGGAGAAGGGGATAGGCCTGGACTAGAACTGACCTAGAGAAGTTCTTTGAACAAAGGTTAAGGAAAATTATAAATATTCCAAGCAGCCAACAAATATTATCCCATCATGTCTTTGTACTCCCTTATCCATTTCTATCTTACCTGCTTGTCTTGCAAACTCCATGATCACCATTTTAGTTTAGGGATTTGGAGCCTTGTGCAGGAAATCATACCAAGTGCTTCTCTAGACAATTACAATTCAGATAATTATTGTTAGCCAAAAGAGTTGTTAGGAATAAGAACTCTTGTTGGATTACTAGCAATGTTTATATTGTCAGATACTGACAGACAAGCAAATAACGTGCCCTCAGCAATTTTTTAGTAAGAGAGAGTCAAAGAGAACCATTTCAACAAGAGAAATATGCAACCTGTTACAAAAGAGACCTCTTTAATAATGGTGAAGCCCTAGATCACATCAGTTTAGGTGCATGGATCTCTCTAGGTGCTAAATATTACATATTAAACATTAAACCTTTACAAGAAAAGCCCTCAGATTTCATAAACATGCAATAGAGCAAGCTTTTTTACTCATGATAGACTGGTGAGATGACCAAATCAAACTCTAGCCCTGGACACAAAATGGAGAAGTATTTGTTCTTTAAATAAGTTTATTTCTTTCCTCAAAAAGTAACGCCCAAACTCTTAGGTCTTTAATCAAGAAGCCTTTGAGATTCTCATTTTTCCAGCAAACCTAGATGCTTTCTTTAAGATAAAGAAGCAAACACTTTCTCAGAAATAACCAGAATCCTTTATTCCACTGAAAAACACTGTTTTGCCAGAGCATTTGGAGCAAGCCTCTGAGTGCAACTCACAGTAATCACCTCTATCTCCGTTAAGGGCTGTTACCTCTCATGCTGATCTGCACCACTGATGGAGATGGCAGGCATCCTCTGCTTCACTGCGGCCTGCAGGAGCTTGCAGTGTCCAGAATGGGGCCTGTGGAAATGAGGGTGAGGGTAGGGGTGGAGAATAAATGAGAGGAAAAGCCCACTTTCATGGCCCTTAAGATAATACTTGCCAAAGGGTATCTCCATCTGAGTACTGTAAGCTGTATTACACCACAGCTAGACCCCACTGGCACCACTCTAAACAATAGTAACTGTAAATAATGCATATTAGTGCACAGCAGTGATTTTTTTAAGCTCTAGAGGGAGAAGAAAATTAAGCTGAAGACTTAAAGGATAGAAGACTCTCTTCTCTTGACACGACAAAATCACATCATCTGTAGCCTTCTACTTGGTAGTATTATGTCAAAGAGTTATTTGCAGATATTATTTTCAGACAGAAGGGTCTGTATATTTGATTTTTCCTTTTGGCTGTTCATTGGTTGTTGTTACTTACATGCCAAGTCTGTTAAAGCCCCATTATCTTTCTGTCCATTCTGGGCGGGCTACTGCGCTGCTGACATTTCCTGATGCTGGTGGAATTGCAACCGTGTGAGTCATGCTGACATGTTTAGCTTTCCTCTCCTTCTTTCCAGAAGCATGCTGGGCTGTGTATGTTGGGTTACTTCAGTTATTATATTAATCTGAAGACTTTTCCTCACAAAAATATCATTACATTCCACCCGGAAGGGACAACACTTACAACTGTGAAGATAGCTTTTTCCTTGTAAATGTCATACAGTGAACCTTTGAAACAGCAAAAGCCTCTAGAACTTAAGTTCAGACTAAACAGAGAAAGTGTTGGGACTTTTTGGCTTCTCAAATCATTTGAGTTTTGACATTTCCAGAGGGCAGAATTATGATCTGTGCAGTGTATTTCAGCATACTGCAAGGGAAGGAACTCTCCAATGGACACAGGTCAATTTAGGTCTTTGATTTCTTCAGTAATGCTTCAAAGGAAGATGCTTTGGCCCCAGAAAAGTGACTCCGAGTACAAAAGCTGCCCATACAGTCAGTGGAGAGAAGGCAATGCCCTAGAAGGGCGAATCCCAGTGAGATGTCTGGGTCTATCCAGCAACTGAAAGGAATCTTAATAGCTCAGTGGAACAGATAACTGCTCACATACAGGAAAGGGAAAGCTGCTTGGATCGTGCCAGTAGGAAGCAGCAGGGATATGTTGGCACGAACACCTTTGTCGATGTTTGAAGTGGAATTCAGAGCACTGTATCGTCTTTTAAGAGGGGAGGCCTGCTGGAGTGGCTGTGACACATACCAAGGACATTTGTAGATTCGAATTGCAAGGCAGTTAAAAAGGGAAAAAAATCCCATATCCTTGCTTCCAGATGAATGCCAAAACACAAGCTGGAAATAAGTGGGAATCCATCCTGCCAGACCTTCCCATAGCACCCCTCTAGGGGATAAGCCACTTGCCCAAGTACGCTGGAAATCCTCTCCGGAACAAAAAAAAGCAGGAGGTCAGATTTCAAGTTAGTATCTGGTGTGTTGAGGGCTTCTACTCAGATGTTCAGAGCCACAGTGGGTTATTGCAGTGGCATCCCTTGTTAGCTGTCTGCAGAAGTGCCCTCTGCCTCTCATCTTTAGCAAATGTGTCAAGAAGGGAATGTGATGTCAGTGGCCACTGTTACGGTAAGTCCACCTTCACCAGCTGTGCATGCTGACACATTGAACAGCTGATAGAGGTGTCTTATGCATGTGTTGTTACAGCATCTTTTGCAGAGTGGCTGAGCAGAAGATCTCAGTCTCCCTCACCAGATTTACCAGAAGTCATCTGTAAGATACGTCAAGGCATTATGTTGTGCTCCAGAAATTTGTGCAATTTGCTATCCAAAGCTTAATCCTTGCATTTTTCTAAAATTGAAACCTAAAGAAGAATTCCCACATATAGGAAACGTCATCTTTGGAAATAATTAAGGCACTAGTTCAAACAACCAGTTCAGTTATTCCATGACATAAATGATGAAAAATAGGAAAATATTTCACCAATAGCAAAGTATGTATTTGCATAACAGGTAATCATGTCACTAGTGTGTATATGTTTGTTTATGTGTGTGTGTGTGCGTGTGCGTGTGTGTGTGTGTGTGTTTATATATTCTGAAAATAGAGGAACAACAGGACAGGTAAATATGATGTTGGAGTACTTATCTGTCTGCCTACATATCTAACAGCCCATCCATCTTTCTGCTGCTGCAGGTCCCAGAAGGTTGCTGTGATAGAAGATACCCAGATAAATTTATTGGGAGTCATCTGGCCAAAAGATGTCCACAATCTAGTCTCCCCATGCTCTCTTCAGAGTCAACAGAGAAAAATATCTACAAGAAATGCAATCTGTGTCATTTTAAGGTGAATGCCATTGTCTCAAGAGCCTGGGACACTTAGCTCTGATCCTATGGACACCTGGAGTAACAAGATAGGAAACCCCCCACCACCATTTCCTAGCATGGAATTTGCTTGGTTTGTCTATCTTTGTTGTTTTTCTGATAAAGCTGGGAATTATTTCTGACAGCTGTGCAAAGAGAAGCAGGCCAGGGACTCAAAGGAGTTACCTGAAGTGAAGCTCCTGGTCCCACAATTCTAGAGGAATAAATGAGTGGTAGTGGCTGTTCCCCAGCCCCTTAGCACTCTGTGTCTACCAGAGACATGTGGTCCTTCTCTCTTCATATGGCAGAGAGTCACCAGGGTGCTGGGTGGCTTTGGCACCTGAAACGATGCCTATCTGAACATGGACTGCCCTGGTGCTCCTGTCAGCTCAGCCCTCTGCTCTGTATCAAACCACTTCACAACACGTTAGGGCCTTCAAAAGTGCTGAAGAGGTGGTGGCTCCTAGCAAAAATGATAAAGGCCTTCATCCAGCCAAAATCCTTCCAGTACGTAGCTCCCTAGATCTTTGGCTAGGCAGTCAGTGGAGGTATGTTTCTGCTGGATCACTTTCCCTGTGTGTCTCTTCCTGAGGCTGGCTTATATGTGGTCATATGCAGTGCAGCACCAGGATGCAAAGGAGTGCCTGGAAGTGGGGAGAAAAGGCCACAGCGATGTAAGGCAGCACGATGCCAAGAAGATACTCACCAAGGCATGTCTTCAGCAGGAGGGTCACAGGGCTGTGCAGCACAAGGCCAAAGACTCACAGCAAACAGGGCAAGGCCTCAAAACTTCCCGTTACCCAAAGGCTTGGTCTAGTTCAAAGCACAACTCCTGCCACAGCGGTTGCTCATCTCTGAGCATCTACATCAAAATGATTCCTGCTGAGGGACTCCATCGAGCTTTTGCATCTCTCCAAGCCAAACACCATGTTATGAAGTGAATACTTCTTGCTTTATTTTCCCTCCGAAAGAAATGTCACCATCAAATGTTATCCTAAAAGAACCGAGGAGATAAGCAGGTTAGTTCTTCAAGATAACCTTGAAACCGGTTTTTACAGTCATTCTGATCGTGGTTCATATGACTGAAGTTCATTGTTTGATTACTTGGTGGAATATTAATCATAGTATTCTCCAAAACCAACATATCATGTTTGAGTACTCCAGCCTCCAAGTCATCCCTGAGTTTGTTAGGTTGCCAGCTCATCTGATATCTATGGAAAATTAATAAAGATACGAGCTCTCTACTCTTGCTGATCTTCTTGCTTAGTGACTGTTTCTAGTTATGGATCCCAGGAGCTTTACATATGTGTGTTTACAGAAACTTAAAAGAGACACTGCTCTCCCTTGGTACCCATCATCCAGGAGATGACTTTTGTGCATTGTGCAAATGGGTTCATGTGTTGGCAAAGCAGTGGAGTGTCTGTCTGAATGAATGAATGAATGAAGCTGAATTCTCAGAGCAAATCTTCCATATGAGCAGCTGAGATATAAAGGGTCCTAGAGCGGAGGAGGAGGAGGAAAATAAAATCACGGCTAAATTAGATCAGTTATCAGAAATAAATGTTATAGAGAAGCTTGAAAACTAAATTTGTACTTAAAATTTAAGCCCGTCTCAAAAAAAAGTAGGGGAGTAGGAAGGGAGAATTCACCCCAAAATATCTAAGCAAGGCTAAGTCAAAGGATGGGATTTGCCTAAAATACTTGATGTCAACTCTGGGAGCTGTCTGGGGAATCAACTGAACACAAGCATTGCGAGCTAACTGGAATACAGGACCCAAGCTGACGTCTGAGCAATGACAATCCAGGTGATGTAGGTGTTAGGGGTTGTTGTTCTGTTTCTATAAGAAACTGACTTTTCAAGCTTTGTATTCCAGCAACGTAAACTTATCTTTACTTTTACCTAAAGAGCTGCCTTATGCTCAGAGTTATTTAGGGGGAGGAGGGCCGGGGCAGTAAAAAACTATTTTGGTTGCTTGACCTATGCCAAACACCCAAAACAACACCAATGGTTCGCAAAAGTTTGCAGGTGCTTCTCCGCTAAAACACTACAGGTGGCTTGGAGTGTGGTAACAAGGTGATCCTATTAGGGAGACTATAGCAAACATTAAGCAGCATTTCTTGGTCTTGCAGTTCAGCAATGGGGAGAGGATGTGGCGTGGGTCCCCAGGATTCGATATGATTTCTTATGTAAGGGCCAGTAGGGTCTAACCCCGGTTTGTCCCTTCCTATATGTGTGGAACACATCTATCCTTCCCATACCGTCACTAGAAGAAAACCACACAAGAATCTTTTCTTAACTCAGTTGCAGACAGGGCTGCTACAGAAGGCAAGAGAGCTCCTGATTAAGGCTGGTGAGGAGCCTTTCAGTGTGGGGTATGCACAATCCAGGGGGCTGAACAGCCCTTCTCACACCCCTTATCTAAAAGCTCTCTTCGTGCTCCGAGGGCTCCAGCTTCGATTGCATGCTCACAGGGGGATAAGAGCAGCTCTCTGGAGGGGCAATCTGCCTCAGAATGCATGGATGGGAAGAACAACGTGACACTTAAGAATACAAAATGGGTTAGCTGAGATTCAGGAGCCCAGGCCTAGGATCTATGTGGGCTACTCTGTCCGGCCTCCAGCTGCTGTTTTGTGAGACAGTCTTCCAAGGACCCTGTGTTGTATTTGCTAAACAGGTATGGATGTCTTGGATTTCTCAGAAATCTCAAATGGCCCTAGGTGTCAAGAAGTAGGCAATTGAGTGCCTTCCCTACTGCCTCTGAAATACTTTTCTACTATGTCCTGCTTTTAAAAATAACATGTTTCTATGTTACTCCAGTCTATGGCTCTTGTGTTTGTGCCCAGCCCAGTAAAAAACGTTGAAATGAAACATCAGACCCTTGAAAACATCTAAGTTGCTCATAGCAACTAGACTCATATTAGGGCTCTGACTCTCTCTGAATCACTCTGATCTCTGGCTGGAGTGAGGGGTCCAATGAGACTGGCCACGGACAACATAGTGGGAGCAAAGCAGTGGTCAGGTCTTGTTTCTAGTAGACCCTCTAATTCATAAAATAGCTGCTGTTCCATGTGAGGAAGGGCCATAAATCATGCTATGAATCTTTTCCAGAGGTTATCTTTTTATATGTTATTATTTAATGATTTATATTACACTGAAGGCTTCCAGTGACATGTTGCTCTTACTGCTCTATAAGCAGAGAGACAGGCTCTGGCCCAAAGGGTCAGTATTGTAAATGAAGCAAGATTTATGGGAGAGGCAATATCTTCCATTAGCCCAGTGGAAAGCTTGGGAAGGAATGGACAAGCTTTCCTGAACACTAGACCTTATTCACATTTCTGCACCAAGTTTGAAATGACTTTTGGGGACCCTAAAACTCTACGCAGTCTCCCAGTTACAGCACATGCTGTTGCTCCCCTGGCATCTTGAGTACGGACCCAAGCCCACTTGCAAGGTTCAGCTTGCCTCAAGCTCAAACTGTTTGGATGAAAGCCTATGTCAGGTATGGACTTGGGTTGAGATGCAGAGCTTGACAAGGAGAAAGCTCAGATTCGTGCCATCTCTCAGCACGGACCTAAGGGTACTCCTGCCTGCAGCATGGGCCAACCTCACAAGCAGCAAGAACTGATGGGATTGTTCAGTGCCTGGATTTGATGAGCACATGCAGGGCCAGGGATGCAGGTGGGGGTACACTTTCCATGATCCAAGGTTCAAACCAGGCTCCAGGCTTCACTTTGGCGAGTGCTCCACCTGCCAGTGGAGATGTATCCGGAAAAACCTTATGGTACAATGCAAAACTGGCCCCAGATCTCCATAAAACTGTTCTTCCTTCCATAGACATCTAGGTGACACCCCATCAATATTGTACTGTAAATCTGGAAGCCTCAAGATAGTAATTATCTCACATCTATTCACAATCTTTATCACTGCCCTGATTGGCTTGGTTGAAGTGGATATTAGCTATATTGCCACTTCATAGTAAATATTAAGCGATAGACACTATGGTTGGTAGCATTATGTATCTGTTGAGTTTAACCTCCTTGCTTTTTTCCTTTGGACCTTAAACATACTTTATTATATCAAAAAGTAATTAACATTCCTCAGGGGTGAAGGTAGCTGTATGGTGTGTTTACTGAGGCGGCCAGCTGTCGCCACTTGGCAAGCAACTTTTATCATAAGCTGGTTGAATTTAACATATATCAGCATTTATCAGCCCAGACTTTGTCAGTTTTATAAACGAAAACCAAGGGACAATAAATCATTTGGTGCCCAAGTGATACTGCATAGATCAGAGAGCATATTTACCAGGACGGGTGGATTCAACCAACAAAAGGCATCTAAGGTTTTGTTATTTTACCTGTATTAAACATTGCCTCAGATGTCTTTGTTTTGTTGCATAACCCTTGTCTGAAAGTTTTGGTGAGGTCTATGTAGGACAGTTTCATTTTTATTCTGCTGAGCTGGCTGCTGCAACCTTCCCTCCTGCTGAGCAGCACTCACGTGAATATTTCCACTGACTGCAAGTTGGACTGCGTGTGACTCGGCATCAGTAAGGTTATAAATAAGTCTCCTCATTTGTGACGCATGAACCATGGGGTTGGGAGTAGACGCACACAGAGGCAGCACAAGCCTTGATTCCTTGATGCTTTAGGCATAAAGAATCACTCTATTAATTTGCAGTCACGCTGTTCTGCAACATCAGTATACATCCTCTGAACCTTTCAGAGTTAACCAGGACTTACAGATGACCCTTGTGGCCAAGAAGGCCAATGGTCTCCTGGGGTGCATTAGGCAGAGGGTTGCCAGCAGGTCGAGGGAGGTGATCCGGCCCCTCTCCTCAGCCCTAGGGAGGCCTCACCTGGAGTCCTGTGTCCAATTCTGGGCTCCCCAGGACAAGAGAGACATGGCGCTACTGGAGAGAGTCCAGCAGAGGGCTACAAAGATGATGAGGGGACTGGAGCACCTCTCCTATGAAGAAAGACTGCAAGAGCTGGGCCTGTTCAGCCTGGAGAAGAGAAGACTGAGAGGCGATCTCATCAACGTGTACAAATATCTGAAGGGGGAGTGTCAAGAGGATGAGGCCAATCTCTTCTCCGTGGTGCCCAGCGACAGGACAAGAGGCAACGGGCAGAAACTGAACCACAGGAAGTTCCACCTGAACCTGAGAAAAAACTTCTTTCCTGTGAGGGTGACAGAGCACTGGAACAGGTTGCCCACAGAGGTAGTGGAGTCTCCTTCGCTGGAGATATTCAAAAGCCGTCTGGATGTGATCCTGGGCAATATGCTCTAGAGGCCCCTGCTGGAGCAGGGAGGTTGGACTAGATGATCTCCAGAGGTCCCTTCCAACCTAAACCATTCTGTGTGATTCTGTATGGCATTTATACCAGTAAACCAAATGGGTCAGTGTCTCACCTTGGGGTAAGTGGCAAGCAGCTGCTCACATCTGTACAGCTAAACTCTCTTCTACCTTAAATGAGGGTAGCTCATCCGTAGTACCTACTGGGAGTAGTTCTATGCTACTTGTGAACCATATCCAGGCTAGCTGGCATGGCATGAAACTACGCCAGGGAGCATACTGAACCCTTAAACAGTGTGGGTGACTGCAGGGCAGTGCCCACGTCCTGGACTGCGGGATAACTTGGGAAGTATACTGCTGCCCTTGCCTTGGGTGAGGTGAAAGAGGGGGCATGTGCAGGCGCTGATTTAACAGAACCTGGCAAATGAGGCTGACACAATGTATGACAGCATGGGAAGTCCTATAGAGCAACAGAGGTGCAGAAATACCTGCAGCTCATCATTGCACTTCATTATTACATGCATAGTCCATATTGCTAATGGAAACCCATCCTCTGTGAGCATTTACATTTACTTGTCAAGGGATGATTTGGAGCATTTGACATTTAGGAGCAAACTCCCAACTACTGGTTCAATGTGTCCTCCAGCGGAAGGGAGGACAGACACCAGGGGCTGTAAGGCAGTAGCCATCAGTGAAGGTCATTAAGACTATGTCTGCATTGCTACATAAAAGGGGACCAGGAGCTGATGTGCGGCAAATGCCAAATGGCACTGAATGGCTCATGGCCGCCCCACAGTGGGTTAGCCCTTCATCAGGAGGGAGCTAGGTGGAGAGGTTCAAAACAGATAAAGGGGTGGAGGTAACAACTGAACAACATGGCCAAGCAAGGGTCCAGTGCTTAGGCTCTGCCTAGCCTGTACTTAGCAATTTATATTGTGCTACTGAGTTAAGATTTTACCAGAAGTCACTAATCAATCCTCAGAGCCCTTTGCCATGACAATGGCAATCTTTTTACTTGACTATAGTGCTGAAAACTCTGGTACTGGCCTGCCAGGAGCTGCATGCTTTACACCATGAACGCATGTCAGTTCATTTAAGACCTGTGAGACCTCCCATGCTCTTCCCACGGCTCATCCCAAAAGGAGCGAGATCTTTCTCAGTTGACTGTGACAGTCTTGGAGTGTCTTAAAGCAAAAATGACGAGCTATGCCCTGACGAAGACACAGGCTGGCACGTGCAAAAAGAGGGGACATAGTAGCATTGTGGGCTGTATGGTGAATACTTCTGCATCAGGTTGGACTACCCTGAGAACCTAAAACTGTGCTCAAATACCTAAGTAAATTCCAACATAGCCATGGCCAGAGAACTGGGTAAAGCGTTCAACTTCTTTTTGGTTAATATACATTTCCTAGAACTTCCTTATGTTTCCCTTCCCCAAAACAGCTTTCCAGTAGACATTTACATCAAGCTTTCATCAAACTTTCCCAAGCTTCATCTGTATAAGATGAGATATTCACTGCTTGTTTTCATATATATCTCTAGGCCACACTGGTTTTGTATTTGTTAACAACTATCTTCTCCTCATTGCCATATTCAAAGCAGAAACTAAAATTGCCAAAGTTGTCTGCTTCCAAATCTTCCCTCCATGGACAGACCCATGTGATTTTTAATGACAAACAGTTGCTTATTGTTTATTACCATTATAGTAGCATGTTCTGATTCCCAGCGCACTTGCTGGCAAAGCGTGCTCTCCAACGTCCATGCCATTCCCATTGGTCTCTGGGAATGCAGCATGAAAACAGTGCAGTTCCAGAAGAATAAGAAGAAAAGATGAAGTTTATATACAAGAGGTCAAACACCAAATTGTCTAAAGCAATTTGTACAAAGCTGACAGGACGCAACAGCCGTGAAATTTTTTTTCCTGCATTTTAGAAGAGAAAGAAGCGGCTGGCTGGGCCTGGCCTATCTGTTAGCTAGTTGCAGCACTGCTATCAGTACTACAGAGTTGTGCTGTGGAGCTGATTTCTGCACACAGAGTTTATGGTGCTGCAAAAATGAAAGTGAACTCATGAGCTGCACAGCATATCCATACCAGCTTAGCTACTGCACATGAGAACCACAGCCAGAGGTACAAGACAAAGGGTAGAAGTTTTTAGCTTCATGGCACGATCTGAAAATTCACTTGTAAGTCCTGCATCAGTGAGGAAGAGACCAGATGATATAGCTGTGTTTCAAACAAGGGCATTTCAGAGTGATGAAAAGGCTACTGAAGCTAAAGTTAAGTCAAAAAGAGGGCTTGAGGACAGCACTGCTGGCTGAGCTGGTGAAAACAGAGGAATGCGTAACGGAGGTGTTTGCCACAGAGGAACAGAAAGGAGAGACTGGGAACCCCTACCAGGTGCTAGCCGGGGGTGCTCCTGGCTAAAACTGCTGTTTTCCCCACCTTATTCTCATCCTGTGAAAAAAAAGTAAGTTTATTTCTTCTCTTTTCCTTCTTCCCTGCTGTTCAGCTGAAAACAGCTTAAGGGTCTTTATCAGCCAGACTCCCTCCTTTGGCCTCTCTGCTCCTTGGGAAGAAGAGGTAGCACGGCAAGGCTCAGGCCCCAGAAGGATGAGCTGCTGCTCCTGTCCTGCTGTTCCCATCACAGGCACGGTTAGTGACCACGCTGGGACAAGGCACCTGGCAACAAAAGGAGCTAACTTCTACATGCCTCCAAATTACAAATCAGCAATCTTTAAAGGGCTGGTTCCCTACAGTTTTCTTTCCTAGTCAACTATAACAAGGATAATTTTGAAAACATAACATTTCTTTCACAGTGATAAGAGAGGCTTTGAAGCCTTTGATGGGCCATATGTTGTTACCTGGACTTGCAGATTTTCCTCCACGTCACTACTGACATTTGGAAAGCTGGTAAGTCTGCTTGTATCTATTCCATTCTAGTTCATTTAAAGGGATGTAATCATTCCTTAAAACTTTCTCCTTATCTACAAAAACAGAGATGTTGCAAAGGCATCCTATGCCCACTAGTGGGTGGTCTTAGATCCTTAGAGGTCTAATATCCTGTTCTGCCATTCATTAATCAGAGTTGTGCATTGCATCACTCCCACCACCAGGGTAACCTCATTCATCCAAATGCCAGGTTGTGCTGGTCTATTTACGGTTGGTCTTTGCAATGTCTTAATATTTCTGTAAATTCCCAGTTGTCTACACAACAGCGAAGCATCCTTGGTTTTAGTATCCCACTCAGTAACACAACAAGAAATGACAAGTCCTGTTTCACTGTTGCCATTTCCTAATTTATGAGGGCTAAATACATATTTTTGCTTACCCTTGCAGCCAAATGGTGCTTCATTACTTTAACTTCATTTTCCATGAGTCACTGGATGGGATATAATAGAGACTAAATGAGTTCAGAGAGGGAATTAGTTGCTGAAATTATGAACACTGCAATTCCCTGAGTTTAGGTGGTCATTTCTGGCAGCAGAGGTCTTACTGTGAGTTAGGCACCTGATTTTTATATCCTTGACACAGGCAGAGCTGGTAGCCTCAAGATGACAATCATAACAGGCAGAGCTCTGTGATCTGTGAGCATCTGTGGTTTTGCAGATGAATACTAGGACATCTGATTTTAGAAAAGAAGAGCAGCCTTGGAATCTATTCTGTCACTGATATAAACATAAAATACCCACAGCAGGAATCATGCTTCTGTGCTGATGTGACTACAGACTCCAAAAGGCGTATGGAAAATGTTTTGGCATAACTCTTTGATTTTTCGGCTATTTCTTTATTCACATTTGTCGTTATGGATGGACAAATCAATTTCTGTCAAATAGTCTTCCATGCTTTGCACTATAATCCTTTGAATCTGAACTGAATCCACTGGCTGCAAGCCTTGTCAGGAAAACATATGTAAAGGAAAGTGTGAGGCTGATAACTCTTCATTTCATGTGATCACGGGATCCAAACTGTACTATCACTGCCAAGGTCAGTGGTGTTGCTGTAGGTGACATACTGCACACTAAAGGATGTGACTGCATAGGAGATGTGCTAACCCCAGGGTCATGACAAGGGCTGTAGGGCTGCAACCAGTCCATGCTGTGACTTAAGTCACCCCAGTGGGATTTCACGTTTTATTTTCTTAAAGACCTTTGTGGTCCTTAAGTTTCCAAGGAAAGCTTGAAAGCATGAACCATCAGCCTGAGTGATTATCTCACACATCTCTAGAGAAGTCCTAGCTCCAAGAGCCGCAGCTCAAGTCAGTCCTTCCCATACCACACCAGTGGACCACTTTGGCTGTGGCCCAGCCCACATGCAGCCAGCCCAAGATATGCTCAGCTGTTGAGACACTTCATGAGAGTTGTTTTGCAGAGAAAAGGGGAACAAATAGCTCTTTGGAAGCTCCAGAGCTGAGTAGGGAACCTGCTGTAGCACTTGTGTGGTAGCATGGCCACAGGGTGTGCGCAGGCAGGAAGGAGCCTCAGAAACTTTTGTAATGGCATGGCACAGTCCCTGCAAGACAAGGGAGTGAGAGGGCAGGAAACCCTTTCTTCTGGGTGCTGAGTGCTCAGAAAGGATTACCTGTCATCAGCCACCTAGCAATCGTCATCCTATGCAGTGACACAGTCCAGAGCTTTTGGCAACACTATAAAACCAGCCAAGGGAAATTAGTCTGGGATATGGTGTGTTTCCAAATAAATAAGCAGTGGAATAGGGGTGAAATTTATACTGTTCTTGGTATATTAACAGAAGACTTTAATGGGATCTCCAGAGGGGGAATTTCCATTAGGACCAGCTGGAGCTTTTATGAATCCATCATGGTGATCACTTTTTAGTTCATTTTTGGAATTTTCAAAAGTCTGAAGCAGTAGAAGAAGAAGGGAAAAGAAAATCATGGGTCCTAAGTGTGCCCCAGACAGTTCTGGTTGTAAAATTCAAGCTATGTTCAGACAACAGTTTAATCTTCTCTTTCTCCAATCTAGATTTGAGCATTTTACAGGCCGTGTATGGACATTTCATTTCCGAATGTTTTTGTCTGGACATTGGCCTAATTTATTTAATTAAGTTTAAAAGGGTTAAACAAAAAAAAACAAAATCAATAAAGCTGTAGCATATTAGTTTGTTTTTGGTTTAGCATTTACCCTGAAAAAATTATTATCCTACAGTTTCCATTCTGATTTTCAATCAGCTGTTGTAGAAAGCTGTTTGACATTTCTTGTTCACTCTGCTGAAAGTCAAATTTGGCTGGTACTGGGCATGTCTGAGAATCCTATGCAAGATCTTGGAGCTGTTTTATCTCTGAAGACTTAATGTCAGACTAATGCTGATGGTTTGCCTCTTTTGAATCACCTCCACTTTAAGGGGGTACAAGTACATGGTTTCCTTATTCAGTGAGGTTCAGAGGTATTACATTTACCTAGCTATGCCCATGCTCACACTTTCTTACTCAGAAAGAATCAATCACCCCCAGTCTTACTATACCTTAACATCCTCATTTTTTATACTCTGCAGCATCTGAGCTCCAGATAGCTCTCCAATGTGTTTTCAACAGAGCATATATTAGATCAGGTACCCAACCCTGGAGTGTCCCTGATTGTAAGGATAAATGGGATGGCAGTCCAGCAGCACTTAGCAATGCTCATCTGCAACCGCATGTCTTTCCTCAAGCCTACCTTTTTTTAGGGCTGCCTTTATGGCTATGCTTAACTAATTTCAGTAGGATTTCAGTAGTACATTGGAAGTTAAGTATTACATACTTAAGTGCTCTCCAGAGAAAATTGCTTCCCGGTACACCCTCAAGAAGAGTTCAGAGCTTATCAAGCTGCCAGCTGCCCCAGACCACTCCCAGCTTTCCAAGTCTGTTTCAGGCTCATGCAGGTTCAAACCACAAAGCTCCAGAGTAAAAGAGAATCGAGCAGCCTTCTCTGACCAGCCAGTGTTCAAAAGACCTTCACCAGCCATGGAAAGACGCTCCCATGTCTTCCAGCCTTGCTGAACCACATGACTGACAGGTAACCCTTAACTGTCTCCTGGATATTTCTGCTTTGCCAAAAGAAACGTGCCGTCTCTGTTGGCCCTGGACCACAGGTATAGCTAGTTCTCCTGGTGCAAAACACACATGGACCTGAGGGAACGTGGCAGCTCTGGACTGTTTCTTGTAGAAAGCACAGCTAGCATCAGCTTCTTCATACCTAGAGCCCAAGGATGAATCCTCCTACCCTGCCACAGAGCAACATGCTGGAGAACCTTTTCTGTCCCTGTACTGAAGGAAGAATATTACATTTGAAATCACAGTGCTTTATCTTTGAGGATCCTCTTGAGAGAATGATCCAAGATCTACTACTTGTTTTCCTGCAGCCTGCAGTTCACGGGGATGATCAGTTGGTAGAGAGAAGATCCCCTGATCACTGCAGCATGGCCATCAGGACTGTGCAATATCAGTGTGGGTGTAACATGTCAGCAGAGCAGATCTCAGGCTGTTTTCTTTTGGTATCAGTAAAGACAAATTCTGTTTGCTTTGTTTTCTGAAGCACACCTCACTGCATTTCTCTCCCTTTTTCAGAATACCCTCTGACATTACTCCAGTGGGATCTGGTATTTACCTTTGAATAAGGTAACAGCTTTCTTTCATGACTGAGTCCCATATGATCTAATAGCTCTTTTAATTTCTTCTACAACTGTTTTCATTGTATATTATATATGTACACATAAATACACACATATTAGTGTTGGTGCGTGTGTGTGTGTATATGTGCGTGTGTCTGCTTCTAGTCCTTTTCTTTCGTCTGTGTGGCAGCTGTGTTTATAATATTTATATTTCTCCAGAGCAACATTTACAATAATGATGAGTCGCATGAGCGTTG